>NC_092156.1:32795538-33408663 GCF_045791955.1 Oncorhynchus clarkii lewisi
GTAATCCTGAAAAGGATCACACACACACAAAACAAAGTCTCTGGTAACAGACACGATGCTTTGTGTGTTACATTCTACGGTGGAAGTGGTAAGGGTAAAGTCTGTCAGGGCAGCCATGAGGATAACTGTGAAGTTAGTAGAAGTGTGGCGATTCTGAAGAAACAACAAAAGACAGAAAAGAGGAGAACGCATGGCGCATTTAAGAGGGCTGGTTAACAAGGTGTTTAAGGGCCTTTTGTAAATGCACTCTGATGTTTTACTGGACACACTAGTTAAAATTTTGTTAACACCCAAGATTACTTACTCTGTCATGCAGAATAACCAAAAGTAGTAGGTTTGGATGTTGTATCATGAGACATTACCAAAATAACCGTGGTACCAAAGAAAGCAATACAAGAATGCTGAATAGCCGGTGTGATGCTGACCAATAAAAGATAAATGTGAAAATCACATAAAGATAATTGGTATCCTCATGTAGAATTGTATCAGTCTTTCTCTAATTAACAAATTGCCTGCTCATCAATTAATTAAAACTTGAAGAAAGTAGCCAACCTACCAATGTCAAAAAGACAAATTGCTAAAGAAAATTAACTAGGCTGGTTATTTTCCAAGTCTAAACTGTGGAATTTCTCACCGATAAAATACTTGAAAATAGCCATTCAACTGTGATTCACCTTATACATGAGCAAGGGTTCAGTGAGCAGTTACTGGGGCAGATTATTATCAGAATTGTATTTTCTTTCATCCAGGAATTAAATAATCCAATCAACCCCCCAGTCCCTCAAATGTTTTTTATGCAATTTCATTCCAGCTGAATATTTCAATGAAAAGACAAAATGAGACATAGAATGATATGAATCCCAGTGCAAAGTTCTATGGTGCTCCACGGCTGTTCTCCTGAACCCAGTAGTGCAAATAGAAGAGAGTTTAGATTCAGACGCCTGATTGTCTCTGAGGGAGAGAGCCAGAGTGTCAGCAGACATTAACCCATGACCTTTAACCTCTACTCCCCAATTTCATCCAGAGCGTCTCCTAAGGTTTGGAGTGGAGGGAGGGGCTTTGGAAGGGCAGGCAGGTGCGAACTGGTATAGGAGCAGGACTGTTGGAAGTCACACTATACTGTAACCTTTGGACTCAAATGAGTAAATAATGGTTGTTAGGGTCTCATGTATAGAAATAGAATGGATAGAGCTGTACTTTGACCTTTGTACCTGAGTTAGCAAAAGCCTGGGTATGGAAATATAATATATTGAGGTACTGTTTTAAACAGAACCTATTTAAATTTGGCTGGAATTCAATCTTACTGAGTGACTGACTGTATCAATTTCAAACCATTTAAAAATTTTTGTCACCCTATTTCTACAGTTCTAGATCCAACAAGGAGAGGATTACTCATTAAAAAGTTAAACTGACTTTATTGGTGCAACAAACAAAGGACAGGAAGGAGAAAGGCTAACCTCTGTTCAGAGTAAACACACAAAGATGATATAACACTGACTAGTATAGATGCTTCATATTCATCTAGAATTTATATGTTCTGAGTTTTTGACTTCTCACTCATTGAAGTAAAAATGTTTTCATAGATACACTGACCGGCGTCTGATGAAGCAAATGCAACGCTACAGGACTGTTTCGCTAGCACAGACTGGAATATGTTCCGGGATTCATCCGATAAAATTGAGAAGTTTACCACATCAGTCACTGTTCATGAATAAGTGTGTCAACGACGTTGTCCCACAGTGACCATACTTTACATACAATTCCCAACCAGAAGCCATGGATTACAGACAACACCCACACTGAGCTAAAGGCCAGAGCTGCCGCTTTTAAGGAGCGGGACACTAATCCAGACGTTTATAAGAAATCCCGCTATGACATCCAAAGAGCCATCAAACAGGCAAAGCGTCAATACAGGACTAAGATCAAATCCTACTACGTCGGTTCTTACGCTCGTTAGATGTGGCAGGGCTTGCAAACTATCACAGATTACAAAGGGAAACCCAGCCGTGAGCTGCCCTCCGACTCGAGCCTACCAAACGAGCCAAATGCCTTCTAGGCTCGCTTCGAGGCAAGCAATTACAAAGGGAAACACACCAACGCATGTCTTGTATTCAAGATCCTAAATGGTCTGGCTCCCCCTCCACTCGGTATTTTTGTTAAACAGAAAACCCAAACATATGGCAGCAGATCCACAAGGTCTGCCATGAGATGTGACTGTATAGTTCCCTTAAGGAAAAGCACCTTTAGTAAATCCGCTTTCTCTGTGAGAGCTTCCCATGTCTGGAATACACTGCCATCAGACACACATAACTGTCCCACCTATCATACTTTCACAAAATGTATGAATACATGGCTAAAGTTCAATCAGATTTGTGATCATAATCCCTAGCTGTGTATTGCCGCTTTCCATGTTGTCTGTTGTCGGTAGCTTGTGAGGTGTGGAAACACTTTGTTGCTTTTATGAATTTTGTCTTGCTGCTTTTTGTTCTATGTTTCTCTGTCTGTATGCTACGTCTTGCCTGTCCTATGTTGCTCTGTCTGTATGCTATGTCTTGCCCTATGTTGCTCTGCGTGTGCTCACTGCTCAATGATTGTCTATATTGTAATTGTTTTTAATAACCTGCCCAGGGACTGCAGTTGAAAATTTGCCGGCTGGGTAAAACGGCACTTTCACTGAAACGTTGATTAATGTGCACTGTCCCTGTAAAAATTAAATTAACTCAAACTCAATACTGAACCATGCATGAGAACACCAGCTGTTCTGGACGACGGTGTGATTTTTCTCTTCATAGCCGATGTGAGTAAGACCTTTAAACAGGTTAACATTCACAAGGCCCTGGGGCCAAACGGATTACCAGGATGCGTACTCAGAGCATGCGCTGTGAAGTGCCTTCACTGATATTTTTAACCTCTCCCCGACCCAGTCTGTAATACCTACATATTTCAATCAGACCACCATAGTTCCTGTGCCCAAGAACACCAAAGTAACGATATATCAAATTAATTTGATTTATTCTAATGTACTGTATGTTTTAGCACAATATTTATTTTTAGTTTTTATGACTGTTTTTGTCCGCTTGTTCTCATGTTGTCTTTTGGTCTCGTCTCCTTCACTCCTTCTGTGCTGTATGTACCTTGCCATTTACTCACACACACCAATCCCCTCTCCCTGCCACTCATAACTACAAAGATGAGAGCTCTGACAAGCGGTTTCAACCCGCTATTTGCATTTGAGGATTGGTCCAACATAATTGGTCATATGGACACCGAAACACATTGAGACGTTATTTTACTGTAATAGAGGAGAAGTTAACCTTTCTAACGATGTCGTTTTTTTTTTATAAACGTGCAATATGCATAAAACACAATAATATAAGGAATTGGACGTTTGTTCTCATTTTGAGAAATAAGGTAGGCCACTTGATTTCAACATCTGAACAAAGTGGACAGGCTAGCATAGTGTTCCAACAGTTAGCGACAGACAGAAGGGTGTGTTAATAACAATTAAACTGTGCTACCTTGTTAGCTAATAAAAATATCCAAGTTGGCTAAACTTGAAATGTAAAGATAAGCTGGCTACTCACTAGCACATGGGCTTGTGCTTGAGAAATTGTTTATGTGACTGGTGTTAATTTTCTATAACGCTGCTACAAGAAGTGAGTCATTATTAGTGAATGTGCATTATGCATGGCTCTAGTTAAATTTGTAACGAAAAACACATTTTAATAGACAGACTTGAAAGCCAGATCAGTGATTATTGCAAAATAAGCAGGTTAAACTATTTTGATAAAATAACTACATTATTAGTGGGTCTTATGGTTGTGGAAGGCTTATATTTAGCCTATGTATAATTTCAAGCCCTGAATTCATTAGATTATTTCTGCTGTTTGAAATGCAGTGTATTTGACCTTTAATTGGACTTTTTATTTAAAGAAAACATGTGTCACGCTGGTATAAAGGATTTGGAGACAGGCGCAGAAATACACAATATGGGTTTTTAATACACCCAAAACAAACGTATACAAGAACACTGGGCTGTACCCAAACAAAAGTGCGAGGGAAACCTCGTTGAACGACAAGGGACGATACCCATAATACACAATATATAAAGCACGCAGCATAATAGCTGCACCAACGCATAGGTACTCACACGACCAACGGAAATGGGAACAATAACAGACAAAGACAGAGGGAACAGAGGGCACGCATATAACATACTAATCAGGGGAAATGGGAACCAGGTGTGTGTAATCAGACAAGACAGTCCGGGGTTGATGATAATGAATCCCGTTCAGTGAAGCCTAGAAAGCCAGTGACGTAAACCTCCAGGACTGGTGAACAGAATGAGCAGCAGTACCGGGGGGATCCGTGACAACATAAACATATAAAGATACAGTATATATTGGGGAATCGCCCATCATTTTGAAAAGATCTAGATATGATTTTTAGGCCATATTGCCCAGTCCTATCGCCCAGTAGCACTCACATCTGTAGCCATGAAATGCTTTGAAAGGGTGGTCATGGCTAACATCAACACCATCATCCCAAACATCCTGGACCCACTCCAATTCGTATACCGCTCCAACAGATCCACATATGGCGCAATCTCTATTGCACTCCACACTGCCCTCTCCCACTTGGACAAGAGGAACACCTATGTTAGAATGCTGTTCATTGACTACAGCTCAGCATTCAACACCATAGTGCCCTCCAAGCTCATCACTAAGCTCAGGACCCTGGGACTGAACTCCCTCTGAAACTGGATCCTGGACTTCCTGATGGGCAGCCCCCAGGTGGTGAGGGTAGGCAACAACACATCCTCCACGCTGACCCTCAACAGGGGGGGCCCTCAGGGGTACGTTCTTAGTCCCCACCAGTACTCCCTGTTCAACTACAACTGCATGGCCGTGCACGTCTCCAACACCATCATAAAGTTTGCTGACGACCTGACGGTGTAAGGCGTGATCACTGATGACGATGAGAAAGTTTATAGGGAGGAGGTCAGTGACCTGGCAGTGTGGTGCCAGGACAACAACCTCTCTCTCAACATCAGCAACACAAAGGAGCTGATTGTGGACTACAGGAAACGGAGGGCCGATCACGCCCCCATCCACATCGACGTTGCTGTAGTGGAGCAGGTCGAAAGCTTCATGTTCCTCAGTGTCCACATCATTAAGGAATTAACATGGTCCACACACACCAACAAGGCACTACAATGCCTCTTCCCCCTCAGGAAGCTGAAAAGATTTGGCATGGGCCCTTAGATCCTCAAAAAGTTATACAGCTGCACCATTGAGAGCATCTTGACTGGCTACATGATATGGCAACTGCTTGGCGTCCGACCGCAAGGCGCTAGAGATGGCATTCCCTGTCCTACATATAATCTATTCCAGGTGATGTCACAGGAAGGCCCTAAAAATGGTCAAAGACTCCAGCCACCCAAGTGATAGACTGTTCTCTCTGCTACCGCATGGTAAGCGGTACCGATGCAACAAGTCTGGAACCAACGAGACCCTGAGCAGCTTCTACCCCCAAGCCATAAGACGGTTAGATAGTTAACCAAATAGCTACCCAGACTATTTGCATTGACCCTTTTTGCGCTAACTCTTTAGACTCATCACATTAGCTGCTGCTACTATTTATTATCTATCCTGTTGCCTAGTCACGTTACCCCTACCTACACTGAGTGTACAAAACATAAGGAACACCTTCCTAATATGGATTGCACCCGTTTTTGCCTTCAATTCGTCGAGGCATGGACTACAAGGTGACGAAAGCGTTCCACAGGGATGCTGACCCATGTTGACCACAATGCTTCCCACAGTTCTTGACACACATGCGAAACTGCTGAGCGTATAAACCCAGCAGCGTTGCCGTTCTTGACACACACAAACCAGTGCACCTGGCACCTATTACCATACCCCGTTCAAAGGCACTTAAAACTTTTGTCTTGCCCATTCACCTTCGGAATGGCACACAAACACAATCCATGTCTCAAATGTTAAAAATCCTTCTTTAACCTGTCTTCTCTTCACTGCAGATCCTCTCAAGCTCTGTCCGGTTGGATGGGGAGGGTTGCTGTACAGCTATTTCCAGGTCTCTCCAGAGCTGTTCGATCGGGTGGCTGGGCCATTCACGGACATTCAGAGACTTGTTCCGAAGCCACTCCTGCATTGTCTTTGTCATGCACTGACCTTAGAGAGCCTTTTTATGTCTCTATTTTGTTTTGGTCAGGGTGTGATTTGGGCGGGCATTCTATGTTCTTTATTTCTTTATTTCTGGTCGAGTGTGGTACCCAATCAGAGGCGGCTGTTTATCGGTGTCTCTGATTGGGGATCATACTTAGGCGACCCTTTTCCCTCCTTCTGTGTGGGATCTTGTCTTTGTTT
The DNA here is from genome assembly GCF_045791955.1 of Oncorhynchus clarkii lewisi. Taxonomy (NCBI): domain Eukaryota; kingdom Metazoa; phylum Chordata; class Actinopteri; order Salmoniformes; family Salmonidae; genus Oncorhynchus; species Oncorhynchus clarkii. The sequence goes on from NC_092156.1 coordinate 32,801,928, forward strand.
GTGTGCAGGTAGTTTGCACAACGAAGCTGTTCGGTCGTTGTATTCATTATTGTTTTGTCTTTTCTAAAGTTTAGCTTCATTAATAAATTATGTGGAACTCAAAGTATGCTGCGCCTTGGTCTCATCCTTCATCCAACGACACCCGTTACAGAAGATCCCACCACAACAAGACCAAGCAGCATTTCCTGTAGGAATGTGCATGGGAGGAGATACTGGAAGGCAAGGGACCCTGGGCACAGCCTGGAGAATATCGCCGTTTTAAGGAGGAGCTGGAAGCAGCAAAGGCGTGCACGAGGCAGTCCCAGAATTTTTTGGGGTGGGGGCACACGGGGAGATTGGCAGAGTCAGGTTATAGACCTGAGCCAACTCCCTGTGCCTGCCGTGGGGAGAGAGTGACCGGGCAGGCACCGTGTTATGTGGTAAAGAGCACAGTGTCTCCAGTGCGCACTCATAGCCCGGTAGAGTGGGCATCCAGCCAGGACGGATGGTGCCGGCTCAGCGCTCCTGGCCTCCAGTACGTCTCTTCGGCCCAGGTTATCCTGCGCCAGCTCTACGCGCGGTGTCCCCGGTTCGCCAGCACAGCTCAGTGCGGCCTGTTCCAGCTCCCAGCACTTGCCGGGGACAGGGGGTATCCAGCCAGGACGAGTTGTGCTAGCTCTGCGCTCCAGACCTCCAGTGTGCCTCCACGATCCAGTGTATCCTGCGCTGGCTCTGCGCAAGGTGTCTCCAATGCGCCTGCACAGCCCACAAAAATAAATATATAATAGCAGAGATACAAAGATGAGTCCTCTATCTATCACTTTGGCCTGTTGTTCACACACATATCTGCCCTTTCATTGGCTCGATTGGCCTCACCTGATCTGGCTTCCTCCTTCATCTTTGAGGACATATATTTCCATTGTCACAGCGGTCACTTGTCTATCTTGTCAATATAATATACCATCTTTGATACTAATGTGTCAGCGCCTCGAACGTGCCAGGCTGAAGTGGGTATCCAGCAAGGATGGGTTGTGCCTGCTCCACGAACCAGGCCTCCTGTGTGTCTCTCCAGCCCAGTGATGATCCATGGCACGAAGCCTCAAGCAACGATCCATGGCACAAAGCCTCCAGCGACGATCCATGGCACGAAGCCTCCAGCGACGATTCATGGCACGAAGCCTCCAGCGATGATCCCCGGCACGAAGCCTCCAGCGACAGTCCCCAGTCCGGGGCCCGCTACGAGGGTCCCCGGTCCGGGGTCGGCGACAGGGGTCCCCGCACCATAGGCGCCACCAAAGTGGGGTGAGCCAGAGGTGGAGTGGGGTCTACGTACCGCCCCAGAGCTGCCACTAAGGATAGATGCCCACTCAGACCATCCCCTATAGGTTCCGCACCTTTGGGGGGAGGGTACTGTCACGCCCTGACCTTAGAGAGCCTTTTTATGTCACTTTTTTGTTTTGGTCAGGGTGTGATTTGGGTGGGCATTCTATGTTCTTTATTTCTTTATTTCTGGCCGAGTGTGGTTCCCAATCAGAGGCGGCTGTCTATCGTTGTCTCTGATTGGGGATCATACTTAGGCAGCCCTTTTCCCTCCTTCTGTGTGGGATCTTGTCTTTGTTTGTGTGCAGGTAGTTTGCACAACAAAGCTGTTCGGTCGTATTCTTTATTGTTTTGTCTTTTCTAAAGTTTCACTTCGTTAATAAATTATGTGGAACTCAAAGTACGCTGCGCCTTGGTCTCATCCTTCATCTGACGACACCCGTTACAGTCTTGGCTGTGTGCTTAGGGTCGTTGTCCTGTTGGAAGGTGAACCTTTGCCCCAGTCTGAGGTATTGAGCGCTCTGAAGCAGGTTTTCATCAAGGATCTCTCTGTACTTTGTCCCTGTCACATAGAGTAGACCAGAAGGCTTAACTGAAATACCTAACCTCTATCAAATAAAAAGATGGCGGAGCCGCAAAAGTACTTCTGTGCAAGGGTGTTTATTTACATAGTGAATCCGGAAGAAAAAGAACACTACTGCCATCCAAAGTATACATTATGGGGACAGCTTTAAAACAATGCTGCCCCATCAACAGATCAATCCAAAATGGTCCCCCCCTTGAACTGAAAGCGAGGCTCCTTTTGTAGCGGAAGCCCCTCCCATCAGAAGATACCCAGCACTAATTAATTTATCAATTACCTTCATGAAAGCCTACATTTTCCACTCAGCTAAACATAATGAATTATATACACTGCAACACGTTTCTCATGATACAATATACCAATATAATATTTACAAAATCCCATCCCAACTGACATGGAGTCTTCCAATATGCCCAATACTAATTTTCCCTGAGGACCATTGAGGACCATACCTCAGGACTACCTGGCATGATGACTCCTTGCTGTCCCTAGTCCACCTGGCCGTGCTGCTGCTCCAGTTTCAACTGTTCTGCCTGCGGCTATCAAATAAAATAAAATACAATTTATTTATATAGCCTTTCGTACATCAGCTGATATCTCAAAGTGCTGTACAGAAACCCAGCCTAAAACCCCAAACAGCAAGCAATGCAGGTGTAGTAGCACCTATGGAACCCTGACCTGTTCACCGGACGTGCTACCTGTCCCAGACCTGCTGTTTTCAACTCTCTAGAGACAGCAGGAGCAGTAGAGATACTCTTAATGATTGGCTATGAAAAGCTAACTGACATTTACTCCTGAGGTGTTGACTTGTTGCACCCTTGACAACTACTGTGATTATTACAGCCAGAAGAGGACTGGCCACCCCTCATAGCCTGGTTCCTCTCTAGTTTTCTTCCTAGGTTTTGGCCTTTCTAGGGAGATTTTCCTAGCCACAGTGCTTCTACACCTGCATTGCTTGCTGTTTGGGGTTTTAGGCTGGGTTTCTGTACAGCACTTTGAGATATCAGCTGATGTACGAAGGGCTATATAAATACATTTGATTTGATTTGAATTCACACGAATGAGCCATTCAGGACAGGCACTACAAAGCCAGCCCAATTACCGTAGCTCTGGTCCTTATCCCAGCATACCCAGAAGCTACAGAGATGGAGAGAGAAGAACAGAAACAAACAAACAACGCGCTCATCCATAACATTGATAAGTACAATAAACGTTGCTGAAATTAAACAGGAAGTCTTGTCTGTATATTCTTTATACCATGAACTGTTACTGACGGGAGGTAAGAATAAAGTGTGAAATGTATGTACTAAGATAGGGAAGTTAACTTGTGTGTCGACCCACATTGTTAAGGTAGCTGATAACGGAGCAGGGAGGCGCAATGAATGTTGGTGTGTGTTCGTGTATCAAACGCTGCCCACGGCCAGTGACGGACTTCTCTGTCACAGTCCCGTTCATCTATGCCTTGATCCTGACTAGTTTCCCAGTCCCTGCCGCTGAAAAACATCTCCACAGCATTATGCTCCCACCACCATGCTTCACCGTAGGGATGGTGCCAGGTTTCCTCCAGATGTGACGCTTGGCATTCAGGCCAAAGAGGCCAAAGGCATTCAGGTCAATTTTTGTTTCATCAGACCAGAGAATCTTGTTTCTCATGGTCTGAGAGTCTTTAGGTGCCTTTTGGCAAACTCCAAGTGGGCTGTCATGTGCCTTTTACTGAGGAGTGGCTTCCGTCTGGCCACTCTACCATAAAGGCCTGATTGGTGAAGTGCTGCAGAGATGGTTGTCCTTCTGGAAGGTTCTCCCATCTCAACAGAGGAACTCTAGAGCTCTGTCAGAATGACCATCGGGTTCTTGGTCACCTCCCTGACCAAGGTCCTTCTCCCCCGATTGCTCAATTTGGCCAAGCGGCCAGCTCTAGGAAGAGTCTTGGTGGTTCCAAACCTCTTCCATTTAAGAATGATGTAGGCCACTGTGTTCTTGGGGTCTTCAATGCTGCAGAAATGTTTTGGAACTCTTCCCCAGATCTGTGCCTTGACACAATCCTGTACAAGAACAATTCCTTCGACCTCATGGCTTGGTTTTTGCTCTGACATGCATTGTCAACTGTGAGACCTTATATAGACAGGTGTGTGCCTTTCTAAATTATGTCCAATCAATTGAATTTACCACAGGTGGACTCCAATCAAGTTGTAGAAACATCTCAAGGATGATCAATGGAAACAGGATGCATCTTAGTTCAATTTCGAGTCTCATAGCAAAGGGTCTGAATACTTATGTAAATAAGGTATTTCTGTTTTTATTTTTAATACATTTGCAAACATTTCTAAAAACCTGTTTTCAGTTTTTCGTTATGAGGTAAGGTGTGCATATTGCTGAGGATATTGTTTTATTTCATACATTTTAGAATAAGGCTGTAACCTAACAATATGTGGAAAAAGTCAAGGGGTCTGAATACTTTCCGAAGACACTGCAGCTTTCATCTAGATTAATCTGGTCAGTCTATGACATGTCTATGTCCTAATGTTTTCTACACTCAATGTATATGGCCATATCTACCTCAATTCCCTTGTACCCCTGCACATGGACTCTGTACTGGTACCCTAGTGTATGGCCAAGTTATCGTAACTCATTGTTTATTAATTCTTTGTGGAACTAATGGACTATAGGCACTCATGCAAACATGCTGTATTTTCCAGTTTGGACAAGGTAATCCTAGTTGCTGTACAGCTATTTTACACTTGTGTAACCTTCCAACAGGGTTTGCCTTCCAAGTGGAAAATGAAATCAAGCACACAGCCAAGACAACGCAGGAGTGGCTTCGGGACAAGTTGTTGAATGTCCTTGTGTGGCCCAGCCAGAGCCTGGTCTTAAACCTGATCGAACATCTCTGGAGAGACCTGAGAATAACTGTGAAGCGACGCTCCCCATCTAACCTGACAGAGCTTGACAGGATCTGCAGAAATCAATAGGAGAAACTCCCCCAAAACAGGTGTGCCAAGCTTCTAGCGTCATACCCAAGAAGACTAAAGGCTGTAATCGCTGCCGAAGGTGCTTCAACATTATACAGAGTAAAGGGTCTGAATACTTATGTAAATACTATGTTTCAGTTTTTTTTTTTTATACATTAGAATATTTTTCTTAAAACCTGTTTTTGCTTTGTAATTATGTGGTATTGTGTGGAGATTGATGCGGTAAAAGAAACAATGTAATCAATTTTAGAATATGGCTGTAATATAACAAAATGTGAAAAAAGTGAAGGGGTCCGAATACTTTCCGAATGCACTGTATGCTAGACTAAGGAGATGATTGTGGACTACAGGAACATTGGCTACCCGGACTATCTGCATTGTGTCCCGCATTGTGTCCCGCCAACCCCTCTTTTACGCTACTGCTACTCTCTGTTTATCATATATGCATAGTCACTTTAACCATACCTACATGTACATACTACCTCAATTAGCACGACTATATAACCTATGTATATAGCCTCGCTACTGTTATAGCCTCGCTACTGTATACAGCCTCGCTACTGTTATTATTCACTGTCTTTTTACTGTTGTTTTTTATTTCCTTACTTATCTATTGATCACCTAATACCTATTTTTTACTTTAAAATTGCACTGTTGGTTAGTAAGTAAGCATTTCACTGTAAGGTTGTATTCGGCGCACGTGACAAATAAACTTGATTTGATTATCTAAGATGGTAGGAAGCAAAACAAAGGTCAGCCTTGACTTTGCACAATAATCCCTATCAGTTGTTTCTGGAATGTATAACACACGTCTTGGAATCCAAGTTTGCTATGACGACATGTCAAATACATCAAAATACCTTTGGAGCATACGAGTCTGTGTGATTTAAAAACAATTATATATGTTTTCAAGTATCTTTTCAACACATTGATATGGAGTTAATCACCATAGCTTTATACTTCAAAATATGAAATGTCTCGCTATTTTCTAAATGAATCCCACTTAGCAGACACTGGTTGAATCAACGTTGTTTCCACATCACTTAAATTAAATTACGTTGAACCAAAGTAGAATAGAAGCTCAATTGACGTCTGTACCCAGTGGGATGGTATGTCAAGGCTCAAGACTCCATTCTCTATGTGATGGGTGTTTTTGTGTGTTGTATTTCTCCACCCGCTGCTCAGTGAGCGATATTATGATGTCTGGGTCACAATTGGGTTGGTGTGTCATTTATTTTTGTACACTTCTACTTCCCATGTGGTATTGGCATGGAAAGGCAACACAAAGCGCTCTGGTTTGAGTAAAACAAGGCCATCTGGCATGAAACCATTTTATGGTTGTCCCTGAAATAAAGACTTGCCTGTGAAGAAATGTTATTTGAAATTCTTGCCTGATGCACATGCACATTTCTGGATCACTGTCAAACTTTGAAAAACAGTTCACTATTTGTCTAAATGCTTATGCATGTGTGTGTGCATGAATGCGTGTGTATACGTGTGTGTGAAAGAAGTGAGGAGTGACTCAAGCAGGCCCAGACCAGTTTTGTTTGTGGGTGAGTTGCCCTGCTTGTCTCTCCCCCTGTAAGGGAATACCCCCCTGAAATCGACAAAAATGAATGGGAACTTATTGGCACCGTACAAAACATATACATGATATCCAATACCACTCAAATGGATGGCATTTCATTCAAAGCTTATGGAAAATGACATATGGCAAATGCCAAGTGTCACACAGCAAAAATCAAATAGATGGCGAGGGCGCTCCACAGTAAATTTTCATATTGCAAATGCACATCACGTCAAGACCCAAGGGTCAAATTTGGAAAATGTGGTGAAAAAAAATCTAAAACTTATCACCCCCTTAAAAAACTGCTTTCTGGACTGTGTATAAGAACTATATGAACATACTTTTGTCATATTGTGTTGTCATATTTGTTTTACTTGTCCATAAGGCATATGTTTTGTCCATTTGCAATATGATTTCATAGGAAGTCAAAAGTCCAAGTCAAAAATCAGTGAACCATTGCCAAAAGCCATAAGAAATGTCCAAATGCAATATGAAAGTATTGAAATTGCCAAATCAGGATGTTATGTCCATTTGCCATGTACGATCATAGGAAGTCGTTTTCCAAACCCAAAAGTCAGCGAACCATGTCCAAATGGCATTTATACTGCCCAAATGAAATACAGCACTATGTTAAGCTATGAATCAACCTAGATGGTCTATTTGTCATGTATGATGAGGGAGAAGTGGGACTCTTGTTTTTTAACCATTTTTGGGAAAAACGTCCAAAATGACCAGGGTCTCCCCCTATTGGATGGGCACGGGTGGGGGGTGCACCCTACCCAATCGTAGACCCATTGCTCCCCACTAAAGGCACTAAAAACATTTTTAAAATGTGGTCCTGGAAACCCATTCCAATCACCAGGTGCACGGCTGTCCATTTGCAATATGTTTCAATGGGTATTAACCATCATGAATTTCACATGCTCAAAAATACTGCAGAAATGCAAAATTGACTGGCCCGATGAACTCAGGATGGCCGGGCAGTGATAGTGGTTCCTCTCCATCGCTCGATGGTGACATGAGAGAAGTGGGACTCTGTTGTTTTTTAACTATTTTTTGAAAACGTCCAAAATGACCAGGGGCTCCCCCTATTGGATGGGAACGGGTGGGGGGAGGTGCTCCCTACCCAACCGTGAACCCCTTTCACCCCCCTAAAGGCAATAAAAACATTTTTAAAATGTGCTCCTGGTAACCTGTTCCAATCACCAGGTGCACGGCTGTCCATTTGCAATATGTTTCAATGGGCATTTACCATCACGAATTTGACATGCTCAAAAATCCTGCAGGATTGCGAAATTGACTGGCCCGATGAACTCGGGATGGCCGGGCAGTGATTCTGGTTCCTCTCCATCGCTCGTTGGTGTTGATTTCAGAATGTCAATTTGGTGATGGTCTATCACTGTTTAAACATATTGCAAATGGACAAAAGTCAGCCAGCAAGTCACTGTCTATCAGTCAATTAGATATCCCTCTGCCACCAAACTGATATCATCTGACACTAAACCCACTTTTCAAATATTTCAGAGCAGGCCCATAATTCACAGCACCTTCAGTTTAAACCAAAATAAAAACATAAAACACGTAGTTACGTTCTAGCAGCGGGTCCAGTTCTGACATTATGTGTAGGCCTAGCTGAGGCAACCCCGAAACCCAAGTTTTAGCGCGATAGGTTATTTGGAGCCCGAGCAGCGACCTTAATTGGTGCTGAAAATTGCTAAGGGGTCCTTGAATGAGCTATCGGACAGAAACGTTGGGGTCCTTCTCTATGGGCCAAGGCAGTTTCAATCCACCTAACTCACCGTGCACTATCAACTTGAGCTCTAGAAGAGGTTTCTAAAGTTTCAGAGCTCTAGGTCTGACGATTCTTTGATAGTTCGAACAAAGAGACACTGTGTGTCTCGAAGCCCCACACTGTGTCACTCCATCCATGCTGTGTGTGTGTGTGTGTGTGTGTGAGAGAGTTTTTCTTGGAAATCTGATTGGAGAAATGACTGATTTACAGTTCATGAGGGTTGCCAAATCACACGCTTTGGAAAGATGTGACCTTTTTAGCCCTTCAAAAAAGCCCCTATGACCCCAATTTAAGGCACTTCCGGTTGACACAGGAAGCTGGAAGTGAACACATATCCCCCTTGGGGTAGGCTCTTACAGAGTCTTGAATTTTAAGTCTTTACGTTAAGAACTTACTGATTTACAGAGGGTTGAATGAGTGTTTGTGATTTCAGAAAATCGCAGAAAATCACAGAAATGTCGCAGAGCTCCGAAACCCGCCTTAACGGATTCATCTAAACACCCCGAAACTGGACCTGTAACTTTTTTGGAGAAAAAAAAAACATTTATTTGACCATCACCAATTGTACATTGTACGATTTCTATTAAATTACGATAGATAAATGTCTGGTTCATTTTTCCTGACACCGTAGGTTCATGTACTTTGACATGAAGTGGTCAAATTAGTGCTCTATTTTTGTTTTTGTCACCAATCACGACACCATCTTGTTTCTGGGCAAACAGCCCATTAGCCCAAACCTATGCTCACCAAGTTTCGTCTTCGAAGTCTTTTCCGTTTAGGAGAAATGGCCATGTCGTGATTGGTGATGTTTTGTACATTTGCAATAAGATCCCATTCGCCATCTGGTGGAATTTACAGGGACAGCGGAAAAATGACCAATATTTGAACATTTTATAAAACGGAAACCGAATGTCCGAGAGACTTCGTTCGATGACTTCTGGGAAGATCTGGCCCCGGTGCACGGCCCGCCGCCGTCGGCAAATTTTACAAACATTCGCGGACGTCCAGTAAAGGACCGTTCATTTGCAATATGGAGATTCTTATCGATCATACAGCAAATGCCGAAAAGTGCCCTTCATGTATGTAGTGCAGTGGCCTTGCATCTTGTTGACCTACTTGGTGCTCTTTGACTAATCCCTGGTGGTTCAGCAGGTGGTATGGCGAGGAGCTCTGCTCCGGGTTCCCCTGCATTTGAATATCAGATGGAAAGGCGGGGCCTCACAGAAAAAATCTCTGAACTGCCAAGGGATTTGACCCGAACTCCTGCCAACACAACACGTAATGTTTTTTCAGTGCCCCTTCACTGTCTCTTTCTCTACCAATCTCTCTTTCCCTCTCTCTACCTCTTTCCTCTCTCTTTTCCCTCCCACTCTCTCTCGCTCCTTTGTGGCAGCCAGCCCTTGTCTCGTGATCTCAACACCTATATTTCATTTCTACCTATTTGTAAGGCTTGAATTGCAGCCATCTTATTCGCTGTGTTAGGTCTGATACTGACACCACAGCAACAATATAACTAATACCATGGCATGTTACCTACTGTGTTTTTTCCCTCCCTTTTTCCCTGGCCTTGTTTACCAAAGGTCACATGGCCCTCTCTCTCTCCTCTTGGGTGCTATGTGTGTGTGTGTTAACGTGTTGCGTGAGTGTGTAGGTTGGCCACTGTGAGAGCGATATGTACTGTACATATTATATCCCACATGAACCTGGTCGTGTAGCACCAGCGTCTACCTAACCCTCCAACACAGATAACCCAGCTACAAATGCTATCATATCACCTTGCATGTGTAATGGGAGTTGTGTGTGTGTGTGAGGTTTAATTACTTATGTTTGGGTGATTCAATTACTCTTTCACCTTGTGCTTTATGGCCTTCAACCTACTCATTCACCAGAGACCATTTGCAAGTATAATGAGCTATAGATATACTATTAATGGATACATTGCCAATTCTGTATTAAAGTCAATTGGATGACGCCTACTGTAGGTTAGCAACAATGAGTGAAAGAAAACTTTTAAAACATCCTTGTAGCTGTTTTCAAATAATGTTTTATTGAACTATTAGATTTGCCAACATAATTTTTTTACTTCAACATATTTTCAACAACACTATGTTATTTAACTTTTCTAAATGTCAGCGTGAAGGGATATCAGCGTGGAGGGATGTTTAATGAGAGGAAGTGGTGAAGGAGAGGGGTTTTAGTCAAATTTCAGGGAAAGGGGTACCTCCCTCCCTCCCACAGACACAGTAGAGTGAGCACCCAGTGACTAAACTTCCCCAGCCCTGGCTGACTAGCTGGGGCCTCATCTCTCCTCCACCCACCCTCCAATCCATCCACTTCTCCACCCATCTCTCCTCCACCCACCATCCAATCCATCCACTTCTCCACCCACCCTCCAATCCATCCACTTCTCCACCCATCTCTCCTCCACCTACCCTCCAATCCATCCACTTCTCCACCCATCTCTCCTCCACCCACCCTCCAATCCATCCACTTCTCCACCCATCTCTCCTCCACCCACCCTCCAATCCATCTACTTCTCCACCCATCTCTCCTCCACCCACCCTCCAATCCATCTACTTCTCCACCCACCCTCCAATCCATCCACTTCTCCACCCATCTCTCCTCCACACACCCTCCAATCATCCACCAGCAGCAGTTCCCACGAGGCCGTTAACTATTGACCCTGCTCAGTCATTATCAGATCAGCATTGGACACACACACACTGGGGCACTTTAACAACATGCAGTCCCCCCCCCCATGGAACTTAACCAACACATCACAGTGCAGTGTATACACCCACTGGGACCAGATAACTAACTGTGCTCCAGGAATGATTTGGCCTCATTGTAAAATAATAATACGTGCTCGTACTGTAATGACTGTAGGACGGACATGCTAATCTCTCTCTGTAGGGTTTTCATTCGAGGCTGAGTGATTCAGAGAGAGAAACAGAAACAGAGACAGGGAGAGACAGACAAAACAGACAGAGAGACATAGTGAGTGAGAGAAGAAAGATAGAGAGAAAGAGAGAGAGAGAGAAAGCCTAAAGGCCATACCTCTAGATTGTGTCTCCTCCACAGACAGTCTCCTTCAGCAGCACCATCTTCAGGCCCTGAGGGAATGCCAGTGCTTAGCAGCACCCCCCCTGATCATCATTACTAAACGTGTTGACAGAAATGTAGTGTGTCTCCTAATGAGCTGCTAGCCAGGATCCACTATCATCCATCTAATAAGGGACTGACTGTCAATATTATATTATATTATATTATATATTATTATGATACTAAGATTTTAACAAATTATTTAACAATTCAAGTCAAATGTGTAACAATCATGTAATAATGTGAAAAGAATCACTGAAAATGCTATCAAACCCATTCTAATTCAGACAGAGGAATGTATTATGTGTGGTAATCAATTTAAATTCATGGCAGGTGCCATGAACTGCACTGTAATTCTCATGTAGGTGCACAGACTCTGTGTGCAATTCTAATGTTTATAGATACAATACATATTATCAAGGCTGTTATTATTTTAAAGACAGGCTTATTTTCAGCGAGTGTGCGTGTGTTTGTATACAGTGTGTGTGTGTTTGTGTGTGTGCATGGCCTGCTGCATGTGTGTTTGTGTGTGTCAGACAAAAAGCAGATTAGTGAAAACACAGAGGTAAAATAAGCAGCCTGACCTTGCTGTGAAACTGAAAGGCAATCCTCAATGATCCGCGGGTCACTAGCTTCGTCCTTCAGACAGTTAAAGTACTTCTCATCCCCCTCTCCCTGCCTATCTCTCACTGTTTCTTTATCCAAGCCTTGTACTGCCTCTCCCTCCTTATATTCCCCCTATCCTTGCCTATCTCTCACTGTTTCTTTATCCAAGCCTTGTACTGCCTCTCCTTCCTTCTCATCCCCCTCTCCCTGAATATCTCTCACTGCTTCTTTATCCAAGCCTTGTACTTTCTCTCCCTCCTTCTCATCCCCCTCTCCCTGCCTATCTCACTGATTCTTTATCCAAGCCTTGTACTGCCTCTCCCTCCTTCTCATCCCCCTCTCCCTGCCTATCTCTCACTGCCTCTTTATCCAAGCCTTGTACTGCCTCTCCCTCCTTCTCTTCCCCCTCTCCCTGCCTATCTCTCACTGCTTCTTTATCCAAGCCTTGTACTGCCTCTCCCTCCTTCTCTTCCCCCTCTCCCTGGCTATCTCTCACTGCTTCTTTATCCAAGCCTTGTACTTTCTCTCCCTCCTTCTCATCCCCCTCTCCCTGCCTATCTCACTGCTTCTTTATCCAAGCCTTGTACTTTCTCTCCCTCCTTCTCATCCCCCTCTCCCTGCCTATCTCACTGATTCTTTATCCAAGCCTTGTACTGCCTCTCCCTCCTTCTCATCCCCCTCTCCCTGCCTATCTCTCACTGCTTCTTTATCCAAGCCTTGTACTTTCTCTCCCTCCTTCTCATCCCCCTCTCCCTGCCTATCTCACTGCTTCTTTATCCAAGCCTTGTACTTTCTCTCCCTCCTTCTCATCCCCCTCTCCCTGCCTATCTCACTGCTTCTTTATCCAAGCCTTGTACTGCCTCTCCTTCCTTCTCTTCCCCCTCTCTATTGTCTGTCCCTTCTCTACAGCATTTGTCTCCCTTAGGATCTGTCCATCTGCATTCCTCTTCTCTCTATTTCTCCACCTACAATACCTATTTTTCTGCCATTCCCCCCATTTTCTCTCTATGCAAAACAGCCGGTGTCTACATGTGCCACTACAGAAAATAACGTTGGAGTAACATTTATTAAACAGCTCTTTTGATACCTCTGTCTTCCTTTCATGTCAGGCTCCTTGCACACGCTAGTCTGCTAGTATAATTTAAAGCTGCATTGCTGCCTGCTTGCGTTCCTCATGACAACACAGGGATGGCACTGATGTGTCTGATACCCCAGCGTGTTCAAAGCCCAGTGAACACTAGAGATACAGAGCAGACATTACAGTCACATTAAACACTTCCAAGACTCTTTGAGTTGTGAAATGTCTGACGCTAAAGAAGGAAGCAGCTAAAGGAGTGGTGCCTTGCCAGGTGAGCAGCACAAGACCCTTGATGTATAGGATGCCTCAAAAGTTGCTGCATTCGCTGAAAATTACAAGAGTGTCAGCAAGTTCCTGGTGTCAGTTATGCAATGTCTAATTGCAGAGGTGCATTGCCAGTCCAATACTCACTGTGTGTGTGTGTGTGTGTGTGTGTGTGTGTGTGTGTGTGTGTGTGTGTGTGTGTGTGTGTGTGTGTGTGTGTGTGTGTGTGTGTGTGTGTGTGTGTGTGTGTGTGTGTGTGTGTGTGTGTGTGCGCGCGCACGTGCTCGTGAATGTCAATTCCATGGAGATGAGATTTCAAACTGACATATTTCTGTTTATGGGAAAACATGTCCTGCTAAATCACCACTGACGAGGTGTTTGGAATTTGCTTTAACATACTGTAAGTCACCTCTCAGGACAGTGTGTTGTGTGTTGGTCTTACCCTGTGCTGCTAACCAACCGCTGGGATCTCCTTGCTCAAGGGTAGAACAACACCAGCCAGGCAGCTACCATTGTCCTGTGATTCACCTCTACTACCATCTGGACAGCATTGTCTGCCCCTACTAATCTAACCTACCATACCGCTGTAGCTCCTACTGTTCAATAAATAATACCAGTGATTGAATGAGAGCTGAGGAAAACACAACAAGATTGACAAACATAATGTTCTATACAGTATGAGAGGATTTGTTAAAGCGTCAGTGGTTAACCGGGGTAAACAAGTCACATGGTTAAGCTCTCTAGAATATTACAACACCTACTGTAGAGAGAGGATTACTATAGTGTTATATACGGAAGATAAAAAAAATCTATATATACAGTATGAAATCCCATAAATATAGAATACATACAATATGTGGCCGATTTTGCAGCTACAGGCTTTTTTTGTGTACCATGGGTGGATTTTTAAGAACATGTTTTATTTATATTTGTTCTTTTACATATATTAAGTAGACACCAAAATAACATGAAACTTTTTTTCAGCTTTAAATTTTTATTTTTATTTTTATTTTCTAAAGCATTTAAATGTCTGGATTTCACTGTTTCGCACAGTTTTTACCTTGTCTCACACCCAGACTTGATATTCTGCTATGTATAACACTTACATTTTTTTGTATTGATAACTTACAAATATTAAACGCACATGTTAGAAAAAGAGTGCATTTTTTAAAACTATATAACTATTTGATGTGCATAAGCCATTTATTACTTTTCTTTACACAAAATACAGGTGTCTCACATTATTGTGCCATTACCATTACTCTGAAAAATTGTACAAATGATAGTGTTTTTTTCAACATTTTACACATCAAGTCACACAAGAACTGGGAAGTGACACTGAAAACAAAGGATATGACATTGTATGATAGTATATCTCCACCTTCAAGAAAAGTCACTTTGAATATGTCAAGATAAGAGAATATTCTGTATCATTACCGCAATGGCTATAACTAATCTAGATTGTCCTCTATTTTAAATAATACATCTCATTATGTTGTGGTTGGAATTTATCAAATGTTAGCCAAGTAAACCTTATAACCTGGCAGTTAAATCCCCAAATGTTGCAAATTGTCATTACCAGCACTGTCATAACCATGACAAAATGTGTTGGTAATGACAATTTCCAGGTTATTTCATCAGAAAGTAGCAACTTTTTGAATAAGTTCTGTATAAAATGGGTGTATGCATGCTCAATACTGCTTATCAAATGATATTTTACTGTCTTTATAGCAATACATTTTTCAATTACATTATTACTGTCTTTACAGCAATCAATGGTATGGTAGATATCCATTTCCACCACAATGTACACATATTTATTAATAAGAAATATATTTACACATTAGTTATCACACTTCTGTCTGCTTCATGTGTAAAGCACTTACATGTTCCCAACATAACTACTGTAAAAAGTATAAATGTATAACAATTTAAACAAGAAATTGCATTGTTGATGGTACTGTAGCTTTATTGTATTATTTCTTAATGTGGTCGTATCACATCCTATAGACCGATAAACCCAATAATACAATAAAAACAGTGTTTTTCATTCAATGTTAAACAAAAATGTTATGTTCTATGATGCGATGGTAATGACATTTGCAGAAGGTGTTTTGGGAGAACTGAGTCAAATCCATGTATTGTTGAATAAATAGTCACAGCAAATACCAGTGCATGGTTCCTGACAAAATTAGAAATGTACAGTGCCTTGCGAAAGTATTCGGCCCCCTTGAACTTTGCGACCTTTTGCCACATTTCAGGCTTCAAACATAAAGATATAAAACTGTATTTTTTTGTGAAGAATCAACAACAAGTGGTACACAATCATGAAGTGGAACGACATTTATTGGATATTTCAAACTTTTTTAACAAATCAAAAACTGAAAAATTGGGCGTGCAAAATTATTCAGCCCCTTTACTTTCAGTGCAGAAAACTCTCTCCAGAAGTTCAGTGAGGATCTCTGAATGATCCAATGTTGACCTAAATGACTAATGATGATAAATACAATCCACCTGTGTGTAATCAAGTCTCCGTATAAATGCACCTGCACTGTGATAGTTACAGAGGTCCGTTAAAAGCGCAGAGAGCATCATGAAGAACAAGGAACACACCAGGCAGGTCCGAGATACTGTTGTGAAGAAGTTTAAAGCCGGATTTGGATACAAAAAGATGTCCCAAGCTTTAAACATCCCAAGGAGCACTGTGCAAGCGATAATATTGAAATGGAAGGAGTATCAGACCACTGCAAATCTACCAAGACCTGGCCGTCCCTCTAAACTTTCAGCTCATACAAGGAGAAGACTGATCAGAGATGCAGCCAAGAGGCCCATGATCACTCTGGATGAACTGCAGAGATCTACAGCTGAGGTGGGAGACTCTGTTCATAGGACAACAATCAGTTGTATATTGCACAAATCTGGCCTTTATGGAAGAGTGGCAAGAAGAAAGCCATTTCTTAAAGATATCCATAAAAAGTGTTGTTTAAAGTTTGCCACAAGCCACCTGGGAGACACACCAAACATGGTGAAGAAGGTGCTCTGGTCAGATGAAACCAAAATTGAACTTTTTGGCAACAATGCAAGACGTTATGTTTGGCGTAAAAGCAACACAGCTCATCACCCTGAACACACCATCCCCACTGTCAAACATGGTGGTGGCAGCATCATGGTTTGGGCCTGCTTTTCTTCAGCAGGGACAGGGAAGATGGTTAAAATTGATGGGAAGATGGATGGAGCCAAATACAGGACCATTCTGGAAGAAAACTTGATGGAGTCTGCAAAAGACCTGAGACTGGGACGGAGATTTGTCTTCCAACAAGACAATGATCCAAAACATAAAGCAAAATCTACAATGGAATGGTTCAAAAATAAACATATCCAGGTGTTAGAATGGCCAAGTCAAAGTCCAGACCTGAATCCAATCGAGAATCTGTGGAAAGAACTGAAAACTGCTGTTCACAAATGCTCTCCATCCAACCTCACTGAGCTCGAGCTGTTTTGCAAGGAGGAATGGGAAAAAATGTCAGTCTCTCGATGTGCAAAACTGATAGAGACATACCCCAAGCGACTTACAGCTGTAATCGCAGCAAAAGGTGGCACTACAAAGTATTAACTTAAGGGGGCTGAATAATTTTGCACGCCCAATTTTTCAGTTTTTGTTTGTTGGAAATATCCAATAAATGTCGTTCCACTTCATGATTGTGTCCCACTTGTTGTTGATTCTTCACAAAAAATACAGTTTTATATCTTTATGTTTGAAGCCTGAAATGTGGCAAAAGGTCGCAAAGTTCAAGGGGGCCGAATACTTTCGCAATGCACTGTATTTCTGTTGATAATGGTTTATTCAAGAAACCTTTTTTGGGGAAAATAAGAAATGCCAAAAGTGCCCCTCATTGCAAAATCACCCATACAATACATAAATTGCACTAAAGAGACAATTTAATTGAATTAAAACGATCCACACATACAAGACATGTTTGAGGAAATTACAGGACAGAACATGCTGAATAGATGGACAGACCTCATAAAAGTGAATGGTACCGAGATCTATGTTACTTCTCCACCCATCCCTACCAATAACCTTCACTTTTGATGCTTAGTATTTGCACAGGCCCGGATATTGGTCAAATTTCCAGACAGATTTCCAGTAATTGGGGATTGACAGCACAAGACTTTGTCTCAGAATAAATGACTGGCTTGCAGCCCCACCTCCCTACCTTCCCCCGGCCAGGCCCCATTGACACAGTGGACGTTTCTTTTTCTAACCCTGACCTTTATCCATGATGGCTATAGCTCCTGCAAACAGGAATAGCCAGGATAACAGGATACAAATACAGCTTTGAAATGGCAAAGGAGACATAAGACGTACATAGATGTACATAGAATGCCTCGGATAGGTGACTACCGTCATAAATTGAAGTGGAAAAGAAGATTCAGAACAGTTTTCAAAAGCACAATGTCTGCTCTGGTCCTGTTGTGAAAGGCTAATAATGCGATATCTTAATTACATTACTGCAGGTAGCCTCTATAGAGCTATACTTACACTACCAGTCAAAAGTTTGGACACATCTACTCGATGAATTTTTAAATATAAAAAAAAAAAAATGTCTATATTGTATAATAATCGTCTCAAATAAAACTGTGAAGGACCTTGGCGTTACTCTGGACCCTGATCTCTCTTTTGAAGAACATATCAAGACTGTTTCAAGGACAGCTTTTTTCCATCTACGTAACATTGCAAAAATCAGAAACTTTCTGTCCAAAAATTGTGCAGAAAAATTAATCCATGCTTTTGTCACTTCTAGTTTGGACTACTGCAATGCTCTACTTTCCGGCTACCCGGATAAAGCACTAAATAAACTTCAGTTAGTGCTAAATACGGCTGCTAGAATCCTGACTAGAACCCAAAATTTTTATCATATTACTCCAGTGCTAGCCTCCCTACACTGGCTTCCTGTCAAGGCAAGGGCTGATTTCAAGGTTTTACTGCTAACCTACAAAGCATTACCTATCTCTCTGATTTGGTCCTGCCGTACATACCTACACGTACGCTACGGTCACAAGACGCAGGCCTCCTAATTGTCCCTAGAATTTCTAAGCAAACAGCTTGAGGCAGGGCTTTCTCCTATAGAGCTCCATTTTTATGGAATGGTCTGCCTACCCATGTGAGACGCAAACTTGGTCTCAACCTTTAAGTTTTTACTGAAGACTCATCTCTTCAGTGGGTCATATGATTGAGTGTAGTCTGGCCCAGGAGTGTAAAGGTGAACGGAAAGGCTCTGGAGCAATGAACCGTCCTTGCTGTCTCTGTCTGGCCGGTTCCCCTCTTTCCACTGGGATTCTCTGCCTCTAACCCTATTACAGGGACTGAGTCACTGGCTTACTAGGGCTCTTTCATACCGTCCCTAGGAGGGGTGCGTCACTTGAGTGGGTTGAGTCACTGATGTGATCTTCCTGTCTGGGTTAGCGCCCCCCCTTGGGTTGTGCCTTGTCTCAGGATGGTAAGTTGGTGGTTGAAGATATCCCTCTAGTGGTGTGGGGGCTGTGCTTTGGCAAAGTGGGTGGGGTTATATCCTTCCTGCTTGGCCCTGTACGGGGCTGTCATTGGATGGGGCCACAGTGTCTCCTGACCCCTCGTGTCTCAACCTCCAGTATTTATGCTGCAGTAGTTTATGTGTCGGGGGGCTAGGGTCAGTTTGTTATATCTGGAGTACTTCTCCTGTCCTATCCGGTGTCCTGTGTGAATTTAAGTATGCTCTCTCTAATTCTCTCTTTCTCTCTTTCTTTCTCTCTCTCGGAGGACCTGAGCCCTAGGACCATGCATCAGGACTACCTGACATGATGACTCCTTGCTGTCCCCTGTCCACCTGGCCATGCTGCTGCTCCAGTTTCAACTGTTCTGCCTGTGATTATTATTATTTGACCATGCTGGTCATTTATGAACATCTTGGCCATGTTCTGTTATAATCTCCACCCGGCACAGCCAGAAGAGGACTGGCCACCCCACATAGACTGGTTCCTCTCTAGGTTTCTTCCTAGGTTTTGGCCTTTCTAGGGAGTTTTTCCTAGCCACTGTGCTTCTACACCTGCATTGCTGGCTGTTTGGGGTTTTAGGCTGGGTTTCTGTACAGCACTTTGAGATATCAGCTGATGTACGAAGGGCTATATAAATAAATTTGATTTGAAAACATCAAAACTATGAAATAACACATATGGTATCATGTAGTAACCCAGAAAGTGGAAAACAAATCTAAATATATTTTATATTTGAGATTCTTCAACGTAGCCACTCTTTGCCTTGATGACAGCTTTGCACACTCTTGGCATTCTCTCAACCAGATTCATGAGGTAGTCACCTGGAATGGATTTTAATTAACAAGTGTACCTTGTTAAAAGTTAAGAAAGAAAAACAATTCCACAAATTAATGCATTTGCGCCAATCAGTTGTGTTGTAACAAGGTAGGAGTGGTATTCAGAAGATAGCCCTATTTGGTAAAAGACCAAGTGCATATTATGGCAAGAAGAGCTCAAATAAGCAAAGAGAAATGACAGTTCATCATTACTTTAAGACATGAAGGTAAGTCAATCCAGAACATTTCAAGAACCTTGAAAGTTTCTTCAAGTGAAGATGCAAAACTATCAAGCGCTATGATGAAATTGGCTCTCATGAGTTACCCAGAGTTACCTCTGCTGCGGAGGATAAGTTCATTAGAGTTAAATGCAACTCAGATTGCAGCCCAAATAAACGCTTCACAGAGTTCAAGTAACAGACACATCAACTGTTCAGAGGAGACTGCATGAATCAGGCCTTCATGATCGAATTGCTGCAAAGAAACCACTACTAAACAACATCAATAAGAAGAAGAGACTTGCTTGGGCCAAGAAACACGAGCAATGAACATTAGACGGGTGGAGATCTGTCCTTTGGTCTGGTGAGTCCACATTTTAGAATTTTGGTTCCAACCACTGTCTTTGTGAGATGCAGAGTAGATGAACAGATGATATCCACATGTGTGGTTCCCACCGTGAAGCATGGAGGAGGTGTGATGGTGCGGGGGTGCTTTGCTGGTGACACTGTCAGTGATTTATTTAGAATCCAAGGCACACTTAACCAGCATGGCTACCACAGCATTCTGCAGCGGTACGCTATCTCATCTGGTTTGCACTTAGTGGGACTATAATTTGTTTTTCAACAGGACAATGACCCAACATACCTCCAGGCTGTGTAAGGATATTTGACCAAGAAGGAGAGTGATGAAGTGCTGCATCAGATGACTTGGCCTCCACAATCATCTGACCTCAACCCAATTGAAATGGTTTGGGATGACTGCAAAGTAAAGGAAAAGCAGCCAACAAGTGCTTAGCATATGTGAAAACTCCTTCAAGACTGTTGGAAAAGCATTCCAGGTGAAGCTGGGTGAGAGAATGCTAAAAGTGTGCAAAGCTGTCATCAAGGTGGCGACTTATTTAGATTTGTTTAACACCTTCTTGGTTACGACATGATTCCATATGTGTTATTTCAAAGTTTTGATGTCTTCACTATTAATCTACAATATAGAAAATAGTAAAAATATAGAAAAACCCTTGAATGAGTCAGTGTGTCCAAACTTTTGAGTGGTACTGTAGGTGGAGCTGTGTCCTTTTATGTTTAAAAAGGCTCTATTGGAGGACCCCCCCCCCTCTCTCACACACACACAGACGCTGACACAGACACAGGGTGATGGATCGATTGCGGAGTGACAGAGGTGAGGAAATAGAGAGAGATTCAGGATTTACATCTTCCTCTGGTAAACCCCCCAATGATAAAGAGACTCCACACTGACAAGGACACACACACACAGGCCTCGTTTGGCCGATGAGGAGTTAAAAGATTTGCCATCCTCTTTTCTAGCTCCTTTCTCTCCTTTTTAAAAAAAAAAAGCAGACTTCAACGCAAAGCGAAAAACCTTTGTGATTGATTTAGTTTATTGACCTCTGCAGAGATTTAATACGAAGGTCGTTTCCTGCTAGCAGACCGAGCGCCGGTGGGGTCCCCAGGTGACATGGGCAAGGTCGCCCATCTCCCTCCAGTTAACAATATATTTGTCACACGCAGTGTGTTAGCTCCCGACACAGTGCTACTCCCTTCCACTTGATTAGCGGAACCAATAAGGGCTGCCAAAGATAATAAAGTAGACATTGGCTTCAGGAGATATGTCAAATGTCTCCAGCATCTCTCCCTATCTCACACACACCAGATACGCACACACAGCCACATGTGCACATTCACACTCCCCTCCCTCCCAACCTCCCCTCCTCCTCCCTGTTCTTGTTTTATTGTTTCTCAGATGAAGGTTAAAGGGAGATGCTGAACAGACAGAACAGCCTGGGGGCCTCGGAGGGCGGCTGAGCCATGGTTCTGGGGTGTGGCTGTGGGCATTATTACTGTCACCAGCTCAGCCCCCTCTCCTCTCTGCGTGGTGGTGTGTGTGTCAGAGGGGTGAGGCTGCTCTGCCACAGGGCCAAGGGGCCACAGTGTCCCACGCACATATGGGGCCAGCAGAGGGGTGCTGGTTCTTGACCGAGCCTTCACTGATAATAATCAAGGAGAGCTATCGAGTCTTATTAGCCCTGCCATTTTGCCACGATGAAGCACCGCCTCGCAGCAGAAAACACAGGTGAATTATGGGGGAATGGTGAAATGCATTATGGTTCAGGGTAGCAAATAGTTTATGGCACAGTGTCGCAATTAAGTTGGGGCAGATTGTGAGGATAGAGGTGCCGGTAATGGAGGGTTTAAATCTTTGGGGCCGCTCGTGTCTTAAGTGCTACATTATTGATTTGAATGTATGAAAGTCCAGTGATAATGGAGTGTGTGTGTGTGTGTTTGGGTAGGGGATGACAGATGGATGAGGGTAGCAGGCTGTGCTGCTGCATGTGTGTGTCCTGTTTGTCCTCTGACTGACTGGACTACTTTGCATGACGAGGTCAGAGAAAGGTGGTGTTTACAGCTATATATGAGTAGTCTACGTGAGACGGTAGCCTACATGAGATAACATCAATATAATCACTCTGCAACATTTGACTAAACGCATTAGTATGCTTTAATATGTAAACATAAATAACAGGAGTATAATTTCAGTAAAATTGCTTCACAAATTTGTATCAGAGTAAAGGAATTACTGCATGTTGTTAATGTGTTGTCATACTTATGTAGGTATGATCATGGGGCTGGTGGTAGAGGCTCAGAGACATGTTGAATAACCAACATCTGGCTTGATCTAGTGCCATGACATGTGAATGAGATTAAATAACAGGAAAAGGGGACACTGCAAAATGCCCATTTACACTGCAAAATGCTCTACATTACAGTATGTCAGTGAAAGCATTTGAACAGCATCGATATCACTCCGAATAAACATATGGAGACGGTACGGCGAGAGGTGAAATTTGCATTAGCAAGAAGAACATTAGCATGATCTATGATCACACTGAAGAAAGACACAGTACATTCTCATTAAACCAATACATTTGGAGCGTCTATAACGACCTTCTATTCCTGACCTTCTCCCTCAACTGCCCACCATCCATAACGCTGCTGATTTCTTTCTATAAATCATTGTTCCTCTGCAATCATTTCTCTATCACTACAATTAGGCTCTCAATACTGGACATCATGTTTGCTAAATCCAGATTAACTCAGGCCACCAACACTTCCATAGAAAACGTGGAGAGGATGAATGAATGAATGAAGACAATAGTGGCTATCATATTTCAGACTGTGAACACCGCTACAGTAGGTCTTAAGTACTACATTGCAACCCATCCCTTATGTGGTTAATTGACACAAACAAACATTACAATAATTCACTATGGTAATTAAATAATTATTATTCCGGTGTTCTCTGCAGTGAGCATGGCATAAAGAGTAAAAACAATACATGATAGTAAATAAGGTTATCCAAACAATATTTAAATTCCTAGAGCAGTAAAACAATATACATTAAGTTGAAGTCGGAAGTTGACATACACCTTAGCCAAATACATTTAAACTCAGTTTTTCACAATTACTGACATTTAATTTCAGCATTTATTTCTTTCATCACATTCACAGTGGGTCAGAAGTTGACACCACTCAATTAGTATTTGGTAGCATTGCCTTTAAATTGTTTAGCTTGGGTCAAACGTTTCAGGTAGCCTTCCACAAGCTTCCCACAATAAATTGGGTGAATTTTGGCCCATTCCTCCTGACAGAGCTGGTGTAACTGAGTCAGGTTTGTAGACCTCCTTGCTCGCACACGCTTTTTCAGTTCTGCCAACAAATGTTCTATGGGATTGAGGTCAGGGCTTTGTGATGGCCACTCCAATAACTTGACTTTGTTTTCCTTAAGCCATTTTGCCACAACTTTGGAAGTATGCTTGGGGTCATTATCCACTTGGAAGACCCATTTGCGACCAAGCTTTAACTGATGTCTTGAGATGTTGCTTCAATATATCCAAATCATTTTCATTCCTAACGATGCCATCTAGTTTGTGAAGTGCACCAGTCCCTCTTGCAGCAAAGCACCCCTACAACATGATGCTGCCACCCCCGTGCTTCACAGTTGGGATGGTGTTCTTGGGCTTGCAAGCATCCCCCTTTTTCCTCCAAACATAACAATGGTCATTATGACCAAAAAGTTATATTTTTGTTTCATCAGACCAGAGGACATTTCTCCAAAAAGTACAATCTTTGTCCCCAAGTGCAGTTGCAAACCGTAGTCTGGCTTTTTTATGGTGGTTTTGGAGCAGTGGCTTCTTCCTTGCTGAGCGGCCTTTCAGGTTATGCCGATATAGGACTTGTTTTACTGTGGATATAGATACTTTTGTACCTTTTTCCTCCAGCATCTTCACAAGGTCCTTTGCTGTTGTTCTGGGATTGATTTGCACTTTTCGCACCAAAGCACGTTCATCTCTAGGAGACAGAACGCGTCTCCTTCCTGAGCAGTATGACAGCTGCGTGGTCCCAAAGTGTTTATACTTGCATACTATTGTTTGTACAGATGAACGTGGTACCTTCAGGCATTTGGAAATTGCTCCCAAGGATGAACCAGACTTGTGGAAGTCTAAAAAATGTTTTATGAGGTCTTGGCTGATTTCTTTTGATTTTCCTATGATGTCAAGCAAAGAGGCACTGAGTTTGAAGGTAGGCCTTGAAATACATCCACAGGTACAAATCCAATTTACTCAAATTATGTCAATTAGCCTATCAGAAGCTTCTAAAGCCATGACATCATTTTCTAGAACTGTTTAAAAGCACAGTCAACTTAGTGTTGTATCACTGGAATTGTGATACAGTGAAATATAAGTTAAATAATTGGTCTGTAAACAATTGTTGGAAAAATGACTTGTGTCATGCACAAAGTAGATGTCCTAACCGACTTGCCAAAACTATAGTTTGTTAACAAGAACAAGTTTTAATGACTCCAACCTAAGTGTCCGTAAACTTCCGACTTCAACTGTACATACATAACATAACATATACAGATAAATAAATACAGAAAAAAACAGAAGTCATTTGAACCCAGTCTGGCACAAAGAGAAGATTCCCATGGGGAGACAAGCCAACACAATCTATATACACATGTGCCATTTACCACATAGAAGATTCATATGGGGAGACAAGCCAACACAATCTATATACACACGTGCCATTTACCACATAGAAGATTCATATGGGGAGACAAGCCAACACAATCTATATACACACATGCCATTTACCACATAGAAGATTCATATGGGGAGACAAGCCAACACAATCTATATACACACGTGCCATTTACCACATAGAAGATTCATATGGGGAGACAAGCCAACACAATCTATATACACACGTGCCATTTACCACATAGAAGATTCATATGGGGAGACAAGCCAACACAATCTATATACACACGTGCCATTTACCACATAGAAGATTCATATGGGGAGACAAGCCAACACAATCTACATACACACATGCCATTTACCACATAGAAGATTCATATGGGGAGACAAGCCAACACAATCTATATACACACGTGCCATTTACCACATAGAAGCTACATATTTTTACAATTTAATTATAGGTAGCCCTTTTTCTTTTATTCCAGGCTTTATCTAAATATTACACAAACGGAAATACACAATGAACCAAAAAAAAATGGATTTCTCCTCATCGCTACATAATGCCAGGGTATATCGGGTATGCTTTCTGGAATAAGCGCAAGCGTATATAGTGGTATAAAGGGCAATAGAAGATACAATTAGTTTTGTTCTCTATTTCTTTGAGGTCACAATAGTTACATAATCTTTCCTCTAACAAATGCTAATCAAAATAGTGGTAACACTTTATTTGACCCTGGCTGGCATTAGAACAAAGTTGCCTAGTATTACATGGAAAACAAGTATTATTACTATGGGTATGCATGCATAGCCCAACTACTGCATGGATTGTGCCATTCATATTATTATGATTATTATGAAAGGGCAATATGACAGACCACCTACAATAAGAGTTACCATCATTTTTTACTTGAATAATAACATGTTGTCTGACCAACACAGAGGAAGGCTGGGGCATGTCTGTAGTCTGATGTCAAGCCATAGGTCCTCTCTCCTCTGGGTAACCCCAGCATCATAGCAAGGATAAAGGCTACCAGTGAAGCAGTATAGTGGGGCTAGTGAGGCTAGAGATGCTATAGAGGCTGGAGAGGCCACCAGTGCAGACAATCATTGACCTCTTCATTAAAGTGGACTGGGGCAGACCTCTAGGGTAAGGGCTACACTTCCAAAGTAACTCTGCGGCTCTGACCTCATTTGCAACCAGACAAGCCTATTGTAACAGCAAATATAACAATATTGATTTTGCAAGTGGCAACAGTGCTGTGCGTCTTATTGATCAGGATCAAGCACTTATCACTCTAGAGACCCAGAGTGTGCCAGTGTTAAGCGCAGGTCTCAGGTCTTAATTACGACAGTGGCCTTCGCTGGGTTCCTGCCCTAATGATGGACCAATAATACTACTGTGTTTGACCTTAGCTATTGGCTGCATGACCAATGCATGGGATCAGATTAATATCACCTTACATGCCTGACAGCTTATAGTTCAATATTTTAGTTGATATGTGTTTCTCTGTAACATTAAACTACAACTACAATTTATATACGTTGTCCATGTAGTGTGATTTAGATTGTGAGTGCTAGTGGTCAATGGTGAGAAGTTCCCTTGGCGTTGGTGTATTATCCACATACCATATACAGTAACACTGTCTTACTATGGAAGCTCTATGGCACAGTCGTGATTTTCTCTTCTATAATCAGGGCTCTAGACTAACTCTGTCCACTACTTTTTCAGTTGATGGCACCAGCATATGATTTGGTCGCACCAATTTTTCACCGCTGTGCGACAATAATGACCTGACCTATGTCCCCATAATGTACCTGCATTCCATACAGAAACAGGCTAATAACCATATTTTAAATTAGCATGCCCTTGCAGGGCTTGACATTCATATACATTTGCCAGTGGCACATCGGACCAGTGCCAACTGAAAGCTTCAATTCTTTGTTGATGGGGTGGTCCAAAATAGGAGAGGGTTGTCAAACTTTTTTTTTGCTTTGGGGAGTCTTGTGTAGTTTTTTGTTGGGCACAGAGGAGGGTAGTGCGTTTTTTCCCTGGTTTCCATTTGCTCTTTTGCATGTTTTACTATATAACTTTTATCATCCTAGACACATTTCCTCATCTGCTTGCATGCGCTTCCCCATTATCAAGGTTGTTTTGGTACTTCCCTTATGCGCTACACTTTTTTCGCAAGCTAACTTTTATATAATAGGTCAATATAGTCTACCAGTCTAACTGTCTATCCTTCCCTGTATCAAGTGGTGCAGTAGAGTGTATACGAAGGTATATGCCGTATACCCACTTATTTTTCAGTGGGCATTGCGTATACTCCCTTCTTAATATACGTATCAAAGTAGTGTAGTGGAGGTATTCGCCCTATCAATTAATGAGGTTGATGCAACAGATTAGGGGGGGTGGTCTGTGTGTGTGTGCGTGGGAGGGGGGGGGGGGGGGGGTGAAGATGCACCAGCTATCATGGGTTGCTAATATGACTAAGATAATGCCTTTGGCTACTAGACAATGAAAAACAGGATAAAGAAAACCAATAGAACAGGAGAACGCATACAAGGATGTCTTTGCCACTATGTTTATATGGTGGATTTTGGCTATAGGCTACTTTGAAGCAAGGTAAGACATGCCTCATAATATGAAGTAAAACGTCCAGGTTTTAAACAATTAAGGAACAGGAAAAATATAGCGATGCTAATAACTGTCTTCTGGTAGACTAACTGCTTTCTCAAATACCTTCTCAATTAAATGTTAACTAGCTACAAAATAGCCCATGCCTACCTGGCAGAATGATATCATGATTATTTTCAACAATCCAGTGGCCATTTGTTTTGCAAACTCCATCTCATGTGCTACAGAAATACCACTAACCAAACAACAGTGCAAGGTGCCTGCATACCTGAATTAAATGGTAACTACACTAAGAAATATACATTTCCTATATTTTCTCCGTGGTGGTCTATTAAAGTGGTTTAAGCATAGTTATGGACTTAGAACATCCAATTTGTTATCCAATTGGTTTATTAATACATTTTCAAATTCATAATTGTGCACTCTCCTCAAACAGTAGCATGGTATAATTTCACTGTACTAGCTACTGTAGCTATTGGGGGGGGGGGTCCCATAGATGTTAAATACAGGGCACCTTTCCTTTGCCGGGCGGGCCGTTTGGGCCATTTTTGGCAAGAATTGATTCACTGCCTCCACTGTCCAACATTCAGAATGACAATAGCGGTAGGTCAATTGTTTGTCCAGATCTGCAAAAGACTAACTAGCAATCATACCACACATAAAAGCATTCACAACTGCATCAATTTCCAATATGAATCCACAAGAAAAAATAGGAATAGCTGATAGGCAGCGTAGAGGCCTGGTGCAACATCGTGCATGAAAGAACAGCGAAGACGAGATATGCAGCTCAAAAAGCTCCCCTATTGATCTTGTTTGGGGACAATAAAACTATCCTACCTAGACTAGCCTACAACACCACAATGCTGTGCATAATTGCATTATTGTTTTAAAGTGAGTACAAAATCCTACTATAGGCTGCATTGAAAATGTCATTTGAATACTGGCACAAAAGCCCTGTTATTTGAATGTTTCATAACATTTGGATCAGTTGTGGGTCTAGACTAGAGTGTTGGGCCAGGAACCTAAAGGTCGCTGGTTTGAATCCCTGAGCCGGCAAGATGGAAAAATGAGCTGTTCTGTCACTGAATAAAGCAGTTAACCCCGAACAACAACTGCTCCCTGGGGGCCGATGGTGTCGATTAAGGCAGCCCCTTGCATCGCTCTGATTTAGAGGGGTTGCGTTAAATGTAAAAGACACATTGCATTCAGTTATACAACTGACTAGGTATCCCTTTTCCATCAACAGTTTATAAGGTCTAGAAATGCAGAGTAGCAGGCCAGTCTGGCTGTATTTTTACTTCTGATACTGAAGTGGCAAAGTCGATTTCAATTTTTTTAATAAACACAGGGTCGCTACAGTTATTGTTATTTGTGGTCATAAACATTATTTTGAGTTCCTTCTATGAAGAGGAGGGTATGCAAAAACATTTTAAGTACAAAGGGAATGTGATGTGAAAATATATTTTTATGTGGGGAGGGGAGTGGATACATTTTTTAAGGCACCTTTTTATTTCACCTTTATTTAACCAGGTAGGCCAGTTCTCATTTACAACTGCGATCTGGCAAAGATAAAGCAAAGCAGTGCGACACAAACAACAACACAGAGTTACGCATGGAATAAACAAACGTACAGTAAATAACACAATAGAAAGGTGTGTACCGTGTGTACAAATTAAGTAAGATTAGGCAGGTAAGGCAATAAATAGGCCATAGTGGCGAAAATAATTACAATTTAGCAATTAAACACTGGAGTGATAGATGTGCAGAAGATGAATGTGCATGTACTGGGGTGCAAAGGAGAATAAAAAAATATGGGGATGAGGTAGTTGGGTGGGCTATTTACAGATTGGCTATGTACAGGCGCAATGATCTGTAAGCTGCTCTGACAGCTGATGCTTAAAGTTATTGAGGGAGATATGAGTCTCCAGCTTCAGTGATTTTTGCAATTTGTTCCAGTCAGCAGAGAACTGGAAGGAAAGGCGGCTAAAGAAGGAGTTGGCTTTGGGGATGACCAGTGAAATATACCTGCTGGAGCGCGTGCTACGTGTGGGCGTTGCTATGGTGACCAGTGAGCTGAGATAAGGCGGGGCTGGAGCCAGTGGGTTTGGCAACAAATATGAAGTGAGGGCCAGCCAACGAGAGCATACAGGTCGCAGTGATGGGTAGTATATGGGGCTTTGGTGACAAAACGGATGGCATTGTGATAGACTGCATCCAATAGTTTAACCTTGAGTTGGACCAGCCCAAATAATAGTGAATCAGCAATTCAAAACGTTTGAGTTGATTTTCTGACCGATGCATGTTACATTTGGATTGGTATGGGGTCTGCCGACCGATGCAGTCATATCTTAAACATTTGAATCAGGGGCCAATGCGTATATTGGTATTGCTGTCTAATATAGTACTGTGTTACGGTGGGGGGAAATCAAATAATTTTTCTGTTTGCTAACTTAGCAAGCTATGTAACTAGCTAGGTAGCGAGCTAAAAAACTACCAACCACTAACAACCATTTATATTACTAAAAGTAGAAGAGGTTTTACCATTGGAGATCTTTTGTATCTTGATTGTAAAGCCTATTAATTTGATGTCCTAGATAGGGTTGGCTACTAAACAGCAACCCCTACAAAAATGTACTGTACCATGGTACTACTATGGTACTTTCACTTATACCATGGTAGAGTCTGAATCATGGAAATGTACCATGGCTTTAGCTTTGAAGTATGATGGTACTACCATGTTACTGCCATTGCACCTAAATATTACCATGGTATTGCATCATTTATACCATGGTATAGATGTGAATCATGGAAATGTACCATGGTTTTAGCTTTGAAGTATGATGATACTGCCATGCACCT
Source organism: Oncorhynchus clarkii lewisi (assembly GCF_045791955.1). Classification (NCBI taxonomy): domain Eukaryota; kingdom Metazoa; phylum Chordata; class Actinopteri; order Salmoniformes; family Salmonidae; genus Oncorhynchus; species Oncorhynchus clarkii. The sequence continues at coordinate 32,832,307 of NC_092156.1, forward strand.
AAATAATACCATGGTATAGCTTAATTTACACTATGGTAAGTGTGGATCATGGAAATACCATGGTTTTAACCTGAATTATACATTCTACCATGGTAACGCACAATTATGATAAATGGTCAAATTATCATGCGGTAGCATCTTTATTAATTGTGCGTTACCATAGTACAATGGCGGTATAATGCATTCAATAAATAAACCCCCCAAGGTCAAAAGAGGTTGGTTGGTATTATATTGATGAATTTACAGTTGAAGTCAGAAGTTTACATACACTTAGGTTGGAGTCATTAAAAATTGTTTTGGGTCAGAAGTTTACATACACTAAGTTGACTGTTCCTTTAAACAGCTTGGAAAATTCCAGAAAATGATGTCATAGCTTTAGAAGCTTCTGATAGGCTAATTGACATAATTTGAGTCAATTGGAGGTGTACCTGTGGATGTATTTCAAAGCCTACCTTCAATCTTTGCTTGATATCATGGGGGAAATCGAAAGAAATCAGCCAATACCTCCAAGTCTGGTTCATCCTTGGGAGCAATTTCCAAACGGTGGTGCCTAAGCCAGCTCGTCGAGCTGTCACGCCCTAGCTGGCTCGAGAGGTTTCTTGCCCCATTTGGCTCGGAAGGCTGTTAGGCCTCAGCCAGATCATCAGGTTTTTATGCTCAGCCAGCTCGTCACGCCCCCGCCGGATCATTGGGCTCCCACGCCTCAGCGGGATCAACAGGCCTTCATGCCTCAGCCGGCTCGCCAGGCTCTCAGGCCTCTGCCGGCTTGTTGGGGGTTCACGCCCAGCCGGCTTGTCCAGCGCCCGTGCCTCGGCCGGCCCGTCATGCGTGCTCCTGCTCTTCCGAGTGCCAGGCTCCCCAGCATTGCACACTCCTGCCATCATCATTACGCACACCTGCCTTCCCGCTGTCACGAGCATCAGCAATTATCGGACTCACCTGGACTCAATCACCTCTGTCATTGCCATCCCTATATCTGTCTGGTTCCCCACTCTGTTCCCTGCTTCTGCATTAATGTTCATATGTCCTTGTATACCCGTGTGCTGACGCTGTTTCTGTCCTGTTACCTGTCTGATCCTATTAAATGTTTGACTCCCCGTACCTGCTTCTCATCCCCGGCATAGGTCCTTACACAATTTTACAGGTTAAAATCTTATTTCCTGCATTTCTATACATTTTGCCATGAGATGGTTACTTTTTGTTGCCATTTTAAAGCACATTTTCTGCAATTCTACACATTTTGTCATGGGTTGCAGAGAACATTTTCCAGTTTTAAAGCTAATTTCCTGCAATTCTACACATTTTGCCATGTCTCATGTGTGTTCATGTGATATTTTAGTGACTCGAACATTACAACAAAATCAATGGGCTAAAAAAACAAGCTAAAAAATGTTAGCTGACATGGGCTAGTTGATCTGTAAATTTATGACGTGTTATAAATAAATCAAATTAAATCGTATTTGTCACATGCGCCGAATACAACAGGTGTAGTAGACCTTACAGTGAAATGCTTACTTACAAGTCCTTAACCAACATTGCAGTTTTATTAAAATTACCTAAAAAAAAAAAAATGTAAGTAACAAATAATTAAAGAGCTGTAGTAAAATAACAATAGCTAGACTATATACAGGGGGTACCGGTTAGTCTAGGTAATTGAGGTAATATGTACATGTAGGTAGAGTTATTAAAGTGACTACGAATAGATAATAACAGAGAGTAGGAGCAGCGTTAAGGGGGGGGGGGGGGCAGTGCAAATAGTCTGGGCAGCCATTTGATTAGCTGTTCAGGAGTCTTATGGCTTGGGGGTAGAAGCTGTTTAGAAGCCTCTTGGACCTAGATTTGGCGCTTCGGTACTGGTTGCTGTGCTGTAGCAGAGATAGCTCTCTAAGGTCTGCAATGACTGACATGACAAGAGGAAAACTGCTGATGCACTATCCAATTTTGAAACTGCACCTAGTGCATTCTACTATTACAATTTTCAGCAGTAAGTTTAAAGACAGACTGAGTTTGGGAACCACTGGTTTGGAGTCCATGAACCTTTAGCTCCCACCTCCCTATTGTGAGATGGTTATTTGCAAAGGCTGTCAATGATTTTACCAGTGGTGATTTTAGTATGTAAATCTTGGAGGGGCAAAAATAAATTAACAATACTTTAATTATTCTATAATGGTGACAAACGGTGCCCACAAACTGTTAGGGCAGACATGAAGGTGTCCCAAAAGCAGAGCTTTCATTTCAGTACCATGGAGTGAATCCGTACCACCACTACACATGGCTATCAGCAAAGCCTTGTCTGGCAGCGAAACAGTTCATTCAGCCTCATTTACTGCCTTTTTTAAAAGCATAGCTGATATGACTGACTTACTTAAACACATGTGGTTACTACTGACAATTGAGATGTACAAACCATGGCATAAGGGAACGACGAGCAGATAAGAGGCAATCAGTAAATTTCGATTAAGACAATGAGCGAGCTAGGACGGACGTAGTCAATATAAGCCTGAGTTCCTGACTTGGAATTCTGAGTTGGATGACGTTTCAAAATGACCTTTCAAAATGTATTTTCCCAGCCGGAGCTAGTTTTTTTCAGAGTTCCCAGTTGTCTTGAACTCACTGAAGTCTGAGATTTCCCAGTTCCGAGTTTCCACGTGTTTTGAATGCGGCAGAAATCATGCTGGATTGACAGCAAGGCCAATGTATTCAAACTTTTCTGGCCCATGGTGTTGCATGTGAATGTTTATCCTTTTAAGCCTGGAAAGGAGACCCTTAAACCCAGACTTGGACCACACACCCACTCGACTGAATAGCAGGCTAGTTATTGCAACGCTTGCAGTTAGCTACTGATTCCTTCCAAACCACACATTGTTGAATTTGCAATTTCCAACTTGTTTCGTAATGTTTATGTACAATGGCCGATGAACACCGAGACGTTTTATTTATATTTTCTCTTCATATGACAAGGATTGAAAAGGATTTGCCAATAGATTGTCAACTTGATTCATGAAGATGACTGCTTGTCTAGCTTGCTAGCTAAGATTTTGAAAGTATGATGTCGACATGATCAGTCCAATCAAATATGATGTGATGTAATTTTATCTGTGGCCACGGACCTTGAGCCTTCTTAAATGGGCACTAATGTAAATCTATAGCAAATTTTTGTTTTGGATGACAATGAATGTAAAGAGATGTCTCAGTAGCAGATGAACCGTATTATGAGAAGAGACCATCCAAATCTCATGAATACAGTATATTTATCTACATTTGAAGCCGGAAGTTTACATACACCTTAGCCAAATACATTTAAACTCAGTTTTTCACAATTCCTGACATTTAATCCTAGTAAAGCTTCCCACATTCCTCCTGACAGAGCTGGTGGAACTGAGTCAGGTTTGTAGGCCCCCTTGCTCGCACACACTTTTTCAGTTCTGCCCACAAAATTTCTACAGGATTGAGGTCAGGGCTTTGTGATGGCCACTCCAATACCTTGACTTTGTTGTCCTTAAGCCATTTTGCCACAACTTTGGAAGTATGCTTGGGGTCATTGTCCATTTGGAAGACCCATTTGAGACCAAGCTTTAACTTTAACTGATGTCTTGAGATGTTGCTTCAATATATCCACATCATTTTCTGTCCTCATGATGCCATCTATTTTGTGAAGTGCACCAGTCCCTCCTGCAGCAAAGCACTCCTACGACATGATGCTGCCACCCCCGTGCTTCACAGTTGGGATGGTGTTCTTGGGCTTGCAAGCATCCCCCTTTTTCCTCCAAACATAACAATGGTCATTATGGCCAAAAAGTTATATTTTTGTTTCATCAGACCAGAGGACATTTCTCCAAAAAGTACAATCTTTGTCCCCAAGTGCAGTTGCAAACCGTAGTCTGGCTTTTTTATGGCGGTTTAGGAGCAGTGGCTTCTTCCTTTTTGAGCAGCCTTTCAGGTTATGTCGATATAGGACTCGTTTTACTGTGGATATAGATACTTAAGTACCTGTTTCCTCCAGCATCTTCACAAGGTAATTTGCTGTTGTTCTGGGATTGATTTGCACTTTTCACACCAAAGTACGTTCATCTCTAGGAACAGAACGCGCCTCCTTCCTGAGCGGTTTGACGGCTGCGTGGTCCCATGATGTTTATACTTGTGTACTATTGTTTGTACAGATGAACGTGGTACCTTCAGGTGTTTGGATATTGCTCCCAAGGATGAATCAGACTTGTGGAGGTCTACAATTTTTTTCTGAGATTTTGGCTGATTTCTTTTGATTTTCCCATGATGTCAAGCAAAGAGGCACTGAGTTTGAAGGTAGGCCTTGAAATACATCCACAGGTACACCTCCAATTGACTCAACTGATGTCAGTTACCCTATCAGGAGCTTCTAAAACCATTACATCGTTTTCTGGAATGTTCCAAGCTGTTTAAAGGCACAGTCAACTTCTGACCCACTGGAATTGTGATACAGTGAAATATAAGTGAAATAATCTGTCTGTAAACAATTGTTGGAAAAATTACTTGTGTCATGCACAAAGTAGATGTCCTAACAGACTTGCCAAAACTATAGTTTGTTAACAAGACATTTTTGGAGTGGTTGAAAAACAAGTTTTAATGACTCCAACCTAAGTGTCCGTAAACTTCCGACTTCAACTGTACATACATACATAACATAACATAACATATACAGATAAATAATTACAGAAAAAAAACAGAAGTAATTTGAACCCAGTCTGGCACAAAAAATTATACCTATGGGTAATCTCCCATTTTACTAGCATCTCAATTTGTTTGTCTAGGAACACATCATTTGAGGTCATTTGTGAAACAAAGCTACTGGTAGAAGCAGGATGTTGGTCATAAAGTCTAGCTGTCACACTAAGAGGGAGCATATGTAGCTCAAGGTTCTGCTGTCAATCGTTAAACCTCAGAACCATGCAGGTCAATCAATCTCTCTCTCTGCACCCCTCTCCCCCCTCTCTCTCCTCTGTCCCAGATCACTGGAGGAGAGGAGAAAAGAAATCTATGGAGTAAAGTAATCAGTGGACGGAAGAAAAAGGGAAGGCCTCAGGCCCGCTTGGCTACCTGAGTTCCATTTCACGCATCAGCAGTTGCAACACAAACACACAAAACTCTACTTGCCTGTCCTTCCATCCTAAACAACACAAGCAGCCCTGCGCAACACACCCCTGTGACCTACTCCTCCCCAGAGGAAACTCCCAGAGCACACTGCAGCACACAAGTCTACTTGCTCCACTGCCTGGTGACTGTTATTGATCTCCAGTCGAACACATCAAACACCCCGATACGACAGGCTTCTCTATAGTATACTAGTACAACGATCTCCTATAATGTCAAGAGGCTGTGGTGCTAGACAACTCTCTCCTCTCCTTTCCCACTCCCCTACTGACATCATCAGCTAATGTACATGAGACAATCTATGCTGCATCTGGTCCGTGCATACTGTTCAATAGTGAAACGTTTTTTTATGGCCCTACCGTCTGCAAAATGGTTCAGCGAGCCATTTGACGAATTAAACAAAATGGCTCCACATAAAATGTCTCATCACACTCCGTTCAATGGTCCCTGGTACATCCATGATACTATGGAGGAGTGATCTGTGTTCATTCAGTACTTTAGCGGTATATTTCCCCTCTTAGACCAGGGATGTCAAACTTATTCCATGGAGGGCCTAGTGTCTGCAGGTTTTCGTTTTTCCTTTCAATTAAGACCTAGACTACTAGGTAAGGGGAGTTCTTTACTAATTAGTGACCTTAATTAATCAATCAAGTACAAGGGAGGAGCGAAAACCCACAGACACTTGGCCCTCCGTGGAAAGAGTTTGACACGTGCCATAGACTATATCTAATTAAATCCTTTGGCTATTTAAAGTAACATTTTTGGTTTTGAGTGTATTCCTTCTTGTAGTATGTGTTACAGTACCACCATGTGACTGGTTTTATCTTTAGGTGACATGGATGGCTAGTAATGCGTGCAGGGTCACAGTGGGTGGTAGAAGGGTGACTCATGGGTGGGTATTTGTTTAACAACTGTAAAATGCAAATGACTGTATACCCTGAACCACTATTGTACTAACAAAGGACTTGAGGGAGACGTCAGCAGTGTTTACAAGGGGCCAAGGGAGGAGGAAGGACAGATGGCTTTGGCATTAAATCTCAATTAGATGGATTTAAACACTAGATGGGTTGGGACTATCCATGGATACAACAACAACAACAACAACAACACACATGATCTCACCGTTAATCTTGTTTTCATATATAGTATCTAAACAGACAGTGCCAATAAAATAACATCAACTGAGTGGATACAATGCAAGAGCTGATATGACATCGAATTTGGAATTAACTTCAAAGCGACCAATGGAAACCAGGGTTAGGGTCAATTCCCTTCTAATTCAGTTAATTCAGGAAGTAGGCAAAAATATCATTGTTCCTCACTGAAGTGGAATTGACCCCAACCCTGGTGTAAACATCACATGGTAGCTTAGTCATCTAGTGACCCTCTAAACCAGCCTGTCATCACAGGTGTGACAGACAGTGCGTCTTTGATCGTGGTTGTCCGAATGTTCCTTCCTGCCTCTCTTCACATGGTCCTAATGGGGTCTATATGAGAGGGCAGGTGGACATCACAGGAAGCCCTGTCTCTCTAATCCCACGGACTGCTGTCAGGTCAGGGTGGAGCTGCTGCTGCTGCTTTGATGAGCGTTTTGACCACATGGTTCCTCAGAGTCAGAGTCATCCCATTCTTCTGTGTTGTGGGACTGGGAGAGCAACGTGTTCTGTGGAGAGAGGTCGGTCGGCATCAAGGCCAACTCCCAGGGTTTGTGACGGTGGTGGTGAGATTACTCAATGGCGTCGTTTTGTTAAGGCTTTTCTCCAGCTTCAGCAGAACATGTTCCCGAGTGGCTTGCGCAGGGTCACCCTGATCCCTGCTTGCCCATTCTCTCCTCCTCCTCCCTCGTTCTCCTCCTCCTCCTTCGTTCTCCTCCTCCTCGTCTCTGTGTTTTTTTGCGATGTTATCTTTTCACTCTCCTCCCACTCACTGCTGTTCCCTGAAGCTGTCTCGGGATGAACAGCTCATTGTTTTTGTCCTTGTGCTGGTTTCCAACACAGCATGCCTAGTCAGGGTGTTTAGCTGTTTCCTACACAGCCCCCTTTGAAAGGAGGACAGGTCAGCAGCAGGCCAATGCCAACTTCAAGACAATTTATCCTCTCCCAGCAACACGCAGGCTGGAGCCTAAATGTCAGTGTTCATTGTCATGCAGCCCTGTTAGCATGTGATGTATAGATCTATGCACTATGCATGATTCATCTTCTTACTGTAAATAACGTCTACAAAACACCCTCCTGTTTATAGGCGAGACGTAACATAATGAAACATATGAACGCCTGAACACAGAAGGGTGTACAGCAGTTCAATTGCTTTGCTTTTCTTGTATTACTAACACAGGCAGGCAGTGAGCACAGGGCCATTGCAGGGTCATGACAAGATAAAACAAGTCCTCTTTTCAGCTTCATCTGTTCACATAAGTTGTGTCACATAAATTGTGTCTCCTTTTGTCTTTATTTCATTTTCATTCTTTACACAAATCAAGAAGGAATGCTTTGCAGATGGGTTGATGAATGCAGCTCTCTCTGCTCAGTGGGGGGTGGAGGGGGGCTGAGTGATTGAGGAGAAGACATGTTGCTCCTCACGAGGGCCCTAAAATGTATGTGCCCTTTTGGCGCTGCCAGGGGTGACCTTAAAAATCAGGAACACTCGACGAAAGGCACGGCCACTGTCTCAGCACTGATCAATCTCCATCCTCAGCTCCCCCTCTGTACCAGTCACACACAGATACCGCTACTCAAATAATACAATATGTTGGTAAAGCTGGTGGCATGTCATGAATAACAGGTTATAGCAACAGTCATGGAATCTTTTGATTCGGGTTAGCAAACCTGCTGTTAGCTTGTTGGGAGCTATGCTGGCTGAATTCTCCAATATCATTATGTCACCTTTGTGTGAAGGTACAGTACCAGTCAAAAGTTTGGACACACTTACTCATTCAAGGATTTTTCTTTATTTGTACATTGTAGAATAATAGTGAAGATATCAAATATCACATATGGAATCATGTAGTAACCCAAAAAGTGTTAAACAAATCAAAATAGATTTTAGATTATTCAAAGTAGCCACCCTTTGCCTTGATGACAGCTTTGCACACTCTTGGCATTCTCTCAACCAGCTTCATGAGGAATGCTTTTCCAACTGTCTTGAAGGAGTTCCCACATATGCCGAGCTGCATATGAGGTTGGGTGATTGTGGAGGCCAGGTCATCTGATGCAGCACTCCATCACTCTCCTTCTTGGTCAAATAGCCCTTACACAGCCTGCAGGTGTTCTGTTGAAAAACAAATGATAGTCCCACTAAGCGCAAACCAGATGGGATAGTGGTTTCTTTGCAGCAATTCAACCATGAAGGCCTGATTCACACAGTCTCCTCTGAACATTTGATAATTGAGATGTGTCTGTTACTTGAACTCCGTGAAGCATTTATTTGGGCTGCAATCTGAGGTGCAGTTAACTTTAATGAACTTATGAAAAACATATTTAAACCAGGCAGGTGCGACACGAAAGTAAGAAATCGCGATATAAAAAATGCCTTTACCTTTGATGATCTTCTTCTGTTGGCACTCCAAAAGGTCCCAGTTATATCACAAATGGTCCTTTTGTTCGATAATGTCCTTTATATCCATAAAAACTCAGCTTAGCTGGCGCGCTTCAGGCAATAATCCACCCAGGTTCCCTCCATCAAAATGCATACAAAATGAATCTCAAACGTTACTAATAAACTTTTCCAAACAAGTCAAACAACGTTTATAATCAAACCTTAGGTACCCTAATATGCAAATAAACGATAACATTTAAGACAGATAATTGTTATTGTCTTTACCAGAGAAAAATACCAAAGATCGCACTCTCTTCCACGTGCTTGGAAACACTACAGCCAAAATGAGAGCCACCTAAAAAAAACTACTTTCTGGCTCATTTTTCCAAAAACCGGCCTGAAACTCTTTCTAAAGACTGCTGACATATAGTGGAAACCCTAGGAACTGCAATCTTGGAGGACTTGGCCTTATAATTAAAGTGATAGACTTGGAAAATAGAGGTAGGCTGATATGTTTTTTTGGGATGGTTTGTCCTTGGGGCTTCGCCTACCATATCAGTTCTGTGATACTCACAGACATCAGTGTAACAGTTTTAGACACTTTGGAGTGTTTTCTATCCAAATCTATATGCATATCTTAGCTTCTGGGCCTGAGTAACAAGCAGTTTACTTTGGACATGCTTTTCATCCCGACGTCAAAATACAGCCCCCTACCCCAGAGAGGTTAATACAGGACCAAGATCAAATCCTACTACACCGGCTCGGACACTCGTCGGATGTGGCAGGGCTTGCAAACTATCACGGATTACAAAGGGAAAACCAGCTGAGAGCTATCCAGTGATGGGAGCATTCTAGACGAGCTAAATACCTTCTATGCACGCATCGAGGCTAGTAACACTGAACCATGCATGAAATCACCAGTTGTTCCTGACGACTGTGTGATCACGCTTTCCATAGACGATGTGAGTAAGATCTTTAAACAGATGAACATTCACAAGGCCGCAGGGCCAGACTGATTACCAGGGCGCGTACTCGGAGTATGCGCTGACTAGCTGGCAAGTGTTTTCACTGACATTTTCAACCTCTCCCTGATCCAGTCTGTAATATCTACATGTTTCAAGCAGACCACAATAAACCCTGTGCCCAAGGAAGCCAAGGTAGCCTGTCTAAATGACTATCATCTGTAGCCATGAAATGCTTTGAAAGGCTGGTCATGGCTCACATCAACACAATCATCCCATTCACCTTGGACCCACTCCAATTCGCATACCGCCCCAACAGATCCACAGATGACACAATTTCTATTGCACTCCACACTGCCCTTTCCCACCTGGACAAAAGGAACACCTATGTGAAAATGCTGTTCATACTACTCAGCGTTCAACACCATAGTGCTCTCAAGCCGTCAGGAAGGCAACAACACCTCTGCCACGCTGACACTAAACACGGGTGTACCTCAGGGGTGCTTGCTTAATCCCCTCCTGTACTCCTTTTTCACCCACAACTGCTTGGCTACACACAAGTCCAACACCATCATTAAGTTTGCAGAGGGCAAGACGGTGGTAGGCCTGATCACCGACGACGATGAGACAGCCTACAGGGAGGAGGTCAGAGACCTGGCAGTGTGGTGCCAGGACAACAACCTCTCCTTCAACTTCAGAAATACATAGGAGCTGATCATGGACTACAAAAAACAGAGGAGCACGCCCCCATCCACATTGATGGGGCGTAGTGGAGCAGGTCAAGTTTCTCGGTGTCTACATCACTAAGGAATTATCATGGTCCACACACACCAACACATTTGTGAAGAGGTCATGGCAATGCCTCTTCCGCCTCAGAATTCTGAAAAGATTCAGCATGGGCCCTCAGATCCTCAAAAAGTTATACAGCTGCACCATTGAGAGTATCTTGACTGGCTGCATCACCGCAGGTATGGCAACTGCTTGGCATTCGACCATAAAGCGCTAAAGAGGGGCCAAGCTCCGTGCCATCCAGGACCTCTATACCCAGCGGTGTCAGAGGAAGGCCATAAAAATTGCACCAAGTCTGGAACCAACAGGACCCAGAACAGCTTCTTCCCTCAAGCCATAAGATTGCTTAATAGTTAGTTAACCAATAGCTATGTCACATGTCTAGTTTGTCTAGTTCTATGTTTGGCCTGATATGGTTCTCAATCAGAGGCAGGTGTTAGTCATTGTCTCTGATTGGGAACCATATTTAGGTAGCCTGTTTGGTGTTGGGTTTTGTGGGTGATTGACCCTGTCTCCGTGTTTGCACCAGATAGGGCTGTTTTAGGTTTTCACGTTTCTTGTTAGTCTGTTCATGTGAAGTGCTTTATTAAAGAACCATGAATAGAAACCACGCTGCGTTTTGGTCCGCCTCTCCTTCAACTCAAGAGAACCGTTACAAGCTATCCAGACTATCTGCATTGACCCTCTTTTGAAATCATCATATGCGCTGCTGTTACTGTTTATTGTCTATCCTGTTGCCTAGTCACTTTGTCCCTACCTATATGTACATATCTACATCAATTACTTCATACCCCTGCACATTGACTCAGTACTGGTACCCCGTGTAGACACTGAGTGTACAAAACATTAAGAACAAATCAAATCAAATGTTATTTGTCACATGCGCCGAATACAACAGGTGTAGTCCTTACAGTGAAATGCTTACTTACATGCCCTTAACCAACAATGCAGTTTTAAGAAAATACTAACAAAAATAGTATGAGATAAGAATAACAAATAGTTAAAGAGCAGCAGTAAATAACAATAGCGGGACTATATACAGGGGGTACCGGTACAGAGTCAATGTGCGGGGGCACTGGTGTCAAGGTAATTGAGGTAATATGTACATGTAGGTAGCGTTAGTAAAGTGACTATGAATAGATAATAACAGAGAGTAGCAGCAGCGTAGAAGAGGGGGGAGGGTTGCAATGCAGTCTGGGTATCCATTTGATTAGCTGTTCAGGAGTCTTATGGCATGGGGGTAGAAGCTGTTTAGAAGCCTCTTGGATCTAGACTTGGCGCTCCGGTAGCGCTTGCCATGCGGTAGCAGAGAGAACAATCTATGACTAGGGTGGCTGGAGCCTGACAATTTTTAGAGCCTTCCTCTGACACCGCCTGGTATAGGAGGTCCTGGATGGCAGGAAGCTTGGTGCCGGTGATGTACTGGGCCGTTCGCATTACCCTCTGTAGTGCCTTGCAGTCAGAGGCTGAGCAGTTGCCATACCAGGCAGTGATGCAAGCCATCAGGATGCTCTCGATGGTGCAGCTGTAAAACCATTAGAAGATCTGAGGACCCATGCCAAATATTTTCAGTCTCCTGAGGGGGAATAAGTTTTGTCGTGCCCTCTTCACAACTGTCTTGGTATGCTTGGACCATGTTAGTTTGTTGGTGATGTGGACGCCAAGGAACTTGAAGCTCTCAACTTGCTCCACTGCAGCCCCGTCGATGAGAATGGGGGCGTGCTCGGTCCTCCTTCTCCTGTAGTCCACAATAATCTCCTTTGTCTTGGTCACGTTGAGGGAGAGGTTGTTGTCCTGGCACCACACGGTCAGATCTCTGACCTCCTCCCTATAGGCTGTCTCATCGTTGTCGGTGATCAGATACTGTTGTGTCATCGGCAAACTTAATGATGGTGTTGGAGTTATGCCTGGCCGTGCAGTCATGAGTGAACAGGGAGTACAGTAGGGGACTGAGCACGCACCCCTGAACACCTGCTCCTTCTATGACATAGACCAGGGATCATCAACTAGATTCAGCCACGGGACAATTTTTTAGCTGAGCGATGGTCAGGGGCCCAGAACATAATTACAAATAATTTGTAGACTGCATTTGACCACAAGAATCCCAAACAAATATAATATTTGACTAAAGCATAATCGTTTCAAGCCTTGTTATATTTGAATACGATCTCGTGTCTCTCTATTATGTGTGGGAATACTTGGGAACAGATTTCCAAAATTAAAATCACTTGGAGCTGATTTCCTGGTGATTTTACAGTCTTTTACATCCAACAATAAAATGGCCCGTGGGCCGCCAGTTGGGGAACCCTAACATAGACTGACCAGGTGAATCCAGGTGAAAGCTATGATTCCTTTTTTGATGTCACTTGTTAAATCAGTGTAGATGAAGAGAAGGAGACAGGTTAAAGAAGGTTTTTTAAGCCTTGGGATAATTGAGAAATGGATTGTATATGTGTGCCATTCAAAGGGTGAATGGGAAAGACAACAGATTTAAGTGCCTTTGAATGGGGTATGTTAGTAGGTGCCAGGTGCACCAGTTTGGTTCAAGAACTTTCAACGCTGCTGTGTTTTTCATACTCAACAGTCTCTCCTGTGTATCAAGAATGGGGCGGCAGGTAGCCTAGTGGTTAGACTTGTAACCGAAAGGCATGATCAAATCCCGAGCTGACAAGGTAAAAATCTGTCGTTCTGCCCCTGAACAAGGCAGTTAAGTCACTGTTCCTAGGCCATCATTGAAAATAAGAATTTGTTCTTAATTGACTTGCCTAGTTAAATAAAGGTGAAATAAAAAATAAGATAAAAAATGGTCCACCACTCAAGGGACATCCAGCCAACTTGACACAACTGTGGGAATCATTGGCAGGGGGGTGTCCTCAATGTTTTGTACACTCAGTGTATAAAAAACATGTATATTATATACATATTTTTCTCTCTGCATTGTTAGGTAAGTAAGCATTCACTGTTGGTCTACACCTGTAGTGTACACAAAATGCATGTGACAAATACAATTTGATTTGATTCGAATAATCATATTTTTTTCTCCCTGGCCTTGCGTTGCATTGTTACTCGATAATTACTGTGGTCCCTGGAGGATTCTCATTAGGGTGTTGACCTTGAGGAGGTTCATGCACAATTGACATTTTAACTAAAGACCGGAACACTCTTCATTCCATTCCCCAATGCACAGCTCAGGCAGGCAGGGACACACTGATCACATTGTCTGCTGTGAGCCAACTGAAGCGGAAAAGCCAGTGGAAGTCCAGGAAGCATGGATAAAAAAAACTCTGAATGTGATGAGGTGCTGCAAGGGCAAGATGTCTTAAATTACCCCCCCCCCCCCTTCCCCTCTCTTCCCCTCAGCCCCCCCTTTTACCCTGACAGTCCCAAGCACCCATCCCCTACTCATTACTCTCTCACCCCCCATATTTATAGATTTCTTAAATCTCTCAACCTGTTCCAACCCCCACCTCTATTTCTCCCCTCCTTCCACAAGTTTGTTTTTCTGTTATTGGCTTGGTGAGGAGGAACACAGTAGGTTGAGTAATTCTCCCGGTGATAATGCCTTCTGACCTTTCATTAAACCTTAAGCAAAATAAGGACTTTGCCGCTCCTTATCCGCCATGACTGCCATTGGTGCATTGTGGGTCTGTGGCTGAGTGAGCCCCTGGAGTCAGGAGGGTCTGGAAGGGGGTGGCTCAGTGCTGTCACAGTGTGAAGCGTCAGGTGGTGGGATCAGAGGCTGGGGCAAGGGCCCCTGGGTGGCATACAGGCTGACAGCAGACAGACCTGCTATTTGTTGGCTGTAATACCTCTGAGCTGAGGAAGATGTCAGCCAGCATCCCAACCGACGGGGCCATCACCTTTCCCCTCACTTCCACCCCCTGCGGCCTTTGGATGTGCTCTGCCTATAATGCAATAAAGATCCTCACCCTTCTATAGCAATAAAAACAAGTGACGCTTTGCACCTTATAATACAATGACCATGGCCCTTTGGATAGCAAACATGATTGGTTCACTGTACTACACCAACGTGATAAATAAACATAGGAGATGATACATACCACATCCATCGTGAATTCAAAGTCCAGAGAGCAATGAACTAACCAGTGATATTATTTCATAATCCGATTGTACAGTATGAATAGTTTGGTCAGTCAGTGCTGTGACAACTAAGATCATTAAGAGTTTCCTGTGTCATGTGGTTCCGATGGAGTGGATAGGAAGGGCTTGTCAAGTCATGACAACCAACCATATAGGCTCCACATAGAAAACAGTCAAGCAGCCAATTCATTAGACCCAACAGAACATATACAGAATATACTCTTTCACTAGCTCAGATAACTGAAAGGAGATGGTGCTGGTTGTAGAGGCTTTTCAGAGAAACCCACAGGGAAGTGATTGGTAGTAGGACTGACTGGCAAGATAGAAAGTGGCTAGCTAAAAGCATTGCTGCCTGCTCTGGAAGAGTGAGTGGCCCATGGGGGTTGGGGTAATCGACAGAGCCCGAGCAGAGGCAAGGCTGTATATACTGTATGTCACAGTCATACAAGGGAAGCAACCCCTTAATTTGAGACCCTGTTTACAAAGCCTCTTTTATGCAGCTTTTCCTAATTTACACCAGGCCAGAAGAATGAGTAATTGCTAACCAGAAAACAGGTTTATTTTGCTATCCTATTAAAACATACATGGTGACAATGACGATGTTCCTCTTCTGGAGAGAGATAAGCAGGGAGGCAGCACTACGACGACAAAGACACACATGGGTGGGACTCTCAAAATTAGAACAGGGATCACATCCGTGGCACAACAAACATCACTTTTGGAGGGAATTGGGTGCCGTACACTTGTGCCTTGTGCTCCTAATTTCCTCCCGGTCCCATAATAACAAACCCCTTTGTCAGTGATTGAGGCTTTGTAGATATTTACACGCCGGGGGAAATATGTTATTTTATTATACCAAACAATGGGGCTTACTGAAATGGGTCACAAACCGATTATAAATCGTTTATGTTTGTTTTTTTGACTTCTTTCATTCTCTATTTTTAGACATAGTAAGGAGTTTTTTTTTTAAAACACTTATTTTATTTTATCTATGACAGAAGATACAGTGGTGAGCAATCAATAAACACTGTTTTTTAAATTATTCTCTAGGAACATCTCATAATATGCCATTAAAACAAAAATGTCTGCTGATCCCAAAACATTCATGGACATACTGTGTGTGAAAGTGAGGACATTGACAGAGCATTATACACTGCTCAAAAAAATAAAGGGAACACTTAAACAACACAATTTAACTCCAAGTCAACCACACTTCTGTGAAATCAAACTGTCCACTTAGGAAGCAACACTGATTGACAATAAATTCCACATGCTGTTGTGCAAATGGAATAGACAACAGGTGGAAATCATCGGCAATTATCAAGACACCCCCAATAAAGGTGTGGTTTTGCAGGTGGTGACCACAGACCATTTCTCAGTTCCTATGCTTCCTGGCTGATGTTTTGGTCACTTTTGAATGCTGGCGGTTATTTCACTCTAGTGGTGACATGAGACGGAGTCTACAACCCACACAAGTGGCTCAGGTAGTGCAGCTCATCCAGGATGGCACATCAATGCGAGCTGTGGCAAGAAGGTTTGCTGTGTCTGTCAGCGTAGTGTCCAGAGCATGGAGGCGCTACCAGGTGACAGGCCAGTACATCAGGAGACGTGGAGGAGGCCGTAGGAGGGCAACAACCCAGCAGCAGGACCGCTACCTCCACCTTTGTGCAAGGAGGAGCAGGAAGAGCACTGCCAGAGCCCTGCAAAATGACCTCCAGCAGGCCACAAATGTGCATGTGTCCGCTCAAACAATCAGAAACAGACTCCATGAGGGTGGTATGAGGGCCCGACGTCCACAGGTGGGGGTTGTGCTTACAGCCCAACACCGTGCAGGACGTTTGGCATTTGCCAGAGAACACCAAGATTGGCAAATTCGCCACTGGCGTCCTGTGCTCTTCACAGATGAAAGCAGGTTCACACTGAGCACATGTGACAGACGTGACAGAGTCTGGAGACGCCATGGAGAACGTTCTGCTGTCTGCAACATCCTCCAGCATGACCGGTTTGGCGGTGGGTCAGTCAT
Source organism: Oncorhynchus clarkii lewisi (assembly GCF_045791955.1). Classification (NCBI taxonomy): domain Eukaryota; kingdom Metazoa; phylum Chordata; class Actinopteri; order Salmoniformes; family Salmonidae; genus Oncorhynchus; species Oncorhynchus clarkii. The sequence goes on from NC_092156.1 coordinate 32,848,843, forward strand.
GGTGTGGGGTGGCATTTCTTTGGGGGGCCGCACAGCCCTCCGTGTGCTCGCCAGAGGTAGCCTGATTGCCATTAGGTACTGAGATGAGATCCTCAGACCCCTTGTGAGACCATATGCTGGTGCGGTCCTCCTAATGCAAGACAATGCTAGATGTGGCTCATGTGGCTGGAGTGTGTCAGCAGTTCCTGCAAGAGGAAGGCATTGATGCTATGGACTGGCCCGCCCGTTCCCCAGACCTGAATCCAATTGAGCACATCTGGGACATCATGTCTCGCTCTGTTGCACCACAGACTGTCCAGGAGTTGGTGGATGCTTTTGTCCAGGTCTGGGAGGAGATCCCTCAGGAGACCATCCGCCACCTCATCAGGAGCATGCCCAGGCGTTGTAGGGAGGTCATACAGGCACGTGGAGGCCACACACACTACTGAGCCTCATTTTGACTTGTTTTAAGGACAATAAATCAAAGTTGGATCAGCCTGTAGTGTGGTTTTCCACTTTAATTTTGAGTGTGACTCCAAATCCAGACCTCCATGGGCTGATAAATTTGATTTCCATTGATAATTTTTGTGTGATTTTGTTGTCAGCACATTCAACTATGTAAAGAAAAAGGTATTTAATAAGAATATTTCTTTCATTCAGATCTAGGATGTGTTATTTTAGTGTTCCCTTTATTTTTTTGAGCAGTGTATTTAGCCTGGCTTACAGTGATAATTAGAAAAACATCAATACCCAGCCATTCCCCCTCCTACATGGTGATCCCAAAACAAATCCAACTTGACAGCTTGTGATAACTTTCTAGTGAGTTATAATGATGGATTTTAATGTGTCATTTTTATAAATATTAGATGTTATGCTTTTAGTTACGCACACACACACACAGAGGTATTCATTAATAAATAATGAAGGCAACAAGAACACCACTAACAGAACACTAGACACTAAGGTGCTTTGTCATCCTGAGACATTAGTAGTTTTACAGTCCTCCCAGGCCCACTGTGTGTAATTAGCCTGGCTGTCGCCACATCTCTGGGAATGAAAGGGCACCTCACGACCCCAGGGTCATGCGGGATCAAAGGTCACAGTGGAGCCATCATGAAAACTGGTGAGCACACATCAACATGCACACACACTCAGGCATGCACACACACTGAAGCAGGCAGGCACACATTGGCACACACAAATGCAGGCATGCATTTATCTTAAATGCATGCAATGTCTTTAATGTCCTTAGGTGTCACAGTAAAATATGCAAAGCAAATAAAATAAAACGCAACACTGAACTATTTCAAAGATTTTACCGAGTTACAGTTCATATAAGGAAATCAGTCAATTTAAATAAATTCATTAGGCCCTAATCTATGGATTTCACATAACTGGGCAGGGGTGCAGCCACCCACTTAGCAGCCAGGCCCACCCACTGGGGAGCTAGGCCCAGCCAATCAGAATAAGTTTTCCCCCAACAAAAGGGCTTTATTACAGACAGAAATACTCCTCAGCATCCCACCACCCCATCTCAGACAATCTCGCAGGTGAAGAAGCCGGATTTGGAGGTCCTGGGCTGGCGTGGTTACACGTGGTCTGCAGTGAGGCCGGTTGGACATACTGCCCAATTCTCTAAAACAACGTTGGAGGCAGCTTATGGTACAGAAATGAGCATTCAATTCTCTGGCAATAGCTCTGGTGGACATTCCTGCAGTCAGCGTGCCAATTGCACGCTCCCTCAAAACTTGAGACATCTGAGCCATTGTGTTGTGGGACAAAACACCATTTGAAGTGGCCATTTATTGTCCCCAGCACAAGGTACACCTATGTAATGATCATACTGTTTAATCAGCTTCTTGATATACCACACCTGTCAGGTGGATGGATTATCTTGGCAAAGGAGAAATGCTCACTAACAGGTATGTAAACAAATAATAATATTTTTGTGCATATGGAAAATGTCTGGGAGTTTTTATTTCAGCTCATGAAACATTGGACCAACACTTTACATGTTGCATTTATATTTTTGTTCAGCGTACATGTAGTGAGCATAGATATTGTGGATTTATGTCCATTTGAATGTGTTAAAATTAATTACATTTTTATGATGGTAGTAGGATAAATTTACATCAAGTTTTTGACATTTACATTTTTAGATACTAATAATAAAGGACCAAAATACCTGCAAAAAAATCAAAATTGATAAGTTGATGCAAAAATGTCATTTCAGCCTGTGGTGCCTCGCCTTAATGAAGCTAAGTAAGGCTGTCCTCTCTTTTACTTCATTACTGTAAGGTTGGAGGGTGAATGTGGCCCTTAGGACAGGGTCAAGGAAATGGTAACGGGTCGACTGTGAGTGACATTTCAGATGGAAATGACATAGATTGTGCCACCCACATGCCCCGTGGCATGGCATTGAATGGAGGCAATGTCAGCCTGATCTTATTTAGCTACAAAAGCTGCTGATAAACACCCCACCCCCAATGACACACAAACATACACACGCATGCATGCTTGTGTATATGCTTTAACACTCACACGCATGTACACGTGTGCACATACACACACATCTCTGACACGCGTGATTGTCAACCTTATCTCACGTCAAGTGACAATTAACAAGACACGCCACCTTCCAGATGTGAATGCGCCATCCTAGCCACAGGTCAGGTTCAGCTGCGAGAGGTTTTAGTGAAATACATTCAGTTGTCTCATCGCGCTCGATGTCGCAGTACTGTTTGACATGGTAATGGCTGAAGGTCAAGCTGTCCTTGTTTGTGTAATAAAATAGAGAACAGAAATGTGTTTGTAGAACTAGAAAGTCGAAGAAAACTGTGATCACAATGTTCAGAAGAAGTGAAGGTGCTTCTTAGTGGTGCTGTCATAGTGAATATAACTATATTTCTAACAAAATGGGAACAAAACAAGCAAGACACTGAATAACAACTGTTGGGGAAGGAATTCACATCCACCTATAACCTCATAATAACAAAAGAGTACAACATCCAATTACCTTATTCATACATGGAGCAACGACCTTTAGCTGTAACATTCAAATGGTCAACTCCAATATCACTCATACCGTAAAAAGGCACCATAAATAGTTTTCCCCCTCTAACAAAAGCTTATCTTGAACTGGGGCTATGTTTGATATGGGATCTGTTCTACATAAGTCATCTGAACTACAACTCCCAAGGAGAACGGAGATCAGATATGGAGGTCAAGCATCAAGGACAGTGAAGCTATTTAAAGGTAACGTTCTCAGTCAACGCAAAACAGAACGCCAATCTATCTTCCCTGTTTGCTATATCTTGGTGCTTCTTGTTTCATCCCTCTCTCTCCTTATCCTGCTATTTTAGGCTTTCCCCTGCTCCTCCCCCCCCCCCCCCCCCCCCCCCCCCCCCCCCCCCCCCCCCCCCCCCCCCCCCCGACATGCTGAAGAGGCAGCTGTGAGGAAGCAGGGTAATAAAAAGAAGAGCTAATGAAAGGCCGTAAGGGGTCAGCGTGCTCACATACCTTCACCGGACAAGGGGATGAGAGGTCAGCCATTCCAGGGAGACAAACTGTTTAACTTTTTGACTAGAGTGCGTCAAATGTTCGAAAGGTCGCAAGTAAGGGTACAGGGTCATAACCCCTGGGTTAAGATTCCGAGTGCCCTGCGGGTCAGAGGTCAGAGAAGGAATGCTGTGTAATGGGGGGTTGGAAGTTTGGTCTCCATCCTCCTTTTCGACGAATGATCGAAGGCTGCAGTGTAAATGAACAGTTGTCTCTCCTTGTTTTACCTCAGTCTCACCAACATCACCATTTGGGATATGATGAATTTGTAATTCGAATGAAATATTTCAATAATGTAGACAGTTCATGGGTATATTGCGAGTATCAATATACTGAAATATTTCCAAATCATAAGGAATTTTTCATTGAATTTTAAATTGAAAGGGGAATAGTAAGAAAACTCATTAAAGCTATTTTAGTTTTACATTTCAATAGCGATTTAGTTATCCCCTGAGACGTTAGTTGAAAGCTTAGTTGAGCCTGACAAAATAAAACAATATTCAAAATTCCTCCACTTAACGTCGCAACAAAAATCACACCCGACAGCTTAAAATAATTTTTATTGTGAAATGATTGACATAAACTGTTGATTTGATTCCAAACAAAAATACTTCTCTCAATACCACACGCACCAAAGTGTTTTGCAAGTGACAAGATGTGTATTACATCAGTCATAGTGAAGGTGGATTATTGCCAACAATAAGACTTTAAACCCATTTCCCCCTGTGTTCTCTTGTGTTTTAACTATATCTGAGACATGTGACAGTTCAGATCTGCTGAAAAGCAGTAGGGGTAACACTGCCATCTTGAGGAGAACATTAAAAACAGACACCAACATGCAGTGTGGTGCAGGGGTACAACTCCCAGTAGAGGGCACTGCAATGGCACCTACCCAGTCCAATTCAACATGATTTCAACCCACTGCTAACAACAGCATTTAAAAATCTATTTGAAATGTAAAGTCCTTTTAGGAAATCATGCTGTATAAGAGGTGACAGCACACACACAAGTTAAGTGTGTAAGTAAAGTTACTTGGGGTAATTGATATACTTGATACACGGTTGAATTCCTAACATCATTTGCTAATTCTCCTGGCCTGCTTATTGGATCTCAACTGTAGTGAATAACTGGATAAAGCTGAAGAGACATGATACATCTGTGTGTTTCCAGTGGACTAGCCACCTTCTCCTCCTCATCCCAGCTGTCCCATTAGATTCATGAATCAAATTAGCTGCAGCAGATGAGTAACACTGATGTGATCATTGGCAAAACATCAGATCAGGATTTGACCATGTACTCTAGCAAGTCTATCCATGTCAAACATACTGTACCAGGGATTAGTCTGTTTGAACCAATGGCAGCTAACTGCCGGACAGCAGCACACTGTCAGTCTGCAATGCTCAGAGTGTGGCATTATAGTAATGAATGGGTTTTAATAACTAACCTACCATATGAACTGCACTCCTCAGCTGTATACTAGCCTAATCAGTAGTCACAACAGAAAACATAGTTAATATTGGGTTTATAAATGGGATTTTTATTGCAGTACTGTTCGCTGACCAATTGATGGGTGTATTTTCTTTGTATCTGACATACTACAGTGCATTTGGAAAGTATTCAGACCCCTTAATGACAAAGCAAAAACAGGTTTTTAGAAAGTTTTGCAAATGTATTTAAAAAAAACTGAAAAATAACATTTACATAAGTATTCAGACCCTTTACTCTGTACTTTGTTGAAGGCCCTTTGGCAGCGATTACAGCCTTGAGACTTTTTGGGTATGACACTACAAGCTTGGTACACCTGTATTTGATGAGTTTCTCCCATTCTTCTGCAGATCCTCTCAAGCTCTGTCAGGTTGCATGTAGAGCGTTGCTGCAGAGCTGTTTTCAGGTCTCTCCAGAGATGTTAGATCGGGTTCAAGTCCGGGCTCTGGCTGGGCCACTCAAGGACATTCCGAGACTTACCAAAACCACTCCTGCATTGTCTTGGTTGTGTGCTTAGGGTCGTTGTCCTGTTGGAAGGTGAACCTTCGCCCCAAGTCTGAAGTCCTGAGAGCTCTGAAGCAGTTTTGTTTCATGCTCTGTTCATCTTTTCCTCAACTCTGTCTAGTCCCTGCCGCTGAAAAACATCCCCACAGCATGATGCTGCCACCACCATGCTTCACCGTAGAGATTGTGCCAGGTTTCCTCCAGATGTGACGCTTGGCATTCAGGCCAAAGTATTCAACCTTGGTTTTATCAGACCAGAGAATCCTTTAGGTAGGTGCCTTTTGGCAAACTCCAGGCGGGCTGTCATATGCCTATTACTGAGGGGTGTCTTCTGTCTAGCCACTCTACCAGAAAGACCTGATTGGTGGAGTGCTGCAAAGATGGTTGTCCTGGAAAGTTCTCCCATTTCTACAGAGGAACTCTGGAGCTCTGTCAGAGTGATCATCGGATTTTTGGTCACCTCCCTGAAAAGGCCCTTCTCCACCGATTGCTCAGTTTGGCTGGGCGGCCAGCTTTAGGAAGAGTCTTGGTTCCAAACTTCTTCCATTTAAGAATGATGGATGCAACTATGTTCTTGGGGAGCTTCAAAGCTGCATACATTTTTTGGTATCCTTCCCCAGGTCTGTGCCTCAACACAATCCTGTCTCGGGAGCTCTACAGACAATTCTTTCAATCTCATGGCTTGGTTTTTGCTCTGACATGCACTGTCAACTGTGTGACCTTATATAGACAGGAGTGTGCCTTTCCAAAATCATATCCAACCAATTCAATTAACCATAGGTGGTTCTCCAATCAGTTGTAGAAACATCTCAAGGATGATCAATGGAAACAGGATGCAGGTGAGCTCAATTTTGAGTCTCAAAACAAAGGGTCTGAATACTATAAATATTTAAAAAAAATAATAATAATAATAATATTTTTTTTTATATATTTGCTAATAAAAACTGAAATACCTTATTTACATAAGTATTCAGACCCTTTGCTATGAGACTCGAAATTGAGCTCAGCTGCATGCTGTTTCCATTGATCATCCTTGAGATGTTTCTACAACTTGTTTGGAGTCCACCTGTGGTGAATTCAGTTAATTGAACATGATTTGGAAAGGCGCACACCTGTCTAAAAAAACTGTTTTTGCTTTGCATTATGGGGTATTGTGTGTAGTTTTAGAATCAGGCTGTAACGTAACGTGGAAAAAGTTAAGGGTCTGAATACTTTCCGAATGCACTGTATGTACACTGAGTTAACAAAAACATTGAGAACACCTGCTCTTTCCATGACAGACTGACCAGTTGAATCCAGGTGAAAGCTATGATCCCTTATTTATGTCAATTGTTAAATCCACTTAAACCAGTGTAGATGAAAGGGAAGAGACAGGTACCAGTGTGTGTTAAGAACTGCTAGGTTTTTTATGCTCAACAGTTTCTCGTGTGTATCAAGAATGGTCCACTACCCAAATCACATCCAGACAACTTGACACAACTGTGGGAAGCATTGGAGTCAACATGAGCCAGCATCACTGTGCAACGCTTTCGACATCTTGTAGAAATGTTACCTATTCTGTTAAAAACAACGATTAATCCAATAACATTATCATATACCACGCAATAGACAGCATATCTTACAGTATCTTGCCGTGCAGTGAGCAAAGCTGCTGCTATGTGTGTCGGAGTGAGAGTGATGACAAAGGAGTTTGAGTCTTGCTCCAGCACACTAATCTAAATCCTGCCCCCCCAGGCAGAAGGAGCCTAGCGTGAAGGCCACAACACACAGACAGACATGCAACGCTCAGCTGAAGGAGTCATACACAGCTCCAATGGATTTACAAGCGATACGGCTATCTCTCTGAACCCTGACAAATGCATGCATTTTACATGAGTGGAAAAAGGTGACATAAGGTATATAACTGCTACATCACACATTACATTAGCCCGCTTAGCTTAAGACTAGGTACTAGTTCGGTGAGCTACTGCAAGTCTCCAGGTCTCAAGCGACTTCCCAGCAAACCAAAAGTGGTTCTGTGAAAGTACTCGTTCTTTAGATTATATAAAACATTCACCTGATGTTGCAAAACTGTTTTCTAGAACACGTTTAATCTGTTCTATATTAAAACATTTTGGGGGGTACTGTTACCCCTTTTTCTCCCCAATTTCATGATATCCAATTGGTAGTTACAGTCTTGTCCAAACGCTGAAACACCCGTACGGACTCGGGCTTCTTGACACATGCTTGCTTATCCTGGAAGCCAGCCGCAGCAAAGTGTCGGAGGAAACATCATACAGCTGGTGAACGAAGTCAGCGTGCATGCGCCCAGCGCCACAAGGTAGCTAGGGCGCGATGGGACAACAACATCCCAGCCAGCCAAACCGTCCCCTAACCAGGACGACGCTGGGCCAATTGTGCGCCGCGTCATGGGTCTCCCGGTCACAGGTGGCTGCGACAGCCCGGGATCAAACCTGGATCTGTAGTGACGCCTCTAGCACTGCAATGTAGTAGACTGCTGCGCCACTCGGTAGGCCCCTAATCTGTTATTTCAAGACTCCCAGAATGTTTCATTAGGTTGTGGGAATAATCTGGTGGGAAAATTGTGGGAACATCACAAAATAAACTGCCAAGTTGTGCAGACAATTCTACAATGTTTATTTTAGGGTGCACAAAACAGTAGCCTGATGTTACAAGAACACTTGTCATCTGTTCTTTAAAAGGTTCCAGAATATTTCATTAAGTTGTGAGATCCGTCTGGTGAGAACATTGTGAGATATCACAAACGATATGTTCCCAGAACACAAAAACTGTCAAGTTGTGCAGATGATTCTACAATGTTTCTTTTAGGGTGCAAAAACATTCACCTGATGTTTCAAGAACGTTCCCAGAACCCATTGTGTCTATTCTTTAAAGTTTCCTAGAACATTTAATTAGGTTGTGGGAACAGTGTGGGTACATGACAAGTGATAGTTTCCCAAAACACAAAATATGCTCAGTTTTGATGACATTCACGCAATGTTTAAGTTAGTTTGCAAAGGACATTCATATAATGTCATCCCCCTCTTCAAAGGGGGAGACACTAGACCCAAACTGTTATAGATCTATATCCATCCTGCCCTGCCTTTCTAAAATCTTCAAAAGCCAAGTTAATAAACAGATCACCGACCATTTCGAATCCCACCGTACCTTCTCCACTATGCAATCTGGTTTCCGAGCTGGTCATGGCTCAGCAATGCTCAAGGTCCTAAACGATATCATAACCGCCATCGATAAAAAACAGTACTGTGCAGCCATCTTCATCGACCTGGCCAAGGCTTTCGACTCTGTCAATCACTGCATTCTTAACGGCAGACTAAATAGCCTTGGCTTCTCAAATGACTGCCTCGCCTGGTTCACCAACTACTTCTCAGACAGAGTTCAGTGTGTCAAATCGGAGGACATGTTGTCCGGACCTCTGTCAGTCTCTATGGGGACGACACAGGGTTCAATTCTCGGGCCGACTCTTTTCTCTGTATAGATCAATGATGTCCCTCTTGCTGCTGGTGATTCTCTGATCCACCTCTACGCAGACGACACCATTCTGTACACATCTGGCCCTTCTTTTGACACTGTGCTAACAAACCTCCAAACGAGCTTCAACGCCACACACCACTCCTTCCGTGGCCTCCAACTGCTTTTAAATGCTAGTAAAACTAAGTGCATGCTCTTCAACCGATTGCTGACAGCACCCTCCCGTCCGACTAGCATCACTACTCTGGACGGTTCTGACTTAGAATATGTGGACAACTACAAATACCTAGGTGTCTGGTTGGACTGTAAACTCTCCTTCCAGATTTAAGTATCTTCAATCTAAAATTAAATCTAGAATCGGCTTCCTACTTCCCAACAAAGGTTCCTTCAGTCATGCTGCCAAACATACCCTCGTAAAACTGATTATCCTACCGATCCTCTACTCAGCAAGCTGGATGTAGTCTATCATAGTGTCATCTGTTTTATCACCAAAGCCCCATATACGACCCACCACTGCAACCTGTCTGCTCTCGTTGGCTGGCCCTCACTACATATCCGTTGCCAAACCCACTGGCTCCAGGTCATCTGTATGTCTTTGCTAAGAAAAGCTCCGCCTTATCTCAGCTCAGTGGTCACCATAGCAACACCCACCCATAGCATGCGCTCCAGCAGGTACAGTGCCTTGCGAAAATATTCGGCCCCCTTGAACTTTGCGACCTTTTGCCACATTTCAGGCTTCAAACATAAATATATAAAACTGTATTTTTTTTGTGAAGAATCAACAACAAGTGGGACACAATCATGAAGTGGAACGACATTTATTGGATATTTCAAACTTTTTTAACAAATCAAAAACTGAAAAATTGGGCGTGCAAAATTATTCAGCCCCTTTACTTTCAGTGCAGCAAACTCTCTCCAGAAGTTCAGTGAGGATCTCTGAATGATCCAATGTTGACCTAAATGACTAATGATGATAAATACAATCCACCTGTGTGTAATCAAGTCTCTCTGGGCGTACCAAGTTAATGAGGCAAGGTCTAGATTTGATTCAAATCCAATTTTAGACAACTAACTTAACATTTCATCTTCCCCAAAACATTCTCTTTGATTTTGATATTTTCCATACAACGTACAATGTATAAACATCAAACATATACTAGGAAAACTCTTCACATTACAATGTTTTTGTAATAACGTCATCTATTAACCTTTAATAACAAAACAAAAATGACATACATTTTCATATTCCATCTATCGTCATGACCACCATTGTGGCTGACGGAAACCATTGTTCCAAAGTCCCTTTATTTCATGTTTAATGTTCTGAGGCTGGTTCTCCATAGTAACAGGGCAAAGGAATTTGTCTGAGGCCAAGGATTCACCAGCGGACCGAGGGGTCATAAAACCCCCCACATCTTCAGACCCTTAGATCTCTCCTCCTCTGTCTCCTGTAACCTGACCTGGTCAGGACAGTCATGACACTTGTCATCGGCAAGGAAGTTTTTTTAAGGATAGAAATAAACAGAATAGAGCTAAGCACAGGCAAAATCAGACAGAAAAAATCACCTTTCAGCAGGACAATAACATAAAACACAAGGCCAAATATACACTGAAGTTGCTTACCAAGACGAAATGTAATGTTCCTGAATGGCCTAGTTACAGTTTTGACTTAAATAGGCTTGAAAATCTATGGAGAAACTTGAAAATGGCTGTCTAGCAATGATTAGCAAACAACTTGACATAGCTTGAAGAATTTTTTCAAGAATAATGTGAAAATATTGTAAAATCCAGGTGTGCAAAGCTCTTAGAGACTTACTGTACCCAGAAAGACTCACAGCTGTAATCACTGCCAAAGGTGATTCTAACATGTATTGACTCAGGGGTGTTAATACCAATGTAGATGAGATATTTCTGTATTTCATTTTCAATACGTTTGCAAAAATGTATAAAAACATGTTTTCACTTTGTCATTATCGGGTATTGTGTGGAGATGGGTGAGAGAGAAAAACATATTTAATCCATTTCTAATTCAGGCTGTAACACAACAATATCTGGAAAAGGTCAACGGGTATGAATACTTTCTGAAGGCACTGTAGTTTAATGTTCTGGGAACCTTTAAAGAACTCAGAAAGGCTGTTCTATCAAAATTATTGCAACATCAAAGGAATGTTTTGTGCATCCTGATTGTGAATGTTTCTGAATGTCATTCCAAGGATATTTCATTTAAGAGATAAAACAAATCAAATAAAAATGTTCATTATCAAACACATTATTGGTATGTTTTTGTGATGTTATCATCCAAATGTTAGAACAAAACCCTATCTAGAACTTAATGGTAATCTTAGCTAATGTTCTGGGAATGTTCCCATTTTGCTGGGTTATCATACATATACAGTGAGTGTACAAAATATTAAGGACACCATCCTAATATTGAGTTGCACCCCCCTTTTTTCCATCAGGACAGCCTCAATTCGTTGGGGCATGAACTCTACTAGGTGTTGAAAGCATTCTACAGGGAAGCTGGCCTACAGTATGTTGACTCCGTTGCTTCCCACAGTTGTGTCAAGTTGGCTGAATGTCCTTTGGATGGTGGACCATTCTTGATACACACGGGAAACTGTTGAGCTTGAAAAATGCAGCAGCGCTGCAGTTCTTGACACAAACCAGGGAGCCTGGAGCCTACTACCTCACCCCGTTCAAAGGCTCTTAAATCTTTTGTCTTGCCCATTCACCTTCTGAATGGCACATATACACAATCCATGTCTCAATGCTTAGAAATCCTTCTTTAACCCATCTCTTCCCCTTCATCTACACTGATTGAAGCGGATTTAACAAGTGACATCAATAAGGGATCATAGCTTTCACCTGGATTCACCTGGTCAGCCTATGTCAAGGAAATAGCAGGTGTCCTTAATGTTTGGTACACTCAGTGTATGTGTTATCAGTGCTGACAGCAAGACATGTTGTTTTAAATATTTCAGACCTAATTCTGTTGCAGTGACCCTGTCATAGCCAGATGGAAAATGGTGTTAATGTCTGGATTAAAGACAAAGGGGTGAGTGATGAGTAGATGAGAGTAGATGCCCTGTAAACAAATACAGCAGACAACATATACTGTACACCCATTCCCTTGCCTGAGAAGACAGTGACTTGAGGCAGATATGGACAAGAAAATAGGAGGGACGCGGAACAGAAATTCAATACACATGTGCCCAAGAATAGAGAAATGTGCTGAAGTTGTTAGTGATGGAGTAGAAGTACAGTAGAGGACAGGGAGAGGAAGGATTCACAGAGGATTAACCCTGCGCCTCACATCAATAATAATAAAAATAATGTTATTTTTCTGAGGGCAATCCTCTACGGAACCTCTGCTTAGAGTAAATGGGCCATATAGCCTAGTGAAAACAGATATATATATATATATATATATGTGTCATATCTGTCCTTGGAATGGAGAAATAATATCACTTTAATGCTGACAGTTCTATTTAGAGATTGACAGGATTTGTTTAAGAAAGATGTGGACAGTTTATCTGTTTATCTGAGTGGATTGAAAATGGTGGTATCATATCTTATGCGTTTAGTCTTTTGTGTTGTCGTTTCGTTTTATATTCAGTGTAGTGCATGACATGTCTGCTGTGTGTGTCTGCTAACATTGTCCACTATAACTATTGAACAACTGAAATCTAAACATGAAGAATTAACATCAGGGTTTATAAGAGATTATACAAAAGATGGTTTTAATGTCTGGGTTTGCCCAGTCGCATACACATACCAATTAACTTTACATGTAAACATGTTTAGCATGTTTAGCAGGCCTGCAATGTTTGGGTGGGGAAAATATTTTCTTGATTATTTTAATGTTTTGTGCCCTCAAGAAGGGTATAATATTGCAACAAATGTAAATACTGTATTTTTTCTATAAATTGTAAAATATAATTTATGAATAAAATACCTTTGCTAAGTGTTCACTCAGGAATATTAGAATTGTTTTAATTGGCAAAAGTAACCATCTTAACACTTTCACTTATATCACTAAAGCCTGACTAAAAGATCACAACCCCATCAAGTCAAAATCCCAGTAATGACAAAAACATCCCATAACAAAAGCGGCGTGAGCTGCAGCACTGTTTGTTGTGTGCAGTTAGCCAGCCTGAGCCAGCGCCTGCCTGCTGAGAGTGTGATTATGGGTGGCCTGCCTGGTCCAGGCCGGCCTGCCTGTTTGTGAGGGCTGTCTTGGACAGTAATGGTTCACTGCTTCTATTGGATTATGAGAGGGATTTTAAACTGGTACTAAGCCGCAGGGCTGTAGACAGCCTGCGGAGCGCAGGAGCTGTGTGTTTGGGCATGTGTATATAGGGGTGTGTGTTTGTGGGTGTGTGTGTGCATGTGTGTGTTCTGGAGTCCCCAGCAGTCAGCTTGTCTCTACTGTTTTCCATTGTCTGTGGCCAGAGGTGGAGAGAGGCACAGCATCTGAAATATGAACCTATTCTGCTTCTCTCTGGTAAGACACACGCTTGCTTTAATGAACCTTCTCTTCCTTGTATTTTGTATGATTTTTTTGGTGTCTCAAAAACTCTTACATCTCAGACAGGGTTGTGGATGTTTACTTCCTGAATTGAATGAATTAAAATGGAATTGACCACATCGCCAGGACAGACTGTCTTGTCTCAGCGTTCCCTGTCCAGTCCCTCTCATAATCTGGCAGATTGCTCAGTCAGGGAAAGGATAGGTAGCACAGAGATGTTATTGCTGTTGACAGGGATCTGACATGGACTCTCTCAGAAGGAGACATAAAGGAGATTGAGCTTTCAGTTGTACTATGCTTTAGAAAGTTATCAAAAGACATTTGTGTATTGTAGTTGTTGGTCACGTCTGGTTTTAGAGCTGACAGATCATTTTAATAGGAGGATTAAATGTTCTGAATTGATGAAGCGGCAAATTTTTTATTAATTGGTCCTAAAATACAATGTTTCTTTGACAAAGTAGGTTTCTCTTCAAATACAGACTTTTATAGAGGTTGACAAAGAGTCAAGAACTTAACATTTCCTTTGTAATGTAACTTGAACTTTGAAGAAAAGTTTAAAATAGTATTCTTTGAATACTGTTGACATAGGGGGGTTATGAAAGTGGTTAGGACACAGTTAGAGAGTCCATTTCCCCCATACACATCCTGGATGAGTCTCCAAAAACTGGTTAGCAACCTGTGACAATAGCCCACATTTAAGAAAAAGAAAAAAGCATGACTTGTTTTTATAGAATGGACATTAGATGTCAAATTTAAAATACCTTTAAAAATAAGAAAAAGTTCATGTTTTTTGCATAAATATTTTTAGCCTGTTTGGGATTACTGGGTGAATGTGGTCGACATGGAGCTCCATAGAACAGATCACGGCTCACCAGGTTATGTAGAGAGGAACATGTCCTATTCATGGATTAGGCCAAAGTAATCACCCCAGAGTCAACATTTAATCCCCCATGCTCACTGTGTAAAGTGTCAATGCAGCTACTTCATTTGTTGTTGGCATGTTATGTACACTTCAGGTCTGACTGTAACCTAAGGTAGGATTTAAGACACAGGTAACTAGGTTGGTTTAGCACACCATAGGGATTCATAACAGACTTTAGGGGTTTCCGAGACTAACCAACCCCGAATATGAATACAAAAATTATAGTACTAGAGCAGTGCTCAAACACACTCACGGGTCAAAGGTCAGAAGGACCGTGTCTTACTGTGTGTCATACTATAATCAGATGTATTTTATCAAGTCTCCTAACCTGACCTGGCTAGCCGCATTCCCCCTGATTGGAAGAATCCAGCATGTCATTCCTATCCAAATAACACGTATAGAACTTGCAACTAGACAGTGAACTTGGTGAAATGGTGTGTTAAGATCAGAAAGAAGATTAAAGATTTGACTGTTTTCTATCATCACCTCATGCTTATGACAACCACAGTAACAAGTCACGGAACTTGGCAACGCGTGAATTTTGACCATTGAGTATATAAACAATACCCTATGGAATAGTCTACTGAGAACATAAAGCAGGGGTTCTCAAACTGGGGTCCGCCGAGGTACTGCAGGGGGTGTAAGACAATACAATACAATACAACATAATGAAATATAATTAATCAATAATGTATCTTCGTAACCCTGTGCAACATGGGCCTGGGAGGCTCACAGGGATATTGGTATCCATAGTACTCCATTATACATTTTTCAACTTAATACTTCTTGTGTTACCCCAAAAAGTTTCATTTACTTTCTGTTTTACATAAATACACTGTAATTTAAGCTTTAAAATGGCAAAATGATCTCCCTGTCTCATGGCAAAATGTGTAGAATCGCAGGATATAATCTTTAAATCTGAAACAACAAAAAGTCTCTCTGCAAAATCTCTCTCTGATGCAAAGAGGTGGGCCTTTAAAATATTACTTCCCAAGGCCCGAATCTTGGTTTGTTCGGTCATGCACTGCCGAAGTCATAGTAAACCTATGAGGGGGTCCATGATGAATTTGCTATCACAAAAGACGTCCTCGACTCCCAAAAGTTTAAGAATCCCTGCTGTACACCACAGCATTCAGTGTGTTTATACTGTTTTATGTCTTTCCTGTCCCTGATCATGTTGCTCTCTTTCCTCTGGTCTAGGAGGGCTCGACGGACAGCCTGTATGAGCCTGCTCTCAACAAACACCCAGTCATCCAAGAACACAGTTGTAGAGTTCCCAGTCGACACAACAGCCGACACAGCAGCCCTGCTCTGAGGGACAGGGCTAAGTGGAGAGGCTCAGATCCATGTATACCCACAGTGAGTTCTACCAAATATTTAACAAAATATCAATACACTAACTAATGTACTCCCTAACCCTAGAAAATTGTTGCACATCAACACTGTTGCAGTTTCTAGATTGAGCATATATACAGTGCCTTGTGAAAGTATTCGGCCCCCTTGAATTTTGTGACCTTTTGCCACATTTCAGGCTTCAAACATAAAGATATAAAACTGTATTTTATTGTGAAGAATCAACAACAAGTGGGACACAATCATGAAGTGGAACGACATTTATTGGATATTTCAAACTTTTTTAACAAATCAAAAACTGAAAAATTGGGCGTGCAAAATTATTCAGCCCCTTTACTTTCAGTGCAGCAAACTCTCTCCAGAAGTTCAGTGAGGATCTCTGAATGATCCAATGTTGACCTAAATGACTAATGATGATAAATACAATCCACCTGTGTGTAATCAAGTCTCCGTATAAATGCACCTGTACTGTGATAGTCTCAGAGGTCCGTCAAAAGCGCAGAGAGCATCATGAAGAACAAGGAACACACCAGGCAGGTCAGAGATACTGTTGTGAAGAAGCCGGATTTGGATACAAAAAGATTTACAAAAGATTTCCCAAGCTTTAAACATCCCAAGGAGCACTGTGCAAGCGATAATATTGAAATGGAAGGAGTATCAGACCACTGCAAATCTACCAAGACCTGGCCGTCCCTCTAAACTTTCAGCTCATACAAGGAGAAGACTGATCAGAGATGCAGCCAAGAGGCCCATGATCACTCTGGATGAACTGCAGAGATCTACAGCTGAGGTGGGAGACTCTGTCCATAGGACAACAATCAGTCGTATATTGCACAAATCTGGCCTTTATGGAAGAGTGGCAAGAAGAAAGCCATTTCTTAAAGATATCCATAAAAAGTGTTGTTTAAAGTTTGCCACAAGCCACCTGGGAGACACACCAAACATGTGGAAGAAGGTGCTCTGGTCAGATGAAACCAAAATTGAACTTTTTGGCAACAATGCAAAACGTTATGTTTGGCGTAAAAGCAACACAGCTCATCACCCTGAACACACCATGCCCACTGTCAAACATGGTGGTGGCAGCATCATGGTTTGGGCCTGCTTTTCTTCAGCAGGGACAGGGAAGATGGTTAAAATTGATGGGAAGATGGATGGAGCCAAATACAGGACCATTCTGGAAGAAAACCTGATGGAGTCTGCAAAAGACCTGAGACTGGGATGGAGATTTGGTGGCGCTACAAAGTATTAACTTAAGGGGGCTGAATAATTTTGCACGCCCAATTTTTCAGTTTTTGATTTGTTAAAAAAGTTTGAAATATCCAATAAATGTCGTTCCACTTCATGATTGTGTCCCACTTGTTGTTGATTCTTCACAAAAAAATACAGTTTTATATCTTTATGTTTGAAGCCTGAAATGTGGCAAAAGGTCGCAAAGTTCAAGGGGGCCGAATACTTTCGCAAGGCACTGTAGATAATCTAGAGGTGACTATCCAGATAAAGCAGGACCTAAAGTAGACCTCATATCAGGCCAACAGCTTCCAACACACTGACGTTAGTCTCCAACAATAACAAACCAGTCAGACATTGCTGGTGACCTGTGACTGCAATCTGCTGCTGAAACTTCAGGTCATTGGATGGGTGCCTGAAGACCAACTTTTCTGTGTAAGCCTATATCAATCTCTAAGTTTAATCAGGGTATTTGGAGATGGCCTACTTGTGCAATACATTATGTGTGCCAGTTCAATGCAGTGTTACATTACATGTATTTTCTTCCCAGGAGCTGTCCGAGGCTCACAAATCCCATTTGAAAAAGAAGAAGAGAAGGTATGGAAGTTTGTATTGTTTACGGCTTTCAGTCATTAAATGCTTTGGTTAAAGAACGAGTGAGGGGTTTAGTTAACCCCTGAAATGGATACTAAGGGGTGCTGCTTACTGTATACCTCCAGGAGATGATGAGTTAATCAGGAGTTCTCAGCAGGTCCACCGTTAATGTTCCTGTCCTTTCATGGTGGCCTTCACTCTCTAAGCCTCCAGGGAGCTGTCTGTTTGGACCTTGGTCCATTGCTCAAGTCCATTAGAGGGCAACTATTCCATAATTTTCACATCGGAACAAGGCCATAGTTCATAGTCTGGTTTGACCGAGGATTGGATTTTTTTTAAATGACCCAATAGAGGTTGAAGTTCAAGGGTGTTCCTAGGGATGTAATGTAATGTTAATTCAAGCAGAAACGCACTGAAAGCTGAAGACTTTTTCTATATATTTGACAAATTACAAGCAGTCTACCTGATCTCCTTCACTTAATTCTACTGTAGTAAACAATTAAAGATTGAACTCTTTTCTTAAAGATGTACTTCTCTCCAAAGATCCACAAACAAATTGGCAAGCCCAGTCCATTTACTGACGTAGGTGGAACATAAAACATGTTTACAGTTGTAAACATGGAGCCTATAGCTAGCCTGTGGTTGTGTTTAACTATGATATTAGATCAATGGTGTGTATTAGGTGTTATGGTGCAATTTCACGAGAGTTGGGTGGGATTAGGATTAGATTAATTGGGATAAGAGTTGGGATATATAATATTCTTTCTCGTTTACATTTATTGCATGTACTCACCTATTGTAAGTCTAAAATGTAAGATAAAATATTTCACAGAATGTTGTTGGAAATACAGTACCTTGGATTTGGATTTCCCAGAATTTTTATTTAGGCTAGTGGTTTACAGAATGACACAGACCCAAACTGTTAAAAAAATTGCTATTGCATGCAAGGAGATGGGTCAAAATGTAGAATTGTATTGTACTTATCAAGCACTTCATTGTTGTTGAAAGATAAAATCCAGTTAGTATTGTGTGTTTCATGTGTTCATATTGCAACCACAGCACCAGACTTCTCCTGAGGTGTTGTTAGAGCCATAATATGTCATCATCATAGACCGTTAGTGACATTTAACTAATATGGTTAAACAACAACATTCTGACAAAATGTCTGCGTATTGAGTGAATGCTCTGCTGGAGACAACTTGTAGAGACAACCTCAACATTGACCGGAATCTATTTTCATTTGTCATTTCAGATCACATGTACCAACAACGTCAACATCGGACAATGAAACCATAGGTTAGTGATTGCAATACACTGACGTACTCAGACGTGTTTGAGTGAGCGTAAAATCACAGGCTTCTTACTAACTTTGCTTTGATCCTGCTCTCCAATTTATTTGGAGCTGTATAGTGTGCACCCAATGCTGCACTCAGTATTAGTAACCTACTTGGCCGTAGTAACCTACTGGCTTCTGTACTCTATTTGATTTCACTTGGCTCCCTCTTAGCCTTGCAGCCACTAATATAGTGGCCTCTGTTTTCTTCCCCTGACCCCTCTATTGCAGATAACACAGACACTAATGTCTACTGGCAGTCACTCAGAGAGAAGCAAGATTTTGTTCACATCAAGAATAATCACAAAGAAGGTAAACGGCCAGAAACATATGTCAGCCAAAGAACATAAACCCCATGTTTCATTTAGGGTATGCTTGCTAAGGCCCGAGAGAGACACTATGTGTGTGAGACAGACCTGTAGGATTTAGTTAATGATGACAGATACAGACAGACCTACTGATGCTCCCCATGCTTTTCCAAAGTCAGTGAGGAAGGAAAAAACCTATCACAGTGTTTTATGATGAGGGATTATGTTGAATGGGACAGCTGAATGAGAGCAATGAGAGGGTGTCTGTTGGCTGTAAAAAACTAACTGAGGCTGAGACAAATGGCCCAGACGGTTTCCTTTGGATTCTGGTTCATGAGGCATAGTTACAGTAGGTAACCCTACACCTGCAAATCTACAACCAAACAAGTCAAGATTGTGGTGTGTGTGTGTGTGTGTGTGTGTGTGTGTGTGTGTGTGTGTGTGTGTGTGTGTGTGTGTGTGTGTGTGTGTGTGTGTGTGGTACTGACAACAACCTACTGAGTACCAGAAAAGTGGTCTAACCTTGCATTCTTGCCTGTGGTTCCTCAGAGATGGGTCAAGGTCCTTGTCAGAGAAGCGTGCTGGCGGTAGAGGACAGAGTGGAACAGCTGAACTCTGAAAGAAGAGAAAAAGAGCCCACAACTCAGGTAATACTATACATATCATCATCATCATCATCATCCTCATCATCATCATCATCAACCTCATCAACTGTTTGACAAAAGATCAATTGTAGGCTAGCACGATACCACAAATTCGATTAGAGATATTGGATTTTACTTTTCAAATGACAAAGGCAACTGGATAAACACTTTTCCCCTGAAATGAGCAGCATTGGCTTAATTTACCCAAACAGGTGAGCTCAAATCACCTGGCCTTGCTCATTTCATCAGTGAGGGATATATGGTACACATGCAATATTCTCTAAAAGTCACATTTTGAATTTCCGACAGGCTTTTTCTAAATTCTTCCCTCTAATGCCCTCCCAATCACACATAAATCTCTAAAACGTATGGCCCTTGTTTTTCACTTTCTGTTTGAGATATAATCACTTCCTGATTGAAATGCTCGATCATTTTACTAATGAACTCCCCAGACACAGAGCTTTTTGGTTGTGTAAACATTTTGAGTAATCTTGAAATACAGAGAAAGCAACCTACAGTCCCTCGACAATTAGCACCGTAGCCTACATTAGGCCTACTACAGCCGCAAATATTTAAGGACTTGGTGATGGTTGTGGTGAAGTCCACCCTAGGCTCCTATCCTCTTACCACAAATGTGTTCTTTGTCTCCCGCCAATTCGGGTGCATTAATTGTTTTATTAAAGGTGAATTATCTGTTTATCAATTCCTGCGATTGACGCTAAATTTACCGTTAATCCCCGCCATTTCTCAATAATCTAGAACGATAGTGTTCGGATAACTTATTATTATTCACGGAATGTATTATCAGTAGGCCCATAACATTCATTTATTTATTCTCATTCTTGGAGCGGACCCGTTTCCAGAGCTCACAAACCACGATACACTTGTGAGAAATACGTTTTGGAATATTTCATTTCATTTAAGACTTTTCTGTCAATTTCCAATTTTATTTGGAGAGCTCCATGTTTGTTTGCATGTGTCTGGTTCCTCCATCCTGCCAAAATGTTCAGTGATCACACATAGAAATACACACGCATGTCACGTTTGGGAGTCAGTAGATCTATTGTGAGTTGAGATACATTTGGGAATAGAGATCAATTTGTGAACAGTCATGAAATAGTATGATTAAGTCTGATTTAGATGAATTTACCAACGTAATGCATGATATATAAATAGCCTTTTATGTAGTGCCATGTTGAACATTAGGCCTAACCCTGGTTTTCACTAAAAGCATTGAGGATGTAAGTAACTCATTAAACTTGTATTGTTATTTTGTTTGTGCAGGGGGTGAACTTCGAGGCCTGGAACCCAAACTATGAGCCCCCTGACAGCCATCAGCAGAACATGGTGAGTGTTATTGTCAGCAGGGGCAGCCAGAGACCTCATGCCCATTGAATGGTGTATGGTGGTGTACTGATGGTGTACCTTAATACATTTTCAGTATTTATCTGAAAGATATACACAATAAATACAATAAATACTCTCTTGTTTCATGCAGTGCTAAATACTGACCGTATGCTACAATAGACGACACAGTAATTGTAGATTGAGAGAAGAACAATGCACTATGGCATTAGCACAATCTCCTGTGGGACAAGCAGGCAGCAATCACTTTAGCAGCACAGTGATAATTATTAGTAATGCAGTGCAGATGGCAGAGCATGGAAATGGTAATCCCTCACCCACATGGCCCCTGAGCTGCACACAGATCGGTCTCTCTGTGTTAGTGTGTTTGTCTGGATGTGGCACGCGGATCGGTCTGTGTGTGTTAGTGTGTTTGTCTGGATGTGGCACGCGGATCCTTGTCTGTGTCAGGACATGTGCCTTTATGTTTGTTTGTGAGACCAGAAAGGATGTAGCAAGCCCTCTCTGTGCTTCTTTCTCTACATATAGTATACCCAGCAAACCGGCAAGGGGAATGTGAGCACACATGGGTTATTACATGTTGTGTCCGTTTATATGGTTCTTCTGTATTTGGTTCTATCTATTTGAGATTTTGGCACAAAAACCATTGCTGGAGCTGGCATATGTGTATTTATTGGGCTCCCGAGTGGCGCAGCGGTCTAAGGCATTGCGTCTCAGTGCTAGAGGCGTCACTACAGACACACTGGTTCGAATCCAGGCTGTATCACAACCGGCTGTGATTGGGAGTCCCATTGGGTTGCGCACAATTGGCCCAGCGTCGTCAGGGTTTGGTCGGTGTAGGCTGTCATTGTAAATAAGAATGTGTTCTTAAAACTGACTTGCCTAGTTAAATAAAGGTTACATTTAAAAAAAAAATATTGAGTGAAATGTACCTTTGCATTTTCTTTTGGTGAGGTTTAAAAATGTCCGGTCCATCCATTCCCTCATCCCGCCAGTTGAATTACAACTAATAGATCAACCAACGTCCTCAGGTCTCTGGGAAAACACCATGTGGTAAGGTTAGACCTACTGCTCTGCTGGCCAGGATTGTCAGGGTGGTTGGGGTGAGGAAGAGGTAGGCTGTGAACTGAGGGTAGGAGACGTCAGGTGTGTGTCTGTGGCGGCGGCCATATCACAGACACTCCTCCACTTTAATCTTCATGCTGACTCTATAACCAGTGCAAAACTAAAGACAAATACAAATAAGACAAAAACATGGCATGTCAAGTTTTCACTTGACAACTTGAGAGTACTAGGCATTACATAATGCACACTGATATTATGGACACTGATAGCCTACACTACCCATATTATTCTGCTGCAGAATGGGGATGCGGAGGCTGACATGGCTGAATCTAAGGGAAAGCTGAAGAGGTTCCAGAGGCTAGTGAAAGTGAAGAAGGGAAGCCAGATGGGACTAGATGATGGAAAGACTGACAGCAATTGTGAGTTCTAATGGATGCACCTTGGCTCCAAATTCAAAGACAGAGCTGCCTGCCTGCTTGAAACACAACAAATCCTATGAATACAATCCCTAGAATAATAGGGGCAACTCTCATTAACAATTGAAAGCTGATGATTTTATTGTTCTTTAAAGAATAAATGACGTATCTATGAATGAATAGGACTAAAAAGTCATTTATTTATCTTCTTGTCCAGGTCACTTGGCAGACTCTGTGTTCAGTAACGACAGTCCCGTCATCACCTGCATCGGGCTGGGTAAGAAGACAGAGAAGAAGTCCTCGAAGGCTGACCCACCATCGCCACAGAAGCAGCAGACTAAGGAGGCCAATGGGAAAGCTGTGGAAGGACCTTGGAGCACTGTGGTTCACGACCACCACTGGGGCCTCACAGAATTCCCTCCACCCTGGGATGTCCCCTACCACACCTGCCACCGGCCCCCAGGCGAGCCCCGGAACTATGGCTTTGACTTCACCCTGCCCCGAGCAACAGCTTGGGACCACTTTGAGAGTCTGGTCCAGGAACTGGACAGCAAACAGGCGCCGCCAGTGTTCTCACACCAACGGGTCATCCGCTCGATCACAGATCTGGACATCTCAGAATCCACGGTAAGATACGGTTCACTTAAAGGAGCTTACATACAGGTCTGACAGAGGTATTGTGGGAAGCTGTGGGACTGGTGTTTCCCAAATGATTGCTTTGTAGGGAACACTTCCCCCTACACAGGCACATTTCTATTTGGTATTCATTTAACAATGAACAAGCTTATTAAGGTAATAGAACGGAAATGGCAATATACAGGCTTTGTGGTAATTCACCCCTTCCTGTGCTCACCAGTCGCTTGGTCACTTCCTCATAATTCATTTTACTGGTTACAGTGAACTATCAAAACAACTATGAAGACAACAGTTTGTGACATAGTCTGAAAAGTCTTTCAACCTTAAACAAATTGCAATTATGGCAAAAAAATGAATTACTCACATTATTACAACCCCAATCAAGCAGTCATCAATGAGGCTTTCTGGATGCACTGAGGATTATTCAGTGTCTGTAGCTTGTTGACCAGACTTTCCACCTCCCACCTAAAAGTACAACACATGCATGTCTTTCATCACAGATAAACAGACTGTGTAGAGACAGTCACATCCTGGCTGCCTTAGAGGAAATGTAGCTGCTCTGCACAACTGTTGCAGTACAGTAGGTTGTTGATATGATGATTGGTTAAATAAGCAACAGCACAGTTGTTTTTTATCAACAACAAAAAAACTGACCAGCAGTTATTCAGATTCAGCACTATGCTTCAGAGGAAACAGTCAAATGTCTCAAACAACGACACGAAGAGCAAGACAAAACCAAAGGTGAGATGATTTAAAAGTCAGTTTTTTTTGTATAAAATGTGCTTTTCGATTTGCTGTTGTAATAACAAAAAACAACATTTTATATGGCTGAGCATTTTGTTTAAACATTTTTGAACTTAAAGTACTTGTTGTAATTTAAAAGGAAAAGTTCTAAAACATATTTGCCAAACATTAGGCTGTATTACAGCGGTAACTCAGGATATTGAAAATTAAGATTCACTCAAAAGTTTGAGTTCATTATAAAAGCAATACTAGCATTTGTTGCTCTTGCTATTTGACCATTATTTCTGTTAGAAATCATTAGCTTTCCCCAGTAGGTGACAGTGACTGCAGCCGGCCAAGGTTCACGGTTCACTAACGGTCAGATGATCATTGCGGGGCCACGAGCCAGGGTTTAATGTAACAGATGTTGGATGAGAGCCTCAGAATGACCACAAAAACTAATCTAATGGGCCGCCAGTGAACAACGGACCATTGCTTTTCACACAGTCACATTTTTTATGACGTTTATGCAGATTATTATCTTTCAATTAGCATAGTGCAGATGAGCAGATGACAGGTTTAAGGGCGAACAGCAGGATGTACTAGAATAATAAAATCCATAACAATAACGCTATTATATAACAGGAATACAACACACACAAAAAATTGTAGCACAAGAATGACATGAAATATTATAATATTCAATGTATTACATTGGATTTAGTATAAGAGATTTACATTACATCACTTTACGGCAAACAGCCGACCATAACTGATACAAACTCCATTAGCTGTAGTGAAGCTGAACACCACTCAATACTCATCCATTACCATACAGAAGTACTCATAATACTCATGATATCAATAGTAGTAGTAGTACAAAACAACAATACTACAAAGACAAGGTTTGGTTCGGTAGCTTTAGAAAATACATCTGTAGAGTTCAAACTGAACCTGCAGTTATATCATCAAATCCAATCTTAGTCAAATGCAACAGAAGACACAATACGTACAAAAAAGATTAAGAGAAATCTCATAAAATGCCATAATGGAGCCTGGTGGTAATACAGACTGTACTATGTAAATACATGACCAGAGGAAAAGCCAGGTTAGATGTACGGTTTACAAGGTATAGGCCTACTACAGACATTACTTGTTTGTGTTGTGCTGCTTTGAGTTCAACATAAACACGACAGCCAGACAACATGTGTCCTGCTGTTACCATCTCAAACACGTTTTAATCTGTAAAGTTAATCTCTCCTCTCACCCAGCGCTCCACCAGCTTTGGCCGATTTGACTCACTCAGACACCAACCAGCCCCAGTGAAGCCAGAGGAAAATGGAAGTGCTTTGGTATGTGAAGCATCTGTCTGATTTTGTTGGCTACTTCAACAAGTATTCCTTATAAGTGATACTGTAAACTTTCTTCATTGTTTCTAGGGATGTGACGGTCATGGAATTTTGGATGACGGTTATTTGTCAGCCAAATGACCGTGGTCACCGTTATAGCCGTTTGAATAGCAAAAAAAATGAACAAATACATTTTCTCCTCTCCTCCACGCATGTGCTGCCATAGAAATAGAATGACTAGAACGGTCATCCCCATTCAAGTCAATGATGGCATAATGGGTGGACTGGGGGCCATTGCAAGCGTACCCATAGCAGAGATAATTTTGAGAAGAGGGGAATCTCACTCGAATCGTATTAACACCCATTGTGTACGTTTCCCATGTGTCGTCAATGGGCCACATAGTGTATTATGGGTGATTCTGGGACAGGGAGATCACTCCTTCAAGAATGGGAGTCAATTGGACACTAAACTAAAAAAAACAGCATTAGCATGAATTACTTGAACAAGAAGTACAACATTACGAATCTTTTCCGAGATGTGAGATAATTAACTTATTCTCTGTAATATCGTACAGCTTTGAAATCATGACATTGCGTACTTTCGAGGAAAATAGGCAGGTTTCTCAACTCATATCCACAACATGAACACGATTGATCGACAGTCTGTTGGGTGGGGCGTTTATACGTGTCATTGATTGGCCACTGGGATTCATATCTTCGCCTTTCTAAGTATCTCTGCCCATAGGAACAAAGCAGTAAGTCATAGCAGGAAGTGTACCCATCAATATGTGCAATGATTTTGTTTGATTAAACTCAACTGACATTACTTAGGTGATAATGCCCGAAAAGCCGGTGTTTGGTGGATATATTGGCACGGGTGTTGGCAAACCGTGCCAATATATCCATCAAACACCGGCTTCGAGGGCATTATCACTTTTATACAATGAGTTATATCAACATATCCAAATAATGATTCACATATTTTCATAAAAAACATTATTTTGATGAATTTATTCATACTATTTCATCCTCCCACAAGACATAGTCCTGACATAAATCTAAGGTTGCTACCCAAGCCGACTGGTCATTCATTCTATTGGTTCGGTTGACTGAGTAGATAAGTATTTTTGTTCTGTATCTATGGACGCGACCCAGTCGTTCAGTCTTTTTGTTTTGTTTATATAGACGTGACCCAGTCGTTCAGTCTTTTTGTTTTGTATATATAGATGTGACCCAGTCGTTCAGTCTTTTTGTTTTGTATATATAGACGTGACCCAGTCGTTCAGTCTTTTTGTTTTGTATATATAGACGTGACCCAGTCGTTCAGTCTTTTTGTTTTGTATATATAGACGTGACCCAGTCGTTCAGTCTTTTTGTTTTGTATATATAGACGTGACCCAGTCGTTCAGTCTTTTTGTTTTGTATATATATAGGTGACCCAGTCGTTCAGTCTTTTTGTTTTGTATATATAGATGTGACCCAGTCGTTCAGTCTTTTTGTTTTGTATATATAGGTGACCCAGTCGTTCAGTCTTTTTGTTTTGTATATATAGACGTGACCCAGTCGTTCAGTCTTTTTGTTTTGTATATATAGACGTGACCCAGTCGTTCAGTCTTTTTGTTTTGTATATATAGACGTGACCCAGTCATTCGTTCTGAATGTTCCATTGCCACACTGGCTGGCAACATTCTTATCCCTTGCTAGCTAGGTAGCCAACTACGGCTAACTTACAGTCATGTCAAAAAGTGCACCCAGAATAACAGCAAAGTAGCTGCATTTGTGTTTGTTTAAACTGTTTTCTAGTGACATTTATTTGGATACAGCCACAAAAATTAGGTAATAATCCGCGATTTCGCCTGCATAGAAAATGTGCTCTCTCATCAAGACACTGTTGTTCAGAAGAGCTAGCCAACAAACACAGCTAACACAATCACTTCAAACTGAAGCTGGAAAGACTGCAAACCAGCTGCATTTCATTTAGTTTCACCTGTTTTCTATTGACATTTATTTTTATATATCCATAAAAATTATGCCAGCTGATTCATGAGTTTGACTAGCTGAGAAAAGCTGTCCTACTGTCTGTCTCGTCCCAAACTCCCTACACCTTCATTACTATGGGACAGCTGAAGATCAAATTTCAAAATGTAAACAATGTTGCAAATGTCGGAGAGGCATACAGCAAGGTTAATACAAATCTCCCTGTTGAAAACCAAATGCTAGTCTAAAATAAATGGGAGATAATGTCTAGATGCTTTTTATAGTGGAGATCGAGTTTATAAATTGCCTGGCAGGGTTGATGAGACAGTGAATTGCGCAGTGAGATGGAACAGAGTAAATGGGCATTTTAATGTCATAGCTTTAGCGGGTGGTAAGTTGTGGAATAAACACCAGCTGGAATGCAATTTTTTAAACAATCATCATCCAGGATTAGATCCACCCGTTGTATAATAAAAATACATTCCATTGCATGAGCCACATAAATTAAATGAACATTCCAGTTGTTGTTACACGTGGTCAGCCACTGCGAGGACGATCAGCTGTCCATCCTGTCTCCCTGTAGCGCTGTTTTAGGCGTCTCACAGTACGAAACATTGCAATTTATTGCCCTGGCCACATCTGCAGTCGTCATGCCTCCTTGCAGCATGCCTAAGGTACGTTCACGCAAATGAGCAGGGACCCTGGGCATCTTTCTATTGGTGTTTTTCAGAGTCAGTAGAAAGGCCTCTTTAGTGTCCTAAGTTTTCATAACTGTGACAATGAAGATCTGTAAAGTTATTTGGATTTTTACAAATTATCTTTGAGAGACAGGGTCCTGAAAAATGGGCGTTTCTTTTTTTGCTGAGTTTACATTACCATGGAAATTATAGCATCACAATACCAGGCAGCCATTGCGAATGTAACCATGAGTTTACCAGTCAAATTCCAATCCCGTTCTATTCATTCTATTTCCATGGGTTCTGCTGCTGAAGTGAAGGGGGCTTTGCCTAGGCAACCAAAGACTTGTTTGCTACAACACCTTGCTTTTGTCAGCAAGGAGCAACAAAGTTTTATCGCATTGTAAAGAGTTCATGTTACCGCAGAAACAGATTCAACCACATGAATGCCTGGCCGTCCTGTCTTCAGATTGTTCCACAAAAAAAACTATGGTTTCAAATGGTTATGACATCTGTTTTTGGAGGGGGGGTTGATTGGTCTTCATCCATAATCGGCGGTTACACAGTACGATTATTGTCCCAGCCCTAATTGTTTCAACATTAGTAGATTTGTATTTATTTTTCCTTTATTTCATCTTTTTAAATTATGTTGCTGTATCGTAGTTTAAGCATTTCAACTATGTAACAACAAGTGTATGTTGATATGTGTGCAGTCTGCAGAGGGAGAGCAGGTTAATAGTGACCAGACCAGATCAGGAGGTATAGGCAAGAAGATGAAGGCCATCTCACTGACGATGAGGAAGAGGATGGGCAGGCAGTACGCTAAAGCCCTGTCAGAGGAAATGGTGAGTGAGACGAAGCACGTTGTGGCAAACAGATCAACTGTGTTTTCTTTTCTTTATTTTTTAGTTTGAATAATTTTAAGCAGAATAGGCACCTTCTGTAGAAAACTACCCCAGAGCCCCTCTCTTGTTATTTTCTGATTTTGACCTGTTGCTTCTTGGTGACGGGGGGCAGTATTGAGTAGCTTGGATGAATAAGGTGCCCAGAGTAAACTGCCTGCTACTCTGTCCCAGATGCTAATGTATGCATATTATTAGTAGTATTGGATAGAAAACACTCTGAAGATTCTAAAACTGTTTGAATGATGTCTGTGAGTATAACAGAACTCATATGGCAGATAAAAACCTGAGAAAAATCCAACCAGGAAGTATAGGTTTCTGTAAAAATGACTGTATGTTTTTCTGTGACTTGGTGGTGACCTAACAATCGTTTGTGGTGCTTTCGCTGTAAAGCCTTTTTGAAATCAGACACTGTGGCTGGATTAACGAGAATTGTATCTTTAAAATGGTGGAAAATACTTGTATGCTTGAGGAATTTTAATTCTGAGATTGTTGTTTTGAATTTGGCGCCATGCACTTTCACTGGCTGTTGGTGAGGTGGGACGCTACCGTCCCACATATCCCAGAGAGGTTAAATCACTGCTTTCACCCAAACTATAGAATTGATTAAAAATAATTGGAAATGGTCAAAAACGTCTCTTATTCAAATATTTGTACCTCTGTCCCAAATGTCCCAATATGTCGCTTACAGCCTGTTTGAATTCAGTGAGTACCTGTCACGTTCTGACCTTAGTTCCTTTGTTTTGTCTTTGTTTTAGTATGGTCAGCGCGTGAGTTGGGGTGGGCAGTCTGTTCTTTTTTCTATAATTTGTGATTTCTGTGTTTGATTGAGAACCATACCAGGCCAGAGGCAGCTGTCAATCGGTGTCCCTGATTGAGAACCATACTTAGGTAGCCTGGTTTCACCTTTGAGTTGTGAGTGATTATTTTCTGTTCAGTGTTTTTGTATTCACCGTCCAGGACTGTTTCGTTTCTTTCTCGTTATTTTGTTTTGTGTTCATGATAATAAATGATCAATATGGACACTTACCACGCTGCGCATTAGTCCTCCTCTTCTTCGACCAACAATGGCCGTTACAGTACTACTTATTTTCACTGGTGGCTTACCTATTTGTCCACAGGAAGCTTTTCTCTAACCAAAACACCAATGACAGCCTCTAATATAATATTAGTCCCAATCCCTCTGTTCGTCATGTGACCTTGTATTGAAACATTTACTTTTTTAAAGATATTGCATTATTAGTGCGATCTGAATGCCACTAATATTACCATTCACTTTGTACTTTCACTAGTCTCCATATCTGTTTCCTTCAACTAGGATCCTTTCTTCCCAATAGGAAGACCCTCCCAATCACTACTGCTAATACACACAGATCACAGAAATATTTATATTTTACCCCTATTGTAAGGTTTAAAAACAAAACAAACTTTACAATTTCTCCAAAATTATAAAATACATTGGCCAATAGAGAAGGAGAGAAGAGAACTGGGCTGGCACTGTCTATCAGTCCACCGTAGATAGCATACTCTGTCCATAATATGTCTGGCACCTGAGACAGGATAGACTGGGCCTTAAATTTAGTTAAGGTAACATCTATGAAAACAAAATCAATATTGCACTTCAATTTTTACATTGCAATTATCATTGTACAGTTTTTCTATACATTGCAAACAAAACCGACAACCCCCCCAACCTCAACTGTATTTTTTGACATTCAGTGTACCACAGACCTCTGATAAAAGCCAAACAAGTGAAATGAAAGTTTAACTAAAAGAAAGCTGATGTTTTAACCTCTTGAAACTAGGGGGCACTATTTTTATTTTTGGAAAAAGAACGTTCCCAAAGTAAACCGCCTATTTCTCAGGACCAGATGCTAGAATATGCATAAAGCTTAGGATAGAAAACACTCTGTTTCCAAAACTGTCAAAATATTGTCAATTAAAAGTAAAAAATAAAGCCTAAGAAAAATCCAATCAGGAAGTGACTCATGTTTTGAAACCGTTGTGTTCCTATGCACCCCTATTGGCCACTGAAAGGGATATCAACCAGATTCCTTTTTCTACGTATTCCCTGAGGTGTCTACAGCATTGTGATGTAGTTTCACACCTTTATGTTGAAGAATGAGCGTAAACGACTACATTGCGTAAGTGGCCAGCTGAGGGCTCTGAGTGATTCTTGCGTAAAAGACAGAGGTAGTCATTTTTCCTCTCGCTCCTACTGAAAAGCCAATTGTCCCGGTTGATATATTATCAATAGATATTTGAAAAACACCTTGAGGATTGGTTATAAAAAACGTTTGCCATGTTTCTGTCGATATTATGGATATAATTTGTCGTGACCGCTATTTCCGGTGGATTTCTGAACATAACGTGACAAACAAATGGAGTAATTTTGGGTATAAAAATAATCTTTATGGAACAAAAGGAACATTTGCTGTCTAACTGGGAGTCTCGTCAGTGAAAACATCCGAAGATCATCAAAGGTAAACGGTTAATTTGATTGCTTTTCTGATTTTCGTGACCAAGCTTCCTGCTGCTAGCTGGACATAATGCTATGCTAGGCTATCGATAAACTTACACAAACGCTGGTCTTGCTTTGGCTGTAAAGCATAATTTCAAAATCTGAGATGACAGGGTGATTAACAAAAGGCTAAGCTGTGTTTCACTATATTTCACTTGTGATTTCATGAATATGAATATTTTCTAGTAATATTTTTTGACCATTGCGCTATGCTAATTAGTGTAGTTGATGACAATTCTCCCGGATCCGGGATGGGTAGTTCCAATCAATGCAGAGGTATAGGCTGGTATGTAGGAAATGTACAGTAAGACCAAGTCCACATAAATTAACAATATAAAACCAACAGAACAGGAACCTTGGAAGTGAATAGTATAGAATGATAATACAGTGATCATAGAGTGGAAATAGAATACAGTGCATGGCTCCTCAGGAAGTAAAGAAAGGAGGACTATAAATTATGACGAACAAGTTAGGCTTTTAGTCCAGAGACCAACATGTCCAAACACTGGTCAGTACAGGACAAAGACTCATTAACACGTCACCTGGTAACCAAGTAATTTGCGAAGCTAAAAAGACACAACCCTTCTCTCACAAAGAGAACAAGGGAGGTACAGTCAGAGTAGGTATAGGGGGATTACACACAGCTCCTGCCTATGTCAAGTCTCAGTTATAAATGGCAAGGCAGCTCTGTGTGGATTAAGGACTCAGAGAGAGAGGAGAGAAGCTCCTCTGTGTTCTTGCACAAACTGCCTGGGATACTGAGCCGTTTTGGCACACTGAACATCTTAGAACCCTGCCCCCACCCAGCCCTCTGATTAGTTTAGCTTTCTCCTTTCCTTCCTCCTCAACCGCCATGCTGTGAGAGGAGACG
Source organism: Oncorhynchus clarkii lewisi (assembly GCF_045791955.1). Lineage (NCBI taxonomy): Eukaryota > Metazoa > Chordata > Actinopteri > Salmoniformes > Salmonidae > Oncorhynchus > Oncorhynchus clarkii. The sequence goes on from NC_092156.1 coordinate 32,881,272, forward strand.
AGGAGTGGCGAAGGAGGGCAAAGAAAATTAAAAAACATGACCTGTTCTGTTGCTTTTTTACTGGTAGTGCGACGAGACGGAGAGAGATGAAGAAGGAGAAGGGGATGTTGTTTACGGCGTCCATTCATTTCCAAAAGGACACAGAAAGTCCAGTCACTCTCTGGAAAGCCTCTACAGTCTCAATAGTGGACAAAGCTCCTCCAGTAAGCACACAGCCAACACCTTACTGGATTAAACAAGTTCTCTCTTTACTAATGCAATTTTAGTTTAATCTGCAGTTGATTAAAATCAAGTGTGTAGTCTCATCTGCTAAGGCATGTTGTTGGACCTTGATTTACCCAACAAAGGATGCCTGACAAACATAATCACAGTCAGAAGTCTAAACTGTCAATATTTAATTCACCGCCATAACCATCATACTGTAACTTAATATTATAATTGTTAAGTAGACTACTGTTAGACCAGCATCAATCATAGGAGGCTGCTGAGGGGAGGACGGCTCATAATAATGGCCGGAACGGTGCGAATGGAATGGCATCAAACAACTGACAAACATGTGTTTAATGGATTTGATACCATTCCCCTAATTCCGCTCCAGCTATTACCACAGGCCTGTACTCCACAATTAAGGTGCCACCAACCTCCTGTGGCATCAACACTCATGAATAGACATCGCATTAAGGAGTAAAAAAACTACCTCACTCTGTAGCATGATGTATGACAACACCTACAATGCTCACCGTAACACATTCGGCCCTGTGTTTGTAAAGGTTGTTTTGAAGCTAACATGATGTCTGTCTCCTACCAATCCAACTGTGCTGCGCCCTAGGTGGGGTTACCAGTGGATCAGACGGCTCCAGTAACAGAGACAGTCTGAGGCTGGATGAGGAGCTGCCCCTTTCCTACACAGGCCAGTTCTGTGGCAGAGCCCGGGTCCACACTGACTTTGTCCCCAGTCCCTACGATACGGAATCACTCAAACTTAAGGTAACCTACCTGACTGAATCACCTGACTGAATTGTCAAACATGTCCTTCAGCACATCCTCGTGGATTTTTAAGCAGTTGAGATAGAGCCAATGTCTTGCAAAGTAGCTTGTGTAGACCTAATACATGCATTGCTCATGTAAAATGCCAATTTCTTCTTTCAGGTAGGGGATGTGATTGAGATCATCAGCAAGCCTCCTATGGGGATATGGACAGGCATGCTGAACAACAAGGTGGGAAACTTTAAGTTCATCTACGTAGACCTCATAGTAGAGAAGGTTCCTGAACCGCCTCAGAAGATGACACACAGGAGGAGCAGGAGACCCCGGCCCAAAACGTTACAGGAACTCCTAGAGCGCCTCAATTTGGAGGTAAACTATCTTTCTCGCTCTCTCCTTGTCTCTCTCACTCTTCTCTGTCTCTTTCCTCAAACCTGCTGTCACAAACAATCACTCTCAAAAAAAACTTGTTTCCTGCATTGTTAAAAAAAAACTATAAATTGCATCTTTAGAGAACCATACATTTCTGATGTCAACACAGTGATGACAGACAGGATTGAGATGTTTTTATTGTAACATGATGGCTTGCTTACCGATTGGTATTGTTTCTCTGTGTTGTAGGAGTATGCCTCCTCCCTGCTCCTTAATGGGTACCAGACAGTAGATGACCTGAGAGAGCTGAAGGAGCAGCATCTGGTGGAACTCAATGTGACTGATTCTGAACACAGACATCGTCTGATGGCTGCCGTCGAGTGCCTCCAAGAACCCCAAAGTGAGTCAGGGCAGTCTTTTCCCTACTTTGATTTCCAGATGGGATGCAAAGGCACTCAAGACAACACCTGGGCCTTCTGGCATCAACATTGCCAATTTAAACAGATAACAATCCATACTCTTAGGTGAGGTGCTCCAGAGCTGCTAGTTCTGACAAAAACTGTAGGTGGGGAGGAGATCATAATTCCCTCTAAGCATATGTTCTGTATTTAGATTGCCAAAGGTCTGGTTTTAGATATCAAGCAGATAAGGAAGGGTATACCGTCAGCGGAGGAAGTGCTGTATCAGGGCCGTGGTATCAGGGACACAGATAAAGAGGCTAATGATAACTGGATAGCCAGCACTTACAGCACAGAGAACACAATAGGACAGTTACCACACATAGTTCAATACAGTCACAACCAATCATTCAGGACAGTTACCACACACGGTTCAAAAGAGTTACAATAAACAATTCAGGACAGTTACAGCAAACAGCTCACAAAAGTTACCAATCACAGTTTAAAACCATTATAACAATACTGCTAAATTGGCAAACTGTCTATTATAACAAAGTAATATCACCGCAAGAAGTGAACTTGCAAGAAGTGTGAACTTACACACAGTGTGTGTAAATTACAGGATATCAGCCATCTTGTCCTGGCCATAGCTAGATAAAGAAGATGTCTTACACTGCTAATACCTTAAGAGTCAGTTGCTAGAAGGACATGAAAGGAAAGGCTGAGTGGTAGTCAAGTAACATAACATTGAGTGATGCAAGACAAGACAAGCTACTAACAGGAAATGTAATTTTCAGAAGCAACTGTGGTTTGGGTGTTGCACCAGCCCATATATCTTGTTTTTCAATCTTATGCGAACACTTTGGATCTTTTGAACTTAATAACCTTTAGCTGCAGTAACCAAAAGTAACAAGGTCTCAGACTCAGAGATTCAACAGCCTACATTAAAATTAAAACATACCAGCTGCAATAGGCATAATATTTCAGTGCTTGAGAGAAAAAGGAAACTATGAAAAAAGTTATTTCTGCAACTCTGATATTGTGGGAACATGTCAGATTTGTGGACATAACATTTAAATAGACCACTATAAACTCTCTAAGCCCCCATGTCTGTTCCATTCCAGGTGATGGTCAGAAGGAGGGAGAGTTAAACAAGGAAGCCAAGTCCCCAACTGAGAGTATTAAAGCTGACCTGAACTGCCCCAGAGACTCTGGCTGCTACATGCCTTCTGACTGCTCAGACAACAGCAAGGAGGAGACAGACATCCACGTGCCAGCAGCACTGAACCATCATCCTCCCATGGCTCAGACCTAACCGCCACCAGCAGATACACACTCCTCAGGGCCTTTCAGAAAAATGATCGATGTGGATCCATGCAACAATTGTCTCATGCGAAATGCCCTTTACGTAGGACAAGAGCACTCCTCTTTGCTTTCACACTGCATTCAATATCAGTAGCCTATGTGGCTGGCATTACAGTTATGCATTAACCCACTATTTGCACATAATTTCAACCCCCAAAAATCTGTGATGACGGTGAATCAACCTTTAACATACATCCAATGACAATGTTGATTTCACGTTAAATTCACATTAGTTGACAACTCAACCAAATGTAAATCAAAACTAGATGTTGAACTGATGTCTGTGCCCAGTGGCTATCTACTGTACACCAAAGGCAGAACAGGCATTTCCTGAGTTGGCTTGGGTGCTGGTTTGTAATTGTTGATGATGTATCCCAAGCCTTTACAGTTATTCCTCAAGTCTCGTGAGTCATCCTGTCATAGGACCTGTGAAATCATTGCAGTAGGCTAGGCTTTGTTTTTAGCACAATGTGCAATGTCAACATTACGGTGTGTGGGTGTCCAGTACATTTTCAGAGGTGCATGTGGAAGAGGGAGATATTAAATGAGGGTTGAAAGCATTTTTCTACTGTATCTCAGATGGTATTATTGAACATTGTGTTAAAGTGATTTGAGCGTTAGCAGCTTACTGACAGTTTTTTGAAAGCTCTCCTTTATTCTAGCAATTGTTTTACCAATGTACCAATGAAACGCAATATTTTTCCAAAAAATAAAGTATTATAATTTTCTGCAGCTGTTAAATCATTTCTGGTGAGAATGGCACATGGGGATACATTGATTTTCTTCAGAATTTTCATCAGGAAGAACAACCAGCAGAGGTACGGCAATATAGGCCTACAATTGGTTGGTAAAAATGATTCATAATACAGTAATTTATTAACATTTGCATAGGCATGAAATAAGCACACTGGATACATTTACATTCTTTATTTAAGCAAGTCGCTGATTTCAGATGGAAATCTGAGAGGAACATCACTCCACCCTTACTTCAGAGCAGGAGTCCACATGGTGGAAGTGTTGTCCAAATCCTTCATTAACACCATATATCCTGGATTGGGCCTAATCCAACACAGGCCTATTTATTCCTAAATGTATAATCCTAAACTGAACAGATTTGACCATTCTGTTGTTAGCAGTGTGCCATTTATAATGAATGGAGAAATGTTTATAATAGCACAATCAGGACTCTTAAGGAACAGATCTGTGAAACACTGCAATTTAAAAATATACTTGTTTTGCCAACTCACACAACTATGGGGTTTAATATCGACTAGAAACACTTTAAAAATGACAGTAAGTACATTTGCACAGAGGTAAAAAAAAATATATATATATCCATAGTGTATGATGTACAACTACACAGTCATGTTTCCCCAAGATAAAGGGACATCTATTGCTTTATTTCCACATATGATCCACATATACTGTAGTTCAAGTCAAAAGATCTGAAACACCTACTCATTCAAGGGTTTTTCTTTATTTTGACTATTTTCTACATTGTAGAATAGTGAAGTCATCAAAACTATGAAATAACACACATGGGAACATGTAGTAACCAAAAAAGTGTTAAATAAACATATTTTATATTATAGATTCTTCAAAGTAGCCACCCTTTGCCTTGATGACAGCTTTGCACACGCTTGGCATTCTCTCAACCAGCTTCACCTGGAATGCTTTTCCAACGGTCTTGAAGGAGTTCCCACATATGCTGAGCACTTTTCCTTCACTCTGGAGTCCAACTCTTCCCAAACCATCTCAATTGGGTCGAGGTCGGGGGATTGTGGAGGCCAGATCATCTGATGTACCACTCCATCACTCTCCTTCTTGGTCAAATAGCCCTTACACAACTTGGAGGTGTGTTTGGTCATTGTCATGTTGAAAAACAAATGATAGTCCCACTAAGTGCAAACCAGATGGGATAGTGTATCACTGCAGAATGCTGTGGTAGCCATGCTGGTTAAGTGTGCCTTGAAGTCTAAATAAATCATTGACAGTGTCACCAGCAAAGCACCATCCCACCTCCTCCTCAATGCTTTACGGTGGGAACCACACATGCAGAGATTATCCGTTCACCTACTTTGCGTCTCACAAAGACAGAGCAAGTCTCTTCTTATTGGTGTCCTTTAGTTGTGATTTCTTTGCAGCAATTCGACCATGAATGCCTATTTCACGCAGTCTCCTCTGAACAGTTGATGTTGAGATGTGTCTGTTACTTTAAATCTGTGAAGCACTTATTTGGTCTGCAATTTTTGAGGCTGGTAACTCTAATGAACTTATCCTCTGCAGCAGATGTCATGATGGGAGCCAGTCATCATAGCGCTTGATGGTTTTTGAGACTGCACTTGAAGAAACTTTCAAAGTTCTTGAAATTTTCCGGATTGACTGACGTTTATGTCTTAAAGTAATAATGGATTGTCATTTCTCTTTGCTTATTTGAGCTGTTCTTGGTATAATATGGACTTGGTATTTTACCAAATAGGGCTATCTTACGTATACCACCCCTACCTTGTCACAACACAACTGATTGGCTAAAACCCATTAAGGAAAGAAAGAAATTCCACAAATTAATTTTTAACCAGGCACACCTGTTAATTGAAATGCATTCTAATTGACTACCTCAGGAAGCTGGTTGAGAGAATGCCAAGAGTGTGCAAAGCGGTCAAGGAAAAGGGTGGCTACTTTGAAGAATCTCAAATGTAAAATATATTTGATCTGTTTAACACTTTTTTGGTTACTACATGATTCCATATGTGTTATTTAATAGTTTTGATTATTCTACAATGTAGAAAATAGTAAAAATAAAGAAAAAACCTGGAATGAGTACTGTAGGTGTCCAAACTTTTGACTGGTACTATTCCTGAAATACTATTTATAGGAGTTGTGTCATATAACAATATAAGTACTGAAACACACTGCCGCTGCAACAGACTCTTATTGTAACATAGCAGGAAACTAGTTTACAAAAAGGCAGCCACGTGAAGAGATAAGGATATAATAACTTCAACCTAAAGCAAACCAATCATGGCATGACAAAATAGGCAGAGAAAATATGATTGCAACATGGACTATGTTGACTATTGAATTCCCTTCATGTTCATACCTGTATAACCACAATGCAAGAACAGTGTACATTCCCAATGATGCTAAATGTCCTTCACACATCGATAGGAGAGGACACACACTACTCATCATGAGAGTGAATTCAGTCTTATAATAGCATTCTATTTAGAACACCAAACCATGACAATCCTCTCAGAGGGAAAAGAAAATCATTGAAAAACAGTCATATTTTTTAAAAATGTACAGTTGAGAAGAAAAAACATCCCATGATCCTTCAGAGCTTGAAATACAACTTTTAAAAAGGTCACTCCAGCAAGTAGATCAACAGTCTTCAAAACATTGAACATTCACAACTTTTAAAAGTTCAAAGTTCTAACATGTTGGCGGAAACATCTAAGTTTAAAGTAGCAGCCATTGTGATTCTGTCTGTTGCAGTCTCCGTGTGATGCCGTCATAAGTGTAGTTAGCACAACCAGCTCAAACAGGTACAGAGACAATTCATCTGTAGTGTGTATTGTCCTGGCCATTCTCCAGGTATACAGACACAGCTCACTTGTACTGCCCAATGTCATAGCCATTCTCTGGATATAAATGTTCATCTGTATTGGTTACTCCATTGCTTACCTCTAAAAAAGGAGAGAAAAAAAGAAGAAGAGTTCAACTTTGACCCTCACTCTTTTCCATTCTTGATTTGGTTCAGTGGGTTAGTTGAAGAATAGTGCTGGCAACATCAGGGTTGTGGGTTTGATACATGCATGGGCTACATACTGATTATACTGTATGTTTCCATGTCAACTTCCAACAGTTCTGTCAGATGCTTTGGATAAAAGTGTCTGCTAAATGCCTATATTATATTTGATTTATTACGGACCTGAGAATATGAGTTTCTCCTTCATGATGTTGACGTCTCGGCTGGGCCGGCGTGTCACAGCACTCAGCATGATCTGCTCTGGGTTGTAGTTCTGCATGCCACTCATCCTCCATCTGACAGGGCGACACCGCACAGTCAGACACATTTAGAGTCAATATAAGCATAGTCAAATGATGAATCCATATTGATGAATACATATCTAAAAGAAACAGTGTACACTGAGTACAACCGTTGGAGCTTCAGGCACAATTAAAGCACAAGGACAGAAAACAACAAAGCAACATGGGAGTCACCCCAGTTACCTGATCAAGTGATAGCTGACAGACGCCAGAGTGCAGCAGAGAAACGTAGCATGCAGATCAGGCAGAACAAAATAAGTCAGAACAGAGGACAAATAGGGAAGAACGAGAGAGAGGAGGGAATGAAAGAGGACATAAGAAAAAAATATGATATGGACAAACAGAAGGAGAGAAATTGCCAGATGAGGAGGAGAAGAGAGAGACAGGGCAGTGAAAGGGAAAGAGCAGAAGCGTCAGTTTAGAAGCAGAAGGCTACGCAACACAAAGTTCAGAACACACAGACCTTTACATTTACACAACAGTCCTAAGAAACACTTAGTACATCAGACTAGACAATGGAGCAGAGCAGACATATCACCGAAGTGTGTGCATCCAGCTTTCATCAGGGATCAGTGTAGTAGAGAACTCTGCATTGTTATTGCAATACTCTGGAAATACTCAAAAGTGTGAGGAGGAGGGGTATGCTGCAAATACACAACCATTCACAGCTAAATGAAAGGAGATTCAGTTTGATCGTAATGGAAAATGGGTACTTACTTTTGAAAGATGAATATTCCTGTAACTATGGCGATGGAGACAAGATCTGTGGTGATCCAGACTAAGCAGTATTCATATGGGCTCTGGAAACAAGAACAGCTGTTCAGAACCAACATCCACCACTAGATCGCAGCATCACCACAAATATACTGTACCTCTCATCATGATGAACATGCGATGACGATCAGAACATGAATGAAACTACTTGAGTTTTAAGTCCTAGTCTCGAGCTGTGTCGTTGGGTCTGCTGCTGTGTCCCCATGCCTCACTTCGCTCTTACCCAGCTATTCTGCTGTTCCCTAGTCACTATCTGTACTCTCCCCTGCGGTCCCCAGCCTCTGTACTGTAGCAGTTAAAAGGGGTACCCAGTCATAGAAAATTGACTGTTACACTCATGGGTATCTTCCATACCTCTATACTGTACCAAAAGTGTAGTTAATGCAATGAAGTGGTGTAGACGGAGATTCTTACCATGAGCCAGATGGGGTAGGGCACCTTGCGGAGGACCTGGGGGGCGTCGGAGGAGACAGAAGGCACTCCGCTGCACCACAGCACTGAGTAGAACCACGGTTCATTCACCGGGTACACCATCACACTCATGTTGTTCACCAGGAAGTCCCTACAAAGATAAATAGTTATTGGACATGCTAGCCTGTGAGTAACCGTAACGCAGGGTGAGGTTAGGGTTAGGGATTAAGATAAGATTCTAGGACTTTTTAGATTACATGTTTGGACCTCCCAGATAACATTTTGGACAATCCCAGCAGGTGAATGGTTAGGGTTAGAGTTTGAGAGTAACAGTAGTATGTCTTACTGAATGTCCTTGTTACTGGCCTGTGAGTAGCGCAGGGTGAGGCTGCTGATGCCCCTGTGTCTGACCTCCTCCACTGACAGTTTTTCTAAGGAGGTCTGCTGCAGCCCCCTGACACGGCCCCTGTCTGTGTCCGGAGTCCACGTCACCTAAAAAACCACAGGGCACAAGACACAGGGTAAGAGTCTGGACCTGCTTTTTGATTTACACATCTCTACCAATGTTGCTAAGGACTCAGTGACAGATAGATACACAGAAAGTCCTCCTCACCCTCTTCTGTGATATCCCAGACCTCTGGACGGCCCACAGGGTGTCCATGATCCAGGTCTTGTAGTGTGGGTGTTCTGGGGGAGGTCTCTGGAGGTTTAACAGGGCTGAGCGGTTGGCTCTGGCTGTCAGGCGAAGCATCTCTAACAGGCTACACACTGTCAGGTTCCCCATTCGGTTCCGTTCCCTCCCTGTCAGAGACCCAACCGTCCAGTAGGGGTCGCTCTGGAGAGAGAGGGAAGAGAGGTGTTTTATTTGATGAAGTGATGCAAAGTGGAGTGAAAAAATATACTTGGTGTGGGGAGAGGGAAGGGTAGACTAGAGAAGGGGAGAGACTAAGAGAAAGAGCAATACAAGGAGGGAGAGAGACATATACTCAGTGAGAGGGAGAGAGAGACAGATGGGGGAGAGAGGTACCTCCAAAAACCACTGCCCCGCATTTAGAGAGCGAATCTCTGTCCAATTGAAGAGAGAGGCGTCCTCGTGCTGTTTGTCTGGAAAGACCTTGGCGATGTTAGTGGTCCTTCTCAGGGTGCGGTCTCGCATCAGGAAGGGCACCCCGTCCAGACTGTAGAGGACAGTTGGGACCACAGACTGACATCACTGAACCAGTAACATTTATGTCATTTATGTCACTGCTTTCATAAATAAAATAAAGAGGTTCTGTGGCAATGGGAGTACTAAAATGGGCCTGTAATAACAGGCTATAATGCACTAGTGAAAAGGAATGGATGTGAGATTAAAATGGTCTTAAAACAAGTTGACTATGTCAAAGGCAGGGTCAGAACGGGGGTGTTTAGATTTTCTCCATAACCTTTTACACGCTGTGAATGTTGCTATGGCTTCATTACAGAAAGGCCCACCCGCCGTTACCGGTCTACTGTAGAGAACTCATTACTCCTAACATTAAGGTGGTAGGGTGGGGTTAGGTTATAGGCTGGTAGAGTATGGTTGGGTACCTGACGGAGACGTCGGCCTCCAGGGAGCTGACCCCCTGTTGCAGGGCCTTGTTGAAGGACATCAGGGTGTTCTCTGGAGCCAGCTACAGCACAGGACACACACACACAGGGGGACAGACAGAGAGACAGGAGGTACAATGGGTTATCATGGGTTGTTAGAATTTGATGGCAGTCATTTGAGCTAGAGGTGGAAAGGCAAATTATTTCAGCTTTAAAGAAATAGGAAATAGGTTAGCAGCCGACTGCATGTGGAGATTCCTTAGGGTCTACATGAAGCGGCTAGAGAGTAGGAGGCAAGAAGATGTTTCTGTAGGGAGACACAGACTCACCATTGGAGCCCCCCGTCTTCCAATGACATCAGGTCGAGGTTTGAGGCTGTTCCTGTCCATGATACAGGGTGAGGTGATGGCAAGGGGAACCATGTAGAGGACCAGCAGGACACTTAGGTAGACAAGCAACACAATCATGTGGAACTCTGGGAAGGAGGAAGACCATAGAGTGAGGACATTAGGTCCCAGATTTCAGACTGCTGCTGCAATCATTGTTCATTATCAAAAATCTTTATGGTTATAATGATAATAATCATGAAGTAATGTAATAATGTATACTATTGGTATCCTGATTAGAGTTACAGTGAAAGCCAATCAAAATCCAACCCAATACTTACTGGTTCTCCCTGCACGGATCACATGTCCAGCGACCAGCCAACCCAGCGCTGTGACAGCAGCCAGAGCTCCTATGTGCAGGAAAGGACCTGTGGACTGAATTACAACACAGAAAGACATGCGTTTTATAACCTTGTTCACCCACACACACACACGCACAGAGAAACAAACAAATAGAGATGTAGACCTGAAGCGATATAAGAATGATGTCCCATTCGTCCCCCCACACATCACTGATGGAGACCACACCACTGACAGTGGTGATCAAGGCAGCCAACACACCAATCTGTGGGGACCAACATATCAACAGTTTGATTTGTTCTACACATTCCTATGCAGGGCTAACAGTAACATGGTATTCATTTCCTCATCAGTAGGTCAGAGTTCATTTGAAGGCCTACCTTGTGGATCCAGTAGAGGTTCAGCTGCTGTCCCAGTGAAATATGACAGAGTGCTAAAATCTGGATATGAACAGAGCCACAATCAGGTTAGATCTTACTGAACCTGCAGCAACAACATGTGTTTTACTGTGTGTACAGGCATTTAACCAAAACATGAAACTTACCATTAAAAATGTTATGTAACTAAAGCCAACTGCGGTGGTTGCGAGAATGGGGACAGTGCCGTCCTTCCATTCCCCAGAACGGTTGTATAGTAACCTGAGAAAGAGACAGAGGGTGGGGAAGTTGAGCCAGCGTCTTGATAAGAAGAGGACCAGCCCTGATAGGACATATTGAAATATGCACACATTAAATTACTAATTGAAAGCTGCTCAAAAAGAGAGAGACTGCTTCTGGGGGACAGAAACAATGGTGCAAACTCAGCTCACAGCCACTCTGGTAAGGACTAACTTGCACTCACCAGTTGAATTGGTTGTAGTCATTGTGGGCCTCCAACCAGAAGTAAGCCCAGAAGAGGAGCAGGGAGAAGGTGCTGCACAAGATGATGAACCATGCACATTCCCACTGGTGAACACACAACAGAATTAAGAAGACATGTACTTTCTATAACACTTTTAACATAACGTTCCACAACTTTCAGCTTAAACAATCACACAATGAGTAAAACAAACCTAAAACAAATCACATCTTAAAACGAAACAAAACTGTATAAAAATACATTTTTTATGAATTTCCCCTTTGATTGGGAACATAACTTCCACCTTTCATCTGTCCTCTGGAATGACTGGCTTGAAAGTTTGGTCAGATTACCAGGCACTTCCCCCATAGTAATTGACTGGATTGAGGGGGGTAAAACAGGTCAGGGGCGCATGCAGAAAGGGAACAAGGTTGCGAAAGAGAAAATTTCCCAATTATAATTATTTTATTGAGGGGAAATGTGGTTCTCTCACCTAGCTATCTTAAGATGAATGCACTAACTGTAAGTCACAAATTACTAAAATGTAAATAAGTAATTATAAAGAATATGGAATAATGTCAGCTGTCTTCATGACTTCTCTATCTACCACGTTTTACAACGTTTGCGTACTGAATGTGGCCCAGGTCAGACCACAGCCAGGTGGAGTTGACCAGTGATCAGCTTTACATCTCATGATGGCCAGACTAGTGCTGCACCTCATCCACATCTCCTACAGTCTATTATTAGAGGCCTGGCGATAATGTGTAGACACGTGGTAGTTAAGAGGGGAATACCACATTAACACTTACACTGCACTCAGAGGAAAGGCTAGGAATCTCATCAGAGGCCTCACCTTTTTTTAAATTTATTTTTATTTCACCTTTATTTAACCAGGTAGGCTAGTTGAGAACAAGTTCTCATTTACAACTGCAACCTGGCCAAGATAAAGCAAAGCAGTGTGAACAGACAACAACACAGAGATACACATGGAGTAAACAATAAACAAGTCAATAACACAGTAGAAAAAAAAGAAAAAAAAGAGTCTATATACATTGTGTACAAAAGGCATGAGGAGGCAGGCGAATAATTACAATTTAGCAGATTAACACTGGAGTGATAAATGATCAGATGGTTATGTGCAGCTAGAGATACTGGTGTGCAAAAGAGCAGAAAAGTAAATAAATAAAAACAGTATGGAGATGAGGTAGGTAAATTGGGTGGGCTATTTACCGATGGACTATGTACAGCTGCAGCGATTGGTTAGCTGCTCAGATAGCAGATGTTTAAAGTTGGTGAGGGAGATAAGTCTCCAACTTCAGATTTTTGCATTTCGTTCCAGTCACAGGCAGCAGAGAACTGGAAGGAAAGGCGGCCAAATGAGGTGTTGGCTTTAGGGATGATCAGTGAGATACACCTGCTGGAGCGCGTGCTGCGGGTGGGTGTTGCCATCGTGACCAGTGAACTGAGATAAGGCGGAGCTTTACTTAGCATGGACTTGTAGATGACCTGGAGCCAGTGGGTCTGGCGACGAATATGTAGCGAGGGCCAGCCGACTAGAGCATACAGGTCGCAGTGGTGGGTGGTATAAGGTGCTTTAGTAACATACCACATTAACACTTACACTGCACTCAGAGGAAAGGCTAGGAATCTCATCAGTGAGGCCTCACCTTCTATGGTTAGAGTTAATGCACAGGGGAGAATGGGAGAGTAGAGGGCTGGTGTTTAAATGATGTCTGGTTTCTGAGGTAACCACCACACTACTTCTGTTGAGACAGTCAATTACCTGGTCTCACACAATACTTCACAGCCGTGACAAGTGTGTGTGTGTGTGTGTGTGTGTGTGTGTACAGTGCTGTGAAAAAGTATTTGCCCACTACATAGGTTTCTCTACTGTTGTATATTTTTTATATTGAACATTATCAGATCTCCAACCAAAACCTAATATTAGATAAAGGGAACCTGAGTGAACAAATAACAATGATTACATACTTATTTAATTTATTTCATAAATAAAGTTACCCAATGCCCCTGTGTGAAAAAGTAATTGCCACCTGACACACCTGTTTGTTGTGCCACCTTTAATAGCAATGACTACAATCAAACGCTTCCCGTAGTTGTTGATCAGTCTCTCACATCGCTGTGGAGGAATTTTGGCCCACTCTTGCATGCAGAACTTCTTTAACTCAGCAACATTTGTGGGTTTTCAAGCATGAACTGCTGGTTTCAAGTCCTGCCACAACATCTCAATTGGGATTAGGTCTGGACTTTGACTAGGTTATTCCAAAACTTCACATTATTGCTTTTTAACCATGTTCATGTTGACTTGATTGTGTGTTTTGGATCATTGTCTTGCTGCATGACCCAGCTGCGCTTCAGCTTCAGCTCACAGACAGATGGCCTGACATTCTCCTGTACAATTCTCTGATACAGAGCGTAATACACGATTTCTTCTATTAAGTTTAGTCGTCCAGGTCCTGAGTTAGCAAAGCATCCCCAAAACATCACACTTCCAACACAATGGGTGACTGTTGGTATATGGTTCTTACTGTGGAATGAAGTGTTTGGTTTTCGCCAAGCATTACGAGACCCATGTCATCCAAAAAGTGATACTTTTGACTCATCTGTCCAGAGAACGTTCTTCGAAGAGTCTTGATGATCATCCAGGTGCTTACAGGTGCTTTTTTGGCAAACTTCAACGTTTGGATGAGATGGGTCCAATTATGTCTAGCGAAAACCAAACATTGGATTCCAAAGTAAGAAACTCATACCAACGGTGAAGCATGGTGGTGATAGTGTGATGGTTTGCTACCTCAGGACCTGGGTGACTTGCCTTAATAGAAGGAACCGTCTGTGAGCTGAAGCGCAGCTGGGTCATGCGGCAAGACAATGATCCAAATCACACAATCAAGTCTACATGAAAATGGCTAAAAAGCATCACATTTGAAGTTTTGGAATGACCTAGTCAAAGTCCAGATATAATCCCAATTGAGATGTTGCAGTTCATGCATGCAAGTGGGCCAAAATTTCTCCACAGTGATGTGAGACTGATCAACAACTACAGGAAACATTTGGTTGCAGTCATTGCAGCTTAAGGTGGTAGAACCCGTTATTGAGTTGTCGTGTCTTTACTATCATTAAATTGAAGACTTAGTTTTTTATCTAAGATTCCTGTAATTAGTATTATGCGATTAAACTGAATAATCATGTAACTGTAATTAACTAGGAAGTCGGGGCACAAGGAAAGTATTCAGATTACAAAGTTATAATTTCCCAATATAACCTTTCAGATATTTTCATATCTGATCAATAGTCTTCTGATTAATGATTTATTTGTTTTACCTCACATTAGTCTCATTCCAAACGTCGTACATTTTTGGTTATCTGCACGAACCCAGTCTTCACTATGAGTCATCCATACATCTATTGTCTTAAGTCATTTATTTATTACTAAGTAATTCACAGAAATGCATAAACAAACAACAAACACTGTAAATGTGGTTACATGAAATGATAGGAAAATGTGCCCTAGTGGGCTGAACCGGCATGGCGGCTTGTTAGACAAAAGGGGAAATGGAGGGGGGGGGGGGGGGGGGGGGGGTCCAAGAAGTCACTACAGAGTGAGAATTATAACAATTAAAATGCTAATCCTTTACATATGAACGCTTACTCATTCGGGAACAATCGCAATCAATATATATATTTACGCTCAGTGTGTTATCTTGATCGCAGGTGAAAAGTTTGTGTCTTTCGTAGAATTGTCCGTCTCTCTCCCTCTCGGTCTTGGTTAGAGGGGGTAGTTCAAAGTGACATTCGTTATAGAATGGTTGTTTCGGCGGTTGTCGTTCTTCGCGTTCAATGATACCGAATTCCAAGCTGCAGACTAGTAATGAATATCAAAGACTTGTTCTCATTCTGTCGGTATCGACAGTCTAAGAGTTTAACCACGTGATATGGTTAAAAGATTCAGCAATGGTCTACAACCTTTGTCCTCCACTAATGGAGAAAAACATGGTCTGCTGATAATTTCTCAAAGTTGGGTTTTATTCGGAATGGCAGAAAAGGACTGTCCCAGGATGTCTGACCCTAACTGGGCTCAGGGGCGGTCCTCTGATTTAGTTAACTCAAAAAGGGAATTGGAGTTTTCCTTCATTAAACAGTCCAAAATCATATTACACAATTTTACAAACAGTATCATACTCACTCATTCATCTTATACAACAATTAGATGTAAACCTTATATCTGGGGCTATTATATAAACATTATATAATATATATACATAAGCGTTATGGTAAAGTGGCCACACCGTCTCCCATGGGCTTCCCAAGTTGTGACAAACGGACCAGTTTGTAGCTGGATTCTTCACCGATCTTTTACACTTTCTCCGGAACATGACATTTGTTCTTACCTCAAGTTCTGTAAGGTGGAAGGATTTCCTTTGTCTCCATGAAAAACTACTCTCTATAACTGTGTGTCCATGAGGTCTTCTCAGGAATTCACGACCTCTGACCACAGCAGCCTAGCTGAAGGAGGCAGGGGGGGGGGAGGGGGGCAGGGAGAGGGGGATGGGGTTGCTATACTCAAAGAGGCCAACGTCAGAGTGTAAGGGGGCAATTCATTTTTCACATAGGGGAATTGGGTGTTGCATAACTTTGTTAATTAAATAAATAAAATCAGTACAGTTGTTATTTGTAAACTCAGGTTCCCTTTATCTAATATTTTGGTGGAAGATCTGATTCACACAACATTCAGCATAAGTAAAAATATGCAAAAATTTAGAAAATCAGTAAGGGGGCAAACACTTTTTCATGGCACTAAAAGGAGTAAAGTTAGACTCTGGACCTAATGTGACAAATAGAAGTAATAGAAAAGTGACATGGGGAAGGGGCTCTGACAATGTCAGGTTTTATTTAATTGATTTAAGGTTGACTTACGCTGAGGTGAAAGTGCATAGGTGTAGGACTACAGCCACATTCTGAATCTAACACTCACTCAAAAACAGTTGGAGGAAGCAGGGTTGGGTTGAATTTTATTTTCGATTCCTTTAATTCAGGAAGTTAGCTAGTGCTGGGAGAGAACCAAGGATAATAATATTTTCTGCACCTTTTGCAGACAACACATTACAGTGGGTGATCATACCTCTCACACCTTTAAAACCCAAGGGGGTAGAAATATCCACACAGTAGTTCCTGAAAACAATGAAGTCCAGTCAGTGACCCCAGCCTGGTTCTTCTCCCTGAGCTCCATAGACCATCTGTGGTTACTGGTTTATCAATAGAGGGATGATGGGGCTCAGAGATAACTCTTTATTTTTACTGAAATCACTCCCCCACTGGACAAACACTAAGTGCACATTAGCACATTTTACTGTTTCTCAACTCTGGTCCGTAGGTACCCCCAGTCATATTGGGCAAACAGGTAGCATCCCTATGCAGAGTCAAAATGAATCATTTTGCAGGCATCTTTTCACCTTTCCAGGTGTAGTCTTTTTTTGCCAATATGTGAGATACATCAACCAGCCCAGTGCACAGCCAGTCACAGTGGAAGTCATTTTACAGTATAGTAGGGCCATTTCAGACAGAACCATAACCAACCACACTATCAATGATACAGGAAGTCAGTCTTTAGCACAGTGTCATTGTCACCAAGCTGATGACGTCTAATCCTGACGTCCTTCTAATCCCATCACTTCCTCCTCCAGACTGTGCCTTGGCTTCATTCTCCTTCCCTCTCTAACGTCTTCACAGCCTGCTAATTATAACCCTGATAGACAGTGCTGCCCTACCACACTGTTTCATCTATTGAGAAGGACATTGATTCATCACAATGAAGTAGCTAAATCAGAGAAACCTTATGACTGCCTACCATTTCCGGCAAACCTCCTCAGACAGACGTGTACATCTCACTTCTGTATGATACAGTACTATGCACACTAATTATCCTATGGATTTTGCCATATCAGGTGCATGGTACTACATGAAAATACGCACATAAAAACAGGACAAATATAATTTGTGTCTCAATGACAACTGATGGAGCTATGAATTCAACTCCAGCTAGAAATGTAACTTGTTCAGCATGGGCTGCTTTATGGTTTGCTAATCTTGAGCGAAAGCGTTTCTAGGTCATTAATCACAAAGTTCTCTATGGGCTTGAAGAGCAGGACAGAGATAACCTGTTTCTGAGAAATAACAACCTACTACTCAAAGTAATACCACTAAGTACCAGAAGAAAAAGCGATGATATACAAACACAGGAGGGTCAACTCAGGCCTGGGAATCACAGTAGCACTCTCTCAATGGTCAAGAATTAACTCTAATAATAAGAGTCGGAGAGATAGGTATTGTAAGAGAGTTGCATTTAGTATGTGTAGGGATGAACATGTGATTCTCATTGATGTGTATTTGGATGATATGAATGTCTGTGTGCATGAGTGTGCATCGTGTGTGCGTGTGAGTGAGTGCTTTGTAAATGGAGAGAGGGAAAGCAGGTGTGCAGCTGTGTGTTTGTATTTTTCCTCTTGGTCAGCACCTCATTACTGCCCCGCTCACACATTCCCTACTAACTGGCCTAATTTATGGACAACATACTGGGTTTTTGTAGTCCAATGACAAGTTAAGAACAGCAGGAGCGGCTCTGATACTCCAGTCTGCATCACACACAGCTGGGAGTCTGGGTAGAAGCATTATATTAAAACACCCCCATTTACTTCTACAACAAGCTTATGGCTACCAAGGCCTGCCATAAACCTAATACTTTACAATGAGCAAAGTGTTACATACCACTATTTACAGAAAATGTCATTTGAGTTACATTTAATAATATTACATTTTTTAAAGTATGCTATTGGATAAATTTAACAATTTAACAAGGACAGTAGCTATAATGAATCTTTCCTGAAAGGTTGAATGCATTGAACTCAGACTTTTGCTTTTGGTAAATACTTACTTGCTTGCCTGCCTGTCTGTCACTTGTTTCGTGTATGTAGAGGTTTTAGAAAATTTCTGGGCCTCCAGAACAGAATCAGACAAATGGAAAACGTTTAAAGTATTCCTGAGGTGTGATAAGGTTTCAATGCAGGATGGGCAGAATTATGTTCTGCTAGCCCTTTAAAATGAGTTGAGTTATATAGTACACACTGACCTCTATAGCAATGCACACTACTCACTCTACACTCTGCCCCTTTCTAGACAAGAAAATACAGTACATGCTAACATTTTACAGAAAGCTGACAGGTGTAACACTTTATTACTTGTTATAAGCACCTATGAACTATAATGTCTTATTATAAGGCTTATGATATGTTATTTCTCTCCAGGAAGCATATATCTAAGGTAGGGGTCATTCAGGCAGGTTCTTGCGTGGCAGGCTGACTGATATTGTTGTGCTCCATCTCACACACGTGTCAGGTTACTGTATTTAAGTCCCCAAAACAATTTCACTGTTCTTTCCCTGCAGGTGATATGGCTCCTGGCTTTGTTTTGCTTACAAACAAGCCTCACTATCAGTTTTGGAAATTCATCTGTCACCCGTGGTCTGGACAAGGCAGTTCTTCAATTAACAGACTTCTGTTGTGTAGTGACATTTTTACTACTGTTGCCAAAGCCCCTCACTGCTCCTAGCCCTACACTGCCCAAATACCTACTTTCATGCCAGTGGCCTAAAATAAAAGCTAAGCAAAGTTTTGTAAAACTGTTCACTGAGAGCAAGGCTAGTTTCATCATTTAGCTCAACACAGCTGCTGACGTTTGCCAAGCTTTTCATTGCTTACACTAAAATCTCTAAGTAGCCGGACCATAACAACACAACGTCAGACGGTAACCAGTTCATGAAAGATCGTTCTGGTTTAAACAGTGATTCCACTTTGGTACTTGGAGCTAAATCAGGTGCTGCAGTAGTGCTAATGACAGCCTAATAAACAGGCTAGCCAACTTTTGTTCTACATCCTGTACAGGGTCACACACACACACAAACTGTGCTTGTGAAGGTGTATCAATCCCTATAATCGGTAACTCATCATTATCATTGATGATTTGCGGTCTCATGCTGCTCAGTAAATGTCTGATGAGGAGATCCAAAGCGTTTTCCTATTGAGCTCAAGCCTAGTTATTAACGCAAGCTATATTAACGCAGGCTTTCCAGCCATACATCATTAGCACAGATCCCCTGTTTTGGCCTCAGTCCATGTGGGTAAATAGATATTATGTCTTACAGTCATTCAGTACGGGTTATAGATGTTTTACTCCTTAAAGGGGCATCAGTTTGTCTCAGTTTGATTAGGTGAGTGAAAGGGCATCAGTTCCTTTGGAATTTGATACTGAGGCCTAGCTTTCCCCAGTCTGTGTCACACGGCGATGAGAGGAGACAAGACGACAGGTCTCTCTGTACATCACTCCCTTTAATAATAAGTCATTTGACTGATTGAGAACAAGAGTGGTCTTCCGTAACAAGTCCAGGCATGTTGTCAGCATGTGCAATTAAAGGTCAGGACAATCTAACTCTCAGATATTCCATTGATTGGTATGAGAAGAGGACATACCAATACACCCATAATTTGTCCACAACAGAACATCTTGTGACATTTGCAAAAGTCTTGTCGCTCACCTTGGAGCTGTTGTCATGGGAACGCTGGTAGCGTTTCCAGCGGCAGCCATAGATCCCAGTGAGGAAGGACAAACACAGCTGCTTCTCATAGACCTGCTGCAAGGGTTGGTGCTTCACCATGCTCCTTCAGCCTCGGCTCGCCACCGGTCCGCTAGCATCCCACACTGAACAGGGAACACTGCAGGGAAAAAAGACAGGAGTCAGAAACATATTGAAGATAATTCAAGACTGGATAAATAATTTTGAGAGGAGAAAGTAGAAGGAAAATGTGAAAATATTATAACTTGAAGATAGGCCAAAAGGAATTTGTTGTCAGAGTGTTTATGTAGAAGACCATTTATTACATTTTCCAGTTACTCAACATGGTGCCTGTCTTTTCATTAACTGAACTCCATGGTGATCGTTGTGAGGAACAACAGAAACCCTATAAAACCTGCATGAATACTGTGACTTAGTCATTCATGTAAGGGGTAGTCGGGTTGTGGATCAGTGGATTGGTTGCGCTCTGCTAGGGTTGGGCGGTATCCTGATTTTCATACCGTTCCTGTACCATACTGGGTATACAGTATATATCGCCCCTTGTGTGCACTGACGGTAATACTGTATACCCATTATGGTACAGGAACGAGACACACACACACACACACACACACACACACACACACACACACACACACACACCCCCCATTCGGAAAGTACTCAGATCCTTTATGTTTTCCACATTACAGCCTTCTAAAATGTATTAAATAATTTTTTCCCTAATCAATCTAGACACAATACCCCATAATGATGAAGCAAAAACTGTTTAAAATATTTTTGCAAATGTATTAAAAATAAAAAAGGGAAATATCACATTTACATAAGTATTCAGACCCTCTACTCAGTACTTTGTTGAAGCACCTTTGGCAGAGTTTACAGCCTCGAGTATTCTTGGATATGACGCTACAAGCTTGGAACACCTGTATTTGGAGAGTTCCTCCCATTCTTCTCTGCAGATCCTCTCAAGCTTTTTCAGGTTGGATGGGGAGTGTCGCTGGACAGCTATTTTCAGGTCTCTCCAGAGATGTTTGATCGGGTTGAAGTCCAGGCTCTGGCTGGGCCACTCAAGGACATTCAGAAACTTGTCCCAAAGCCACTCCTGCATTGTCTTGGCTGTTTGTTAAGGGTCATTGTCCTGTAGTCTCCCAGTCCCTGCCTCTGAAAAACATCCCCACAGCATGATGCTGCCACCCCCATGCTTCACTCTAGGGATGGTGCCAGGTTTCCTCCAGGTGTGACGGTTGGCATTCAGGCCAAATAGTTCAATCACTGTGTTCTTGGGGACCTTTAATGCTGCAGAAATGCTTTGGTACCCTTCCCCAGATCTGTGCCTCGACACAATCCTGTCTCTGAGCTCTATGGACAAATCCGTCGATGGCTTGGTTTTTGCTCCTTATATAGACAGGTGTGTGCCTTTCAAAATCATGTCCAAATAAATTGGATTTACCACAGGTGGACTACAAGTTGTAGAGACATCAAGGATAATCAACGCAAACAGGATGCACCTGAGCTCAATTTCGAGTCTGATAGCAAAGGGTCTGCCTACTTATTTAGGTATTAGGTAGGCAAATATTTCTATTTGCAAAAATGTCTGAAAACATATTTTCGCTTTGTCATTATGGAGTATTGTGTGTAGATTAATTAGAAAAATGTTTATTTAATCAATTTTAGAATAAGGCTGTAACGTAACAAAATGTGGAAAAAGTGAAGGGGTCTGAATACTTTCCGAATGCACTGTATATATATATATTTATCACTCTAATTTTGGGGGTTGGGGTCCCAACAAATGCTAACAAATTACTAGAAAATTCCCATAGCGGACACTAGCTAAATGGTAAGAAGCGCAAGCAAACATAAACAAATTGCAAGGACAGACAACCCAGCTCATAAAGTTATACAAATATCTTGAAAGGCTACTCACAGTTTGCTGCAAAACAAATATTAGACAGCAGGGATGTTGATCCAGGAGGGGATTGATTGTATGTTATAACCAAGAAGCTTAATATTGCCATCTAGCCACTTAGCTAGCAAGTTAGAAAACCAAATACGTAGCTGGACCTGCAGATCATTTATTTGGCACATCTAGTTATAAGGAGTGGCATAACACATAAAGCTTAGAGCTTTAGTAGGCCCCTTTAGAGGGGTGGTATTGAAAACCATACCGTCTGTGTCTGTGTTTCAAATACACCGGTATAGGGCATATACGGTATATCGCCCAAGACTTCACTTGGCAACCAAGCACACATCAACACATTTCACAACAGCCTGTTAAAATAACAGTATACCCGAGAAAGAGGACCAGCAGGTCCAGCTCCCAATCACTTCACCCTTCCCAAAATATTGGTTGTCTTGGTTGTGTTTAAAACGGTCCTCTTGGAAAGCTGTCGCGGTCATCCCCCTCTTCAAAAAGGGGGAGACACTCTCGACCCAAACTGCTACAGACCTATATCTATCCTACCCTGCCTTTCTAAGGTCTTTGAAAGCCAAGATAAAAAAAAAAAAACAGATCAGCGACCATTTCGAATGCCACCGTACCTTCTCCGCTATGCAATCTGGTTTCCGAGCTGGTCATGGGTGCACCTCAGCCATGCTCAAGGCCTGAAACAATATCATAACCGCCATCGATAAGAGACAATACTGTGCAGCTGTATTCATCAACCTGGCCAAGGCTTTCGACTCTGTCAATCGCCACATTCTTATAGGCAGACTCAACAGCCTTGGTTTCTCAAATGACTGCCTTGTCTGGTTCACCAACTACTTCTCAGACAGAGCTTAGTGTGTCAAATCCGGACTTCTGGCAGTCTCTATGGGGGTGCCACATAGTTCAATTCTCGGGCCGACTCTTTTCTCTGTATATATCAATGATGTCGCTCTTGCCGCTGCTGATTCTCTTATCCACCTCTACGCAGACTACACCATTCTGTATACTTCTGGCCCTTTTTGGACACTGTGTTAACTAACCTCCAGACGAGCTTCAATGCCATACAACTCTCCTTACGTGGCCTCCAACTGCTCTTAAATGCAAGTAAAACTAAATGCATTCTATTCAACCGATCGCTGCCCGCACCTGCCTGTCCATCCACCATCACTATTCTGGACGGTTCTGACTATGTGGACAACTACCTAGGTGTCTGGTTAGACTGTAAATTCTCCTTCCAGACTAACATTAAACATCTCCAATCCAAAATTAAATCTAGAATTGGCTTTCTATTTCGCAACAAAGCATCCTTCACTCATGCTGCCACACATACCCTCGTAAAACTGACCATACTACCGATCCTCGACTTCGGCGATGCCATTTACAAAATAGCCTCCAACACCCTACTCAACAAATTGGATGCAGTCTATCACAGTGCCATCCGTTTTGTCACCAAAGCCCCATATACTACCCACCACTGCGACCTGTACACTCGTTGGCTGGCCCTCGCTTCATACTCATCGCCAAACCCACTGGCTCCAGGTCTACAAGTCTCTGCTAGGTAAAGCCCCGACTTATCTCAGCTCATTGGTCACCATAGCAGCACGCGCTACAGCAGGTATCTCTCACTGGTCACCCACAAAGCCAATTCTTCCTTTGGCCGCCTCTCCTTCCAGTTCTCTGCTGCCAATGACTGGAACAAACTGCAAAAATCACTAAAGCTGGAGACTCATCTCCCTCACTAGCTTTAAGCACCAGATGTCAGAGCAGCTCATACATCACTGCACCTGTACATAGCACATCTGTAAATAGCCCATCCAACTACCTCATCCCCATACTGTATTTATTTATCCTTTGCACCCCAGTATCTGTACTTGCACATTCATCTTCTGCACATTCTACCATTCCAGTGTTTAATTGCTATATTGTAATTACTTCGCCACTATTGACCTATTTATTGCGTGACCTCCCTTATCCTACCTCATTTGCACATGCTGTATATAGACTTTTCTACTGTATTATTGATTGTATGTTTGTGTTAATTCCATGTATACCTCTGTGTCGACTGCTTTGCTTTATCTAGGCCAGGTCGCAGTTGCAAATGAGAACTTGTTCTCAACTAGCCTACCTGGTTAAATAAAGGTGAAATAAAATGAAAAAATGAAGAGAGTTCTTTCACACCCTTTGGAGAAGATGGAAACATTTCTTCAAATTTTAAACACTTCTGTTCTGGAGTCAATGACTGTCCTTCGTTTGTTGTATTACTCTTTGGTTCAACATTTTCATCTTGACAGTCATTTAAACAGCAGTATACAACATTACCTTTGAAAGTGGCTCAATGCAACTACTGTAGTATGAACCTTTCTCATGGCTTCATATTACATACACACAACAAAAAAGGGTCAATTGTCTGAGTCGATTTTGTGAACTAGTGACCTTTAGTTATCTTTCTAGCTGCAGTTGGACGCACAGCCAAATTAGCCTAGAAGCCACAGACTAGAAGTATTAAACTGTAACCAGAGCACACCTCCAGGAGTTAGTAGTTACAGTACACAAACACCACTCAAACATTTATGAGCAACAAACAAACAAGAAACTGGAGAGGTCCCCTGACATAGCAGAGATGGCAGGTAAAACATACTCACGCGATGAATATAAAGCTGGGTAAAGCAGCCTAGTCCCATAGTAAATGAGTGAACAATTTCAAGTTTCAGCCTTCCCATTAATTATTATTAACTCGGCACCCAGAACCAAATTAGCTGAGGCTGTCACAAGAGGCTACGCCAAACCCTATGTGATACACTTTCCAACACTCAATAAAAGTATTGATTACTTCTAAAACAGAACATGATTGCACTTTTGGTCCATTATATCTTCTAGGTGGTGAAATAAAACCGGTCTCACAGCTGGAGATTGCATGTGGCTGGCTAACACAGATACAATGTGTGTGTGACCATCTGGTTGTCTGGGAACCCTGACAACAAACTACAGTATGAACACTTCCAACATTAGTGATATCATCCACACAACTTATTATTAATAAAGGCAGAGAAGCTACATTGTTGAGTTGTCACATCATTCAATAAGAAAAAAAACTATAGTGAAACTAAAATGTTAAATGAGTGGTTCACTATTTTACATATTTCCTCACCCTGAAAGTAGTCTATGGGCCAGGGGAAACTGCAATCCATGGTTCAGTTGTCTTTAAAACAGCCATTAGAAAACATTAGCTAACTTTAGCCACTGCTAGCTAAAAATCTGGTGATCGGGTCATGTGATCATGTTACAAAAAAATGAAAAATGAAGTCCAAATTGCCTCAAATCAGTCCAAATCAACTCCATATTTGGTTTGATAGTACTTAAGTGATTCAGAAATAAATAAATAAAATGTGCTCACATGCCCCCATCACTTCCATAGATTTTTAGCAAACAGTGGCTAAAGTTAGTTAACCCGAGGTTTTGTGTTGAAGTCAATATACCCAGAAGAGGATGGAAAATAGCTGTCCTCTAGATACACCATGGTGCTACCCCAGAGATTGCTGTAGACCTTCATTGCAAAACTGTGTTTTAAGCAGTTATTTGGTGACATCTGAATATAGTTTTATCTAAAACCTTTTTAATGTTTCAATATTTAAAAAAAATGAAATTCACTGAGTAGGATGGTTCTTCCCTTCCTCCTCTGAGGAGCCTGGTATGGTTGGTGTCGATACTTTTCCGGTTATCGCCGCAACTCTAAACATCAGCGACATCCTCTTAGTTTCTCGACCTCAAGCTGAAAATCAATCCTACATGAGAACTAACGTTATCAATCATTGCCAACAGCTACATTTCCACTATCTCCTCTACTCTGTTGATTTACCATGCCAGCCTAAATGAGATAAGCACGGAAATATTGATTGGTCTTTTTAATCACACCAGCGGACCGGGTGAGCGTCAGTGAATGGCTGTCACATGAGGACATAGAACAGTGACAAGAGCCCATTTCCTGGGAAATCTTCCCAGACAAAGAGAGCAGTACATTTTCCCCTGATCCTTATCTCCTAACAGACAGTTTCTCAGAACGGAGAAACAGAGAGAGCGTGAGATTGAAGATGTGAGAGGCTGGAAGGTGCACGCGCTTAGAAAAGGTGCTATCTAGAACCTAAAAGACTTATTCAGCTGTCCCCATAGGTCCTGTGTTGCTCAAATGGAAGCGCATGGCACTTGCAATGCCAGGGTTGTGGATTTGATTCCCACGGAGGACCAGCACAAACTAATACTGTAAGATAATCCGAAAAAGATAGTCTGCTAAATGATTAGAATGTAAAATGAGAAACCTTTTTGGTTCCAGGTAGAACCTTTTTGGGTTACATGTAGAAACCTTTCCACAGAGGACAGCCAAAATACCCTTTTGTAACCTTTTTTTTTCTTTCGATGAGTGTAGCTGTGTGGTCTGTTCTCCTCAGCTCAGTGAAGTTTGATTACAGCTACAGTACCAGGTCCACTGTTTCCATTTTATTTATTTTCTGGCTGTTTTAGATGTTACTTTGGAATGAATACATGTCACATACCAGTTAAAAATATATATATAAATATACAGTGGGGCAAAAAAGTATTTAGTCAGCCACCAATTGTGCAAGTTCTCCCACTTAAAAAGATGAGAGGCCTGTAATTTTCATCATAGGTACACTTCAACTATGACAGACAAAATGAGAAAAAAAATCCAGAAAATAACATTGTACGATTTTTAATGAATTTATTTGCAAAGTTTATCTCAATACTTTGTTATATACCCTTTGTTGGCAATGACAGAGGTCAAACGTTTTCTGTAAGTCTTCACAAGGTTTTCACACACTGTTGCTGGTATTTTGGCCCATTCCTCCATGCAGATCTCCTCTAGAGCAGTGGTGTTTTGGGGCTGTTGCTGGGCAACACGGACTTTCAACTCCCTCCAAAGATTTTCTATGGGGTTGAGATCTGGAGACTGGCTAGGCCACTCCAGGACCTTGAAATGCTTCTTACGAAGCCATTCCTTCGTTGCCTGGGCGGTGTGTTTGGGATCATTGTCATGCTGAAAGACCCAGCCACGTTTCATCTTCAATGCCCTTGCTGATGGAAGGAGGTTTTCACTCAAAATCTCACGATACATGGCCCCATTCATTCTTTCCTTTACACGGATCAGTCGTCCTGGTCCCTTTGCAGAAAAACAGCTCCAAAGCATGATGTTTCCACCCCCATGGTTGGTTGCTGATAATGGGCCTCTGTACGCCTATGTAGATATTCCATAAAGAAATGGTTGTTTCCAGCTACAATAGTCATTTACAACATTAACAATGTCTACACTGTATTTCTGATCAATATGATGTTATTTTAAATGGACAAAGTGCATTTTTTTTCAAACAAGGACATTTCTAAGTGACCCCAAACTTTTAAACCATAGTGTAGTTAGAAAAAAGGCACATTTAGAGAGCCTCCAAAGAGGATGAAAATGTTGATCTAAAAAAAATATTAACAGAACACCTGGAGATTATTATTCCCAACTACAAAACACTATTCCTTTTTTTAGAATTAGAAAAGTTATTCAAGAATTATTTCCAAAAATGCACTCAACAATTTACTGGATTCAGTAAAGTAATATGGGATTTTTTTCTGGTATCATGTTTTAATACACCAATAAAAAATACACTTAGCGATAGAGTTTAGAGAATGAACAGAGTGCATCTTCTGGACATGAAATGTATTATACGTAAAAACATGTTTAAAAACCTTTACCATTACAAATGTATACATACAGGACAGAGAAAAGCAGAGTCCTGATATCATTTGGGACAACTTTAAGGCGTACATTAGAGGGATGATAATATCATACTCTGCACAAATTTAATCTGATTTAGTGATTTCTTTTTCTTTCATTTTAAAATCTCTTAGAAAAAGCACATAAAAAATCTTTACAAGGTAAAAAGAACATTTGGGAACTGTACGATCTTACGATCTTTTACTTTTGAAGAAAGCCTACAACTACAGGTTAACTCAAATAAAGCATACTACTTAATGGCATTCACCTCGTAAACATCTCACAGCTCTCACAAAACAAATATGCTAAACCAGTTATAATTTCTTAAGTTAAAGATACAAGTGGTAATTAGAAACAATAATGTGATTAATGACCATTTTAAAAGCTTCTATGAAAATGTATATAAATCAGAATTAAAAAGAGTTGAATGGATCCTATAGCCTTCTTAGACTCAACAACCGAAGCACTTAACAACGGACAACAAAACATTCACTAAAAACAGATCCAAGAAAGAAATATTAGATACTGTTAAAACATTAGCACAGAGAAAAGCACCAGGAATGGATGGCTTTCCCATAGAATTTTATTCAACATTCTGGGCCAAAGTAACCCCCTATTTACACACATATCACGCAATTCAGTACTTCCTAGTACCACGTATCAAACAATTATTTCAGTTAAATTAAAATCAGGAATGTCTGGAGAGGCCCTGCTGATTATAGACCCATAAGTTGAATACATTCTGACAATAAAATAATAACAAAGTTTATAAGCAATAGAAATGACAAAAGTTTGACTAGACTTGATACATATCAAACAGGGTTTATTAAAAATAGACACTTACAAAAAAATACAAGAGCATGTTTCAGTTTAATACAATACACAACAAAAACAAGATATAGATTTATCAATAATAGCTGTTGATGACGAAAAGGGTTTTGACCGTCTTGAATGGCCTTTCCTATTCAAAACTTTGAACTTTCCAGCTGAAATAATAAAAGTAATAAAAAATATTGTATAAAGCAAAAATATACACAAATAATACTTTATCTGATTGAATTGCTTTAGAAAGGGGCAGAAGACAGGGATGTCCTCGTTCCCCCCACCTGCTTGTACTAGCAATTGAACCGCTGGCAGAAAGAATTAGACAGGACCCAAACGTAACACGTATCAGTATTGGTAAACATGAATATAAACTAAACGTATTTGCAGATGAACTCCTGATATACCTGACCAATATTGAAAACTCAATGACTCCTTAGCTAAAGATATTTTCAGAATTTAAAAAAAATCTCAGGATATAAAAGTAATGTGAAAAAAAGAAAGTAATAACTCACTATCTACAGCAATCCTTTAAGTGGACCACAAAAATATTAAATACTTAAGATGCTAAATAAGTAACAACAAATATATAAAGAAAACTGAATTCCATTGCGCAACAATTTTATAGCAGATCTAATTAAATTCAATAATCTTCCCATAAATCTTACAAGTAGAATAAACCTCTTTATAAATGGCATGGCGGCCAAAGTTTTAATTTTCGGTAATACCAATTACCTCTCCGAAGACATTATTTTAAAAAGTATACTCGGTCATAACAGACTTTATATGGGGAAATAAAATTACTAGAATAAAAAGGAAAGTTTTACATCTTCCTAAGACTGAGGGTGGTTTTAAACTTCCAGAATTGGAATTGCATCAACTCGCTACCTAAGGCTTTTACTTGCGACATACACTGATTATACAAAACATTAAGGACACATCTTTCCATGACATAGCCTGACCAGCTGAATCCAGCTGTCAAAACTACTTCAATCGGTGTAGATGAATGGGAGGAGACAGGTTAAAGGATGTTTAAGCCTTGAAACAATTGATACATGGATTATTTGTGTGTGAAATTCCCACTGTGAATGGGCAAGACGAAATATTGAAGTGCCTTTGAACGGGGTATTGTTGTAGGTGCCAGGCGCAACGTTTTGTGTCAAGTACTGCAACACTTCTGGGTTTTTCACGTTAAACAGTTTTCCGTGTGCATCAAGAATGGTCCACCAGCCAACTTCACACAACTGTGGGAAGCATTAGAGTCAACATATGCCAGGACCCCTGTGGAACACTTGACACCTTGTAGCATTCATGCCTGAACTAATTGATGCTGTCTGAAGGCAAAAGCGGGGGTGCAACTCAATATTAGGAAAGTCCTAAAGTTTGATATACTTAGTGTATAGTTAAATGCACTAAAGAGGAACAATGGGTACATATCGAAGATTCTTTAGCTCATTTCCAGAATCTTTTCATGTGTATTTTCAAAGGATAAATCGAAGAACATTAACAACTGCATAGTTAAGAACACTATAACAATATGGAAGAAAATGAAACAAATTCAACAAGAACCAATATCACTTCATAAAAACACAATCTTATGGAACAATCCTAGAATAGCTTTTCAGAATTCACTGATAAATTGGTCCACAGGAAAAATAAAGGCATAGAAACCATAAATTACTTGGCAACCGGAAATACACTTCTGGGCCCTTTATAACACTTGCCTGGTTGTTTGTCAGTAACCCAGACAGCTTTTAGGTCCATTGCTTGAGTATTTAGATGTAGATAATAAGCTTATTCTAAACCCGTCTTCCCCATAGAAACCCCATGCAACATCAAAGTTCATCATAAATACCTCCCACACACATCTCTGGCCTACCATAACCACAATAGTCATTGTAATTACTTTCCTCGGCACAATTTTTCAGCTAACATATTTGGTAGGCACATTTTTACCAACGTATTTTGTTATTTTCATATTGAATTCTAGGAAGTTGATTAATGCGTGCCGCGAGTCAAGACCTAGGTCGGGACTTCCGAGGTTGGCGTGGTTGAAGGATGTAAACAATCCTTTTCTGTTCTCACTCCCTGACAATATTTGCTGCCATCATCAAATTTAATTAGAGTAAAGAATGTCAGATCGAGAACAGAGGAAATTGGAGACGTGCCTTATTTTCAGAATAGTACTCGTGCCATATCGGTTTGTGACGGATTATACTGGAGGCTGAGTTATTCCATTTGCAGCTGACCAAGAGAAATTAGCTAGAGAGAGACCAGAAGAAGAAATGAGCCAGAAAGACAGGAGCGAGCAGATGTTGAGGAAACAGGCTTTTCCCAGAACACACGGTGACTGGTGGTGCAGTTGCGGGAGATGCCTACCTCTACCAACAGACAGAGAATGTCTCAGCTGTCGATAATGGAGGAGGTAGAAAATCAGACTGACAATGCAGTAGAAGATGGCATGTGTGTAATTAAACACTCCGAGTTCTTGTCTCACATCAATCCTGGTGTGCTGGAACCTTTCTTTAGAATGCCCAGGATCAACTGGAAACATTGTGCCACACCTGACAGTCTTAATGGAAAGCTCTCTGAAGAGTAAGTGTTTGGGCTAATATTACTCACAGGAAATATTACCTCTAAGATGGGTGCGTGTGGGCGCCACCCAGAAGAACTATCAGCACGCGCAGAGAAGCACGAGACTGAACTTCACTCAACTTTCTAGTTTTCCCCTTAACACTATTTTTTTCCATCTACTGTGGGAATTGTGATCGAATCAACACACTATCAGCCACTTTTAGTGCAACATAATTTAAAAAATGAACTATGCAAGAAATGTTATTGTGGGCAGGGCGCAATGGAGTAGGATTCTATTGCATTGACAGGCATGACTCAGGCCCATACTTTACACAAACATAACCAATCAGAGCTGCAGTATCGCTATCGGCAAATAGACCATTGTCATGTATGGATCTGTGCCAATCACTTTGAACTGGACTGTGTTTACAGCATGAGTGGTCGCGAGTAGATGAGCAGGTTTTGAGATCAAAGCAAGAAGGACAAGTGGATTAAAAGGTTAATGTCAATCCCTACAAGTTTTTGTTAAAATTCTCATGGAATGTAGGCCTACATTGAACCCCACACATTTGCAGCTACTGTAGGCTGAATTATAGAACAGCTATTTCAATGTTATAATGTTATGGGATACATTTTCTCCATTGTTTTTTATGGTAGACCACTTACACTATGATCAAATAACTGGAACTTAAAGTGGGTACAGCCTCAGTGTTCACAAGTAAACACGCACCAGAAGTTGCACAGAATTTTCACAACATTCAAGTTTGCGCTCAGCAGACCTGAAATTTTCTCAGTGCAGAAACATTTTTGGGGGAACATTGCTCAGAGGATATTTATATTACTCTTAAAAAAAAAAATATATAAAAAAAAAAAAATAGCCTACCTAATGACACTCTTCCAACTGTATTTTTGATTATCCTGCCTACACCCCATAATTTATCTGGCTACTGTAGTCCCCTTCAAGTTTGTCTGACAATGATGACATGCTGGTTTGATGCGCGTCATAGAAATAGAATGTATAGGATGCACACTTCACAATATGGGTCTACATAAACAATAATTTATATTACCAAACAGTGTAAGAAGTATAAAGTCATGTGTGCTTGTAGAGAAGAAAATGTTACTTGCAATTGCCAGTCTAGCTTTTATACCAATAATATCCTAATTAGCCTGTAAACCCACACAAAAGAGAAAGAAAAACAGCTGACCACTAAAACCCTTTGAACAATGAGTTGGCTATACTGTACATTCTGTACAGACAAAGAGAGACATCAATAGTATTGTGGCATGTAGCCTATCAGTTAGAATTTTGGGCCAGTACCCGAATGATTGCTGGTTCAAATTTCTAGCCGACATAGGCAGATTTTTCACTATGTGCCCATGAGCAAGGCATTTAATCCTAACTGTTCCTGTTAGTTGCTCTGGATAAGAGCATCTGCTAAATTACCTAAATGTATGTGCCATCATCAATACGGCTTATAAATTAACATGATTAATGATCCCTGAGCCTGTTATATTTTATGTTGTACAGGCCTAGGCCTATTTATTTTCTTGATTGTTGTACATAACATTGTCATGTATTTATTTTCTGTCTCTCTAGAGACAATACAGAGCGGTCTCTTATCGGATCACCCTGGAGTGGATGCTGAGGGGAGAACATCTAGGTCAAGGTCAACGACGGATACTCCCAGCCTCTGTGGTGGCAGCAATTACATCCAACCACCCTGACCCCAACAGCCTCTTCATTGGATTCCAGGAAGTTGAGGAATTTTTCAAGAAATAACATTGTAGTTCAATAATTATTTATAAACAATTTAATGTTAATATAAAACAACAATTACAGTTACTATGCCATTCACGCCGTCACTCAGACGAGGGATTTACAAACATGTTCCTGGTGGAGCAGCCGTCTTGTAGGTTTTCACTCCAACAGGTGATGTTGATTAGGGTTGGGTTGAAAAACTATAGGACAGTAGCACTCTAGCTAGAAGGTTTGAGAACCGTGGGGTTATGTAAAACAAAGGGAAGATCCCAATTTTCATCCTCTCTCCTTCTCAAAACACATTGAATGAGAAAGCCAGAGGACCTCTGGCTTTCTCATTCAATGTGTTTTGAGAAAGAGACGAGGAGAGGACGTGAGGATTATGCAGTTGAGAACTTCAAACAGAATCCTACTCATGACTCCATGTGCTGGCTCATGCCTGGGAGGCAGCCCGGTTCCAAATGGAGTAAAACACACCTATCTGGGCGCCCAAGCCAGATTAGTTGAATCCTTTCATTGAATAGAACGGGTGTTCTCATTCAAGACAATGATGGCATAATGGGTGGACTGCCGACCTTTGCGACTGTACCCATATGAGCAAACCAGGAAGTAAAAGCAGAACATGTACAGTGGGGCAAAAAAGTATTTAGTCAGCCACCAATTGTGAAAGTTCTCCCACTTAAAAAGATGAGGCCTGTAATTTTCATCATAGGTGCACTTCAACTATGACAGACAAAATGAGAAAAAAAAATCCAGAAATTCACATTGTAGGATTATTTATTAATTTATTTGCCAATTATGGTGGAAAATAAGTATTTGGTCAATAACAAAAGTTTCTCAATACTTTGTTATATACCCTTTGTTGGCAATGACAGAGGTCAAATGTTTTCTGTAAGTCTTCACAAGGTTTTCACACACTGTTGCTGGTATTTTGGCCCATTCCTCCATGCAGATCTCCTCTAGAGCAGTGATGTTATGGGGCTGTTGCTGGGCAACACGGACTTTCAACTCCCTCCAAAGATTTTCTATGGGGTTGAGATCACTGCTCTAGAGGAGATCTGCATGGAGGAATGGGCCAAAATACCAGCAACAGTGTGTGAAAACCTTGTGAAAACATTTGACCTCTGTCATTGCCAACAAAGGGTATATAACAAAGTATTGAGAAACTTTTGTTATTGACCAAATACTTATTTTCCAACATATTTGCAAATAAATTAATTGAAAATCCTACAATGTGAATTTCTGGATTTCTTTTCTTCTCATTTTGTCTGTCATAGTTGAAGTGTACATATGATGAAAATTACAGGCCTCTCATCTTTTTAAGTGGGAGAACTTGCACAATTGGTGGAGGATAAAGCACTATATAAACTTCAATTAGTGCTAAATACGGCTGCTAGAATCCTGACTAGAACCAAAAAATGTGATCATATTACTCCAGTGCTAGCCTCCCTACACTGGCTTCCTGTCAAGGCAAGGGCTGATTTCAAGGTTTTACTGCTAACCTACAATCACTTGTGAATGATATATTACCACTTTGAGTGACCTTTTCGAATCATAGGCCTATATGTTTTGATAAGGTTTGCAATCACAACTAAAATGGCCAAAAGAAATCTTGAAAATCACATAAATCCGCTTTTCGTCACACCCTGATCGGTTTCATCTGTCTTGTGCTTGTCTCCACCCCCTACAAGGAGTCTCCTATTCTTCCCCATTATTCCCTGTGTATTTATACCTGCATTTTCTCTTTGTCTTTTGCCAGTTCATCTTGTTTTGTCAGGTCTTACAAGCGTATTTCTCATTTATCCAGTTATTGTTGTTTTCTAGTCTTCCCGGTTCTGACTTTTCTGCCTGTCCTGACCCTGAGCCTGCCTGCCATTCTGTCCCTGATTGACTCTGCCTTGGATTACAAACTTTTGCCTGCCCTCGACCTGCCCTTTGTATAATAAATATTCTAAGAACCGAACTACCCGTCTCCAGTGTCTGCATCTGGTTCATATCCGAGTTGTTATAGTACGAACTGCCCATGACTGACCCAGCAGACTCGGACAAGCTCCACAACACTGTCTCCCTTCAAGGAGCCACCATTGGAAGACACGAGGAGTTACGGCATAACCTTGTGGAGGGACTCCATATCTTGGCGGAACGCCATGACCATGCCTTCCATGCATTTTTGGAACAATTCTGCGAACTATCTACTAGGCTGCAAGCCACAACGGTAACCTTCCAGACTCCCAGTAACCCCTCTACCAGCGGTGCTTCTCTCCAGCCTACCCCAGTTTACAGAGAATCCCGCTTACCTCCTCCAGGAGCACTACGCTGGGGATCCTGGAACCTGCCGGTCGTTTCTCTCCCAGTGCTCCCTCATCTTCGAGCTATAGCAATCTTTTCTTGCTTTGGATCATTCGAAGATAGCGTATCTTATAACGCTGATGCCCGGCAGGGTGCTCGCCTGGGCTAGGGTGGTGTGGGAGCAACAATCCACCGTTTGCCTTAGTCTGGAGGATTTCATGACAGAGGTAAGCTGTGGGCCATACAGGGAGTCTCCCATCTCCTATTACTCGCATTCCTCTCTAAACCTCTCCTTGTGTCTTTGTGGAGAAGAAGGACAAGAAGAAGGACTCTGCGCCCGTGTATTGACTACAGGGGGCTTAATGACGTCACGGTAAAGAAACATTACCCTTTTACCACTCTTCTCCTCGGCTTTCGAGCCTCTCCAGGGGGTGACCATTTTCTCGAAGTTGGACCTTCGGAACGCCTACCATCTGGTTCGGATACGGGAAGGAGACGATTGGAAGACAGTCTAACACGGCTAGTGGGCACTATGAGTACCTAGTTATGCCATTCAGACTGACCAATGCTCCCGCAGTGTTCCAGGACCTGGTCAATGACGTGCTCCATGACATGTTGAAACGGTTTGTGTACGTCTACCTCGACGACATCCTTATCTTTTCCAGTTCGGCTCAAGAGCATGTTCTCCACATCCGACAAGTCCTCCAGCGCCTCCTGAAGAACCAGCTGTTTGTTAAAGCTGAAAATGTGAATTCCATCGCTCCACTCTCTCTTTTCTTGGATACATCATCGCTGCAGGGGATATTCAGATGGATCTTAACAAGGTGAGCGCGGTGGTGGAGTGACCCCAAGCCAACTCCAGAGTGTAGCTTCAAAGCTTCTTGGGGTTTGCTCTTTACCGCCGCTACAGCACCCTGGCTTCCCCCCTCTCTGCACTCACCTCACTCAAGGTTTTGTTCACGTGGTCCGCAGCTGCTGACCAAACGTTTTCAGATCTCAAGCATCGATTCACCACAGTCCTCATCTTAATCCATCCGGACCCGTCCCGTCAGTTCGTGGTGCAGGTCGACACCTCGGACGTTGGAGTGGGGGCCGTCCTTTCCCAGCGTTCTGTCCAGGATCAAAAGCTGCATCCCTGATCCTTCCTCTCCCATTGTCTTAATCCCGCTGAGAAGAAGAACTACGACGTGGGAAATTGGGAACTTCTTGAGGTCAAGATGGGGCTGGAGGAGTGGAGACACTGGCTAGAAGGGGCAGAACATCCACTCTTAGTGTGGACCGACCAAAATAATCTGGAATATCCCCGCACCACCAAGCGCCTCCACTCAAGGCAGGCTCATTGGGCTCGGTTATTCACTCATTTTAATTTGACCATCTCCTACTGCCCTGGGCTCATTCCTCTAACCTCACCTGCCATCTCAGCTACCAACCCCGGACCCTGGCTTTCCTCCGACAATGGTTTTGGTGCCCCACCATGGTTCCTGACGTCTCCACGTTCATCACCGCCTGCATTGTGTGCACAGAGTAAGACTCCACGGCAGGCCTCCTTCAAAACACTCCCTGTTCCTCACCGCCCCTGGTCCCATATATCCCTGGACATTGTCACTGGTCTCCCTCCATCCGATGGCAACACCACCATCCTTACGGTAGTGGATAGGTTTTCCAAAGCCACCCATTTCATTCCCCTTCCCAAGTTACCCTCAGCCAAGGAGACGGCTTAGCTCATGGTCCAGCACATTTTCCAGATCCATGGACTTCCGGGTGAAATGGTCCTCAGTTCTCATCCCGATTCTGGAAGGCGCTCTGCACCCTCATTGGGTCATCGGCTATCCTGTCTTCCGGGTTTCATCCCCAATCTAACGGCCAGTCGGGGCAAGCCAATCAAGACGACTCTTCGTTGCCTCGTCTCAAATTGTATTATAAACCAATAGGAGAATGGTTAAATTAGCATCAGTTTGACTTTGTTGCATTTAGGCGGTCTCATGTCTCAGACCCCCCTGGGCTCCCCGTAATTCGCACTCTGGTGACCATGGTCATTTGGCTGACCAATAACTGTCATGTGTGTCATCATCATAACCAGATGTTATGCGTGTCATCATCATGCGTGTCATCATCATAACCAGATGTGACTGACCTAGCGTACTATGCAAATAAGACTAACCTAGCAATGAGGACTAGCAGATAGTAGTTCTTTGGACTGCATGTTAATAAGAGAGTTATTAAACATAACAAAACCGGATAACTCACTGCCTCGTCTCCATCCTGATACATGACCTTTACATTCCTACTATCATGTCCTCTTTAGAGGTTACATCTCTATCCCAGGCCATATACCATATTCCACCTCTCTCTGGGGACATATTGTTTGTAAATCACTGGCGACCTAAATTCATATAACAAGACTCAGAGAAAGAAATGCTTGAGCATCAGATTATGCAGATCCGCATCAGTCCAGTCGCTGTTTATTCATTGTTTGACTTGTATGGGAACACCCCAGCCCAGGGGAAATACTTCCTGGAGACCTAGCCTAGAGTGGCCCACTATGCTGGGGGGAGCTGGGCCGTGGGCACCCTGCCAGAGTCCACATCCCGGGACGGGACCCCAGGAGAGGGTCACGCAGGGCTGCTCAGCCTTCCATCACAAGGGAAAGATTTTACCCAGGTCAGGTCACCCCCCTATTGACACACTGTGGCTTTTCAGAACAAGAAATCTGATGACAGGCTAAATATTTGACTCTGTTTGGCTGTTCCATTCAAATGAATAGTTGAACACAAAAGTAAAGGCCTTACTTTTTCTTCTGAATAGGAGTCAAATAGACAGAAGGACATGTGCTAGATGGATGAAGTGTCAGCTGAAAAACACTCATACCCTACAATCAATCAAACTGCCTTAAACAGAAACTAAAGTTATTTTTAGCATCAAGTACAAGCACTCCTTAGGGTTTAACATATCAAACTGCCAATGGTTGATGCAGTTAACTGGGGAAAAAAACCTATAACAAAGCCTTTCAAGCTATTTGGAATGTAACATTGACCCTGGGCAGGAAAAAATCTCTGCTAGTAAGACTTTGGAGGCCTTTAAAGGATCGCTGCTGGGAGTTTCATAACGGGCACCTTTCTGTAGCTACCCACTGGGCACACACTCGTTGAATCAACGTTGTTTCCACGACATTTCCACAACTACCTAAGAAGACTCTGGTTCTCTCTCTGGGTGTTTCTCTTCCTTTACAAATCGGTTTTAGAATTAGCTTCTCAGACAATGTTTTAGAACCATCCCCTCAAACGATATCAGTATTTTATAAATGGCCTCTAAAACGATAGCGGTTTGCTAGAATTGGCCTCAAGCAATAGTCCCAGTCGGTATTCACGCAATAATTCCCCCCCCATTGTAAAAAAAGAGGTAACTTCGCCATTAATTTTACACAGAAATAACAAAACAAATGCAGAAAAGCTGCTGTGTACATGTAGCCAGGTAAATAATCCCAACCTACGGTTTGCAATGCTCCCACTTAGGGAAATAGAGCTTGCAAGAAGAGCCCTTAGGCTTCAGGCTATTCGGTGTGGGAGAGTGGGAAATGTGGGGACTCTGTGTCCAAGTAGGCTACACGAAGCTGTGTGTGTGGAAAACATTTCATCACAGGTAAGATATTTAACTTGTTTAGTACAGTCTGTTTGTAACTCCACTCACTACTTGTAGCTGTATAGTCTGTTTGTTGGGGTTGTTGGTCTTGGCCCACTTAAAGTGGAACTGGCAGCATTTTAGCAACATGAAATCTTATAAAATCCTGTTCATATACACCCCCAGGAAGAATATTACACTTTTTAACCTTTTCATATGTGAGTTCCAAATATCCCTAACGATCGCCCCAGCGGGAGTTGTTTTATGTACGTGGTGTCAGAATGCATTCACTGTTCCAAAATGTGATTGTTACGCAACAGGACAGTTAACACGCACTGCCTGCTAATTACCTATAGGCTGTTTCAACATGTCAATTTCAAATTATTTTCTAACAAGTTGTATTTTCTAACAACAGTTTGAATTGAGGTGTGTTTTGCCTCCTCATTAATTCACATACAAGTAGCCAATTTCAGTGTTGCGGACAATTTATGTTTGAGGCTTTCCCTCTTCGAGGACAGCCCTTACCCATTTTGTCCACACATCAAGTATGCAGACTTGCACGAACTGGCACATTTTCTGGCTGGTGCTCACTTTGCCACCATTGTTGTTTTCCTTACAAATAATAACTTTGGACAAGTGTGCTTTTCTATCGAAGTGCCTTATTTTCTCTATATCATGCGGTCGTTTCTACTGTAGCATGAATGATGTATGTATGTATGCATGTATGTATGATAATATATTTACAGTTTTATTCACGTTTTCAATTACTTGTGACAATTATTACATAGATTGTAACGGACACCTATGATGTATGTAAAATACTTTTTTGAAGGTTGTACTGATCATAATGAGCTAATGCTAAGCTATTTGCCAGCTATGTGTGGCGCCATGTTTGCTGACATTATACAATGGATTTTGGGTGTCACGTAAAAGTCTGTCAGACCAAAGATGTTATAATGAGGTGAAGGACTGGTTCACTCATCTTTCAGGTAAACTTCCCGGAAATGAATTAAGGGAAGTGAATGATTGTAGACGACACAGCCCCTTCGACACGCGTACTGCAAACAGACAACTCATCTCGTGTCCTCTTATTATCTTTGGTTAACGCAAAAAACAAGCGTGCACAAACCCATCGTTGGATTACTTTCGATTTCAAGAAAGTGTTTTACTCAATTATTTAGATCAATGTTGAGCTCAACCGTAATGTGACAAATTATAAATAGTAATTGCCATTAACTAATTCATATTGTGTTTTCTGTCAGCTAAGCGTTATCTAAATATCACCGCTGGTGTTATGTCAATATTTCTTCAGTTAGCGCTAGGACTAATGTAGCTTACATTTTCCGGTTTGGATGACTGTGTATGCTGTTGGTACTTCTGTGAATGTCTGAACATGGCATCCAAAAATAAACTTCTCATATTCAGGACATAATTTTATAAAAGGACTGTGTTTGTGCAAAATGTTTCTGTGAAAAAACAGTGTGGCTATCTCAAAAGCTGACTGTCCAGTTTCGATTGACGCAATAATCTAAATAAGCGTTCTAATCAAATCGGTCTGAGCTTCCGCTGCAGGGACCACTGTAGAATGATCACTCTTTTGTTGGTATGTGTGAAAAGGTTCAAAAAAATTCTGACAAGCGAGCACTTAGATATGTGACTTGTTTCAGGAAACTAGGGGTATGTCGCGCGTCACTACTTCACAGGAGCGCCATTTGAACTGTTTTTCAAATCAAAATGTGTTTTTTTTGGCATAAATGCCTTCTGGAACATGAACTTACATGTACCTTAATAACAAACTTGTATGCCATCTGTAATTACAAATACAATTGTTATAATTACAAGCCTAGTTGGTTTAGTCATGGAAAAAAAAAACACATTTCCCGCTAGCCATGAGTGACTGAGATAATGAGTGGGCTGGACATGCCGAGAGAGGAGTTCGGGTTGGTCTGCCATGTAGCACTTTGTCTATAATATGAGCTGGTCAGTATGTGTAGGTAATTTTTTCTAATGCTGATTTTTTTTAAAGATATCACGTAGTATAACTGCATAAGTGTTGTGCTCCACTTTCTGGAGGACAGAGTTTTGAAATTAGTGGAATTAGAGGATGATACCTAAGGAGATGGAGCAAATTCTGGTGTTTAATTGCAAATATGCAGACGGAGTCAAAAAGAGAACACACAGAAGGCTGTTGTATAAAAAACCTATCTGGATTACATCGTCAAACTAAGGGCAACAAGGGAGAAGCAGAGGGAGAAGCGTCCGGTTTGCTAAATTTTCAGATATTACACGTTTCTAATTGTGTCAGAAAGTTGTTTTAATTTCAAGTTAGTGTACTGTTAGCTATCTAGCTAATGTTACGTGCATTATCTGTGTAGTAATATTATTTGCATCCCAGAGCTATTTGAATTGATAGTTGTAGCCTAATGTTATCTATTTAACATTGAACCTGGTTGGTTAGCTACCTGCAGATTTATGCAGGGTAGTAACGTTATGAGTTGGGATTATGCTTCATTGTTTAGCTAGCTACAAAATACTCCATTATGCAAATAACTACTTCAATAGAATGTTTACGATGTCACTGCAACAACTATCGGTAGACGTAGCTGGTAAATTCGCTCTGGCTATCTACTCTGATTTCAGTACACTCTCGTCTGAGTGTGACAGAATAACTGATGAATTTACAAAAGCTCATCATCCGTTTAATATGGCCGATGTCAATAAATGTTGGCAAAGAAAGGGTGATTTAATTTGCCAGAAGCACAGTTGCAGTCACCAATGCTCTGGGTAACATAAAAACAGCCTAACCAGCTCTGCTAGGGCGTGTAATATGGTCATAATGAGCTGTTCTCTCATTTGTGTCTGGAAGTAGCTAGCAAGTTAGCCAACATTAGCAAGATATATTGGGTGCTTGACTGCTGTTAGGTCAGAACACTCGGATCAACCCTACTCATCCGAGAGCAAAATGCTCTGAATTTACGAACTGACAACGCTTACTTTACAAAACACCCAGAGCTCACTCTGGCACTCCAGATTAAATTTACAAACACACCCGCAGCATAAGACAGGCATTAGTCTTGAAATCTTTGGTTGTTTAGTACATAGCTTCAAATGTGAATCCTTAAAAAGATGGAGCTAAAGCTTAAGAGGGTGTGAAAGATACTGAATGGGTGTAGACAAAGAAGAGCTCTCCAGTAGGTACCAAAACATTTAAGTTTATCAACTTTCAAGGCAGAATTAATTTCACATGGTTCCTCAACTGTAGTGCACGATATACAATTTTCTAGCTCGGAGTCTCTACTTTTATTCAATGTAATACACAATTTCAAATTTTGCTACAGAAGACAAATGAAGGCAGTCATTCACATATGGTCATTTTCAAGACTTGATAAATTCTTAGAAGTTTGGGAATTACGTACAGGTGAATTCGGAAGATTACATACACTATAGCCAAATACATTTAAACTCAGTTTCAAAATTCCTGACATTTTAAACAAGTAAAAATGCCCTGTCTTATGTCAGTTAGGATCACCACTTTATTTTAAGAATGTGAAATGTCAGAATAATAGTAGAGAGAATGATTTATTTTAGCTTTTATTTCTTTCATCATATTCCCAGTGGGTCAGAAGTTTACATACACTCAATTAGTATTTGGTAGCATTGCCTTTAAATTGTTTAGCTTGGATCAAACATTTAGGGTAGCCTTCCACAAGCTTCCCACAATAAGTTGGGTGAATTTTGGCCCATTCCTCCTGACAGAGCTGGTGTAACTGAGTGAGGTTTTTAGGCCTCCTTGCTCGAACACGCTTTTTCAGTTCTGCCCACACATTTTCTATAGGATTGAGGTCAGGGCTTTGTGATGGCCACTCCAATACCTTGACTTTGTTGTCCTTAAGCCAGTTTGCCACAACTTTGGAGCCTTGGGGGTCATTGTCCATTTGGAAGACCCATTTGCGACCAAGCTTTAACTTTCTGACATGTCTTGATGTTGCTTCAATATATCCACATAATTTTCTTTCCTCGTGATGCCATCGAGTTTGTGAAGTGCACCAGTCCCTCCTGCAGCAAAGCACCTCCACAACATGATGTTGCCACCCCCGTGCTTCACGGTTGGGATGGTGATCTTCGACTCGCAAGCATCCCCCTTTTTCCTCCAAACATAACGATGGCCAAACAGTTCTATTTTTGTTTTATCAGACCAGAGTACATTTCTCCAAAAACTATGATCTTTGCCCCCATGTGCATTTGCAAACCTCAGTCTGGTTTTTTTATTGCCGTTTTGGAGCAGTGGCTTCTTTCTTGCTGAGTGGCCTTTCAGGTTATGTCGATATAGGACTCATTTTACTGTGTGGCAATACATACTCTTGTACCCATTTCCTCCAGCATCTTCACAAGGTCCTTTGCTGTTGTTCTGGGATTGATTTGCACTTCTCGCACCAAAGTACGTTCATCTCTAGGAGACAGAACGCGTCTCCTTCCTCAGCGGTATGACGGCTGCGTGGTTCCATGGCGTTTATACCTGCGTACTATTGTTTGTACAGATGAACGTGGTACCTTCAGGCGTTTGGAAATTGCTCCCAAAGATGAACCAGACTTGGAGGTTTACAAAAAAAAATCTGAGGTCTTTGCTGATTTCTTTTGGTTTTCCCATGATGTCAAGCAAAGAGGCACTGAGTTTGAAGGTGGGCTTTGAAATACATCCACAGGTACACCTTCAATCGACTCAAAAGATGTCAATTAGCCTATCAGAAGCTTCTAAAGCCATGACATAATTTTCTGGAATTTTTCAAGCTGTTTCAAGGCACAGTCATTTTAGTGTATGTAAACTTCTGACCCACTGGAATTGTGATACAGTGAATTAATTATAAGTGAAATAATCTGTCTAAACAATTGTTGGAAAAATTACTTGTGTCATGCACAAAGTAGATGTCATAACCGACTTGCCAAAACTATAGTTTGTTCACAAGAAATTTGTGGAGTGGTTGAAAAACAAGTTTTAATGACTCCAATATAAGTGTATTTAAACTTCAGACTTAAACTGTAGATATGATAGCCTACTAGCCACGTTATGACTAACTTGTGATCATTGTCCTTGCTAGTTTGATTGTATCGACATTCCCACCCTTAGTTCCATTTGTCAGTTTTTGTCCAAAATATTGAGTCATTGAAACTGAAACAGTGCCTCCCGAATGGACTGGGATTTACAACCTGATAGCAATATTTTTTGGACTACCAAGAAATGTATTGGTGAATTATATTAATCATGCATTGAACTGCATCCCTCTATTCTGCCAACAATGCCTTAGTGTACACCATGGAATGTTGAGTCAAATATAACCTATTTTTAAAACCTCTTATAAAGTTTTATTTTTTTAGCATAAACTGGGATTTTTATCTTTTTGACTGATATTATGATTGCCAATATGAAACAGACAAAGTAATTAAAACGCTGGCAGTTCCACTTTAATGTTCTGGTCTAGCATTTTCTTAAACAGGGGCACGAGGGAAGCCCTACAATATTACATTTTTCTAAGTAGTGAGAATGCTAGGCAGCAGCCGATGTTGAAAATAATCTTTAGACATGTTGTACTTTTCTTCAATGTAGTTTTGCAACTGACTAAAACTAGCAGAAAACACAAAAATTGCGCTTGAAAAAGGTCAAGCTTTTGCAGTGAGCCACCTAGGTAACCTAGGTAACCACATGTTGTTTTCCCCACAGCTGGGCAGTGTCACTATGTTCTAATACAGACGGGGTCTATAGCAGTTTTCTAGAATGGGCCTCTGACGACAGCAGTGTTCTAGAATTGGCCTCTCAGACGACAGCACATTACAAAGTTGCCTGTGTCATTAGAATCATCAGCCCATAGTTATTCATAGAATAATCCACTGAGTTTCAGCCATGGATATATGTCTAAAATTAGCCCTTTATATCGGTCAGTGTCACTTATTTCCAAGCTCCTCCATTATTCATTCATTCCCTCATGAAAAATATATCACATGAATTATTCATCCCTGGATCTCTCATTCAGTATATTCACTGCCCCACAATAGGGTTTGAGCAACGTTCTCATTAGCTACTCATCAAAGGGATGGT
Source organism: Oncorhynchus clarkii lewisi (assembly GCF_045791955.1). NCBI lineage: Eukaryota > Metazoa > Chordata > Actinopteri > Salmoniformes > Salmonidae > Oncorhynchus > Oncorhynchus clarkii. The sequence continues at coordinate 32,926,206 of NC_092156.1, forward strand.
AGGACATAACACATTTACTATTGCCCTCATCGTGAAAACAAGGCTTCAGACATGACCCATACATGTCAAATCAATCATCACTGAGGTGGCTGGTGCCAGAAATAGCCTTTGCTGACACCGTGTTATGTACCTGACTTTATCAGATGGTGGGAGGATGTGACTTTTAATGGCTTAATGAGATGTTCCTCAGTAGCAAAGCTGTATAACCTCTTGGCCAGCATTTGATAATTTATGCAGTCTCCCAAGTAGCGGCCTAATCATTCATTCATTAATGATGATTCAGACCTGACAGATAACGTGATGACTGACGTATGTTGGGAAAAGCAGAACACAACAGAGTCTGGAAAGTGTTGTTACAAATGCAGTGACTATATAATATCTCTACCAGAATATCAAATGCAAAAAGACTGACAATTTCATTTAACAGAGACCTTAGAGTTACTATGACTGAGATGTTACAACTGCCCTGGTGCATTTGGCTGCTGTGATAACTTTATTAAGAGCTCATCCCAACCTTCTCTCTAAACCTGAATACATTACGGACCAACACACAAGACAAAGATAGGAAAAGATCCACATCACAATATTGTTGGCCAACACCTGCTCAAAAACTGTCAAAACAGGCCTATATTTTTATTGTATTCAAATACCAAGCTAGATGGTTGCATTCATGTCTTCACTGGCTATTTCTTCATTTGGCCTTTCATTTATATATTTGGTTATAGATCAGGAGACAGGAGTTGGGGAACATTTTGCATGAAGTTGCCCTTCTGCAATCTGTAACTATATTGCACAGTGAGTCACATGATTCTAGCTTATCCCTGATTAAACATATTGAGAGTGTTACAACTATCCTGTGTTAGAACCACATCAGCTGTAAATACTCAGCTGTAGGCCTAAACTGTACTTTCAGACAAGGTGTTAAAAACAAATATTAAACTAGATTTGAAGCAACTGGGCCAGTTATTTTTGCATTAGTTACTAGTACAGTTACTGTGTGGTTATTTGGTAATTATGCAAGTGAATACAATTTAACTAGGTATCAGTGCAACTTCATGTACGGTGAGAAATTATACAATGAGGTACAGTATGATGATGGTGATGAAATATTGTGAATTCTTATACATTTTAAATCATTTTTAAACAGTGCAGGTCTGGTCAGCCACTGTGGGCTACCTGACCTAGGCCAATGAACATGTTTTAAATAAATTAGGGGACATCGGGATGGTTCTAACACAGGATAGTTGTAACACTCAATATGTTTAATCAGGGACAAGCTAGAATCATATGACTCACTGTGCACATGGTCAGTTTAGCCCTCAACGCTCATCTGAAGAAGCAAGACCCTGTGATAAACTGCAGATTTTAATGACATTAATCTGATTGAGGTAAGAAATACATTTTTTTCACCAAATTTGTTTTTGCGCTGGCATCACCTGCTTTGTCGTTAGATTCACCAAACTGTGATCAGGTTTATAACCAGCATGTGTAGACATAGTTGATGTAAGTTAACAATGCTAAAGTTTGAACATGTAAATAAATTGAAGATAACTAATGCTGACCCTTGCAGCCATTAGATGTGATGCGCCTAAGGAGGTCTGGATGCTGGGAATTAAATTGATGGACCCACCAAGCCCGTACCCAGGGACTACCATACTACTGTCACAACAGTGAGTCTGATTGAGTGAACATGTCCAACATTCCCTCTCAGACACAAAAAACACGTGTTTTTGGAACACTTCACATGTGACACACACGGTGCTTTTAACAGTGTTTTCATCTTACATATTTGACTACATTGTGTATGTACAGTTTAAGTCGGAAGTTTACATAAACCTTGGCCAAAAACATTTAAACTCACTTTTCACAATTGCTGACATTTATTCCTAGTACAAAATGCCTGTCTTAGGTCAGTTAGGATCACCACTTTCTTCAACTTGCAAGCCTCCCCCTTTTTCCTCCAAACATATCGTTATGGCAAAACAGTTTTATTTTTGTTTCATCAGACCAGAGGATATTTCTCCAAAAAGTACGATCTTTGTTCCCAATGTGCAGTTGCAAACCGTAGTCTGGCTTTTTTATGGCGGTTTTGTAGCAGTGGCTTCTTCCTTGCTGAGCGGCCTTTCAGATTATGTCGATATAGGACTCGTTTTACTGTGGATATAGATACATTTGTACCCGTTTCCTCCAGCATCTTCACAAGGTCCTTTGCTGTTGTTCTGGGATTGATTTGCACTTTTCGCACCAAAGTACGTTCATCTCTAGGAGACAGAACGCGTCTCCTTCCTGAGCAGTATGACGGCTGTGTGGTCCCATGGTGTTCATACTTGCGTGCTATTGTTTGTACAGATGAACATGGTACCTTCAGGCGTTTGGAAATTGCTCCCAAGGATGAACCAGGTCTTGACTGATTTCTTTTGATTTCCCCATGATGTCAAGCAAGGTTTGAAGGTAGGCCTTGAAATACATCCACAGGTACACCTCCAATTGACTAAAATTATGTAATTTAGCCTATCAGAAGCTTCTAAAGCCATGGCAATTTTCTGGATTTTCAAAGCTGTTTAAAACGTCTTAGAGCTGCAATCCCGTTAACGGGATGATATGACAACAGCCAGTGAAAGTGCAGGGTGCCAAATTCAAAACAGAAATCTCATAATTAAAATTCCTCAAACATACATGTATGTTATACCTTTTCGAAGGTAATCTTGTTGTTAATCCCACCACAGTGTCCGATTTCAAATAGGCTTTACAGCGAAAGGACCACAAACGATTATATTAGGTGACCACCAACTCACAGAAAAACCCAGCCATTTTTCCAGCCAAAGAGAGTAGTCACAAAAAGCACAAATAGAGATAAAATGAATCACTAACATTTGATGATCTTCATCAGATGACACTCATAGGACTTCATGTTACACAATACATGTATGTTTTGTTTGATAAAGTTCCTATTTACATAAAAAAAATCTGAGTTTACATTGGCGCGTACGTTCACTAGTTCCAAAAACATCCAGTGATTTTGTATAGCCACATCAATTCAACAGAAATACTCATCATAAATGTAGATGAAAATACAAGTTATACACATGGAATTATAGGTATACATCTCCTTAATGCAACCGCTGTGTCAGATTTCCCCAAAAAATTACGGAAAAAGCAAACCATGCAATAATCTGAGACAGCGCTCAGAAAATAAATAGAATTATCCGCCATGTTGGAGTCAACAGAAATCACATTATAAATATTCCCTTACCTTTGATGATCTTCATCAGAATTTACTCCCAGGAATCTTAGTTCCACAATAAATGCTTGATTTATTTGATAATGTCCATTATTTATGTCCAAGTAACTACTTTTGTTAGCGCGTTTAGTACACAAATCCAAACGCTCGTGCAGGTCCAGCCGAACATCGGACGAAAACTTCAAAAAGTTATATTACAGGTGGAAGAAACTTTTCAAACTAAGTATAGAATCTTCATCTTTAGGGTGTTGTTATCATAAATCTTCAATAAAGTTCCAACCGGAGAATTATTTTGTGTGTAGAGAAGCCATGGAACGCAGGTCGCTATCATGTGAATTGCGCGTGACCAACCCTTGGCTCTCTGCCAGACACCTGGCTCATTCAGCTCCCATTCAGTCCCACAACACAGTAGAAGCCTCATTCAAGTTTCTAAAGACGGTTGACATCAAGTGGAAGGCCTAGGAAGTGCAACTTCATCCATATCCCACTGTGAATTCAATAGGGGCTGGGTTGGAAGTGGACCAACCTCAGATTTCTTACTTCCTGTTTGGATTTCTTCTCAGGTTTTTGCCTGCCATATGAGTTCTGTTATACTCACATCATTCAAACAGTTTTAGAAACTTCAGAGTGTTTTCTATCCAATACTACTAATAATATGCATATATTAGCAACTGGGACTGAGGAGCAGGCCGTTGACTCTGGACACCTCTGGGCACCTTTCATCCAAGCTACTCAATACTGCCCCTGCAGCCATAAGAAGTTTTAAAGGAACAGTAAACTGAAAAATGACTTGTGTCATGCACACAGTAGATGTCCTAACAGACTTGCCAAAACTATAGACCCGATGCCAAATTAACTGTTAGTTACTGAAGAGTTGTCCAGTGTTTTCTGTTTTTCTATATTTTGTAGAGCGGTTAAAAAACAAGTTAACGACTCCAACCTAAGTGTATGTAAACTTCCGACTTCAACTGTATATTTATACAGTAATTATTATTTAATGTGTCATCATCTGGGATTTGAACTCACAACTTCTTGGTTGCCAGCATTATGATATTTCTGCTATGCCACCACACCTGTATTCCTGCACTTGTTAAATATACACTCAAGAAAAACTATGATATTGTATTTCTCATAATGATTCAGGAGTAACATTGAAACAACATACAGAATACCCTCAAATTGCTGAAATATGTCAATTAAATCAACGATGAGAGAAAAGTCAGATTAACTGATAACTAAAAGACCACTGCAGATGGCACTCTCAATGCCTATAATAAATCTATGCACAGAATGTGTAGGGGAATGCTACAGACATTATTGCTCAGCAGAAAGATCAGCACACCTAAAATCCAGAAAGTGGGAGTCCAAATCCCAGGTGGGGTTATATTTGAGATGGAACAGCGTACCACTTACTTTAAAACCACCATACCATTACTTTACTTATAATGGTTTGGGACTATCTGGGACCATTACATAACATTTGTGTGCTTAATCTACGTCACGTTTGTTTTCAGCAGACTTCGCAATGGGCTTTGAACGGGGCACCTGGCTCACTTCCGGGAGGCAGCCCAGTTCCAAAATGAATGCAATCACTTTTTACCTGGTGTAACAATGTCTCTTCTGTCTTTCTCCTCGCCCCAACCTGGGCTCGAACCAAGGACCCTCTGAACACATCAACAACTGCCTCCCACAAAGCATTGTTACCCATCACTTCACACATCACTCCACAAAAGCTGCAGCCCTTGCAGAGCAAGGGAAACAACTACTTCAAGGTCTCAGAGTGAGTGATGTCACCAATTGAAACGCTATTAGCGCGCACCCCGCTAACTAGCTGGCCATTTCACCCCCCTTCCACCGCCTCCTTTTCTGCAGCACCCAGTGATCCGGGTCAACAGCATCAATGTAACAGTTCTGCTTCTGTCCCTCTCCAACCTGGGCTTGAACCAGGGACCCTCTGAACACATCAGCAAAACAACTAGGCAGATAGGCTAGTGGTTAGAGCGTTGGGCCAGTAACAGAAAGGTTGCTGGATCGAATCCCTGAACTGACGAGGTGAAAATCTTTTGTTCTGCCCCTGAGCAAGGCAGTTACCCCACTGTCCCCTGGGTGCCAAAGACATGGATGTCAATTAAGGCAGCCCCCCATACTTCTCTGATTCAGAGGGGTTGGGTTAAATGTGGAAGACACATTTCAGTTGAATGCATTCAGTTATACAACTGACTAGGTATCCCACAAAGCATTGTTATCTATTGCTCCACAAAAGCCACGGCCCTTGCAGAGCAAGGGGAAACAATTACGTCACGATCTCAGAGGGAATGACGTCACCGATTGAAAAACTATTAGCGTGCACTCCGCTAACTAGCTAGCCATTTCACACCTGTTACACTGGGGCAACCTGTGTCAGATAATCAAATCCCTTCAATATCTTATGTGAAGTGTTCCAAAAACATGTTTTCATATGTGAAACGTTACAGGAACTGTTCGAAAAACATGTTTTCACGTGATCACATTAACTTCACATAAAATCACATGTCATCACACAAGATCACACGTGTTCACATGTGGAATTCATTTGTTTTTTTCCCCATAAGGGACACCACAAACATTCAGTTGTTTAGTCCAGATGTTGTAGTTTAGTTGAGAAGGGCCAGTTAATGGAACGTAAAAATAATAAACATTTTATTAATTCGGCTGTTCTCATGTTCTCAATAAAAGCTATCAATATGTCGTTGAATGTCGTGATTTATGCATTTATTCAAACTGTTACATTTCCCCAAGCTCTGTTTCAACTGACCCGAAGGCGGGGTAATGTTTCCACAGAGCCACAATTTATCTGTTTTATTTAGAGAGATAATACCTATACCCATGTGTAGCAGACAGATGGAAGCTGTTCCTATCACGTTTTGAATGTAGTAGCTCAAACAATCTATGAGAAATTGACAAAAATGCCAGAAGTGTTACAGCCATCACCGGGTCTCCCCCACAGTACAGTCTGACCAGTCTACAGTCTGGTCATCAATGTCTCATTAGGACTCATGAAATGATCGCTGGTAAACAAGGCAAGCCACACAGTAGGCTGTGATATTGGTCGGTTTATATTCAATTTAATCCGTTAACCTGCACATAATGTCAACACTCACCTTCCCTCCACGACTGCGTATCTTCTCCAAAGCAAAAGTTATAAAACTAGGTAGCCTATTAGATATATCTGTCATAGCCATATTCCCGTGATAGTACACCGATACTTGTCCCCTCGTTGAAGTTATTGCGGGTTCGTCCGACTTCAAATAATTCGCTAAACTTTGTGGTTCGCGAGAATTAGGTTTCGGGTTTTGCCGGCAAACCATCGAATGACAAAATATGACATTTAGGGTACATAAACTACAGTCGTGGGCGCACCGAGAATGCTAATTTCCAATGACAATGTCCGAAGTTAATTTTCATTGGAATTCTAACAAAATAACTCACAGGATTGTGACTCACCGAAGGTTTACACACTTCTCAGAAAAGGATAGAACCTTAATCCGTCCTACACGGTGTGGGTGGAGCTGCAGTGAACACACTTTGCTCTGAGAGACCTGTTACGAAAAGGCTATGTATCCTCTGCCCGGCACTAATTCAGGGTATGGGCTTTAGAAACTAGCAGCCTGGTCTCATAGGTTAGACGTAACATAGTAAACATAAATCAGGGACTGTCAAATTATACTGGACAAAAATATAAATGCAACATGTAAAGTGTGGTCCCATGTTTCATGGGCTTAAAGAAAATATCCCAGACATTTCCATACACACAAAAAGCTTATTTATCTTAAAGGTTGTGCAAAAATGTGTGTACATCCCTGTTAGTGGGCATTTCTTCTTTGCCAAGATAATCCATCAACCTGACAGGTGTGGCATATCAAGAAGCTGATTAAACAGCATGATCATTACATAGGTGCACCTTGTGTTGGGGACAATAAAAGGCCACTCTAAAATGTGCAGTTTCGTCACACAACATAATGCCACAGTTGTCTCAAGTTTTGAGGGAGCGTGCAATTGGCATGATGACTGCAGAAATGTCAACCATTGAATATTCATTTCTCTACCATAAGCTGCCTCTAATGTCATTTTAGAGAATTTGGCAGTATGTCCAATCAGCCTCACAACTGCAGACCACGTGTAACCACGCCAGTCTAGGACCTCCACATCCGGCTTCTTTACCTGCGGGAACATGCGACCAGCCACCCAGACAGCTGATGAAACTGAGGAGTATTTCTGTCTGTAATAAAGCCCTTTTGTGGGGAAAAACATATTGTTATTGGCTGGGTCAGGCTTCCAAGTGGTGGGCCTATGCCCTCCCAGGCCCACCCCTGTCTGCGCCCCTGCCCAGTCATGTGAAATCCATATATTATGGCCTAATGAATTTATTTCAATTGACTGATTTCCTTATATGAACTGTACCTCAGCCAAATCTTTGAAATTGCTGCATGTTGCGTTCATATGTATGTTCAATATAGTATGATATGTTATGTTAGGTATGGTTATATAAGACAGCAGGTTACTTACTTCAGGATAAAAACGAAAGTAGGGCCTAAAGGTTGTGTGTTCGAATCTCATCATGGAATTTAGTATTTTAGCTAATTAGCAATTAATTAATTACAATGAATTACTACTTTTTAGCTACTTTGCAACTACTTGTTAGCTAACCCTTCCCCTAACCTTAACCCTTTAACCTAACGCCTAACCTTAACCCAAAACCCTTAGCCTAGCTAGCCACATAGCCACCTGGCTAACGTTAGCCTCAACAAATTGGAATTCATAAAATATGATACATTTTGCTAAATCATAACATATTGTATGATTGTAATTTGTAACATATTTTTAAGAATTGCAATTCGCAACATACCATACAAATTGGAATGCATACCATATCATACACAATATGGACATCCAGAAATTAATACATATCAAATTAAAATGTAACTTATCATACTAATTGGAGTGTAATGGATTTACATTCACTATGTTATGTCTACCCCTGATCCAGGTTGCAGCTAGTGACTGACAATGAGCATCTGACATATGATCAGATGAATCAGAATAAGGCCCACACATTGGATAGGTAAATAAAAGTGCACAATGTATAGGACATTTTCCAATAAGGACTCAATAACTGAATGATCAATTATTTTCCATAGGTTCCCTGGATAATCGTCCTAAATCATTACGGCTGGTCATTTTTACAGGGTGAATTTGGTATTGATGCTTGAATATTTTTTTTATTTAACTAGGCAAGTTATTTAAGAACAATTTTTTATTTACAATGATGGCCTACCCCGGCCAAACTCGGATGACGCTGGCCCAATTGTGTGTCACCCTATGGGACTCGCAATCATGGCCGGACGTGTGATACAGTTTGGATTTGAACTAGGGACTGTAGTGACACCTCTTGCACTAAGATGCAGTGCCTTAGTGCTGCGATACTCAGGAGCCCTAATTGACATGTCCTGCACTATTTCATAATTTCCATCACTTAACATTTCAACTGTTCTCCTTGATGATGTCTATGGTACCTCCAAGAATCAGGATGGCTGCCCTTCGCAGGTGCCATCTAGCACCAACCCCTGTTACAGCTCTGAGGCAGTGAGCCAACACCAGGCACAGGGAGGGAGTGACATCCAGCAGGAGATCTATTCCAGGCCTAACAGCCACAGATTAAACCCCTGGTTTGGGAGATGTTTGTGTCAGGTGATTCTAAACTTGTGTAACTGACAAGTGGAATAAATGTACTTAATCTTGTAACAGAAGTTGGTGAGCAAAGAAGGTTAGGTGGGTCTACACACTCTCTGTGTCTCTCTGTTTCTGAGAGCACTATTCTGTAGATTAACTGCACTGATTTATAAGGGGGTTTAGAAGGAGTTTATACTGTTAATTGTACATTTATTGATTGTTTTCTAACTGTTTATTACAGATTTATAAACTATGGTTGAAATTGTGTGACTGTCACTGGAGAAAACCCTCATATATCTAAATCCTAGTCAAGAGAGATACAGAGCTTGTGGCTGCATGAATAATTCCCCAGCACTTGGCAGCCCCTGGTGGTGAATCATCATCATCTCCTGTATTAATTTGATGATTTTCATCCACCAGAGGAAGCTATTGCCTTCTGTATCTCACACAGCTAACTTGAGGGCCTCTCTTTACATTTGTCCAGTTCCAAATGTAAACTAGTCCCTAATAGACACACCGTCTGAAAGGACTGTCTACGTGAGTAAGCAATATGATGAAAATTACACCTATAATTTATGCCTGATACTAATTGTCTACACAAACTCCATTCATCAGTGTAGTGGTCTTCAATCATCATTCAAAATACCTACTGTGTGTGCAGGATTTTGCTGTAGCCCAGCAATAACACACCTGATTCCTCTAATAATATCAACTAACCCCTTGATTAGAATCAGATATGGGATGGAACAAAAGCCTGCTCAGTGGGTCTTCAGGGACATGATTGAAGAACACTGCATAAATGGGATCGGAATGAACTATATCAAAATATCTCTAAACCCTTTCACGCCTTCCAGACAGGCACTAAACTACTGTACCAGAGTTTGTACAGTAAATCACATCTTTGAGTAGGTTTGGCCATAGTTGGTGATATTAAAACAGCTGAAGGTTGCATCAGCATGCAGGGCAACCTTACTGAGTGAGGTCTTACATCATAAGAAGATCAGACAACATTCCATTACTAACAGAAGAATACCCCCACACTGTGACCTGCTTCCTCACAGCAGAGAGCTCAGATTTGAGACAAAAGTTAAGGTTTGCTCAAAAATAGTTTACAGCTGAAGAATAAGGTGTCTCTTGGGGATGCTCTTCTGCTTCAATACATGAGAACTGTGAGCTATATTAACATATGGAAGTTGCCATTCTCAAAATAGAGGATTTACAAAAAAATGTTTTACTCATCCTCTAAACCAGAGTATCCAAAACTTGGTCTCTTGGGCAAAAGGCTAAATGTGCACCCAGGTGGGGCCCCAGGACAGAATTTTGGATACTCTGGTTTAGAGCATGAGTAAAACATTTTTTGTCAATTCTCTGATTCAAATAACCAACTCATCATCAAGCTTTGATTATTTTAATCAGCGCGGTAGCATTAGGGCAAAAACCCAAACATGCACCCCTGGGAGGCCCCAGGACCGAGTTTGGGAAACCCTGCTCTAAACTGATGGTTCTTTTACGGATAAAATAACTGATGGTTCTCTCAAACAAAAAAGTACTTTATTTGATACACAAAACATGAAAAAAAACCTCCCTTATTAATGAGTTAATTTAATTTAGTAAGTGCAGCTAAGGTGCTGAAACCTGTTTTCGCTTGAATACTTATTTTCCCCTCTCCATGATCTGTGTCTCCACTCCTATGCTACGTGTTATTTCTGGATGTGGAAACAAGGCAGGCCATCACAGGAAGCTGTACAACATGGAGACGGATGCACATCCTGTTCCCCTGCCCCTTTTCCCTACTGTATGTTGATGGGATTCCCATGCTGCTATTGTTGCTATTTTTACATGCATCTTGCAATAATTTGCAGGCAGTAACCAAGTGAGCTATGAAGTTCTATGTGAAGGTTTATTCAATCCAGTCATCCAATAATGATAGAGAACATTGTGTTTGCCTTTGCCTATAAGATCTTAGTTGGAGACTGCACTTTATAGCCCTTTATATACTGTACACAGCCTTACCACAATGAAAACAATAACGGACTGGTCTGTAAGAATGTGTAGAAATGTGAGCAAAAACCACAAGATGTTATCAACCATTAAAGTATGTAAAGAGGGTCTCTTCCATCAAGTTCAACAACTGAGACATAAACTGAACAAGTTCCACAGACATGTGACTAACAGAAATGGAATAATGTGTCCCTGAATAAAAGAGGGGGTCCAAATCAAAAGTAACAGTCAGTATCTGGTGTGGACACCAGCTGCATTAAGTACTGCAGTGCAACTTCTCCTCATGGACTGCACCAGATTTGCCAGTTCTTTCTGTGAGATGTTACCCCACTCTTCCACCAAGGCACCTGCAAGTTCCCAGACATTTCTGGGGGGAATGGCCCAAGCCCTCACCCTCCGATTCAACAGGTCCCAGGCGTGCTCAATGGGATTGAGATCCGGGCTCTTCGCTGGCCATGGCAGAACACTGACATTCCTGTCTTGCAGGAAAGCACGCACAGAACGAGCAGTATGGCTGGTGGCATTGTCATGCTGGAGGGTCATGTCAGGATGATCCTGCAGGAAGGGTACCACATGAGGGAGGAGGATGTCTTCCCTGTAACGCACAGCGTTGAGATTGTCTGCAATAACAACAAGCTCAGTCCGATGATACTGTGACACACCACCTCAGACCATGACGAACCCTCCACCTCCAAATGGATCCCGCTCCAGAGTACAGGCCTCGGTGTAACGCTCTTTCTTTCGACGATAAATGCGAATCCGACCATTACCCCTGATGAGACAAAACCGCGACTCGTCAATGAAGAGCACTTTTTGCCAGTCCTGTCTGATCCAGCGATGGTGGGTTTGTGCCCATAGGCAACGTTGTTTCCGGTGATGTCTGGTGAGGACTTGCCTTACAACAGGCCTACAAGCCCTCAGTCCAGCCTCTCTCAGCCTATTGCGGACAGTCTGAGCACTGATGGAGGGATTGTGCGTTCCTGGTGTAACTCGAGCAGTTGTTGTTGCCATCCTGTACCTGCCCAACAGGTGTGAGGTTTGGATGTACCGATCCTATGCAGGTGTTGTTACATGTGGTCTGCCACTGCGAGGATGATCAGCTGTCCGTCCTGTCTCCCTGTAGCGCTGTTTTAGATGTCTCACAGTACGGACATTGCAATTAATTGCCCTGGTCACATCTGCAGTCCTCATGCCTCCTTGCAGCATGGCTAAGGCACGTTCATGTAGATGAGCAGGGATCCTGGGTATCTTTCTTTTGGTGTTTTTCAGAGTCAGTAGACAGGCCTCTTCAGTGTCCTAAATTTTCATAACTGTGACCTTAATTGCTTACCGTCTGTAAGCTGTTAGTGTTTTAACGACCGTCCCACAGGTACATGTTCATTAATTGTTTATGGTTCATTGAACAAGCATGGGAAACCGTGTTTAAACCCTTTACAATGAAGATCTGTGAAGATATTTGGATTTTTACGAATGATCTTTGAAAGACAGGGTCCTGAAAAAGGGACGTTTCTTTGTTTGCTGAGTTTAGTACAAAAGCACTAAACATGTAGCTGAAAGCTATGCTTTTCATGTTGAGGTTGAAGATATGGTGTGGGGTTACTTTTTTCATCCTCAAACCAATGTTGGCTCTATGTAAGTAGTTCAGTAATCTAAACATCAACAGAACATGCTTCTTATACATAGCCTTTTCACTCTAGCAGTGCTGAGGCGTAGCCAATGTAATGTGACCTAATTTCTAATATGATGTCACAAATTCCTTTGCACCAAACACTGGGCTACTGTGGCATGTTGAGTGATTTCCTAAACTTTATTGCTGCTCAGTAGAAACACTACTATGTTTGAGAGTACCTAAATGGGTGCTTTTTAGACAAGGAATAATTGGATATACTGCATGTCCAGAGGAAGAAATTGTGCCCATTTTGGGGAAAAGAGAATCAAACTATGTGCCGTTAGACACCAGGGCATTTTAACAATTTGTCATGGCCCGGCATTGAATGGACACATCCCCCTCCTGCATCCCACGCTGTAAGCCTCGCAAATCAGACAGACACAGCCGCAAACGTGGCACTGGGAGGAAGAGGTGGACAGTAAAACCTTCGCAACTAGAAAGTAAACTTTACTAAATCATAACAATTATAATACCGAAGTACTTTCTACACCCTAAAAATTATTATTATTCAGCCTTCAGCCTTGCAGTAGGGCTATGGTAAATCATGTTGCATGGTCTAAAACTGTGTACAGTATATTAAATAAGCATAATTTCAGAAGAGGAACTATGAACTTTACAGAAACTCTGCCAGATGTCTGTCGACAGTGTGAATGAGCACTCAGTGTGTCTGAGGCTTTAGGACCTGGAGGGGGAAAGTCCCTCTGCATAGCTGCTCCACAGTAATGGGATACAGTGGGAGGGTCCAGCTCAGCTCACTGTGCATGGAAAATCACTGCACCTCATTGAAATACTTATTTTCCCAACTTCCAGAAATTCATTTCCCACGGTTTATAGACCAGCTGAAGATCTGTCCGTGTGGAAGCTGAGAGAGATACTAGAGTAAAACTGCTGAAAGAGCCTGGTAAGTTAAAGGGGGATGAGATGAGAGTGAGAGTGGGGGAGGGATATTCACTGAACTGTGTTAACTGAAGGAAAATGTCGGACCAGGAATGTGAAAAGTCCCTCCATTTTGGGCTTAGGGTTATAAAATGCCTTTAGAGAATGTAGTGCTGCATTAGAATACAGCTTCATGTCGTTGAGCATGTTGTAGGCCAGTTGAATGGAAAAGATGCATGCGAAAAGTTGCCAGGCTAAAACATACTTCTTCCTCCATCTAACAGTGTTCACGCTTAGTTAATGGATCACATTAACAGTGAAAATGTTGTGAAGATCAATTAAAAGTGATTATCATTTGAGTGGCAATGCTGCTTTGAACTGTGCCTTGTCTGTAGAGTAGGCCTATCTTCTTAGTAACGGCCCCACCCAGCAACAGACTATCTGTGCTCTGATCTAACGCACAGTTTGCCATGGGGCATCTCTCTTTACATGGTGGTAGAGAGTGTCGAGACTCGAGAAAGCATCCGATCGATTACGCAGAGGTAAATGAGCTGTGTAATTTATAAACATACTGTATGTTCAGACAGATATTATTGATGATGATGATGTAAACTTGAATATCCCTCCTCCTATAGACTCTCTCACACTGTGGCAGTGCTGATTGGTCTGTTTTTTAAAATGATAGATATAATGCAAACTGAGAATGTATTGAAATCATCTGTACTTCCAACAAAACTTTGAAAACATCATCCCTATAGCACAGACATGACAGCCTGAGTAAGCTGAAAGATCAAACCTTCTGTTAAGACAGTGAAACATTTGAAACCTCGCACCTGCTTAAAAGGTCACTCATTCCAGGCCTCAGAGGATGCATACAATCTTTTTGTTTAGATTCTGCAGTTAAATCTGACCCTGTTGAGCACTTGTCTGTGTAGTCTTCCTGTAGGGCAACACTCCTTCGAGTAGCAAGAGGAAAAAAAAGTGATTGGTCCACCAGATGAAGCGAGAGCTTGATTGAAACAGCTGCAGTATAAACGTGGCTCTTGAGTCTTGCCTTGAACTTGGCATGGGCAAACCTGCTCTCAGATTCTCCACCAATGAATTACATTACAGACCGCATACTGAAAGCTTAGTATACCACACAGCATGTCTATTCTGCATCATTCAGGATGAATAAAGGACGAGTGGTATTCCACTTGAATCTCAGCAACGGGTTAGAGAAGTGGGTTATCTCCTTAACTCGTGCTATCACTGGCGAGAGTAAGGAGAGAAGTCCAACAAAGGTTTTCTGTTCTCAAAATCCAGGGCAAATTTCATTTAATTTTCCTCTGACACTAAAGATTTGAGACTCTGTTGCTCTGTAATTGCTCTGATGCTCTATCATGTCCCCTCTCAGGTCTTTAATGATCGTTCTGACACTATGTGGGTGACTAACCTGGTAGCCATGGCCCTACTGGCCACCGCAGCCTCCGCTGCTACTGCCACCTTGGCAGACAAGGTCCTAAGTAACCACGCCACCCTGCTGGCCAACAACAGTGCCAGCCTGGCCTTTAGCCTCTACCAGAACATGGTCAAGGATAAGGACCTGGAGAACATCCTCATCTCCCCCGTGGTTGTGGCCTCTTCCCTGGGCCTGGTGGCCCTCGGGGGCAAGGCCTCCACCGCCTCCCAGGTAAAGACCGTGCTGAGTGCCGACAAGGTGAAGGACGAGCAGCTTCACGCCGGCCTGGCCGAGCTCCTAGAGGAGGTCAGCAACTCCAAGACCCGCAACGTCACCTGGAAGATCAGCAACCGCATCTACAGCCCCAGCTCGGTCAACTTCGCAGATGCCTTTGTCAAGAGCAGCAAGAAGCACTACAACTATGACCACACTAAGATCAACTTTAAGGACAAGAAGAGCGCTGTGAAGTCCATCAACGATTGGGCGGCTAAGTCCACCGACGGCAAGCTGCCCGAGGTCACCAAGGACGTGGAGAGGACCGATGGGGCCATGATCATCAACGCCATGTTCTTCAAACGTGAGTATGATCTTACAAAGCAACAGCACTTGGGAGATACTCTTCTCTTTTTTGCCTTGTTTTTTCATCCATTCACATATTTACTAATTTACAGTCAATTGTATTTTACTTTCAATCTGAACAGCCCATTGGGATGAACAGTTCCACCAAAAGATGGTGGACAACCGTGGCTTCCTGGTGTCCCGCTCTCACACTGTTGGTGTACCCATGATGCACCGCACAGGTTAATCAATTACAACATGTCCCTCAACATAATATTAAACAGTATATTTAAACTGAACTGGGGTGTTTTAATTTCAGTTTGAAGGAAGATGTACAGAAAAGCTCTAGAAATGTCTCTGAGTTTGTACTCATACTGGTTGTACCTGCAGGTCTCTATGGTTTCCACGAGGATACAGTGAATAAGCTTTTAATCCTGAGCATACCCCTGGCCCATAAAAAATCCAGCCTGGTGTTCTTCATGCCCTACCACGTGGAGTCCCTGGAGAGGCTGGAGAAGCTGCTGACCTGCAAGCAGCTGGATGACTGGATGGGCAAGCTGAAGGAGACGGCTGTGGCTGTGTCTCTTCCCAAAGTCAGCATGGAAGTCAGCCACAACATCCAGGTACTGGAAAAACCTAGACATGGCACAAGTCATTGGTGAAAACCACATTTATTAAATGTTTATGAGATGCAAGTTTGAATAACATGTTAGTATACACTATACATACAGTACACATCCCCGATGCTCTTAAGTGGCTGAACTCCTTTACAACTCTCTCTCTCTCTCTCTCTCTCTCACACACACACACACACACACACACACACACACACACACACACACACACACACACACACACACACACACACACACACACACACACACACACACACACACACACAGAAACACCTTGGGGAGCTGGGTCTGACAGAGGCTGTGGATAAGACCAAGGCGGACCTGTCCAACATCTCTGGGAAGAAGGACCTGTACCTATCCAACGTCTTCCATGCCTCTGCCATGGAGTGGGACACTGATGGGAACCCCATCAATACCAGCATCTTTGGCACCGATAAACTGAAAAACCCCAAGTTGTTCTACGCTGACCACCCCTTCATTTTCCTTGTGAAGGACACCAAGACCAACTCCATCCTCTTCCTCGGTAGACTGGTCCGACCTAAGGGCGAGAAGATGAGAGATGAATTATAACAACTTTGAGTCTTAGGTGAAGTGTTTTTGTATGCACAGGCATTTGTGTGTGTGTGTGTATGTGTTTGTATTTTCCTATGCAAAAGAGAGGAGGGAGAAAATGAATTGTACATTTTATAACTCAAGAGTACATTCCCATTTCATCATCTATGTACCAACATTCATGCCGGTTTTTCACAATGCATGATTCAGAAATATATTTTTGTGTATTTTGTCCTGTGCTGTAAGAAACAAAGCATTGTGTACTCCAAAAAAACATTAACTTCACCTTAACATGGTATCATCATCAAGCCTGCAATCCAAACTGAATAGAAAGCGATATTCAGTTTGGATTCCAGGCTAGTTAGTAATCACCATCACCACGTGGCATGTTTGAGTATTTTAATTAAGGGCAGATCACAGGATGGATACTTACATTAAGTATGATCTCCCAGACTATCGCCTTAAATATAAAATCAGTGTTACTCTCAGGGTTTCCTCTCCTGTCTGTCTGTCAGTCTGGGATCCCAACTGAATGCATGCTCTATTTCACTATTGTTTCACTTTACTTTGAATTCCAGACTATTTGTTTCTACCAGTTTACTTGAGATTAAGTCAACATCAAATGACTATTGTCGGGGTATTCATACTCTTTATTAAAAATAACTAATTGTGTGATAATCTCATTCAAATGTGCTGAGCAAGTAAACTGTTTCTGTTTTCTTTACAGGTTTTGCTATGATTACCGTGTACCCGTCACCAAATATCACATTTTTAGTTTGTGAAATTCGTGTGGGTTCCAATATCTTTAATGTAAATTTTTTTTTTTTAAATTCACAAGCCTTTTCACAATCTTACTACATGGTGCTAGCCTATTGTTCACTCCCCCAAAGCACATGAATCTATGACCCAGGGGACGCCCCTCTGTTTGGCTTTTTACTGATCCGCACTGAAAGCACTGCTCTGTACTCTTTAGCTAACTAACCTCTGAGTGAAAGAAAGAAAGGTGATATCTGTGGAAGACTTTTGATTAATCAGCCTAGCCCTGTCTCAACACTGTCACGTTTTGCCACAAAAAAATATGCTTTTTTGGAACAATGGAATGGTATGAGATAGTTAGAAGTTTTCTCTTTTTCCAATAAAATGGTAAAACAAAAGAATGTTGTAATGTGACTTGGTTCGAGGGCGAACTTATGGTGACAACTAGGATGGAATGGCAGGAGCTAATAGGAGTTTCCAACTGATTGGCCAAAAGGAATTACAGCTATACGACTTTAGAAAATTCACAAGGTTGTGCTACCAAATGAAATTAATATCTTTCAAATGTTATGCTGAAACACCATCTACTGTATGTATTGTGAGTGGCTTTGCATAACAGTGCATGTCATACTCTCCAGTGCCACATCTCCAAACCGTGACAACCTATGCAGATGTATATAGCAGCTACTATGTCCAGATTATAGCCTTATAATTATTGGTCAGATGGAGTGGGATGCCATAGGCAAAGAAGCCCACAGGATTCCCACCATGGGCCGATTGAGTGTTATGGGACCATTCACATATCCAAGTTAGGTTTGCATCCCAGCAGCATACCACCCTGCATCCCACTGCTGGCTTGCTTCTGAAGCTAAGCAGGGTTGGTCCTGGTCAGTCCCTGGATGGGAGACCAGATGCTGCTGGAAGTGGTGTTGGAGGGCCAGTAGGAAGCACTCTTTGCTCGTCTAAAAAATATCCCAATGCCCCAGGGCAGTGATTGGGGACACTGCCCTGTGTAGGGTGCTGTCTTTCAGATGGGATGTTAAACAGGTTTCCTGACTCTCTGAGGTCATTAAAGATCCCATGGCACTTATTGTAAGAGTAGGGGTGTTAACCCTGGTGTCTTGGCTAAATTCCCAAGCTGTCCTTTATTCCATCATGGTCACCTAATCATCCCCAGCTTACAATTGGCTTATTCATCCCTGTAACTATTCCCCAGGTTGTTGCTGAGAATGTGTTCTCAGGCAACTTACCTTGTGAAATAAAAAATCCTGTGGCTCTCTTTAAGATGATCAGATCAGACAGTTGTTGGGATTCAATGAGTTGCTCCTACACCTGTGTATTCCCTTGAAATATGTTGCTACTGTAGTAATTCATTACTGAGTTATTAAATAGGTATAAGAGCAAGTGTTTTCTAGTTAGTCAAAGGAGTAAACTGAAATCTACAGTAAGTCTAAGTGTTTTATCATTCTAATAGGCTCCTTGCATGCCTATCTGTGGCACTGGGGATCATTTAGGCATCTCTCTCCATCTATTGGCTTACAATGTAGGCAAACAAAATGTAACATCCCATGGGCTCAATGGGCTTACTATTTCTCCCTTAGATCAAGAATAAGTATTGTTTTGCTTACATTTATATATTTTTAAATGCGGATAAAATGTATCCAGCTTGTATTTTTTTCATACAAATTCAAATGATGAAAAATACCTTTGACATCTTCACTTATTAAATAGTTGGTTCTCATATGAAAACATATAACATATAAATAGCTATAATGCAATTACGATCACACATCAATCTCATGATTTTCAGGGCCTGGACTTATTTATAGTTAATTTCTGTGTGTTGTAGAGCGTTGGTCCCACAGGCTGGCTTTTGCATTAATGCACCATGGCACGAGGCCACGAAACTCTGCTCCAAAGTAATATGACAAAAAAAGATCTGAAAAGACAGAGGGTTGAAGCTAGACAGTACGGGTACACTGCTTGAGTCACAGTGGTTACACGGAAGGGACTGGAGAAATGTTATGGAAGGGGGATACCTAGTCAGTTGCACAACTGAATGCATTCAACCGAAATGTGTCTTCTGGATTTAACCCAACCCCTCTGAATCAGAGAGGTGCGGAGAGGGGGCTGCCTTAATCGGCATTCAAGTTATTGGCGCCCAGGGAGAAGTTGTTGCCGTTTAATCAATCATATTCAATCAAATGTATTTATTTATTTTTACATCAGCAGATGGCACAAAGTGCTATACAGAAAAACAGCCTAAAACCCAAAAGAGCAAGCAATGCAGATGTAGAAGCACGGTGGCTAGGAAAAACTCCCAAGAAAGGCAGGAAACTAAGAAGAAAACTAGAGAGGAACCAGGCTCTGAGGGGTGGCCAGTCGTCTTCTGGGTGGAGATTATAAGAGTACATGGCCATTAAGGCCAGATTGTTCTTCAAGATGTTCAAACATTCATAGATGACCAGCATGGTCAAATAATAATTGCAGTGGTTGTAGAGGGTGAAACAGGTCAGTGCCTCAGGAGTAAATGTCCCTTTTCATTTCCGAGCATTCAGAGAGAGTCAAAAACAGCAGGTCCGGCACAAGGTAGCACTTCCGGTGAACAGGTGTGGGTTCCATAGCCGCAGGCAGAAGAGTTGAAACTGGAGCAACTGGATCAGGTGGACTGGGGACAGCCAGGAGTCATCAGGCCAGGTAGTTCTGAGGCATGGTCCTAGGGCCCACAAAGATCTCCTCCACCACACGAGCCCGAGAGGGCGCAAAACAGGACAGGAAGATCACGTCAGTGACTCAACCCACTCAAGGGACCTACCCTTCCTAGGAAAGCATGGAAGACCACTAGTAAGCCAGTGACTCAGTCCCCGTAATAGGGTCAGAGGTAGAGACAGCAAGGGCGGTTCGTATCTCCAGTGCCTTGCCATTGACCTTCGCACCCCTGGGCCAGACTACACTCAATCATACTGAAGAGATGAGTCTTCAGTAAAGACTTAAAAGGTCTCTCACATAGATAGGCAGACCATTCCATAAAAATGTAGCTCTATAGGAGAAAGCCCTGCCTCCAGCTGTTTGCTTAGAAATTCTAGGGACAATAAGGAGACCTGCGTCTTGTATGTGTTGGTATGTATGGTAGGTCCAAATTGGAAAGAAAGGTAAGAGCAAGCCCATGCTTTGTAGGTTATCAGTAAAACATTGAATTCAGGCCTTGCCTTAACAGGAAGCCAGTTTAGGGAGGCTAGCACTGGAGTAATATGATAAAAAATGTTTGGTTCTAGTCAAGATTCTAGCAGCACTAACTGAAGTTTATTTAGTGCTTTATCCGGGTAGGCGGAAAGTAGAGCATTGCAGTAATCAACAAGTGACAAAAGCAAGGATGAGCTTTTCTGCAACATTTTTGGACAAAAAGCTTCAGATTTTTGCAATGTTACGAAGATGGAAAAAAACTGTCCTTGAAATATTCCTGATATGTTCGTCAAAAGAGAGATCAGGGTCCAGAGTAACGCCAAGGTCCTTCACAGTTTTATTTGAGATGACTGTACCACCATCAAGATTAATTGTCAGATGCAACAGCAGATTTCTTTGTTTCTTGGGACCTAGAACTAGCATCTCTATTTAGTCCGAGTTTAAAAGTAAAACATTTGCCGCCATCCACTTCCTTATCTGGAACACAGGCTTCCAGGGTAGGCAATTTTGGGGCTTCACCATGGTTTATCGAAATGTACAGCTGTGTGTCATCCGCATAGCAGTGAAAGTTGACATTGTGTTTCTGGATGACATCACCAAGAGGTAGAATATATAGTGAAAACAATAGTGGTACTAAAACAGAACCTTGAGGAACACTGACACTTACTATTGATTTGTCAGAGGACAAACCATCCACAGATCTAAACCAGGCAAGAATGTGTCCATGTAGACCAATTAGGGTTTCCAATCTCTCCAAAAGAAAGTGAGGATCGATGGTGTAAAAAGCAGCACTAAGGTCTAGGATCACGAGGACAGATGCAGAGCCTTGGTCTGACAACATTAAAAGGTCATTAACCACCTTCACGAGTGCAGTGTTATGATGGGGTCTAAAACTAGACTGAAGCGTTTCGTATACATTATTTGTCTTCAGGAAGGCAGTGAGTTGCTGCGCAAAAACTTTTTAAATACATTTGTAGAGGATATAGGATCAAGGTTTGGCTTTTTCAAAAGAGGCCTTATTACTGCCACTTTTAGTGAGTTTGGTACACATCAGGAGGACAGGGAGCCATTTATTATTTTCAACATACAGTGGGGAGAACAAGTATTTGATACACTGCCGATTTTGCAGGTTTTCTTACTTACAAAGCATGTAGAGGTCTGTAATTTTTTTATCATAGGTACACTTCAACTGTGAGTGACGGAATCTACAACAAAAATCCAGAAAATCGCATTGTGTTATTTTTAAGTAATTCATTTGCATTTTATTGCATGACATAAGTACTTGGTCACCTACCTACCAGTAAGAATTCCAGCTCTCACAGACCTGTTAGATTTTCTTTAAGAAGCCCTCCTGTTCTCCACTCATTACCTGTATAAACTGCACCTGTTTGAACTCGTTACCTGTATAAAAGACACCTGTCCACACACTCAATCAAACAGACTCCAACCTCTCCACAATGGCCAAGACCAGAGAGCTGTGTAAGGACATCAGGGCTAAAATTGTAGACCTGCACAAGGCTGGGATGGGCTACAGGACAATAGGCAAGCAGCTTGGTGAGAAGGCAACAACTGTTGGCGCAATTATTAGAAAATGGAAGAAGTTCAAGATGACGTCAATCACCCTCGGTCTGGGGCTCCATGCAAGATCTCACCTCGTGGGGCATCAATGATCATGAGGAAGGTGAGGGATCAGCCCAGAACTACAAGGCAGGACCTGGACAATGACCTGAAGAGAGCTGGGACCACAGTCTCAAAGAAAACCATTAGTAACACACTACGCCGTCATGGATTAAAATCCTGCAGCGCACGCAAGGTCCCCCTGCTCAAGCCAGCGCATGTCCAGGCCCGTCTGAAGTTTGCCAATGACCATCTGGATGATCCAGAGGAGGAATGGGAGAAGGTCATGTGGTCTGATGAGACAAAAATAGAGCTTTTTGGTCTAAACTCCACTCGCCGTGTTTGGAGGAAGAAGAAGGATGAGTACAACCCCAAGAACACCATCCCAACCGTGAAGCATGGAGGTGGAAACATTCTTTGGGGATGCTTTTCTGCAAAGGGGACAGGACAACTGCACCGTATTGAGGGGAGGATGGTTGGGGCCATGTATCGCGAGATCTTGGCCAACAACCTCCTTCCCTCAGTAAGAGCATTGAAGATGGGTCGTGGCTGGGTCTTCCAGCATGACAACAACCCGAAACACACAACCAGGGCAACTAAGGAGTGGCTCCTTAAGAAGCATCTCAAGGTCCTGGAGTGGCCTAGCCAGTCTCCAGACATGAACCCAATAGAAAATCTTTGGAGGGAGCTGAAAGTCCGTATTGCCCAACGACAGCCCCGAAACCTGAAGGATCTGGAGAAGGTCTGTATGGAGGAATGGGCCAAAATTCCTGCTGCAGTGTGTGCAAACCTGGTCAAGAACTACAGGAAACGTATGATCTCTGTAATTGCAAACAAAGGTTTCTGTACCAAATATTAAGTTCTGCATTTCTGATGTATCAAATACTTATGTCATGCAATAAAATGCAAATTAATTACTTAAAAATCATACAATGTGATTTTCTGGATTTTTGTTTTAGATTCCGTCTCTCACAGTTGAAGTGTACCTATGATAAAAATTACAGACCTCTACATGCTTTGTAAATAGGAAAACCTGCAAAATCGGCAGTGTATCAAATACTTGTTCTCCCCACTGTAGGAGGGCCAAGCACAGGAAGTAGGCCATGACTATTTTCATAAATGAATGTGTCAAGAGATACAGCATTAAAAAACTTCAGTGTCTCCATCAATCCTAGGTCCTGGCAGTTCTGTTCAGACTCTGAGCTTTGGAGAAATATGCAGATTCATAGAGGAGTCTGTAATTTGCTTTCTAATGATAGTGATCTTTTCGTCAAAGAAGTTCATGAATTCATCACTGCTTAAGTGAAAGCCATCCTTTCTTGGGGAATGCCTATTTTTAGTTAGCTTTACTATAGTATCAAAAATAAAATGTGGATTGTTCTTGTTCTCCTCAATTAGGTTGGAAAAATAGGATGATCGAGCAGCATTCGGAAGATTTCCAAGCTAGTCGGAAGATTTCCAGTTTGGTGGAGTGCCCTTTCCGGTACAATTTTCTGGAAGCTTGCTTCAGGTCTTGGGTATTTTCTGTATACCAGGGAACTAATTTCTTGTGAAATGTTTTTTTGTTTTTAGGGGTGCGACTGCATCTAGGGTATTACACAAGGTTAAATTGATCCTCAGTTAGGTGGTTAACATATTTTTGTACTCTGACATCCTTGGGTAGGCAGAGGGAGTCTGGAAGGGCATCTAGGAATCTTTGGGTTGTCCAAGACTTTATAGCACTGCTTTTGATGATCCTTGTTTGGGGTCTGAGAAGATTATTTGTTGCGATTGCAAACATAATAAAATGGTGGTCCGATAGCCCAGGATTATGAGGAAAAACATTTAGATCGACAATATGTATTCCATGGGACAAAACTAGATCCAGCAGACTGTGGCAATGAGTAGGTCCGGAGACATGTTGGATAAAACCCCCTGAGTCGATGATGGCTCCGTTAACTGCCTTGCTCAAGGGCTGAACAGCAGATTTATTTCCACCTTGCCGGCTAAGGAATTCGAACCAGTGACCTTTCGATTACTGACCCAATGCTCACTCGGCTACCTGTCATTTTCGTTTTACTAGCATTTAAGCAGTTGGAGGCCACGGAAGGAGTGTTGTATGAAGCTCGTTTGGAGGTTTGTTAACACAGAAGGGCCAGATGTATACAGAATACTTTGGGTTGCACGATCAAAAAGCCTGTGCGTGTGTGTTCTGTTATACATCTGTGTGATGTGATTAATCCTTTATTCCAGTTCAGAATTAAATTATTTATTGAATTTTAACAGCAACATTCCAACCGAGCCAGATATGTAAGAGTGTTTTTAATGGGGAAAATAAATTCATGGGTATTTCATTGTTATTTGTTTTTGTCTATATTGCATTTTTTTTAAGGCATAATGGCAATGAAATGTACCAATATTTACTTATAGTTGCATATTTTCCTAAGCTTGGGTCCCAGGAAAGCACAGAATTTCTAATTTGGGTCCCAGGCTGAAAAAGTTTAAAATTACTGGCTTACTCCACATCTATCTGTAGAGGCTGTGAAAGGAGGAATGTTGTCAGGACAGTCAAGTTAATGCACTCTGTATACGCACTCATTTTCAAATAAGTCTGTTAATTAATTAAATGAATTTATACCCTTTAAAGTCAAAGATAAGGTTGCGCTTAAAATTAGTGAACAAAGATACTGTGTCCATTTCCTAAATAAAACCAAAATGCAGTTATTGTCTTAGTCATGCTGGCAACAAATCTGTCCCCCCAACATTTAGAACAACACCCTCCTGTTTTATGTTCTCTCTAGCAATTTCACTGCCAAGTGTGGTTTAAGGTTTCCAAGTAGGAATATTCTATTGAAAGAGAAAAGGAAAAAGGCATTTAGACCTATGTGTGTACTACTACAATAGTTTGAGTGTACCAACTTTTTTGATCTAATATGTCACCAAATAATACACAAAATAATGCTAATGCAAAAGTAATGCTAATGCAAAAATACTAGGTGAATTTAGGAACAGCTCATTCATGTTCCAGAGTTCAGATAGGGTTGGTTGGCTTATAGTATATGGAAGATTTCAGTGAATAAGCTGTGCTTTGTACAGCCACACCTGGTGCCCCATGCTGCCCCCTGGGCAGGTATTTCACCATGACGCCACAGAGCTTGCACACACACACACACTGCACAGCTGATCCCTTCCAGGAACAGAGACTGGGACAGGTGTGACCTCTCCGGTTGACATGATGAGACATCTGAGCAGTGTGATGTTCTCTAGAGCACAGGGCCACAAGAATGACACATGTCTAATGTGCTTTGTATTCACACTGCCCTTGCCTTTGAATGAGGACTCAACTCTTTTGCCAGTTCACTGGGTTTTTACAAAGTGCAGGACAAGCCATTCAATTAGAATGCGTTATCGGACAGCTAGATATACCTATGTTAAAATATGAGACACAATACTTGTAATCAGAAGATACTATTAACATTTACATTTGATTGTTAACAGAATACATAGAAATATAATAACTTCAGAATAAATAATGCTGTCATTGAAAATTGTACACCCAAAAGTAGGCTACTGCCCCTTTAAGAGCTAGAATAGATTTTGTACCCTATGTTGTAAATCTCTCCAAATATGTTTTCTTCTCACACTATCAATAAACAGTTTATGAAGCTCTCTTAAGCTATAGATCACATATGGCAAACAAATAATCTGAACTAAAAAACCCATACATTTTGGAATTTCTGTGTATCCTTGACAATCGCTAATCAATATCTAGAAACAGCACGCATTTTTTCAGGGAACCTGCACATCATCAACTTCTCTCTTTTGTAGCACCAATGTGAGGGTTTATGGCAGGGGAAATGGTGTTGCGGTAGTCAAGTGTGGTACGGGAATAATAACAAGCGAACCTGGGGAGCTAAAAAAGGGAACCGACCGTGGAATTCAAGCGAACTGAACTCAGACCACATCTGGAGATTGTCTCAGTTTGTTTTTTTCCTCTTTTGAGGGGTCTGTTCCATTTGGAGTGTTCACACTGCACAAAAAAAGTAAGCAAACTGGACTAAGTTCAAACAATTAACTGAAACGCTTGAAAACAACCTAAGATACATTGACAGCCAATTGTGTGTCGCCCCATGAACCTCCCGGTCGCGGCCGGTTACGACAGAGCCTGGGCGCGAACCCAGTCTCTGATGGCACAGCTGGCGCTGCAGTACAGCGCCCTTAACCACTGCGCCACCCAGGAGGCCAGGGTTTGGTTCTTGCTCATCCTCTACTACGTGGCTGCAGCGACAGACTGCCACCCGGGCTGTCTCTGTGAAGTGGAGAGCTTCAGTCTGTTCGACAGCTTCAGCCTAACCAGGGTGGACCGTAGTGGGGTGGGCCGAGGTCTTGGTCTGGTGGTCCCCATTTCCATCCCTCTGGATTCCTTCCCTGGACCTGTCCTCCAGCGCCATCCACACGTCTCTGGGCCAGGGTACACCACCCTGGTCAGCCTGGACCTCAGCAACAACCTCCTCTCCAGACTCAACAGCAGCACCTTCTTTAGGCTGCGCTACCTGGAGACCATGGACCTGAGCCACAACACCCTGGAGGAGCTGGCCCCGGGCTGCTTCTCTGGCCTGCCCCTGGCTGATGTGGACCTGAGCAGCAACAGGCTCCAAGATCTCAGCTTGTCCAACAACCTGCTGACCACGGTCATGACTAGGGATCCACAGGTGCTGAGCCCTCCTAACATCCAAATCCTCAATCTGGCAAAGAACCTTTTGAGGGCCATGCCCAAGCTGCAGGGCCTTCCACTGAGGATTATGAGCCTATGATTATGGCCCAGATTCACAAAACACTTCTTATGCAAAAAGTTAAGCAACTTCTTCTTAAGAAAAAAAAAAAGTTCATAAGATAGTTTGTAAGTGCAATTCCTCAACAATCTTAAGATTTCATCATTTTCTTTGGAACTTCTCAAATATCTTCTTACAAATCTTCTTTAAATGTTTGTTGCTAGGCAACCGTTTTAGCTAGTTATCTAGCTAGCAATGGCAATCATGCTACCATATTTCTTACTGAGATTACTGTAAATAATCAATACTAAAACTTTCAGATTAAGTTTGTGTGAATTAAACATGTTCAATGGCTTTCATGAGCTTACTAAATAAATAAATAAAGTAACACAATAAAATAACGATGCTACATACAGGGGGTGCCAATGCCGAGTCAATGTGTAGGGGAACTGGTTTGTTGAGGTCATTTGTACATGTAGGTAGGGGTAAAGTGACTATGCATAGATAATAAACAGCGAGTAGCAGCAGTGCAAAAATAAAGGGGGGGCTGGGGTGTCAATGTAAATAGGCCTGATGGCCATTTGATTAATTGTTCAGCAGTTTTATGGCTTAGGGGTAAAAGCTGTTGAGGAGACTTTTGGGCCTAGACTTGGCGCTCTGGTACTGCTTGCCGTGCGGGAGCAGAGAGAACAGTCTATGAATTGGGTGACTGGAGTCTTTGACTATTTTTTGGGCCTTCCTCTGACACCACCTAGTATATAGGTCCTGGATGGCACAAAGCTTGGCTCTAGTGATGTACTGGGCCGTACGCACTACCCTCTGTAGCGCCTTACGGTCAGAGGCAGAGAATGTTGCCATACCAGGTTGGTGATGCAACCGGTCAGGATGCTTTCGATGGTGCAGCTGTATAACTTTTTGAGGATTTGGGGACCCATGCCAAATCTTTTCAGTCTCCTGAGGGGGAAAATGTGTTGTTGTGCTTCATGATTGTCTTAGTGTGTTTGGACCATGATTGTTTGTTGGTGATGTGGACACCAAGGAACTTGAAACTCTCGACCCGCTCCACTACAGCCCCGTCGTTGTTAATGGGGGTGTGTTCGGCCCTCCTTTCCCTGTAGCCCACGTTCATCTCATTTGCCTTGCTCACGTTGAGGGAGAGGTTGTTGTCCTGGCTCCACACTGCCAGGTCTCTTAAGTCCTCCCTATAGGCTGTCCCATCGTTGATGGTGATCAGGCCTACCACTGTTGTGTCATCAAACTTAATGATGGTGTTGGAGTCGTGCTTGGCCACGCAGTCGTGGGTGAACAGGGAGTACAGGAGGGGACTAAGCATGCACCCCTGAGTGTCCCCAGTGTTGAGAACTGAACTAAACTTGCAGAGAGTTATGTCAAGAATGCTGTAGAAGGCTTACCATTCATCAGATGTTGGTTGACTTACTTTTCTCAAGTTCAAGCTGGTCCATCTTAATACCATCTTGTTAACATCATGATGAAGATCTAGAAGGACAAGACAGAAATTATTACCTGCACTTTATGCAGATGTGTTGTACCAAGTTTTCAATCCCTCTCCTATTTTTCAGTGTACCTATAAACTGGTATTTCTGGCTAGTATGTCACAGCTTCCTGAGTCCTCTATTTGTACTGGTCATCTAAACCTTTGTAAGGAACAAAGCAGTATAGGCTATATTTCCCAATAAATGAATAGAATACACTTAAAGGGGCAATCTGCAGTTCAATCAATAACAAATCATCGCCCAGCCACTGTTTTGGTAAAAGGATAAGTGATGGGGCTGGAGAAATGTAACCATTTTCAAATTCATAGACAGAGCTATGGATGCAAGGACTGACCATCGATGATATCAAAATGATAGTTTGAACCATGTTTTAAGACTATATAGTGTTTGTTTACAATTAGGCCTGTATTGTTAACGAACAATAGAGTAAAACATGCCTATATTTTCGGTTCTGATGGAGAACGACAGTTGAACTAAGCTCATGGGGCACTTTAAAGTGTCAAAAATGATTATGGTATATAAATCACCCGTTTAAAAAAAAATGTATTTAATTACATGGTTTAAAGTTAATTACACAGTAATAACAAGAATTAATTAAAAGCACAATCATTGTTGTACCATTTGCCAGGATGAGAACCCGAAAGTGGCTTATACCACTGATACATTTAAGAAAACACTGTTGTGAATATCGGTATGTTTCTGCAGTAACCTGCCCAAGCAAACCTCACCTGTACCAGGTTGGTTGTAAACCAATGATGTGTATAAACCCTGGAGTGCTTATGCTATGTAATGGCCAATGAGAGACTTCATAGCCACCGGCCACCATATTGGTACTCCTCAGTAGGAGCAGTCCGCCATAGGAATGACTACAGTATTTCAATCAAATGTATTTAGGTGTTTTTGTTGTTGTTGTAGTGGGGACAGTAAGGTATTCTTACTATTCCCAAAAAATATATACAGTACCAGTCAAAAGTTTGGACACACCTACTCGTTCAAGGGTTTTTCTTTATTTTTACTATTTTCTACATTGTAGAATAATAGTGAAGGTATCAAAACTATGAAATAACACATATGGAATCATGTAGTAACAAAAAAAGTGTTACACAAATAAAAATATATTTTAGACTCTCCAAATTATAGCCATCCTTTGCCTTGATGATACCTTTGCACACTCATGGCATTCTCTAAACCAGTTTCACCTGGAATGATTTTCCAACAGTCTTGAAGGAGTTCCCACATATGCTGGATGGCTGCTTTTCTTTCACTCTGCGGTCCAACTCATCCCAAACCATCACAATTGGGTTGAGGTCGGATGATTGTGGAGGCCAGGTCATTTGATGCAGCACTCCATAACTCTCCTTCTTGGTCAAATAGCCCTTACACAGTCTGGAGGTGTCTTTTTGGTCATTGTCCCGCTAAAAAAAAAAAATGATAGTCCCGCTAAGCTTAAACCAGATGGGAGGGCATATCACTGCAGAATGCTATGGTAGCCATACTGGTTAAGTATGCCTTGAATTCTAAATAAATCACAGACAGTGTCACCAGCAACGCACCCCCACACCATCACAACCCTCCTCCATGCTTCACGGTGGAAACCACACATGGAGATCATCCGTTCACATGCTCTGCATCTCACAAAGACACGTCGGTTGGAACAAAAAATCTCAAATTTGGACTCATCAGACCAAAGGAAAGATTTCCACCAGTCTAATGTCCAATGCTTGTGTTTCTTGGCCCAAGCAAGTCTCTTCTTATTGGTATCCTTTAGTATTGGTTTCTTTGCAGCAATTCGACCATGAAGGCCTGATTCACGCAGTCTCCTCTGAACACTTGATGTTGAGATGTCTGTCGGTTTTCCTTTCCTGTGACGGTCCTCATGAGAGCCAGTTTCAATATAGCGTTAGGTTTTTGCGACTGCACTTGAATAAACATTCAAAGTTCTTGAAATGTTCCATATTGAGTGACCTCCATGTCTTTAAGTAATGATGGACTGTCATTTCTCTTTGCTTATTTGAGCTGTTCTTGCCATAATATGGACTTGGTATTTTACCAAATAGGGCTATCTACTGTATACCACTCCTATAGACTGAGGCCTATACCCGGAAGTGAGGCTGACCGTGACCCCAAACTTCTCTATGAAGGCTCTCCATACCCGTGATGTGACTTGGGGGACTCAGTCGGAGACTATGTCCTTCGAAAGACCAGAATGTCTGAAGCACTGCTGGAACATTGCTTCAGCGACCTAGAGAGCAGTAGGGAAACCAGAGAGAGGGATCCCTTATCACCGTGGGAACGTAGATGCGCTCAGGAGGACAGGTAGTGGGTGCGGGTTCCCTCTCCAGAGCCTGGCGAATGTCCACATCTACGTCCTAGACCACAGGGGCTAAGACTCTAGGGGATGGGAAAGCAGGTCCTCCCGGCATTCGGGTGACCAGTCCGTGATACTCATCCTTGACCAAGAGATGTTGGGGTTGTGGCGTTGGAACCTTGGGAGGCTGATCTTGTGAGCTGGTGCACTAATGATGAAGACGGGAATGTTTTCCTGATGAATGGACTCCACGGTTAGGGTGAGTGGTGTGGTGACGTGTGTGATGATTCCTGATCCTAGTGGCCAATTATCAAGGCCTTGAAACAGAGAGCAGAGCGGGTAGGAGGTGATGTTCAGAGAGGAGGCAAGGGTCTGATCAATAACGTTCCCCGCCACACTGGAATCCACTGCTTGTAAGTAAGCATTTCACTGTAAGGTGCATGTCACAAATAGCATTTGATTTGATGTAGTAACCAAAAAATTGTTAAACAAATCAAAATGTATTTTATATTTGAGACTTTTCAAAGTAGCCACCCTTTGCCTTGATGACAACTTTGCACACTCTTGGCCAATCAGAGTGGATCCCAAGTTGGGACGTACCGGACAATGCTGAAGCTGGTGCCCCCCTTGACCACAATAGGGACAGAGCCCCAGCTGTTTCCGTCTGCGTCGCTCAGGCGCGGGGAGGCGTCTGACCCCTACCTCCATGGGTTCAGGGTCTGATACAGAGTGGTCACTGAGGGAGGGAGAGAAGCGATGAGGGTACCGATGTTCCCGAAGTAGGTTATCCAGGCGGATGGCCATCACTTTCAAGGAGAGGTTGACGTCTCTACATGCCAGTTCCGTCTGGACCTCCTCGTACAGTCCTCTTCTGAATAGCATATGGAGCCCCGGCTCATTCCATCCGCTGGATGCTGCTATTGTCCGGAAGGTGAGCGTGAACTCGGCAGCGGTCTGGTAATCCTGCCGCAGTTGGAATAGGCGCTCACCCCCCTCTCTGCCCTCCGGTGGATGATCAAAGATACCTCTGAACAGAGCCATGAACTCCTAATACGAAGCCAGTTCCTCCCCTCCTCTCTCCCAGACGGTCATAGAGTCAGCAGAGAAATAACCGTGGCAACTTTGGACCTCTCGTGGTGGGGAGTAGGAATCCACGGCATTTCGATGGGGTTCTGTCATATTTATCCAGGAGGGATAAACGGGCATCGCTGACCTGGGCGGACTGCTGAATGGACTGGTGTGCTGGCTCGCTGGGTCTGCCGGTTGGCAGAGTATCCTCCGCTAGTTGAAGGCAACGCCTCTCGGATATGTTCGAGACGTTGAAGACTGCGAAGAACCTCTTCCATAGCCTTCTCCAGTTGTGCCAGCTGGTCATGGTGTTGACAAAGTAGGTATCCCTGTTCGTCGACTGTCTGGGAGATATCCTGATTTCCTGCTGCTTCCATTTGTCAAGGCAGTATTTTGTAAAGGAGATGCTGGGAGTCAAAAAGTGCAGGGGGTGAGTTTAATAATACAATAAACATAGATCGATACAAAACAAGAGTAGCGTCTGGACATGAAACACATAACTAATACTGCGAGGGAATGAAAGGGATTGACAGATATAGGGGAGGTATTCAGTGAAGTGCTATAGTCCAGGTGAGGTTCATAATGAGGCGCAGGTGCGCATAACGATGGTGCCAGGTGTGCGTAATGATGGTAGTCAGAGCCAGGGATTAGTAAACCTGCGACATTGAGTGCTGGAGAGGGGGAGCGGGAGTAGACGTGACACCTACCTTATGACAACACAACTGATTGGCTCAAATGCATTAAGAAGGAAAGTAATTCCACAAATTAACTTTTAACAAGGCACACCTGTTAAATTAAATGCATTGCAGGTGACTACCTCATGAAGCTGGTTGAGAGAATGCCAAGAGTGTGCAAAGTTGTCATCAAGGCAAAGGGTGGCTACTTTGAAAAGTCTCAAATATAAAATACATTTTGATTTGTTTAACCATTTTTTGGTTAATACATCAAATCAAATGTTATTTGTGACATGCACCTTACAGTGAAATGCTTACTTACAAGCCCTTAACCAACAATGCAGTTTTAAGAAAAATGCCTCCTAAGTAAAAATGAAAGTAGATAAGTAAAAAATAAGAAATAAAATAATTAAAGAGCAGCAATAAAATAACAATAGCGAGGCTATATACAGGGGGTACCGGTATTTGATTCCATGTGTTATTTCATAGTTTATGTCTTCACTATTATTCTACAATGTAGAAAATAGTAAAAATAAAGAAAAACACTGGAAAGGGTAGGTGTGTCCAAACTTTTGACTGGTACTGTATATATTTTACTATAGTGTACCAAAATGGCGGCGCAGTGGCTTCAAAACAGCGCCCCCTGTCAGTCATCTAGGGTTAATACATACAATTGGTTGTAACTGAGGGGATGGAGGGCGCCTTTCGGTCATAATTCGTTAGTACTAAAGATGCTGCACTCCTCCTTAACTCACACACACACAAAAATCATTCCTTCCTCCCTCGCTCTGTAAGTGTATACTTGTCAGACGTCATGATACGTCATCAGAAGTGTCCACTTCATTTGAGGGCTGAGGGGATAGGGTGTGTCTTTTAAGTGTTTGGACTGCAAGCCACACAGAACTGCCCGATCGTTTTTTCCATCATGGCTCCATCCGCAGACAGGCTGGGATACTGGGGGCGGCCAACCTCAACGCTAGATTGGTGTGAGGATAATTATGTCGTCTCTTTCTACATCGCAGAATTCTGTAAGTACAGCTGACACCATGCTTATTGCAAAACTAGTAATAGAAAACAAAAATGAATGCAATAAATACGGATGTGGCTCGGTGCGGAAAGCCGTCTCAGAAATAGCGTAAACATTATGCCTGGTGGTGCCATTCCCGTACGCTCGCGCCAGAAGGCTAGATCATGCCTGTTATTTCTACATTTAAATACAGCTTTGATGTTTTTATACCGGTAAGGTAGAAGTTACCATTAGTGTCGTCACCTCGACCGTGCTTCTTGCCTAGGCGGATGCCAGACCCGCCAATGAGTCACAACTTCACTTGCACCTGCAGCAGCACCGCGCTCTTTCAAGTAGGCCTAACTGTTTACAAGTATGCTACTGTAATAGGCTATCTATACGGCACATTAAAAAGTCGCTTTGCGCATGTGTACAATGAAATGCGCCACAAGATGGCTTCAGCATATAGGCTCTTTCGGCAGGTAGCCGAGTGGGCCAGTAACCGAAAGTTTGCTGGATCGAATCCCAGAGCTAACAGAGCTACCACTTCACCAAATCTTTCCCAAACATGACTTTTCTGGCCCTCTTATTTTCAACTCTTCAGCTTTCGACATTTTCCCTTTTGCCTCTGTGGAGTGACGTAAACTTGTTCTGCCCGCTCCCAAAAACATTTGGCGATAGGCGTGAAGACTATTTGGCCTGCATACAGTTTGACCCTAAACCTTAGGCTTACGCACTAATGCCAGACAGCCTAAAATAATGAAAGAAAAACCTCAATGTAGCCTATAGATATAAATTGCACAAGAAATGTACATTTCTGGATTTTTTAATATACTGTTTTCTCTTTATTCAACCTGCCCGCCGCAACACACGCTCTTCATCCAAACAATTTTGAATGACACTAAACCCGTCAGCCCAACGGATATAACTGGGGGGGACTGCGGGTTATGAGTCATCCCACGCATCACTAATTCACACCCCTAGACTTTTTCCGTATTTTGTTGTTACAGCCTGAATTTAAAATTGATTAAATTAGGTTGTTTTTTCACTGGCCTACACACAATAATCCACAATGTCAAAGTAGAGTTATGTTTTTTGATTTTGTTCTACAAATGCAACAAAAAAAATGAAAAGCTGAAATGTCTTGAATCAAAACAAAAAAAAGTACTGTATTGTTATGGCAAGCTTAAACAAGTTCAGGAGTAAAAATGTGCTTAACAAGTCACATAATACATTGCATGGACACAATAATAGTGTTTAACATGATTGTTGACTGACTACCTCATCTCTGTACCCCACACATACAAGTATCTGTAAGGTCCCTCAGTCGAGCAGTGAATTTCAAACACAGATTCAACCACAATGAACAGGGAGGTTTTCCAATGTCTTTCAAAGTAGGGCACCTATTGGTAGATGTGTGAAAATGAAAAAGCAGACATTGAATATCCCTTTGCGCATGGTGAAGGTTGGAGGGTGTATCAATACACCCAGTCACTACAAAGATACAGGCGTCCTTCCTAACACAGTCCCCAGAGAGGAAGGAAACTGCTCAGGGATTTCCCCATGATGCCAATGGTGACTTTAAAACAGTTAGTGTTTAATGGCTGTGATAGGAAAAAAATGTGGATGGATAAACAACATTGTAGTTACTCCACAATACTAACCTAATTGACAGAGTGTAAAGGACAGAATACAAATATTCCAAAACATGCATCCTGCAAGAAATAACTAAAGTAATACTGCAAAAGATGTGGAAAAGCAATTCACTTTTAGTCCTGAATACAAAGTGCTATGTTTGGGGAAAATACAACACATTATTGAGTACAACTCTCCATATTTTCAAGCAGAGTGGTGGCTGCATCAAGTTATTGGTATGCTTGTAATCGTTAAGGACTGGTGAGTTTTTCAGGATAACAAAGGAATGGAGCTAAGCACAGGCAAAATCCTAGAGGAAAACCTGGTTCAGTCTGCTTTCCACCAGACACTAGGAGAATAATTAACCTTTCAGCACGACAATAACCTAAAACAAGGCCAAAATCTACACTGGAGTTGCTTACCAAGAAGACAGTGACATTTCCTGAGTGGCTATGTTACGGTTTTGACTTTAATCAACTTGAAAATATATGGCAAGACCTGAAAAATGTTTGTCTAGTAATGATCAACAACCAATTTGACAAAGCTTTAAGAGTTTTGAAAAGAACAATGGGTAAATGTTGCGCAATCCAAGTATGGAAAGCAAGACTTAGAGACTTAACCAGAGACTTACAGCTGTAATCACTGCCAATTGTGATTCTAACATGTATTGACTCAAGAGGTTTGAATACTATAAATGTTTAGAACACTGTATTATTAAAGTGACCATGTCACTGATACTCCACACGACCAGTAGAGTTTGAAGCAATGGTTGGTTTGACTCGTAACTTGGGTCCCAAGTTGTAGAATAAAAGGCCTGGAATGTGCAACGTCCAATACATCTAATGTGGAAGACAGACAAAGAGGCAACCACAATTTTTTTTTACCCTCATTGTGTGGCATACATGTGCTATATCTTAATTTTCAGAACCTCAGCAGAGCTGAATAATAGTAGCGCTGCTTGCAGCATCGAGGGAGGTCAGAATACATTCAACAGGAGATTCTCCTCACGTTTGCTTAAAGTTAAACTAATGAAAACGTTAAACAGGAAAGTTCTTGGCATTGTACTGACTACAGCACCTTGGGGAATGGCTAATGCTATTTGACCTGAAGTCAGTCAGCCTAATGTACAACACAACTTACTAATGTAGGGCACCAGCCTAATGTTAAACATAAATATTGTGCAACAGACATCAAATATTCCTTAGTCTTGTACATATATTTGTAAGAATATGATTTCAAGAATCCTTTACTTTTGTATCCAGCAGCTAAGCAAGCAACAAATACAGTACAGCAGTGTAGCAGTGTTAACTGAACAACAAACTGAGTTAGCCCTCAGAGCTCTTGCCTCTTGCATATAAGCCCCAACTTGAAACAACATTCTAATCATTAGCATCGTTAATCATCAACCATCACTTGGTGTTGTGAAATCTTCAAATTAAATATGTTACCTTTATTTAACCAGGCAAGTGAATTTAAGAACCAATTCTTATTTACAATGATGGCAAGAGGCAAAATGCCTCCTATGGGGACGGAGGCTGGGATAGAAAAAAACTATGGAAGACAAAACGGACAACACAGACAGAAGACACTGGCGACAGCACAAATACAACAGCAAACAAACAGTGGATGTGTGTGTGTGCAGGCATGTTTGTTTGTGGTGCGTGTGAAGTAAAACAACATGCTTCGTTACATAAGCAACTAGTGACATCTAGTAACATCTAGTAACAACTACATGTCTTAACAACCTGTTCATCTATTTGTCCTTTGACCTCATCCAGGGACACCAGGTCCTGTAGTTTTAGGTTGGCTTGGAGGAGATTCCAAGACCAGGGGGCTGAGAAATTAAAGGACCATGCTTTTATGCATTTTCCTTTCGAGCCAGAAGACAGCATAGATAAAATGGCAGTTTTCCTAAAATGGCCTTCTAAATAAAAACTCATTTCACCAGTCTAAATCTTACTGATTTTATAAATTGGACCTGCTTACAGAAAGTAAACACTATTCTTTCTCTAGTTTTCCATCTGCTAAGAGACACACTATTAGAAATTCTATCAGACATCAAATGATTGTGGTTGTTTGCTATCATACACTACACGTTGTCTTGTCTTCCTCTGACAGTTGCTCAGTTTGTTATCTTGTTGTACAGGGAACACTGTCAGCAACCTCATTATGATCCTGCCTCCCATCTACGGTGCCATCCAGACGTATAAAGACGGCCTAGAGTTCCGCTACGTCTACTCTTTTCTGGGATTGGCAGGTAGGTGCTCCATACACATCAGGAACTATTAGTATGATTTACTAATATTTTATAATACAAATGAGTTTATTTCCTAAATGCTATACCCATTTTTTCCCCATGTGTTTTTTCATCAGAAATCGTTGCCTATGGGTACGTTCATGTGTGTGTAAAATATTACTGATCTCTGATTTTTATTTCATACATTTTAGATATGTATTTTTATTTTTACGCTATACATTATATCCATTGTTTAGCTGGAATGGAATGCTCGATCCGGTATGCTGAGTATACAAAACTTTAAGATCACCGGCTCTCTCCATGACATAGACTGACCAGGTGAATCCAGGTGAAAGCTATGATCCCTTATTAATGTCACTTATTAAATCCACGTCAATCAGTGTAGAGGAAGGGGAGGAGACGGGTTGAAGAATGATATTTAAAGCTTGAGACAACTGAGACATGGATTGTGTATGTGTGCCATTCAGAGTGTGAATGGACAAGACAAAAAAATGCAAGTGCCTTTGAATGGGATATGGTAGTAGGTACCAGATGCACCGGTTTGTATTAAGAACTGCAACGCTGCTGGGTTTGAAACGCTCAAAAGTTTCCCGTGTCTATCAAGAATGGTCCACCACCCAAAGAACATCCAGCCAACTTGACACAACTGTGGGAAGCGTTTGAGTCAACATGGGTCAGCATCCCTGTGGAACGATTTCGACACCTTGTAGAGTCAATGCCCTGATGAATTTAGGCTGTTCTGAGGGCAAAAATGTACAGTACTAGTCAAAAGTTTGGAAACACTCATTACAGGGTTTTTCTTTATTTTTACTGTTTTCTACATTGCAGAATACTAGTGAAGACATTAACTATGAAATAACACATATGGAATCATGTAGTAACCAAAAAAGTGTTAAACAAAAATATATTTGAGATTCTTCAAAGCCACCCTTTGCCTTGACAGCTTTGCACACTCTTGACATTTTCTCAACCAGCTTCATGAGGTAGTCACCTGGAATCCATTTCAATTAACAGGTGTGCGTTGTTAAAAGTAAAATAGTGGAATGTCTTTCCTTAATGCGTTTGAGATAGCACTATTTGGTAAAATAGTCCATATTATGGCAAAAAAACAGCTCAAATAAGAAAAGAGAAATGACAGTCCATCATTACTCTAAGACATGAAGGTCAGTCAATACAGAACATTTCAAGAACGTTAAGTTTCTTCAAGTGCAGTCGCAAAACCCATCAAGCGCTATTATGAAACTGGCTCTCATGAGGACTGCCACAGGAAAGGAAGACCCAGAGTTACCTCTGCTGCAGAGGATAAGTTCATTAGAGTTAACTGCACCTCAGATTGCAGCCCAAATAAATTCTTCACAGAGTTTAAGTAACAGACACATCTCAACTGTTCAGAGGAGACTGCATGAGAGAGACATCTCCCTCAACGTCAACAAAACGAAAGAGCTGATCGTGGACTACTGGAGACAGCAGAGAGAACACTCCTCCATCCACATCGATGGAGCTGCAGTGGAGTGGGTCAAAAGCTTCAAGTTCTTCCGCGTGCACATCACTGAGGACCTAAAATAGTCCCTCCACACCGACAGAGTGGTGAAGAAAGCACAACAGCAGGGCTCTACGCTGACCTTTTTTACAAGGATCATACGTGTGCCTAAGTTGGAAAATGTAGGCGCACACAAATAAATGTAGGATTTCAATGAAAAATATGAGGTAATAAAGCTAGAATCCTTCATTCTTCTAGGGGCACTGGTGCGCCTAAATAAAAATTCCAGTTCGCACAGAAAAAATATTTAGGCCATTTGCGAGTAATATGGTTGCCCTGTAGAGCCCTGAACAGACCCTTTTCGACCTCAGGAGTCTGAAAAAAATCATCTTGGCCCCTAAGACCCTCACAAATGTCTACAGATTCACTTTCGAGAGCATTCAGTCTGACTGTATTACTGCCTGGTATGGCAACTGCACTGTCCACAACCGCAAGGCTCTCCAGAGGGTGGTGCGGTCAGCCCAACGCATCACTGGGGGCACACTGCCTGTCCTCCAGGACATCTACAGCACCTGGTGTCACAGGAAGGCCAAGAAGATCAAGGACCTCAGCCACCCGTGCCACGGCCCATTCACCCCGCTACCAGGCATAGACAGTACAGGTGCATCAAAGCTGGGACCGAGAGACTGATCGAAGCTGTTTATCTCCAGGCCATCACACTGTTAAACAGTCATCACTAGTCGGCCTCTGCCTGGTAACCTGCCCTGAACCTTACACTGTCACTAGTTGGTTACCACCTGGTACTCTACCCTGCACCATAGACTTGCTGCCCTATGTACCTAGAGTCATTAACACTGGTCTACTTTCATGTTTTCATACTATTTTACCCACTGAGTATACCAAACATAAGGAACACCTTCCTAATATTGAGTTGCACCTCCCCCTTTTCCCCTCAGAACAACCTCAATTTGCCGGGGCATAGACTCTACAAGGTGTCCACAGGGATGCTGGCCAATGTTGACTCTACTGCTTCCCACAGTTGGCTGGATGTCCTTTGGGTGATTTACCATTCTTGATACAAACGGGAAACTGTTGAGTGTGAAAAACCCAGCAGCGCTGCAGTTCTTGACACAAACCTGTGCGCCGTGCACCTATTTCCATACCCCATTAAAAGGCACTTAAATGTTTTGTCTTGCCCATACCATCTGAATGGCACACATACACAATACATGTTTCAATTGTCTCAATGTTTAAAAATCCTTTAACCTGTCTCCTCCCCTTCATCTACACTGATTGAAGTGGATTTAACAAGTGACATAAATAAGTGATGATAGCTTTCACCTGGATTCGTCTGGTCAGCCTATGTCACGGAAAGAGCAGGTGTTCTTAATTTTTTGTATACTAAGTGTTCAGTATGTATATACTGTATTCTAGTCATGGCTCATCTTATATAACTACTGTTGTATACACATGTTCTATTCATATACTGTCTATACATTCCATTTATTTTATATATTGCTCGCTCTGATATTCCTTAATTTTATTTTTTTGATTGTGTGTATTGTTATTGTATTGGTAGATATTAATGTACTGTTGGTGCTAGAAACATAAGCATTTCGCTGCACCTGCAATAAAATCTGCAAATCTGTGTAAGCGACCAATACATTTTTATTTGATTTACTTGTACATTAAGCTGCCTCATACTCTAGAAACAGGAGATGGGCTCCTGCTCCTATGAGCCGTTCCGGCTCGTACAAGCCAAGGCTTGTGTAAGGCTACTTACAGTACTTACTCCTACTTCATAGTATTTTAAAAGGACATCATCAAGAGGCCTTTCTGTTTATTTGAGTGAATGGTTTGAATGTCTGTGCTTCCTGCTGCTTGTTTAAAGTGATCTCTTCTTCTGTTCCAGCTGTTGGCATCGGTTCCTGGTGCTTCCATATGACGCTGCAATATGAGATGCAGGTGAGCTGACTTTTAGTATCTAAAAATAAATTGTGATTCGTCAGCACATTGTATGCATCCACCATTGAAGAGTTGTGTTCTCCTAATCACATGGACCTTTTCAGCTGTTAAGGACATAAAAAATGATACCTCATCATTTCCTGAAGAATGCACATGCAGTTCGGTCAGACACTGGAGTCAACAGAAAACAATAGTCCTGTCATGGCTCGTGCCGACCATCCCATTATACATCACTCTCTGTCTCTGCTGTC
Organism: Oncorhynchus clarkii lewisi; assembly: GCF_045791955.1. Classification (NCBI taxonomy): domain Eukaryota; kingdom Metazoa; phylum Chordata; class Actinopteri; order Salmoniformes; family Salmonidae; genus Oncorhynchus; species Oncorhynchus clarkii. The sequence goes on from NC_092156.1 coordinate 32,967,353, forward strand.
TGACCCCCACAGTTGCTGGATGAGCTGCCAATGATCTACAGCACCTGTGTCTTTGTCTACTGTCTGTAAGTACCCAACATAATGGATTTACGCTCTTCAGCTTTCACAGTGCCAATGCCATTGAGCAGCCCAGGTCAAAAGCTCACTGAAAGTAATTTGAGGGCAATATAAAATGTAATGTGATAAATGAAAAGTGAATCCAACCCTCCAATTGATCTACCCTAAGAAAGCACATATTGTGTCTCTCTCGTGGTTGTAGATGCCATGTAACTGAGCTGATGTCTATGGATTCAGCGGCACTTAGAGTTCCTCCATTTCAACTGGGGCATCTTTCATCATCTTGCTCTCCATCCTTCTCAAAGCCTTACTGTATACAGTATGTCTATAATTACAAATATGTGTTTCATGAGAGGAATGATCATTTAATTCATTTTTTGTTACAGATATGAATGCTTCAAGCAAGAAAACACTCTGAGTTTATTTCCTATCACATTGTTATTGTTCTTCAGTGTCTCAGTCAGTGTGGTGAGTGTCTCATAAATCCCACAGTCAGGTCAAAAATTATTGGTGCCCTTGATAAAAATGATGTTATTCTAATGCATTTGCTCAGATATATATATATATATATATATATATGCACGAAAATTCTCAGCAATAAAATAGTGATCAAATTAAGATCCTACAGCTGTAGTGGTGTACACACAACTAAAGCTGTAGGATCTTAATTTGATCACTATTTTATTGCTGAGAATTTTCGTGCACAGCAGGAAATGCAAAAGTGTAGTGGATTCAAGGTTTAAAAAGGCTTGTAAAAGTTTGTAATTTCCACTTTAAAATGTCTGACTTGATTTGCCCTACTGAAAAATGTATCAACCCCTCCAACATTTTTTCATTAGTTATAATCCACATAATAATTCACATTTCCTGTTGCTGCAGTATTATTTTCCTGCTGTACCAAACTGGCTCATATTTAAGATCCTACGTCTATACCACTATTAGGGCAACAATTCAGTGGTAAACTTTCCTGGTATTGGACGAAAGTGTATCTTGTCCCCACGTACAGTAAGGAAGATGGTTCGGGAGGCAAAGGGCCAAAGTTGGAGAATTACAGATTTTTTTTTTCATGTATCTTCCGGTGACCAAGTTTACGCCACCTCCATGCTCTCTGGAAGGGGTGCCAGAAAAAAGACTTTATTGAGAGCGAACAACAAATGTAAACGCCTGGAGTTTGCTAAAATGCATTGGCACTGGATTGGAACTGGTATTGTGGTCAAATAACATGAAAATAGAGCTCTTTGGCCACGCACACCTGTGGTGGGTTTGGCATCGAAAGAAAGATGCATATGCAGATTATTTTAGATGTAAAAAATTTTGCTTGTTGAACAAAATCTTTCTCTGAGCAATTGTATTAGTATAAAATAATAGAATTTAAAAAATGTGCATACAAAATAGCTCAGTATTTGTATTATTTAATTTATAAAGTATTTTTTTCCTCTTCTTTACCAAGGGTGCCAATCATTTTGGACCTGACTGTAACTGTTGTGTCCATTTTCATTCTATTACTGTATGTCAATAATTAATGTCACTATCTGCATTCTCTTTTTTCTCTTTTTTTCCCCAGGTGTATTTACAATGGAAAGAGCCAGTATTTCACCAGGTAAGAGAGAGTACATTTGCACTCTTCAGTGAGCATGCTCTTTGTTTGGTATTAGGTTTCACTGTATCATTAGTAAATGTTGCCCCTGGCTAAAAGTGGAAACAGCCAGTCATGAGGTCCTGTTAGATTGCTATTGTGGCATGTCACTTCAGATGTCTCTGTGCAGTTGTATTCAGCAATGCAATATATTTCAGCGTTGTCACTTGTCGTACAACATGTCATACACCACCTATTTGACTATCTCTTTGACTAATCTTATATGCCCAGGTTACACTTATATAAACTCCTCTCTAGCATACCACCACAATAGCCAGTGTTGCTGTGGATATTGAGAGTCTAGAGAAGTGTCTGTGTTGCTCGACAACAACAGAAACAAAGTGACAAAGCAGCCTTTGTTTACACTTCAGAGCCCCCTCTGCTTAACCTACTGCTCCATGGTGGCACACGTTTAGTCATAAACATGCCCTCAACAGTCTGTTTTGGAGGACGTTATATTGTCAGCATATTGTTTCAACTAGTTAGTGTTTCACACCAAGCTGATGCATGTAGTTTGATTTGCTACTCATTTAGATACAACACACGAACTGTGACCATCCATGTATACGTCTCATCAACCATCACAAAAGAGCAGTCTTTATTTGAGCATGGATTTAGCACAACCTCATGTTTGAACCTTGTACATGCTGTGTTATCCTTTTTTAGGGGTTGAGCAGTCTGGTTGAAAACGTGTGCATTATACACCTCATACTTAATTTCACCTTTGTTCTAGTGAAAACACCAGAATTAGGCTACTTTAAAATATGACACAGATCTGAATTTGGTTGCTTTTCAAAACTAAAGATTCTTCTTTTTGTGTCCTTAGGTCATGTATGGTGCGCTTGTAGCCTGCTTGGTGATGCGTTCTATCTTCATAGTTACATGGTATGTGGCAATGTGGTAGCATCATGGCGCAGTAGTTTGGGAAACTAACTGATAACTAAGAGGTCAACAGTACATTTGTTGTCCTTACAAAGTTTGAATTGTATAATAGCCACACACCATTGGATACTGCTATTATGCTGATATTTGTGGTTCTGGATGACAACGTTTTCAGAAACCACAGTACGAAGTAGGGCAGAGGAGGCTGGTGGGAGGAGCTCATTGTAATGCTCATTGTAATGGCTGAAATAGAACAGAGTCAAACGTGGTTTCCATGTTTGATGCGTTTGATACCGTTCCATTGATTCAATTCCACCCATCACAATGAACCTGTCCTCCCATAGCTCATCCCACCAGCCTCCTCTGAAGTAGGGCTATGTTATAACATTGTTTATACATCTCATATGACTTTGTATTTTAACTGCAGGGTCTACCCCTGGCTCAAACCTATGTGTTACATCTCCCTGAGTGTCTTCCTGCTGGGGTTCCTGTTGTGGAACATTGATAATCTGGCATGTGACTCACTCAGGTAAATATACAAACAATTTGCACATGCTGACATCAGAATATGGACATCCATTTCCCTAGATGTAGGATCTCAATGTTGAAGGAGAACTTTCCTGCAATGCAAAAATGTTTTTAACTTGGCCTGTATTTGAGGTTTAAAAAGACTTCTGAAGTTTGTAATTTCCACTTTAAAATTTCAGACTTGAATTTCCTTTAACATTTTTAATCAATCTCTACAAAAATGGCCAATATTTATAATCCACATAATAACGACTATTTCCTGTTGCTGCAGGATTATTTAGCTGCTGTAGCAAACTGTCTCAAATTAAGATTCTACGTTTGTAGACAGAATCAAATGTAAAACTCTCTACTCCTCACTCTCCTTTAGATCCACCAGACAGAGATTGCCCCCTGTTGTTGGGGCGGTGACACAGTTCCATGCCTGGTGGCACATCCTCACAGGCCTGGGCTCCTACCTACACATACTCTTCAGGTAAACTATCCACTGAACCGTCTATATTCTATAGGTCTTATAAAGCTTCTACTGTGTTTGTTTGCTCATTGTATTTGTTCCCACTAAAATTGATTTATTCTGCTTGAAAACATAATTAGATTAAGAACAGACTGGTATCTTGAGTAGGGATATGGTCAGATGATTTCTACAAGAATGTGTTACTGAAAAATGTAGTATGTTCTGTTGTCATGTAGCCTCCAGATACGGTCAATCTACCTCAAACACAGACCAAAAGTAAAGGTAAGCGTGCTCTCATCCTCCCAGTTCTTCAACACATCCCAGTTCTATGCTTGTGTATACAGATGTAGGCTCTACAAGTTTTACTTGCGACAGGGTGACCAAATCAAGACCCCACACCTAGAGAGCGTGAGGTTTTGAGCAGAAGATGACTCTGCTATCTCCCCTCTTCAGTGTGTTGTTGTTAAGTTGTCCTGTACAGTCCAATGATATTTATACTGAACATTCCTCTTTAAGTAGATTATTGGTGTTGGGAATAGAAAATATAGTTGAGTATGTGTAGTGTGACATTCAGTCATGACATTCAATCAGTCATAACTAAGGTGACATTCTATGGTATGCATTTATGGACTGAGGGTTATGATAAGGACATTTTTGGGGGATGCAATTTCTATACAATAGCTATCTTCAAATACATAACGGCTGCATGCAGGGATGTATGTATGCCTGCCCACTGTTGGGCAGAGCCCCCCTCCATCCTTCTCTAATACTCATCATACCTGAAGATCATTCAGAATCAGAACTGCCTTCAGGTTATGATACACAAGAGGTTTTTCAAATTAAGATCCTACATCTGTATGGCACCATAATATCAACAATAACCTAACACTTGTCCACAATGTGTTCAATCAGTTTATATGTGGAGTGTGGCCCATGTTGCACATGGAGGCTCAGAAGACAAGCTGAGTGGCTGGAGACCATGAAGGAGGGTGACTACCATACAACAGGCATCAGCAAAGGGACCTGACCTGCTAGTCTGCCAACTCCCCCTCTGCTGTCTCTGGGACACATACTGTACACCCCACTACCAGAGGTCTGGCAGGTCACCCCCCCAACCTACCACTCCAGGGACCCTTTTGTTTCACACTGTGTGGATTTGCCAAGTACAGCATAGCGTTGAGAGTTGATATGGAATGATTTTTCTCTTTCATCGATCACAATAGGATTTTCATGGTGATGTTGTAGTGTTTTTGTTTTTAAGTTCTCAAACATTTTGAATGCATTAATGCACATACTTTCCTGTATGTCGATGCATATATGATATGTAGCTGCCCTGCCCGAACATGGATATTTTCTGGAATAAGATTAGGAAAAAAGACAATAGTCATAAGAACACATCTAAATTATATTAGTGTATGTATTATAACATTCAATATGATACTTTAGCATATTCACAAACCATAATAATGTCAGATGGTCAGGTTGAGCTGGCTGTATTTTTCATTGGTTATGTTTAGACCCGGGAACTGGTTTATACTACCCTATTTTTTTCAATATAAATGAGCAGGCGCTCTTATAGAGAGACTTAAGCCTTCCGCATGCTTTGGTTCGGCTGATGCTTAGCTGAACAAGTGTTCATATACTCCCTTAAAAGACCTTCGCTTGAGCCTCCCGAGTGGTGCAGAGGTCTAAGGCAGTGCCACTAGAGCTCCTGTTTCGAGTACAGGCTCTGTCGCTGCTGGCCACGAACGGGAGACCCATGGCCCAGCGTTGTCTGGGTTAGGGGAGGGTTTGGCCGGCTGGGATGTCCTTGTCCCATCACGCTCTAGCAACTCCTGTGGTGGGCCGGGCACATGCACGCTGACACGGTTGCCAGGTGTACAGTGTTTCCTCTGACACATTGGTGCGGCTGGCTTCCGGGTTAAGTGAGCATTGTGTCAAGAAACAGCGGCTTGGCTGGGTCGTGTTTCGGAGGACACACGGCTCTCGACCTTCGCCTCTCCCGAGTCTGTATGGGAGTTGCAGTGATGAGACAAGACTGTAACTATCAATTGGGGAGAAAAAGAGATTTGAAAAAAATAAAGATCTTTAAAAAAATAAATGCCCTTCGCTTGAAAAAAGCAGCAATTACTACTGTTTGTCCATATTGAAACTCCGTAGCCAGTAAACACTTTCTCAAAATAGTCCAACATTAATGATAACTCAAGAAATGTTTCATTAATTTTGAAATTTTTTCTGAGGAGATCTTAGTTGCTCAACTTTACATCTAAAATGTTTGGTGCAGTATTTCTCAAGTGAAATAATTAGCATGAAAACGATTCATCTCTAGTTGAGTGACAGCAAACATGAAGCATTAACAATGACAGCATTGAAGAATCCCTACTGTTGACCAATCACCGACGAAGAAGCGTAAAGTTTGGTTACCAACTTTGGCTACCGACTTTGGCTTCCATCTAAAAATGTTTGTGTGCACGAACAGCCCAAAAAAACCTTGCCAAAGACCAAAACAAAGAAAAAAGTCATAACTGTTTCGGATGGGAAGCCTGCAGACACCGTTACAGTTAGTGCATTCATCTTGAGATACCTAGGTCAGACAACCGCATATCACAGTCATGGTATGTACATTTTTCCTCAAAGAAGTTATCAGCAAATGTCAGTGCTAGTAGGAAAACACAAGTGCATAAGCATGAATTAAATGTCTTATTTAAGATACTTTTTGAAGAGGTAGTGTTTCAGACATTTTGGGAAAATTGGCAGGAACTCTGCTGTCCTGACATTAGGGGGAAGCTTGTTCCATCATTGGGGTGCCAGAACAGAGAAGAGTTTTAGGGGTGGGAGGCCCAAGACACCAGAGGTGGCAGAGGTTCCCTTCTCTAAGGGAATCTGGTCTAGATGATACAGTGTGTGCTGGCTACAGACAGGACTGAAACAGAGATGGCAGGGAAAGGTATAATAAATCAGTTATATTGACTACAGTATATATGTCCTCTGCAACGTCTTGGTAACACAGGAACACTCTTTGACTTCAATGACATGTAATGTATGCCAAGACTGCAGCTGCATTATACTTGTTGTTTAGATATTTTTACATTTACATGTCCATGTGTTTTATGATTTACTTGATTAATATTAACAAATCGACGGGAGATTATACAAGTTAAGGATTGTTCCATTTCAAAAAATACAGTCACGTTGTTATCATAGTGGGAATTTCAAGGATACAGGGTAATTATTTTCATGTGTATGTATTTTTATTTGCCAACGCAAAAGATCATGAAGAAAGTTTACCTGAAATAAAGATATCTGCACAAGCCTTGGTGTTGCTGCCAAAAGGAGGAATGAGAAAATAGTGTTTTGACTGACCACTGAATATTTCTGACCACTGTTCTACAGACTGGATCATCTGGACATGTATGTTTTCAGATGGATTTGCCATTTAATATCCATTATTTAACTATCTAGCAATGAATACAGGTGTCTGCATGTCTGCAATTAAATAATTATCATTGTCCTGTATTACCACACACACATATTTGCTTCAAGGATGAGACCTCTGAACCTGTTTGTATCTACTGTACCAGTCTGTTCATGCACTGCAGTTCTAGTGATGGATTCCAACACGCTCTCATTCCTTATGGCCACTAGATGGCAAGGATTGCCATATTTCAGTTTGAGGCTATATGTACATTTACCAAAGGATCCTGTTCTGTGAAACCCTGGATAAATGCTGTAATTTACAATGCCGTATTCTGGGGATTTGTCTATGTGAAACTTCGTGTGAATTTGATCTTAAATGTAATGTACTTACAGTACCAGTCAAACGTTTGGACACTTACTCATTCAAGGGTTTTTTCTTTATTTTTACTGTTTTCTACATTGTACAATCACAGTGAAGACAAAACTATGAAATAACACAGAATCATGTACTGTAGTAAACAAAGACGTGTTAAACAAAAATGTATGAGATTCTTCAAAGTAGCCACCCATGCCTTGATGACAGCTTTGCACACTCTCTCCAGCTTCATGAGGAATGCTTTTCCAACTTGAAGGAGTTCCCACACACGCCGAACACTTGTTGGCTGCTTTTCCTTCACTCTGCAGTCCGACTCTGCAGTCCGAATCTCAATTGGGTCGAGGTCGGGGGATTGTGGAGGCCAGATCATCTGATGTAGCACTCCATCACTCTCCTTCTTGGTCAAATATCCCTTACACAGCCTGGAGGTGTGTTTTGGGTCATTGTCCTGTTGAAAAACAAATGATCGTCCCTCTAAGCCTAAAACAGTTGAGATGGTGTATCGCTTCAGAATGCTGTGGTAGCCATGCTGGTTAAGTGTGCCTTGAATTCTAAATAAATCCCTGACAGTGTCACCAGCAAAGCACCCCATACCATGCTTGTGTTTCTTGGCCCAAGCAAATCTCTTCTTCTTATTGGTGTCCTTTAGTAATGATTTCTTTGAGGTAATTCAACCATGAAGGCATGATTCACGCAGTCTCCTCTGAACAGTTGATGTTGAGATGTGTTTGTTACTCTGTGAGGTGCAGCCAATTTCTGAGTCTGGTAACTGTAATGAACTTATCCTCTGCAGCAGAGGGTCTTTCCAACTTGCAGAATTTCCTATGATTCAGTGCCCTCGAAATAATAATGCTCACCGCGCGCACGACTTTCTGCATCACATTCTGTAAGTCTAGCCACAAGTGCTTCCTGATGAATGATAAATTGAAAAGTAACAAATTCAGGAATATGCTCTCTTTCTCATCAGGCCTATAAGTACCTTCTCCTTCCCTCGCGTGTTTGGGGTCGTGTCAGTGCACAGAGATGCCAGATTTAACTAGTCAATATTATTATCAGCAAAAAAATGTAACAAGGGCTTTCAGAATATCCTCTCCTCATGTTTGTCTCTGAAGGGGCAGTAAACATAAAAGTTCCTCTCTGAACAACTCGTTTTGAGGGAAGTGGACCCAAACACATCATTAGGCAATGTCACTTACATCAGTGCTTTCGTCAAGCACGATGCTAAAACACCGCTACAGATACAGTGGGGCAAAAAAGTATTTAGTCAGCCACCAATTGTGCAAGTTCTCCCACTTAAAAAGATGAGAGGCCTGTAATTTTCATAATAGGTACACTTCAACTATGACAGTCAAAATGAGAAAAAAAATCCAGAAAATCACATTGTAGGATTTTTAATTAATTTAATTTGCAAATTATGGTGGAAAATAAGTATTTGGTCAATAACAAAAGTTTATCTCAATACTTTGTTGTATACTTTTTGTTTGCAATGACAGAGGTCAAACGTTTTCTGTAAGTCTTCACAAGGTTTTCACACACTTGCTGGTATTTTGGCCCATTCCTCCATGCAGATCTCCTCTAGAGCAGTGATGTTTTGGGGCTGTTGCTGGGCAACACAGACTTTCAACTCCCTCCAAAGATTTTCTATGGGGTTGAGATCTGGAGACTGGCTAGGCCACTTCAGGACCTTGAAATGCTACTTACGAAGCCACTCCTTCGTTGCCCGGGCAGTGTGTTTGGGATCATTGTCATGCTGAAAGACCCACAGGCCTCTCTCATCTTTTTAAGTGGGATAACTTGCACAATTGGTGGCTGACTAAATACTTTTTCTCCCCATTGTATCTCTGCTGCAGAGGATACGTTCATTAGACTTAATTACACCTCAGATTACAGCCCAAATAAATGCTTCACATAGTTCAAGTAACAGACACATCTCAACATCAACTGTTCAGAGGAGACTGCGTGAATCAAGCCTTCATGGTCGAATTGCTGCAAAGAAACCACTATTAAAGGACACCAATAAAAAGAAGATACTTGCTTGGGCCAAGAAACACGAGCAATGGACATTAGACCGGTGGAAATCTGTCCTTTGGTCTGTTGAGTCCAAATGTTATATTTTTGGTTCCAACCGCCTTGTCTTTGTGAGACGCAAAGTAGGTGAACAGATGATCTCCGCATGTGTGGTTCCTACCGTTAAGAATGGAAAAGAGGTGTGATTGTGTGGGGGTGCTTTGCTGGTGACACTGTCGGTGATTTTTTAGAATTCAAGGCACATTTAACCAGCATGGCTACCACAGCATTCTGCAGCGATACACCATCCCATCTGGTTTGCGCTTAGTGGGACTATCATTACGAGAGGACATCAATGCATTATGTGCTAGTCTCGAATTCAGCCAACATCAGATTGATGATCTAAGGAAAGAGAGCACGGCGCTGAATGGTACTGTAGACTCTATTCATAGCAAGGTGGAGGTGGTGCAAAGGGAGAACAAACAACTTAAAGAAACATTGCTTGATGTACAGTGTCGATCAATGCGGGAACAATCTAATATTCTCAGGGATACTGGAGAATGACAACAGCAGAGGCTGTGAGGACACAGTCCGAGACTTTATGTCAACTCAACTAAAACTGCCCACTGATGTTGTGCGTAATGCCACTTTCTCCAGAGTCCATAGAATAGGTAATGCCTCTGAAAATAGGCCACGGGATATTATTTAATGTTTTGATAAATTTAAGCAAAAGGAAATGACGAAGAACATGGGCAGAGAACTCAGAAACACTGATTTTGGAATGAATGATCACTTCCCCACCGAGATCAATGAAAGGAGAAAAAAACTATATCCCATCATGAAGGAAAAGCGTTGCCTGAATCAACGAGTTTCCATGGTGATGGGATAAACTTTATATCAACAGGCAATTGTGTCAGGACTCTAGAATAACTTTCTGGTTATTTTAATTCAATGTTTAAAACTGAGTTTGTGTGTTGTAGTGTATCATGACAACTTCAACTATAACGAATACATGCTATATTGATCTTCACTTGATAAGGAAAGGGCTGCATATAGCTCAGGTATGTAGCCTTCCTAACAAAATACATGAGGTTTTTAACTTGGTCAACATAAATAATATTCATATTTTGGCTTTGACCGAAACGCATTTAGATGCATCTGTAAATGATGGGCAAATTAACATTCAATGATATAGTCTACTGAGAAGGGACAGGAATAGGAATGGTGGGGGTGTTGCACTGTATATTCAGAATCATATACATTTTAAGAGGAGGGATGACCTTAATGTAGGTCAAATAGAGGCACTATGGGCTCAAGTACATCTGCCTCACCAGGCAGCTATATTGGTAGGATGTGTGTATAGACCTCCTAGCTCTACGGTGTCCTATCTGGATGACTTATGTACTGGGTTTGACCAGGCCACAGATAGCAACAGAAATGTATTTATCTTGGGTGATTTTAATATAAATTGGAAGGATCACAATCATTCGAATAGAACTAAATTGATGAGATTTGCTAAGAACTATGGTTTGAAACAAATGGTTAATGATACTACTAGATCTTCAATTAAGTTGGGTCATTGTTCAGACACATGCATTGATCTGATTTTCTGTAATATACCATTGCAATGCTTAAAAGCCAGATTAATGCCAGTGGGCTGGACAGACCATAATATTGAAACCATAACCATGAACACCAAGGTTCCAAATAAACCCCCTAGGATTGTGGTCAAAATAAATTTTAAAACATTTAACCATGAGTTATTTCTAAAAGATTTGGCTGCTGTACCCTGGGAGCTGATTTATCTAGAGGATGATTTAAATCACGCTACAGAATGTTTTGTTGATTTGCTCACTGAGGTAATGGACCATCATCAAGAGTACAGTTGGTGCTCGTCCATCTCCATGGATTGATGATGAACTGGGTGAGGCTTTTCTCAAAGAAATATGGCAAAAGTCTTAGCAGCCAAGTCAAAATTAGAAATTGATTATAGAATTATAGAACATTGCGTAATTGTGCAGTTAAATTGAATCGAAAGAAAAAAAATATATTTTACAACAATGCTTTTATTGATTGTAAAAATGATTCTAAAAAGGTATGGAACACAGTTAAGGGCTTACTTGGTACAACTATCTCATCATGCCCATCTAGTATGGAGGTTGACAGGAGAATAATAACAAAACCAGTTGATATTGCCAATCATCTTGCAGATTTTTTTACACAGAAAATTAAATTACTGAGCAACAATGTAGACATAAATTCTTCCAAACAAGCTATTGTCCAATGGATTGATGATCATATTATGAGCAATAAGATCTGCTCTTTTAGTCTACAAACGGTGTCAGTGGAGGAGGTGTTTGCTTCGCTGTGCTGCTCCCCAGATTGCAGTTCCACTGAGATACATATTTAATTGGTCACTGGAAAAGGGGATGTTTGCAAATGTATGGAAGCATGTGAAACTGTGTCCTATTCCGAAAGACAGCAAAAAAAAACATTACTCCTGCCAACAGTCGACCAAATAGTCTACTCCCTACACTTAGTAAGATATTGGAGAATATTGTGAGTAGACAAATGTGAGAGAACATGGAAAAGAATGATCTGATTACAGCCAATCAGCATGCTTATCGCAAAAACCATTCCACTACCACTGCATTGGTTGACATGACTGACCAGTGGCTCAATGCCATGGATAATGGCAAATTTGTAGGTGTACTATTTTTAGATTTCAGTGCAGCATTTTATTTAGTGGATCATTAAATAATTTTGACAAAATTAATGCATTATGGTTTTAAGGGGGTAGCATTGCATTGGGTACAGCCATATTTAACTGACAGGAAACAGTCCATCTATATCAATGGTTAATTTTCTTCCCATAATGTGTTAAACTGTGGAATACCGCATGGTAGCTGCCTTGGTCCACTTCTTTATTTAATATATACCAACGACCTTCCATATGCCTTGGTTGAAACTCAATCTACTATATTTGCAGATGATACTACAATTTATGCAGCAAGACAATCGGTTCAACAGGTACAGCATGCTTTACAAGGAGATTTGGAGAATATCAGGAAGTGGGTTTGCCAAAACAAACTTGTTTTAAACACCAAGAAAATCAAAGTTATGTTGGTCTGTTCAACTAGGAAAAGGCAAAAACAGCATGGGATACAATTAAGTATGGGAGGAGTACAAATTGAAGAAGTGGCGGAAACCAAACTATTGGGAGTGCAGCTAGACAACTGCTTATCATGGTCGTCTCAAATAACTAATCTATGTCAAATAATTATTAAAACAGCATGCATAATCAGAAGGATAGCTAAATATTTAACAGGAAAAACTATTCAGCAAATAGCACAAGCATTAATTGAGAGGCAGGTGAAGTACTGTTCGGTGGTCTGGGGAAATGCATCATCTAGTGAAGTTAGGAGGCTGCAGAATGCACAGAATAAAGCAGCAAGGATTGTTTTAAGGTGGAGATACGGTTCTTCTGATGCAGTCATGCGCAGTGTTCTTGGTTGGTCATCAATCGACAAGGTAATTGAAAAAAACATGCTTATTTTATTTTATAATATACATCATTTAAAACGGCCAAGTTCTATTCACAATGGTATTCAGTTGGTAAGAGACAGACATTCCGTAAATACTAGGAATAGATTGTCCACCATCTATGCGTGATCCAGACAAAAAAGAGAAATAGGCAAATTAACATTTTGATTTAGAACAATACAGAAATGGAATAAATTAACTGAACAAACTAGAAACCTTTCAATATATAAATGTAAACGTTATTTTAAAATAATTTAAATATAGTATATAGAAATGTTGTGGGACTATAGTAGATGAAGAATCAATATTTTTTTATTTAATATTTATTAGGTCATTATGCTAGTATATTATGTATGTTTGTAATAGTGTGTTATATGTGAAAGTGTGTTTGTATTATAAATTGTATTTTAATGTTTAAGGACTCTTGGAAGATTAGTCCAAATGGGGACTAAAAGAGATCCAAATAAAATCAAATAAAATCATTAGTTTTTCAACAGGACAATGACCCAAAACACACCTGCAGGCTGTGTAAGGGCTATTTGACCAAGAAGGAGAGTGATGGTGCTGCATCAGATGAGCTGGCCTCCACAATCACCCGACCTCAACCCAATTGAGATGGTTAGGGATGAGTTGGACCGCAGAGTGAAGGAAAAGAGGCCAACAAGTGCTCAGCATATGTGGACATACACGACTGTTGGAAAAGCATTCCTTATAAAGCTGGTTGAGAGAATGCCAAGAGTGTGCAAAGCTGTCACCAAGGCAAAGGGTGGCTACTTTGAAGAATCTAAAATATGAAATATATTTTGATTTGTTTAACGCTTTCTTGGTTACTGCATGATTCAACATGTGTTATTTATTTCATAGTTTTGATGTCTTTACTATTATTATACAATGTAAAAATAAAGAAAAACCCATGAATGAGTAGATGTGTCCAAACTTTTGACTGGTACTGTATGTTATCATTATGGGGCATAATTCTAACTAGTCAAACATACAGGTCACCAAAAAGAAAGGAGGACCAAGGCACTCTTCATATAATTAAAATGCTTTTATTTGTATGGCATGTTCAATAGAAACAAAGTTTAAAAATCTGACGCGTTTCGGCTGCATGGCCTTCGTCAGGGAGTACAAAGAAATAATACAATGTCCTCTTTTGAACAGCTTTTCCAATTAGCTCTAATTTTAAGAGGGAGTGGTTACAAAATTGATTGGACACACCTGGTAAGCAATACTATACACATTAAAAAGTTAAATAGTGTAGCTATGTTATCAAAAAACCTTAAGGTTAGAACTACCTTTCTAGGCGTTCTGATACTTGTAGCTTGGAGTTGCATTTTTTGATAACATAGCTACAGTATTTCACTTTTTAATGTGTATAGTATTGCTTACTGGAAATTAACATCATTCAATATGTACTAAAGATACATTTGTGAGATTTGATCTTTCTTGAGTCAATAGCCTATTTTTCAGAGCTTTATTGAGAGAAGTGTTGAATAATTTGCAGTTCATAGGCTAGGTGTAAATACATCATGCTGCTTGGTTAGCAAGTGTCACTTCCTCCTGATTTAGTTCCCATCAAGGCTTGACCCCAGGACTTCTGCCTTTCTAACACACATGACTGCCCTCCTGAAGCATCTTACCAGTTGGCACCATGTGAAAAGCTAGTAATTTGCTGGCGCAAATGGGGACACTTCAGGCTGAGTAGTAGCCTAAGTGCTGCATTGGCAAGGTTGAGTCACTGAATCCTATTGGTGTATGTAGGAGTATAATGATCTGGCTCTTGTGTTCACATGAGAACATGAAACCACAAAGTGCTTTGGAATTCCCACAGAGCAAGACACTATTGCCCAAGGTAAACAAAGAGTGTGTGTTTGTTACGAGTATGCGTTATTCAAGAGTCATCCAAAACACTTGATGCAATCCAAAACTTTACAATTACTATTTTCTTTGAGTCACCATGCCCTTAGTCTAATCAGACAAGTCTGAAACTTGCACTGGGTGACAAAAAAATGTTTTGTTGTGGAATATTTTCCTGCACAGCAGGAAATGCAAACTTGTAATGTGTATAGGTTTAAACAGGCTTCTAAAGTTTGTAATTTCCACTTTAAAATGTCAGAATTGATTTGCCCAAACGTAGCAACACCTACAAAAAATGTTCAATTAATTATATAATCCATATAATAATTCACATTTCCTGTTGGTGCAGGAAACTGTCTCAAATTAAGATCTCTCATCTGTACCTTCTAAATGTTTGGTAGATGTATAGGGTTATATGGAAGTGTTTACAGTACAGACTAGACTAGAGACAAGTCAGGACAAAGCTGTTCCACCAAAGAATGACAACACAGCTGATCTGCCCCAGCTCCTTCTCGTCTAATCAACAAGCTGTTCAACACTAAACACACACAAGCACTATCCAATTTTCCCTGGAGGTTCTCTAGTATTTGTAGTGTAAATGTGTGTATTACCTGTCTCAGTATGTGGAGTAGATTTGTTTGTTTTTCATAGATAGGGATTTTATCAGATTAACACTCAGTAGTTTGTGGTTTCTATGGGCCTTTTGCAATCAAAAAGGTTTCTGGGTTCATTATTTTTGGGCTGCGAGAATACAAGATTAGAATTATATAACACATTAGATACTGAAAACTGGGAATGAAAAGCAAATAAACACAAGGCAAAACCACAAAAGACAACCAGTATTGATTTCAATGAGATTTTCCCATGTTTTGTGTATCTCAGTTTTGTCCCTGTTTTTAGTTGAGCAAGCACCAATGCACATCTGTAGAAGGTGTATAACTGTGTGTAAAAAAAGAGAAAACACCTCAGTGAGGTTTTCATTAGTGGTGACTAATCTGAAAAAGTCCCTGAGACATTTTTCCTGTTCCTGTTAACACTCCCTGCTCTGAGACGGTAGTATCACTGGGCAGAGCTCTACCTGTGCACATGGTGTTTCAGTTAATATTTAATCTAAGGATCAGCTAAAAACAACATTGTGGAGCTAGAATAGGTTCACTCACATATAAACCTGGGACGTACTTACATTAATTTACATATTGTTATATTACTGTCTCTGCTGCTTGTTCTAAGGTTCACATTCGTTCCTGTCCTCACTTGCAACATAGATTTACATTAATGATACAGATACCTGGAGCAGTTATAGGGCCATTTGCTGTAAAATGTATTCCACCACTGGGAGAGAAGAACAGAGTTGAAGTAACATTTACCAACTGCAACAGACATCCCATAGCAGCCTAAACATGCCAGCTGCTTCGCTCAGTGTTGTTTGTTTCTTATGAAGTCACATGTTTTGTTCCAAGTATTTATTCGTTATATGTGGCACGAAATGTGCAGTATCTTGTGCTTGAAATTACATTTGTGCAACGCAGGCGCATATCTATAGGGGAGGCATGTTCGGTGGGAAGCAATGGATCTGTTCCATCAGGCGATGCCTCCCCATTCAACCATGCCTTCCCTCTTTCTAGCATCATAGGCATTGTGTACAATGGTACACAGTGCTACTGTAGGCTATGTCACAGTCTGCAGAGCAGCCACAGATCCACTTGTTGTGTCTTTAGGGGTTACTATCGCAAGCTTATTGCATGCCAAGAGCTCAGCCAACATTTTATTGGGTGTAATGAATGCATAATGAAGGCCATTATCAAAGAATAAGACCCAGCGTTTCCTGTTTCACATTGATTCAGCTTTACAACAAGACAGACAACTAGCTATCAGTTTGTTTTAGTGGCCACAGGCTCTTTGCTTGGCTGTCATCCGTCTGAGCTGATTTTCTAGGAAAGCGTGAGTAAGACAGTGGTGAACCAGTCGCTTATTGAGAGCTTGCAAAGTAGGGACTGAGTCATGTCTGGAATACCTTGATTGTTCAAATAGTTAATTGCTTTGATAAATATATTAATAATGGTAAGGTTGATAGGTTTATTTTGAATTGTACACCATTTCAGAATACAGTAGGTCTACGTAAGTAAGTAAATAAAATATTTGATTTTGTGTGAATTTACTGGTAATTGAGATACAATATTACAGCTAAGCAGCATTAAGCAGTCTCACAAAGGCATAGGGCTGTTGTAATATCTGTCAGTCTAAGTAGGGGGAAGCGTTTGTTTGTGACTGAATCGTGTGGATCTGCTAATGTTATGGCTTCTTGTCTGAGGCAGCCATGTTGCAAGCCAACTGACATTTACTCCTGAAGTGCTGACCTGTTGCACCCTCGACAACCACTGTAATTATTATTATTTGACCCTACTGGTCCTCTATGAACATTTGAACATCTTGGCCATGTTCTGTTATAATCTCCATAGGACTGGCCACCCCTCATAGCCTGGTTCCTCTCTAGGTTTCTTCCTAGGTTCTGGCTTTTTAGGGAGTTGTTCCTAGCCACCATGCTT
Organism: Oncorhynchus clarkii lewisi; assembly: GCF_045791955.1. Classification (NCBI taxonomy): domain Eukaryota; kingdom Metazoa; phylum Chordata; class Actinopteri; order Salmoniformes; family Salmonidae; genus Oncorhynchus; species Oncorhynchus clarkii. The sequence continues at coordinate 32,984,653 of NC_092156.1, forward strand.
CTACACCTGTGTTGCTTGCTGTTTGGGGTTTTAGGTTGGGTTTTTATACAGCACTTTGTGAGATCAGCTGATGTAAGAAGGGCTTTATAAATACACTTGATTTGAAATTTGATTGAAAGGATCTGCAGAGGTGGTTGCGCTGTGAGACTTGGGTGCCATACTCGAGCCTGGACGGACAAAGCAGTTAAGGGCTGTTGTTCCCTTAAGCAAGGCACTTTACCCCTAAGTGCTCCAGGGGCGCTGTTTGGCAACAGGCTCCCAGCCTGTGACGTGTGTGTTATGTCAGGTTGGGTACTGTCTGTGACAGTATAGTCGTCCTCACTATACTGGTAAGAGTCTGATGATTGTACGACTGTAAAATTGGTATCTGACAGCAACCTTACACTCTAAAAATAAAGATATTTTAGGGGTTCTTCAAATTGAAACTGTGTGGGAACCTCTAAGTTCTTCGAATAATCATTATTATTACTATCAATCAGCATAACAACAATAACACAATATTTTTGTTTAGTGGCAAAGCCAAATTAAAAAATCTAAATATGAGGTAAACTCCGAGCAAAGCTCCAAGTTCAATCAGTTTATCCTCTGGTGTGTTAATGTGTTGATATCCTTCATATCCATAGCCAGAATGATTTTGCAGTGCATGGTGAACGAACAGGTTTCCAGTTATATTCATCAGAGGTGTAGGGAGGGTGAAGTCTGTGAATACAAAAATAATAATTAATAATTATACAAATGATTAACAAAACATGCACACGGCAGTATTCATACCATCGGTTTTGGGGTAAATGTGAAGGAAAAAAGTGGTTGGCTTTTGACAACGGTTTTCATACACATACCTTGTCCATAATGTAGAGACCTCTGGGATCTTCATTGTAGAGGTCAGGGAGAAGGAAGATGGCTGCTGTGACTGAGTCCTATAAGGTTTTAGAGAAACCATGAATAAATGATAGCCTACATGTGATCTGCATAACATTATGTGACAAACCAATACCAATTGTACATACCTTTGTGTGCCTCATCAGTATACTTGCAGACACAGACACACACAAATAGGTGGGCAGTTCAGTCACCTGCACCCAATGCAGCTATAGCCTTCAACATATTCTTACGTCTTTGTTGATTAACATCCCATTGAATTGTGTCCATTTTCTGTTTTAGAAAGAATTTTAAAAGCTACAGCTATTTGCACAAATATGAAAAGATAGATGGTATCATCATAAAACAATATCAATGTAGATCAGATAAGGGAGAAACCTAACCTTTAATTGAGGAGATCTTAAACATTTTCAGTTAAGTGCCTGCACCTGCTGTTTTCTCAAATTCAAATCCACATTTTTCAGTTGGGCAGTTAGGTTCCTGCAAGAACCCCCAAGAACTGAGGTTCTTCGATGAATCCCACCTTCTAGGGTGTTCTTGGAAGTACCTTTTAGAGTGTGTCGTCTAAGAGGCCACCTAATCCAGCTCTTTCAGATCAGTGAGAGAAGGTGAGATGTAGAGGTTATTTTAAATACACAGTAGCAGCAGCTCCTATAATGTGTGCAATGTCAACACTACTTGTTCAATAAAGAGCAGCACTACATGGTACAGACTTACTGCCTCTTGGGGCTATCTTCGTTCACCTGAAAAACAAAGATACAAAACTGGGATTGAAATTAGATATTTTTTTGCCAATGCCTTACAAGTCTCAGAAATGTCTTGGCATTGCCTGAAACATAGACAATAAAACAATCCCTCTATTTAGTTTTCCTGTTTTTCTGCACAGTATACCTATAGCATGTAAAACTGTCTAGAAAGGCTGATCAGACTTTCAAAGTTTTTCATGTGATTTTCCACCATATAGCTATTTCAAACTACTACCATGGTCCATTAGCCAACATTTCCTGCTACATAATGCAGGATATGACTTCATCCCTAGGACGTAGGAACACTGATTATATCATTCCATACCGTCCCTCATCATAATTGGGACATTTTCTGAGTCATCCTCAGGGTACAAGGTCAGATTGTATTAACACCTGAAAAAGCAGACACATATGGAGGGATATGTAGAGACATGTCCAAAGTGATTATGTGATTTTGACATGTGCGTACGTTTGTAAAAGTGTTTGCTTAGTCATTGCAAACGTTGTCATGCTCTGTCTCATTAACTGGAAACTATAGAGCCGATCTAGAGCTAATATTAAAACTGTATACAACTTTACATGAAGATTATGAAGCCTTCAGAAATACCCTTGTTAAGCCTACACAGATTGTTAATAAAGAGTTTATGACAAAATGACATATTATATACTACCATAACCATCTCTACCCATCATGGCCTTATTTACATAAAAATGTATTGTGTTCCACAAGTCTAGTCATGCATCAACCAATAGATTCTGGCAAATACAGGGAATGTATACTGTTCTGTATCTGCGGGCTAAAGCCTAATCTCACTCCCAATCTTAGTTTTTACCCCATTATTATCCTGATAGCATACTTTCACAATGTTGCATACCTCTCTGTATGCTCATCCACAGATAACCACTTGTTAACATGTGGGTAGGTAAACCAATCATTTTGTGGTACCTTCACGACACCTGGAACTGTCATGCCTGCTCCCGCTCCCCCTCTCTGACGCTGGAGGGCGTCAGGCTGTCCATCATTACGCACATCTGTCACTATCGTTACTCACATCTGCGCTTCATTGAACTGACCTGGACTCCATCACTTTATTGATTGCCTCCTCTATATCTGTCTATTCCTCAGTTTGATCCCCGTGTCAGCATTAATGTCGTTACGTTTCCCTTGTCCAGACTCTGTCCGTGTTTTGCTTCATGTCTGTTATTTATTAAATATTCACTCCCTGTACTTGCTTCTCTCCCAGCGTCTGTCCTCACACAAACATAATTCACAGTATGATCTAGGTGGTCCCCTACTCCATACACTGTAGACACAGCACTGGAAAAGATGATAACCAAGAAAGAGAGCAATAGGCCTCGCCTCGGCAGAGTTTGAGTCAGTGGGACATCGTAAGGCAGGGGGACAACCTGGTTGACCGTCCAGGCTCTGATGCAGCCCTGCCTGATATTAACTTTTCCCCTCTGACCCCCAGGTCGATCCCCAGACAAAGACCCAGGGCGACCCCTGAGAGGACCATCAGATACTGACCTGGAGTTTGCGGAGGTATTTATGAGAGGAGGGATAGGCTGTTACCCCTGGTAAGACAAGCCTCTTAGACTTACTATTGCATTTTAGAGTGCTGCTACTAATGAGAGGTCAAGTTTCAGATGGTTTTATTGGCAGGCTTTTAGAGGCTCCTACAAAGGCAGTGAGTGTAGCCTTGCTCAGGTGTGTTGCTGGTTCTACTGTTTGAACAAGCGCTATTCTTTAATAGGTTGACCCTATTATTTCAGAGGTGATCTTGTGATTGACTGGGCTGTAGTGGAGCGGGTCGAGAGTTTCAAGCTCCTTTGTGTCCACATCCCTAAACAAACTATCATGGTCCAAACACACCAAGACAGGAGTGAAGAGTGCATGACAACACCTTTTCCCCGTCAGGAGACTGAAAAGATTTGGCATGGGTCCCCAGCTGCACCATTGAGAGCATCCTGATCGGTTGCATCAGCGCCAGGTATGGAAACTGCTTGGCATCCGACTGTAAGGCGCTACAGAGGGTAGTGTGTGCAGCCCAGTACATCACTGGGGCCAAGCTTCCTGCCATCCAGGACCTATATACTAGGCGGTGTCAGTGGGAGGCCCAAAAAATTGTCAAAGACTCCAGTCACCCAAGTCATAGACTGTTCTCTCTGCTTCCGCATGGCAAGAGGTACTGGAGCGCCAAGTCTAGGTCCAAAAGGCTCCTGCTACACGCTGTTTATTATCTATGCATAGTCACTTTACCCCTACCTACATGTACAAATTACCTCGACTAACCTGTACCTCCGCACATTGGCTCGATACCGGTACCCCCTGTATATAGCTTCATTATTGTTAATTTATTGTGTTACTTTTTATTACATTTTTTACTTTAGTTTACTTAGTAAATATTTTCTTAACTCTATTTCTTGAACTGCATTGTTGGTTAAGCGCTTGTAAGTATTTCACGGTTATATTTGGCGTATGTGATAAATAGCATTTGATTGTACTCGATACCATCTACTGCATCTTGCCTATGCCGCTCTGTACCATCACTCATTCATATATCTTTATGTACATATTCTTTATCCCTTTACACTTGTGTGTATAAGGTAGTAGTTTTGGAATTGTTAGTTAGATTACTCGTTGGTTATTACTGCATTGTCGGAACTAGAAGCACAAGCATTTCGCTACATTCGCATTAACATCTGCTAACCATGTGTATGTGACAAATAAATTTGATTTGATTCGAACATATAACAAGGTGTGTTATGCTTCATTATGTTTAGTTTCATGACATTTTTTACATCTGTGTCTTTGATTACAGTGGGAGCTGTGTACAGGTATCGTAACTGAACCTACTGAGAACAACCACAACTACAAGCTTACAGTCAAACTGCCTGACCATTCATTTAGATGTTAAGTCCCCTATATACGGGACTTTGAGTGGTTCTGGATTGGTTCCGACTGATATTTTAGCTCTCTCAACATGAAAAGATACTAAATAATTTCACAGATTTGAAACAAGACCGCTTTCTCTTGGTCACAGACGGACAAAATGACTTAAAGCTGAAGTAACGCATCTACAAACATTTGATTGGTGTCTCTGAGCCACTCAGTGGGTGTTGTCAATTATATGAAATGCTACCAATATTGTATAGTAAATCATTTAACATCTGATTGTTACTCTATTTAGAAAGCATGACAGTCTTTTCAAGCCCTATTCCACCACTTTTGTTGAATAGGAAAAAAAGTATATATGATATTTCATATTTTCATAACATTTTTACTATGTACTTGAGCTTGTGTCCTCAAAAGTGAATGCACATCAGCGATTTCTATATATATTTTTTAACCAGAATGGGGAGTTTCAGAGCTACGAGTGAGAAGCGCTACAGGTGAGAACAGAAACCCTGAGCTACAGGTGAGAACAGCTACCCTGAGCTACAGGTGAGAACAGCAACCCTGAGCTACAGGTGAGAACAGCAACCCTGAGCTACAGGTGAGAACAGCAACCCTGAGCTACAGGTGAGAACAGAAACCCTGAGCTACAGGTGAGAACAGCAACCCTGAGCTACAGGTGAGAACAGAAACCCTGAGCTACAGGTGAGAACAGAAACCCTGAGCTACAGGTGAGAACAGAAACCCTGAGCTACAGGTGAGAACAGCAACCCGGAGCTACAGGTGAGAACAGAAACCCTGAGCTACAGGTGAGAACAGAAACCCTGAGCTACAGGTGAGAACAGAAACCCTGAGCTACAGGTGAGAACAGAAACCCTGAGCTACTGGTGAGAACAGCAACCCTGAGCTACAGGTGAGAACAGAAACCCTGAGCTACAGGTGAGAACAGCAACCCTGAGCTACAGGTGAGAACAGAAACCCTGAGCTACAGGTGAGAACAGCAACCCTGAGCTACAGGTGAGAACAGCAACCCTGAGCTACACGTGAGAACAGCAACCCTGAGCTACAGGTGAGAACAGAAACCCTGAGCTACAGGTGAGAACAGAAACCCTGAGCTACAGGTGAGAACAGCAACCCTAAGCTACAGTGCCTTCCAGCTCTGTAAAAAAAACGGTTCCCTCCCTTCACCCCGAGGATCTCCAGCTAACGTCCAGCCATGAGGTCCTCGCAGATCAGGAGAGCCTTCAGAGGGGCCTTGAAGATCTGAGCGAAGGTCATCCCCAGCCGGTTCCACCGGAGGAGCAGAAGGGACTCGCCTTCCACAGTGAAGGTGAGCTCTCTCTAGGGAGGCCAGCAGTGTGCCGTCTGTACATACAGTGTGCCGTCTGTACATACAGTACACTATGGTATGTTTTCCTGGACACAGATTAAGCCTAGTCCTGGACTAAACAGCAAGTTATTCTTTGTTCTGGACTAGTCTTAGTCTCTGTCCTCAAAGCCCCTACATGTCCGATCCTGTCCTAGAGTCATGCATTGAATGCAACTACATTGCCTTAAGAAAGTATTCATACCCTTTGACTTATTCCACATTTTGTTAAGTTACAGCCTGAATTCAAAATGGATAAAAAAAAAAAAATCACACCCTTCTACACACAATACCCCATAATGACGAAGTGAAAACATGTTTTTAGACATTTTTTCAAACATTTTGAAAATAAAATACAGAAATATCTCATTAACATAAGTATTCACATCCCTGACTCAATAGTTTGCAGAAGCACCTTTGGCGGCGATTACAGCTGTGAGTATTTTTGGGTAAGTCTCTAAGATCTTTACACACCTGGATTGTACAATATTTGCATGTTATTCTTTTTAAATCTTCAAGCTCTGTCAAGTTGATTGTTCATCAATGCTAGACAGTCATTTTGAAGTATTGCCATAGATTTTCAAGCCGATTTAAGTCAAAACGGTAACTAGGCCACTCAGGAATATTCAATGTCATCTTGGTAAGCAACTCAAGTGTAGATTTGGCCTTGTGTTTTAGGTTATTGCCCTGCTGAAAGGTGAATTCGTATCCCAGTGTCTGTTGGAAAGCAGACTGAAACAGGTTTTCATCTAGGATTTTGCCTGTGCTTATAGTTGTATTTTTTTTTTATCCAAACAAACTCTTACAGTAAGTCCTTCCCGATGACAAGCATATTCATAACATTATGCAGCCACCACCATGCTTGAAAATATGAAGAGTGCTTCTCAGTTCTGTGTTGTGTTGGATTTGCCCCAAACATAACACTTTGTGTTCAGGACATTTTTTATTTATTTATTTCCCCTTTATTTAACCAGGTAGGCTAGTTGAGAACAAGTTCTCATTTACAACTGTGACCTGGCCAAGATAAAGCAAAGCAGTGTGACACAGACAACAACACAGAGTTACGCATGGAATAAACAATAAACAAGCAAATAACACAATAAACAAGTCAATGACACAGTAGAAAATAAAGAAAGTATTTATACAGTGTGTGCAAAAGGCAAGAGGAGGTAGGCAATAAATAGGCCATAGGAGCAAATAATTACAATTTAGCAGATTAACACTGGAGTGATAAATGAGCAGATGATGATGTGCAAATAGAGATACTGGTGTGCAAAATAGCAGAAAAGTCAATAAAAACACTAAGGGGATGAGGTAGGTAGATTGGGTGGGCTATTTACAGATGGACTATGTACAGCTGCAGCGATCGGTTAGCTGCTCAGATGGCTGATGCTTAAAGTTGATTTCTTTGCCACATTTTGTGCAGTATTATTTAAAAGCCTTGTTGCAAACAGGATGCACGCTTTGGTAATATATTTTATTCTGTACAGGCTTCCTTCTTTTCACTCTGTAATTTAGGTTAATATTGTGGGGTAAGTACAATGTTGTTGATCCATCCTCAGTTTTCTCTTATCTCTTACTCTTCTTTGCGAGGCATTGAAAAACCTACCTGGTCTTTTTATGGTTAAATCTGTGCTTAATATTCACTACTCCATTGATGGACCTTACAGATAATTGTATGTGTGAGGTACAGAGATGGGGTAGTAATTTAAAATGATATTAACCACTGTTATTGAACACTGAATGAATCCATTTAACTTATTATGCCATTTGTTAAGCACATGTATACTCCTGAAGTTATTCAGGCGTGCCATAACAAAGGGGTTGAATACTTATAGACTCAAGACATTTCAGCTTTACATTTTTTATTCATTTCAAAAATGTTCTACCAACACATTTCCACTTTGACATTATTGGGTATTGTGTGTAGATCAGTGACACCAAATCTAAATGTAATCCATTTTAAATTCAGGCTGTAACACAACAAAATGTGGAAAATGTAAAGGGGTGTTGTCACGTTCTGACCTTTATTTCCTTTGTTTTGTCTTTATTTAGTATGGTCAGGGCGCGAGTTGGGGTGGGCAGTCTATGTTTGTTTTTCTATGTTGGTTTTTGTGTTCAGCCTAATATGGTTCTCAATCAGAGGCAGGTGTCGTTAGTTGTCTCTGATTGAGAATCATACTTAGGTAGCCTGGGTTTCACTATTGGTTTGTGGGTGTTTGTTTCCGTGTTAGTGTTTGTCGCCACACGGTACTGTTTCGGTTTTCATCACATCGTTTATTGTTTTGTATTTCAGTGTTCAGTTCGTTTTTAATAAATTGTCATGAACACTTACCATGCTGCATCTTGGTCCGATCCTTACTCCTCTTCGGACGAAGAGGAAATTTGCCGTTACAGGTGTGAATACTTTCTGAAGGCACAATACTGTATATAAAGGTGGGGTGTGTGAGGAATTTTGTTAAGAAGTTTGAGTTCTAGACCATAAGCATGGCTCTCCTTTTGATGGAAATTCGGAAAGTACTTTTTTCACATTTTGTTACAGTACAGCCTTATTCTAAAATGGATTAAACAGATTTCCCCCCTCATCAATCTACACCCAGTTACCCATAATGACAAAGCAAAAACTGATTTTTAGAAATGTTTGCAAATAAAATAAAATTAAATATCATATTTACATAAATATTCAGACCCTTTACTCAGTACTTTGTTGAAGCACCTTTGGCAGCGATTAGTCTCGAGTCTTCATGGGTATGACGCTACAAGCTTTGCACACCTGTATTTGGGGAGTTTCTCCCATTCTTCTCTGCAGATCCTCAAGCTCTGTCAGGTAGGATGGAGAGCGTCGCTGCACAGCTATTTTCAGGTCTCTCCAGAGATGTTTGATCGGGTTCAAGTATGGGCTCTGGATGGGCCACTCAAGGACATTCAGAGACATGTCCTGAAGACATTTCTGTGTTGTCTTGGCTGTGTGCTTAGGATCGTTGTCCTGTTGGAAGGGGAACCTTACAGTCTGAGGTGCTCTGGAGCAGGTTTTCATCAAGGATCTCTTTGTACTTTGCTCTGTTCATCTTTCTCTCGATCCTGACTAGTTTCCCAGTCCCTGCTGCTGAATAACATCCCCACAGCTTGATGCTGCCACCACCATGCTTCACCGTAGGGATGGTGGCAGTTTTCCTCCAGACGTTATGCTTGGCATTCAGGCCAAAGAGTTCAGTCTTGGTTTCATCAGACCAGAAAGGCTTCTTAACAGCTTCTACCCCCAAACCATAAGACTGATGAACAGCTAATTAAATGGCTACCCTGACTATTTTTATTGACCCCCCCCCCCCCCCCCCTGTTTATTATCTATTCTTAGTCACTTTACCCCTACCTACATGTACATTACATCAATTACCTAGACTAGCCTATACCCCCACACATTGACTCGGTACCGGTACCCCCTGTATACAGCCCCGTTATTATTATTTTATTGTTGCTCTTTTATTTTTTTACTTTAGTTTTCTTAGTAAATATTAATAACTCTTATTTTCCTTAACTGCATGGTTGGTTAATTCAGCACACTTCGAGCAGAGTTTGTTGAATGAACAAACTTTAACACATTAGCTCAAATTCTTGTCCATTTGAAGTCCACTCAATTCACAGAATAATGCTGATTAAGCAATTGGTTAACTTGGCTTTTTACAGAGTACTGTGTATCTGAGGGCAGTGTACCTGAGGGCAGTTCTGATTCTGAATGATCTTCAGGTAGAATGTCATCACACTCCACATACTCAATTATCTTTTCTATTCCCAACATAATTCATCTACTTCTTCAAGGGGAATGTTAAGTAGAAATATGACCCCAAACTCAAACATGTCACTGCCACAGGGCCTGCCAATGGGTTGTAGGAGTGTACAGGACAATTTAACAACAACACACTGAAGAGGGGAGATAGCAAAGTCATCTTCTGCTCAAAATCTCACGCTCTCCCTTAACCCCAGAGACGGTTGTCCAAATTAGGGAAGACTCAATAGAGGAACCGAGTCAGATGCATGAAAGAGATGTGGCATTTTGATCTGGAAACAACCACAACAAGTTGGTTTACATCATTACATAGACTCTGCAATGCCTTATTACAGAATCCCACAACTTTTAGCGATGAAACATTCTGTACGCAGGATAGCTATTGAAATGCTTGGTTGAATTGACAGTATGCTGCCCGCTCAGGGAAGTGAAGAAAGGTGTTGCATGGTTATTTGATGTGACACAACCTGATAATGATGAAATGATATAATAAATAAAGTGTAATGCTATAAAAAGTCTAATAAAAAGTGGCACTATAAACAGTGGCACTTGACTCACCAGGAGCATTTGTTTTTGTTTTGTTTTTTAGGAAATGAGCAACCAGTGTCATGGTTAAAAAAAAAATCTTAGTACATACTGCTGTTCTATCACACATGCAATGATGTCTGTGTGAAAAAAACATTGTTTGAAGTAACATCTTGTAACAACAATGTTATTGTAATATTGCAAACGGATGTGTCAGTTTCACCGCTATGGATTACAGTTCAAGGTTGACTAATGCTATTGACTATCGCAATTACCTGAGACCATTGAGTCATACAGTACAGTATGTGGGAAGGATAGTTCCTCTTGTTGCCCCATGTTGGAAGATTGCAGATGCTGACTGAAACATAAGGAGTATTTCTTCACAGCTGGATTGTGTACCAGGTAACAATGAATGAAATCCAACTGTGTTAAAATTACCTGGGGTGTTGACAGCCTAAGTGTCAATGTAACTTCATTATTTCATAGTTATGCTCCTGTAAGTTAGCTAAACTGCTCTAGACTATTTGAATCCTTATTTAAATGATTCACTGCATGTTTCTTTGCTGTAGGTAGTTGGCAGCATAACCCATAGTGACAGGACTGATGAGTAAAGGTTGGCATGCTACTAATTGAGAGTAGGCTACTATGAATCTGTGGGGTTGCCCTGGCGATGCCAACTTAGCGTGACTCTGTCTGTCTGACTGTCCTAAGCACTGCTTATTTAAAACCATTACCTTCACTTTACATACTCCATGGTCATAATCAGTTGTTCAGTTCATTATTGATGTATCTATGTAAATTACAATAATGTATCTATTACACACATATTACACTAGAGGCCCAGAGGCTAGAGAAGAGGACCAGTAGCCGGAAGGTTTGAATCCCAGGCCGGGCATTAAAAATGAACTGACAACCAGAATGCACCTGGTATTAGATCTCCTCCTTAACCTCTTTAACCCAACCATAGTGCCAGAGGCACTGCACTGCAGCTGACCCTGTGCTACTCCCAAAGTATGGTATTTTTCCACTTCTGATGGACTATAGTGCTACAGGTGGACGTTTCTTGATTGATGGGCATCATGGGTCGTTGCACTAAAGTAGTTTGGGGCCGGTGTCTGTGAAATGGGACAGCAGCCAACTAGCCAAAGTCCATGGGCTGCATCGGTTTCCTCTCTCTTTCTTTTTAATAACCAAATATTATATTGACTTTTGTTTTGATAAATCAATGTCATATCACTCTTTTACACTTGACTTAATATGATGGAAATAATCATTCCCTCCTATACATGCAATAACACGTTTTTCTGAGAGAGTGGTACATTCTACAATACTAAGTACACAAAGTGTTTTTCGCAATAACTTAGTAATTTAGAATGTGAAATACACAATAGATTGATGTCAGCAAGTAAGACAAATATAAATCAATATACCAATTATTTAGAGGATATGACTATTGATAACACATTTATTTTAAGCTTGTGGAGCTTTATTTCTGTGTCTGAATACAGTTTTGTGGGTATTTTTTTCTTCCAATTTATAGTACATTACAGTACATTGTGAAAAGTAATTACGATTAAGGCAGTGTTTTTGTCTGTCATAATGTATTTGGTGTCTGTCATCACCTTGATTTCCTTCCTCTTGTTTGATGAGGGTTTTACCAGTGATGACTCACTGACATTGCTCAACTCTCCGGGCTTTGAGCGTATATAAGACGTCTCCTGGCCACAAACCACACAAAGAAGACACTCTTGAGGAAGAAGCATCATGAAGACTTTCAATCTGTGCTTACTACTAATCAACCTGGCAATAGTGGTTCACTCTTTGCCAATCTCGCCACCTAGTGAAGAAGATGAAGCCCTTGCAGAGGTATGCTTCTTGTCACATCTTTTGCTAGAAGGGCCTATATGGGTTTTACAACTGAAATGATTGTGATGGAACAGATGTGTACATGTAACTTCATATGGCTTGGTCAGTTTGTTATTGTAAAAGAGAATGTTGATAATAAAAATACATTGGACTTAGTTGTGTTGAACTATTGATGTGCAAGAACTATTGAAATACTTGCTTAGTTAGATACTATACTCATAACACAGTAAAGTCATTGTTTATTTTAACACTTGTTGTGTGAGCCTTGTACACCTACCATAGGATATTATATTCATGACTGTAGTAAAGGTCACCATAATGTACTATCATATTAACATCATGCTTGCTGTGTTTTCTGTAGACGTACCTGAAGAGGTTTTTTAACCTGACAGAGGAGACGGGTCCTGCGTTCAAACGGGGGCCCAGCCAGCGGAGCAGGAAGGTCAGCGAGATGCAAACTTTCTTTGGCCTCAAGGTGACAGGAACCTTGGACGCTGAGACTGTGACAATGATGAAGAAGCCACGCTGTGGGGTACCTGATGTCCAACTCAGCCGCTTCACCACCTTCGACAATCGCAAGTGGCAGACCAATCAGGTTACCTACAGGTGAGAGGAGTGAGAAAGACTCATTTGACCATGGTGAATTTATGCTAAGAGAAAATAAGGCTTGTCATGTTAACATTTAGTTATGTGCGTTTATTAATCAGGTGGTCTTTAAACTTTGAGAAAAACAAGGCAAGTATCCACTTAGTGTGGATAATAATGTTTTTGTATTTGAAAACATCAAGTTATGTACAGAGACAGTGATGATAGCCCTTTGAGGAATGTTTTTCTAATGTTGACTGTTGGTGTATTGTGTTCTTCAGGATTGAGAACTACACCCCTGACATGACTGTGGCTGAGGTGGACAACTCCATAGAGAGAGCACTGCAGGTGTGGGCCAAGGTCTCCCCCCTGAGGTTTACCCGCATCTACAGTGGCATCGCTGACATCATGATCTCATTCGGCACCAGAAGTAAGAAACTTTTATCCTACCTAACACAATGAAACAGAAAAATACTGTGAAACGTTTATTGTACATTATGATGCATTGTGGAACATTGTGTGGGTGGGGAAGAAAATGCTATATTTCGAGTGGTACTGTAATTACATTGCACAGAATACAGTACCAGACCGTATTTTTGGAGTGTCGAAAGCCTTTTGTCTGGCTGATTAACATATTTTGAGGTGTGCCTTGTAAGAGGCTATATTTGTTGCACCCATTAGTGAGAATGCTGTACCAATTTAACTGGTATGTGGCAATAGTGCCCCATCAATTTACAATGTATAGGGGACAGATTGGAGTGGCAGCAAGTCTTAAACCTTTAATTGTCAACCTCAAATTACCTGGCAGCCAACCTGCTGGCACCAACCCCATGTAATTACAGCAAAATACAAACCTTACCTCCCCTAATTGAATATCATTCATTCATCCATTGCAGTATTGTACTGTGCGTAATTACACAGTACATGCTTTGATACTGTATTTAGATTACAGGTGGTGTATTGCAATATGAAATACTGTAACTTACTAACCACTTGCTGCTTGTAAGTTACTGTCATATTCACAGCAACCCCTTTACAGTGTACTATAATTAGCTAATAAGCTGATGTACCAAAATGTCATACTGTAGATGTTCACAAAGAATGTATCCATTTAAAAAGGGAACATAAAGTACTGTATGTACTGTACAGTGCTTTGTTTTGAAAGACAGACGGTCACTTCAAAGGCTCTCAGGATGTTTTTGTATAGCAGAGTTAGAAATGGAGGGATGCAGGGAGATACCTGTAGAGGATCCACTGTTTACATTCCTCCTGTCAGAGTGTAGTACAGGTATAGACCTATTCAGGGGCACCCTCCGCTACATGCCACTTACATAACCAACATCACCATCACTCACAAACACAGACATCCACAATGGTCTCGGTGACATTCTGCTGCACTTTAATCTCTTTTACATAGTTTGATGTGCTGACAGAATGGAGAGACACCCAAATACCACTTACATGACCATCATCACCACTCGTAATCTTAAACACATACATCCACAGTAGCATCAATATCATGTCACTGCTTGTCCCTCACTGTAATCAGTATGTACAGTTTGATGAGTTGAAGGGGTGTTATTAGAGCCACTCTGCCTTATTTCACCCTCTGAGGTTTTTACCAAGTGTATCGGTTTTAAGAAACTAACATTCTATATAAATCATTTGAATATAAATGTTTATACAGTATGCACTTGTCCTTATCTCTGATGGCTCAAATGATGATTTCTCCTGTCTGTGTAGATCATGGTGATTCTTACCCCTTCGATGGCCCTGATGGCACCCTGGCCCATGCCTTCTCCCCCGGTGCTGACATTGGAGGAGATGCTCATTTTGACGATGACGAGTCCTTCAGCTTCAGCTCAACCAGAGGTGAGACCCTCTATCACAACAATATGTGGAACATGACTTCATTTACGCTGTTTCAATTGTAGGACAGTCCTGAGTGACATGTCATGATAATTGCCACAAAAGAGTAAAATATCTGTAATTATGTATTGTCATCATAAAGGGTACAACCTGTTCTTGGTGGCTGCCCATGAGTTTGGCCATTCCCTCGGTCTCAGCCACTCCACCGACCCTGGAGCACTGATGTACCCAGTGTACAGCTACACAGACCCCAGCACCTTCTCTCTGCCCCGCGATGACGTCAACGGTATCCAGCACATCTATGGTCAGTATTCAATTATCTTTTCTCTTTCTGCCCAGTTTGTTTCAGCTTTATATTGCTAAATTCCACTTTGTTTGCTTTTGACTGATCAACAAAAAGGCTCAGGCCAAATCATTTATTGATCTCCAAGTCATTTTATACTGGAACTTGAATTAATGAGTATCTGTGTCCTCCAGGTCCAAACACAGATGTGAACCCCAAACCAGACAAGCCAGATCCTACACCCCCTTCCACCCCTAATGCCTGTGACCCCACCCTAGTTTTGGATGCTGTCACCACTCTACGTGGGGAGAAGATGTTCTTCAAGGGCAGGTACAGCAAATCATGTAGCCTAGATCAAATGTTCAGTGACTTATGGTAACCTACAGCTCAAAAAAGGTCAATGAATGACACGGTTTCCCAGGAAAACAGGTTGCCTGTTCATCTGTAATCAAGAGCTTCAACGTCCTGATGTCTTCCCTCCATCCTCAGGTTCTTCTGGCGTAGCTACTCTCAGAGCAGCAAACCACAACAGAGCCTCATCAAGAACTACTGGCCCGAACTCCCCGACAACATCAATGCTGCTTACGAGAGCCAGCTATCTGACAGAGTGTTCCTCTTCAAAGGTATGGCAGAGTCACCAAATGCCTCAAATTAGCCCTGGTATGGCTGTAGTCTCCATAACTTGTCTAGAGACATATCAGAGCTAGCCTCATACACTACAGTGGCTTGCGAAAATATTCACCCCCCTGGGAATTTTTCCTATTTTGTTGCATTACTATTCACCACCCCAAAGTCAATACTTTGTAGAGCCACCTTTTGCAGCAATTACAGCTGCAAGTCTCTATAAGCTGGCACTATGGCTGTAATGAATACTGTGTGAATATGTCTCAGCAATACATTCTCTGTCCCTGCAGATAGTCAGGTCTGGGCTCTCTACGGCTATGACATCGTCCCCGGTTATCCCAGAAACCTGAAGAGCTTGGGCCTGCCCAGTACCGTGAATAAAGTTGACGCCGCCCTGTACGATGAAGATTCTCGCAAGACCTTGTTCTTCGTTGATGACAACTACTACAGGTTAGTGGAGTCTGTTTAATCATTACAAGTTATTGCATTTTTATTCATTGTTCTATGTACTGTGTATTGCCATTAGATGTCACTAATATTTCTGTTACCGTAGTTACGACGAGGCAATGAAAAGGATGGACAAAGGTTTCCCCAAGCGTGTGGATGAAGGGTTCCCAGGCATGACAAGCAAAGTGACTGCAGCCTTCCAAGTCCGAGGTGAGTGTGATACAGCATCTAAACACATTACAAGCCAAGCATATGGAAATGAACAATGACGTGGAAAAAATGTTGATTCAACCAGTATGTGCCCAGTAGGATGTCTCTAACCTCTCTACCCTATATGGTTTTACAGGCTTTACCTA
Organism: Oncorhynchus clarkii lewisi; assembly: GCF_045791955.1. Taxonomy (NCBI): domain Eukaryota; kingdom Metazoa; phylum Chordata; class Actinopteri; order Salmoniformes; family Salmonidae; genus Oncorhynchus; species Oncorhynchus clarkii. The sequence goes on from NC_092156.1 coordinate 33,000,879, forward strand.
CCTCTATAGTGGCTCCTATATGTTTGAGTACAGCATGAGGACCAGGAGACAGTTACGCGTGCTAAGAAACAACTACTTCCTGCCCTGTTAGAACATCGACACTCATGAGCCGTTTAAAGTAGCAGCCATGAACAACAATGAATGCAGCCAAATATTTTTTTATAATATATAATATAGTTGTTGTAACTTTGAGATTTTAAAGATTTGTTTTCTAATAAATATTTTTGTCACATGTCTATTTAAATATCTATTCATGCATCTCAATTATTTTATATGTTTCTTGATTAAATTGTAACCTAAATAATCTGAAAACATGAATGTATTGAATGAAGGCCAAACAAGTTTTTACACTTTGCATATTCAAATAAATTCCAAGTTATTGAGATTTTTTTTGCCTTTTACTATGGTGTACTTATGGTGGAAACATTATGGAGAAAAGATGCGTATTTGATCCATTGCTTCAAATGACATTAACAAACAATTCACTTAAACAAATATACAACCCACAGAGGGTCCTACTAATCACCCAAAACAACTGCAAACAACTACAGAACAGGTGTCCCAAACAACCCGCAACAACCACAAACAGATACAACAAACAACCCAAAACATCCACAAGCTACCACAAACAGATAACGCAAACAACCCAAACCCAAACAACCACAAACAGGTACCACAATCAACCACAAACAACCTCAAATAACCACAAAAACAGGTAACCAAAAGAACCCAAAGGTACCCTGCCCCCAAATAATGAGAAGCATCCAGCTGCAGAGTATGCATGCCGAGGCCACCTGTTATGAACGAAACCTCAAAGTGCATTTTCTGGCGTATTTTTGCGTCTCAGTTGGTATGTGTTCTCTAAGGCCCTGGACCACAGCTATAATATGTCACTAGCTCTGGTCCAAGGCATAGCTAGTAGCTTGCTATGGTCCCCACTCGCTCTGGTCCAGGGCATAGCTAGTAGTGCTGGTCCGCTACTAGCTAGTGTGGACCAGAGCTAAACCAGAGTTAATGTGGATCAGAGCTACTAGCTACTAGCTATACATTGGACCAGAGCAAGTTAGTGCGAACCAGAGCTAGACTAGAGTTAATGTGGACCAGAGTTCATGTGGACCAGAGCTAGTTATTTACTAGCTACGCCCTGGACCAGAGCTAGTGCGGACCAGCGCTACTAGCTATGCCCTAGACCAGAGCTAGTGTGGACCAGTACTAGCAAGCTACTAGCTATGCCCTGGACCAGAGCTAGTAACATATTATAGCTCTGGTCCAGGGCATTAGAGCACTGCACAAATACCAACTCAGACGCAAAAATATAATCTGAGACGCAAGCGCATGCTCTTTGAGGTTTGCAGACCTGGTGGCCTCAGGGTACATAATCTGCAGTTTGATGCTTCTTGTTGGTTGGGGTACTTTTGGGTTCTTTTTGGTACCTGTTTGGGGTACTTCGGGGTTATTTTGGGTACCCGTTTCTGGTTGTTTAGTGATTAGTAGGACCCCCAATGGTACATGAAATGGAATGGATATAATAACAGAGATGGAGAATAACAATGAAGGAACTCAATCTTCTACATGCCACACTGATTTAGTATACCACAAGGTATAACTAAACTAATTATTTAGGGAAATAATTTGGTGTGTGACTTTGATCTGGTCTGCCTAGACTGCTAGTTATTTTGTTATTTTCACGGTAAAATATAGATGAGAACATTTCGAAGAACCGCTCTGCCATATCAAGCAATGATCTTCTTGTAATGAAATACAAAGGCCAATGAGTATTATGGTCCAAACACACAAAGAAAGTCGTGAAGAGGGCACGACAATGCCTTTTCCCCCTCAGGAGACTGAAAAGATTTGGCATGGGTCCCCAGATCCTCAAAAAGTTCCACAGCTGCACCATCGAGAGCATCCAGACCGGTTGCATCACCGCCTGGTATGGCAACTGCTTGGTATCTGACCGTAAGGAGCTACAGAGGGGACTGCGTAAAGCCCAGTACATCACTGGGCCCAAGCTTCCTGCCATCCAGGACCTACATATATACTAGGCGGTGTCAGAGAAAGGCCCAAAAAATTGTCAAAGACTCCAGTCACCCAAGCCATAGACTGTTCTCTCTGCTACCCCATGGTAAGCGGTACCGAAGAGCTAAGTCTAGGTCCAAAAGGCTTCTCAACAGCTTCTACCCCCAATCACATGGCCACCCGGACTATTTACATTGACCCCCCCACCGTTTATTATCTATGCATAGTCCCTTTACCCCTACCTATATGTACAAATTTCTCGACTAACCTGTACCCCCGCACAAATACTCAGTATCGGTACCCTGTATATAGCCTCGTTATTGTTATGTTGTTGTATAAAAAAAAATGTTTTGCTTTAGTTTATTTAGCAAATATTTTTTTAACAATTTTTCTTAAAACTGCATTGTTGGTTAAGGGTTTGTAAGTAAGCATTTCACAGTAAGGTCTACACATGTACATGTGACAAATAACATTTGACTTGATTTGAGCAATGGAAAGAAACCATGAGCTAGCATGACAGTCCCCAGGCTACATGAGAAAATGACACACATTTGGCAAATATTCTGGTTTGCTTGATCTAACCCCCAGTATAGTCCAGTGACACAGGAGAAAATGATATGTTAAGATACATCAAAACAGGTAATCAGTTGTCACATCAGTATGAGCCATGCTAACGATACACAAAGAGGCTAGTCTCCTCTCGTGACAGGTGCAAGCTAGGAGTCAAGATCCTCCCCTCTTGCCAATTAAGTTTTTACAATTGCCTAATCCCCTGTTTCTGCTCTTTGAGCTACAATTAAACACATACATGGACGTTACAGTAGGTCAACATCAGTTTAACTAGTTTCTCCCGTAAGAAAATATTATATTATATATATTAATAAAAATGTTGTATATGTCTGAATGCTTGCTTGGATTGAATTAATCAGCCACTTTAAATAATAAGTGAATAATAGTCAAAATAATAGAGTTCCTCTCAATCCTTTTCCTATGTTTTAAGTTGTCAGCTTCAGTGTACATCCAGTAGCTTATGTTAGAAGCTGTCTGCAAACTTTCTGTATTCTGCATCAGGACGTCCGTACATAGCTAGCAATAATTATGGTAATGCATCCTTAGTCCCTAACACCACCATGCTTCACCGTAGGGATGGTGGCAGGTTTTCTCCAGACGTGATGCTTGGTATTCAGGCAAAATAGTTCAATCCTGGTTTCATTAGACCAGAGAATCTTGTTTCTCATGGTCTGAGAGTCCTTTAGATGCCTTTTGGCAAAGTCCAAGCAGGCTGACATGTGCCTTTTACTGAGGAGGGGCTTCCGTCTGGCCACTCTACCATAAATGCCTGATTGGTGGAGTGCTGCAGAGATGGTTGTCTTTCTGGAAGGTTCTCCCATCTCCACAGAGGAACTCTGGAGCTCAGAGTCAGAGTGACCATCGGGTTCTTGGTTACCTCCCTGACCAAGGCTATTTTCCCCCAATTGCACAGTTTGGCCGGACAGCCAGCTCTAGGAAGTTGTTAATGTCTAGGAGCAACAACGTCTGAGTGGGGAAGTGGAAGGCCACACAAGCTCGCACAACAGGACCGCCGAGTGCTGAAGCGCAACACTACTGAGTTCCAAACTGCCTCTGGAGGCAACGTCAGCACATTAACTGTTCTTTCTGAGCTTCATGAAATGGGTTTCCATGGCCGAGCAGCTGCATACAAGTCTAAGATCACCATGCGCAATTCCAAGCGTCAGCTGGAGAGGGGTAAAGCTCGCTGCCATTGGACTCTGGAACAGTGGACAAACCTCTGCTTGGCGGATGCCAGGAAAACGCTACCTGCCCCAATCCATAGTGCCAACTGTAAAGTTTAGTGGATGAGGAATACTGGTCTGGGGGCTGTTTTCATGGTTCAGGCTAGGCACCTTGAAGGGAAAACGCTACGGAATACAATGTCATTGTAGACAATTCTATGCTTCCAACTTTGTGGCAACAGTTTGGGGAAGGCCCTTTCCTATTTCAGCATGACAATGCCCCCGTGCACAAAGCGAGGTCCATACAGAAATGGTTTCTCGAGATCGGTGTGGAAGAAGTTGACTGGCCTGCAGAGAGCACTGACCTCAACCCCACAGAACACATTTGAGATGAATTGGAACGCGAATGTTCCAACATCTAGTGGAAAGCCTTCCCAGAAGATTGGAGGCAGTTTTAGCAGCAAAGGGGGGACCAACTCCATATTAATAATGCCCATGATTTTAGAATGAGATATTTGATGAGCAGGTGTCCACATACTTTTGATGATGTAGTGTATTTCATCTGCGTTGTTTACAGTGGGAGCAAATTAAGCATAGAGGGCAGAACAAGCAAGGAGGTAGGCAAAGGCAAGCACGAGCTAGCGAGATCCTATTAGCGTGTTGTAGCATGTATTTGATATTTCCGTTAGGGAAACTCAATTAGACCTTGGAATCCTCCTAAACATCACAATTTTGTACAAATTTGGCAAAGCGTCAAGTCTATAAATCTTAGTGCACTGTGTCCATAAAAGATTCCAGTTTAGGGAAGAGAAAAATGTATTGAGATCAGATGTTTCATCGATAAGAAAATTAGCAGAACATTGGCCCAGTTTCACCTAGTTCCATCCTCTCCCACTAAACGTGACTGGACTTCCTCTCATTACCATATTTAGTGATAAGAAAACGTTCCTCTTCTTCTTCGATAGGCTTTAACGGCGGTTGGCATCCAATGTTAATGGTGCAATACTGCCACCAGCGTGATGGGTTATTGAATAAGAAACTAAAAAACCAAAAGGGGGAAAACATCATTATACAAAATACAAAATTAAAACACGTCAACTAACAAAACTCACCGCACTTCTTCAATCACAGTCCACTCCAAAGTACATTCCTACACAAGCTCAGTGGCCTGCAATGGCGGGAACATTCACTGACAGGGGGCATAAAAAAATGGTGCCGATAGATAGGGCAGCCGTGCTTCAAGCCCCTATGCAACTTTGCAGTATTTTGTTGTCTTATGTGTTATTTCTTACATTATTAGCCCAGAAAAATGTTTGTGTTATTACACACAGCCGGGAAGAACTTTTGGATATCAGAGCGACGGTAACTCACCAGCATTACCAGCATTACGACGAGGAATATGACTTTCCCGAATCGGATCCTACGTTTGTTTCCCCTAGGGCAATTGAACTGATCCCAGAGGCTGATCCTAAACACCGTCGGTGGAGAAGAGGTATTCGGAGGGGACTTCTTGTCCGACTCAGGAGGCACGCACACCACCCACTGCTTACGAGTATATTATTCGCTAATGTTCAGTCTCTGGATAATAAAGTTGATGAGCTCAGGGCGAGGATTTCCTTCCAGAGAGATATCAGGGATTGTAACATACTCTGTTTCACAGAAACATACTCTGTTTCACAGAAACACTCGACCACTGCTACTCCAAATCCCGGGATGCCTACAAGTCCTTCCCCCGGCCTCCCTTCAGAAAATATGATTACAACTACATTTTGCTCTTCCCTGCCTATAGGCAGAAACTCAAACAGGAAGTACCCGTGCTAAGGACTATTCAATTCTGGTCTGACCAATCGGAATCCAAGCTTCAAGGTTGTTTTGATCATACAGACTGGGATATGTTCTGGGTAGCCTCCGAGAATAACATTGATGAATACACTGATACGGTGATACGGTGATACGGAGTATATCAGGAAGTGTATAGGGGATGTCGTACCCAATGTGACTATTAAAACCTACTCTAACCAGAAACTGTGTATAGATGGCAGCATTCGCGCAAAACTGAAAGTGCGAACCAAGCATTTAACATGGCAAGGTGACTGGGAATATGGCCAAATACAAACAGTGTAGTTATTCCTTCCGTAAGGTAATAAAACGTCAGTATAGAAACAAAGTGGAGTCACAATTCAACAGCTCAAACACAAGACATAAGTGGCAGGGTCTACAGACAATCATGGACTACAAAGAGAAAACCGGCCACGTTGTGGAAACCGATGTTTTGCTTCCGGACAAGCTAAACACCTTCACCCGCCTTGAGGATAACACAGTGCCACCGATGCGGCCCGCTATCAAGTACTGTGGGCTCTACTTCTCTGTGGCCGACATGAGTAAATCATTTAAGCGTGTTAACCCTCGCAAGGCTGCCAGCCCAGATGACATCCCGAGCCGCGTCCTCAGAGCATGTGCAGACCAGCTAGCTGGAGTGTTTACGGACATATTTAATCTCTCCCTATCCCAGTCTGCTGTCCCCACATGCTTCAAGATTGCCACCATTATGCCTGTACCCAGGAAAGCAAAGGAAACTCAACTAAATGACTATCGCCCCGTAGCACACTGCCTCAACCCCTGGTACTGGGTCTCAACCCTGCCCTGTGCAACTGGGTCCTGGACTTCCTGATGGGAAGCCCCCAGATGGTGAAGATAAGAAACATCTCCACTTTGCTGATCCTCAACACTGGGGCCCCACAATGGTGTGTGTTCAGCCACCTCCTGTACTCCCTGTTCACCCATGACTGCATGGCCATGCACGCCTCCAACTCAATCATCAAGTTTGCAGACGACACAACAGTAGTAGGCTTGACTACCAACAATGACGAGACAGCCTACAGGGAGGAGGTGAGGGCTCTCGGAGTGTAGTGTCAGGAAAATAACATCTCACTCAATGTCAACAAAACAAAGGAGATGATCGTGGACTTCAGGAAACAGCAGAGAGAGCACCCCTCTATCCAAATCGGAAGGACAGCAGTGGAGAAGGTGGAAGTTTTAAGTTTTAAGTTCCTCGGTGTACACATCACAGACTGAAATGGTCCACTCACACAGACAGTGTGGTCAACCTCAGGAGGCTGAAGAAATTTGTATTGGCCTCTAAGACCCTCACATGTTTTTACAGATGCACAATTGAGAGCATCCTGTTGGGCTGTATCACCGCATGGTACGGCAGTAACACAAGTGTGTGTGGAAGGGCGGTAATACTAGTGTGTTTGGATGGGGGGTAATACTAGTGTGTGGAGGGGGGGGGGGTAACACGTGTGTGTCAAGGGGGGTTAACACTAGTGTGTTTGGGGAGGGGATAACACTAGTATGTGTGGGGGCTGGGGTAACACTAGTGTCTGTGGACGGGTGTAACACTAGAGTGTGTGGGGGGTGTAACACTAGTGTGTGTGGAGGGGGTGTGAAACTAGTGTGATTGGAGGGGGGATGACACTAGTGGGATTGGAGGGGAATGACACTAGTGTGTGTGGAGGGGTAACACTAGTGTGTGTGAAGGGGTGGGTAACACTAGTGTGTGTGAAGGGGTGGGTAACACTAGTGTGTGTGAAGGGGTGGGTAACACTAGTGTGTGTGGAGGGGGGTCTGGTAAATAGCAAGATGACCTCGGGATGCAGTGTAAGTCCTGGCTGGTAGCCTCTTAGATGAGAGAGGGCCTCGCAGCTCATCTTCCTCAGGTTCATGATGGCTTCGTGGGGCAGTGTGGGCTGAGGTGAGTGGTGACAGGCATATCTTGGCAAGACGCACAGACTCTTCTTTGGGGCGATACGCCCACAACCGCAGAGCTCTCCAGAGGGCGGTGCAGTCTGCCCAACACATCACCAGGGGCAAACTACCTGCCCTCCAGGACACCTACAGCACCCGATGTCACAGGAAGGCCAAAAAGATCATCAAGGACAACAACCACCCGAGCCACTGCCTGTTCACCCAGCTATCATCCATAAGGCGAGGTCAGTACAGGTACATCAAAGCTGGGACCGAGAGACTAAAAAACAGCTTCTATCTCAAGGTCATCAGACTGTTAACCAGCCATCACTAGCACATTAGAGGCTGCTGCCCTATATACATAGACTTGAACCACTTTCCACTTTAACATTGGAACACTAGTCACTTTAATAATGTTTACATATTTTGCATAACTCATCTCATATGTATATACTGTATTCTATTCTGTTCTACAGTATCTTAGTCTATGCCGCTCTGACATTGCTTGTCCAAGTATTTATATATTCTTAATTCCATTCCTTTACTTTAGATCTGTGTGTATTGTGTGTATTGTTGTGAAAATGTTAGATATTACTTGTTAGATATTTCACTACACCCGCAATAACATCTGCTAAACACGTGTATGTGACCAATAAAATTTGATTGGATTTTGACAGGATATCTGCCATTTATCTGGGTTGCCCTGTCTTTCTAAAGTCTTTGAAAGCCAAGTTAGTAAACAGATCACTGACCATTTTGAATCCCACCATACCTTCTCCGCTGTGCAATCCAGTTTCCGAGCTGGTCACGGGTGCACCTCAGCCACGCTCAAGGTATTAAACGATATCATAACCGCCATCGATAAAAGACAGTACTGTGCAGCCGTCTTCATCGACCTGGCCAAGGCTTTTGACTCTGTCAATCACCACATTCTTATCGGTAGACTCATTAGCCTTGGTTTCTCAAATGATTGCCTCGCCTGGTTCACCAACTACTTCTCAGATCGAGTTCAGTGTGTCAAATCGGAGAGCCTGTTGTCCCAACCTCTGGCAGTCTCTATGGGGGTACCACAGGGTTCAATTCAATTCTGGGGCCAACTCTTTTCTCTGTATATGTCAATGATGTCGCTCTTGCTGCGGATGATTCCCTGTTCCACCATTCCGTATACATCTGGCCCGTCTTTGGACACTGTGTTAACAAACCTCCAACCGAGCTTCAATGCCATACAACTCTCCTTCCGTGGCCTACAACTGATCTTAAACGCTAGTAAAACTAAATGCATGCTTTTCAACTGATCGCTGCCCGCACCCGCCCGCCCGACTAGCATCACTACTCTGGACGGTTCTGACTATGTGGACAACTACAAATACCTAGGTGTCTGGCTAGACTGTAAACTCTCCTTCCAGACTCATATTAAACATCTCCAATCCAAAATTAAAGCTTCCTATTTTGCAACAAAGCCTTCTTCACTCATGCCGCCAAACATACCCTCATAAAACTGATCCTTGACTTCGGCGATGTTATTTACAAAATAGCCTCCAACACTTTACTCAGCAAACTGGATGCAGTCTATCACAGTGCCATCCGTTTTGTCACCAAAGCCCCATATACCACCCACCACTGCGACTTGTATGCTCTCGTCAGCTGGCCCTCGCTACATATTCGTCGCCAGACCCACTGGCTCCAGGTCATCTATAAGTATTTGCTAGGTAAAGCTCCGCCTTATCTCAGCTCACTGGTCATGATAACAACACCCACCCATAGCATGCGCTCCAGCAGTTATATCTCACTGGTCACCCCCCTTAGCCAACACCTCCTTTGGTCGCCTTTCCGTACAGTTCTCTGCTGCCATTGACTGGAACGAATTGCAAAAATCGCTGAAGTTGGAGACATATCTCCCTCACTAACTTTAAGCATTGGCTATCTGAACAGCTAACTGATCGCTGCAGCTGTACACAGCCCATCTGTAAATAGCCCATCCAACTACCTACCTCATCCCCATATTGTTTTTATTTACTTTTTTTCTCTATAGCACACTAGTATTTCTACTTGCACGTCATCATCTGCACATCTATCACTCCAGTGTTAATTTGCTAAATTGTAATTACTTCGCCACTATGGCCTATTTATTGCCTTACCTCCTCACGCCATTTGCACATACTGTTTATATACTTTTTTTCTATTGTGTTATTGACTGTACGTTTGTTTATTCCATGTGTAACTCTGTGTTGTTGTTTGTGTCGCACTGCTTTGCTTTATCTTGGCCAGGTCGCAGTTGTAAATGAGAACTTGTTTTCAACTGGCCTACCTGGTTAAATAAAGGTGATTTTTTTTTTTGCCCTTTTGTCTGTGGTAGATTCCTTTAGATAACTAACTACAAGTTGTGAATCGTTTTTACTACAATGACCACAATGCGCACTGACGTGTTGCAAACACACCTCTCGTTCTGATTGGTCCATTGGGTTGGCGCTGTACTAGTCGGCTGAAGGTGAAATAGGTCCAACTTTGCGAACAAACCTCCGTTGCAGTTCAACATTATGTCATCAAGTGGACTTTTAACCATGCGTTCTCAAATTTGCAAGCGTTTGGTAAGTGGGGGTGACCAAAATCAATGTGGGCACTTCAAACGGGAAGCATTCCTTCTCATTTTTATCGGCCGCATGCACATGCTAGCTATTGTTGTTTTGACAGCCGGTTACGATAGAAAAGGCCTGCCTTGTAAACTTCGCTATCTATCTGATATAGTTAACTAGCCACAGCAATCCCTGTAATGTGTCAGCTTGCTATATATTGTTAGTTGACTCCTATAAATATATTGCTCTATCTACACCTCAATAATAGCAGTAGGAGCTAATCAGATTGCTAGCTGGCTGAATGTGGCATAACGTTGTCGTCCCCCCTCACACACTGACCGTTATAAAACAGTACCTAGCTGCTAATAGGTATATCCCTCCTCTGCCCTTGCAGGCTCACAAGTACCTGTCAAGGACATATTCAACTCGCCCTTCTTTAAATGTGAGTAAGTGACTGAAATGTTTTGGAACATAATTTACCCTTTTCAGGATCTTTGCAGCTAACTTGACACATTGAACTGACTGAGTGAAAGTGAGAATGTAGTAAGCTACTCAAGGGTTTTTGCCAAACTTTGATGGGTCATTTCAGGAAGTGGTCATCGTCAGTGCCGTCCGCACCCCGATGGGGTCCTTCAGAGGGAGCCTGGCAGCCGTACCGGCCACCAAACTGGGCTCCATCGCCATCAAAGGAGCCATTGAGAAAGCAGGTATGGAAGTGATATGAAGACTTTACGTCATTCCATTCATTCACAGTAAAATGATTGACAATTAGATGCATGTTTTGACACCGCAGTAGTGCTGAGCGATTAGTGCTTTTTGAGGTCGATTTGATTGTTAAAAAATAATAATGGTTTTTGGTTTTGATATTTTTTTTTAAAGAAATGCATTATGTAGGTTGTGTGCTGTGACACATACTAAAACGGTTAACAAAAGTCCATTGATGGTAGTGACTGCCCATTATTGCTTGTTGCTTGCTAGCCCTCATTATTGCTTATTGCTTGCTAGCCCTCATTTATTCACATTACTTTAATACAATATTTAGGTTGTGTATATTACATTTGTTTTGTTTGATGACTTTATTATTTAATTCCAAGTCATCTTCTCATCTCTATAGAGTTGCTGTCTGACAAAATCACAATTTTAGTTCTTAAAAGTAAATAAGGCATACTTTTATCACTGCTGAATACCAATTATCAATCACTTAGATCATGTATTTTCTGGTAGAGATACTGCTCTCTATCCCTTAATCACACATTCTTCTGTCTCTTTTACGTAGCAGGTGTAAAAGTAACATAGACCGGATAAGTAGTTGTACAATAGATTATGGTCATTGTCGTTAATTGTCAAGTTTTCTGCACTAAAGTATTGTAGAATATCAAATCAAATTTATTTATATAGCCCTTCGTACATCAGCTGATATCTCAAAGTGCTGTACAGAAACCCAGCCTAAAACCCCAAACAGCAAGCAATGCAGGTGTAGAAGCACGGTGGCTAGGAAAAACTCACTAGAAAGGCCAAAACCTAGAAAGAGACCTAGAGAGGAACCAGGCTATGAGGGGTGGCCAGTCCTCTTCTGGCTGTGCCGGGTGGAGATTATAACAGAACATGGCCAAGATGTTCAAATGTTCATAAATGACCAGCATGGTCAAATAATAATAATCACAGACAGAACAGTTGAAACTGGAGCAGCAGCACGGCCAGGTGAACTGGGGACAGCAAGGAGTCATCATGCCAGGTAGTCCCGAGGCATGGTCCTAGGGCTCAGGTCCTCTGAGAGAGAGCGAAAGAGAGAATTAGAGAGAGCACACTTAAATTCACACAGGACACCGGATAAGACAGGAGAAGTACTCCAGATATAACAAACTGACCCTAGCCCCCCGACACAAACTACTGCAGCATAAATACTGGAGGCTGAGACAGGAGGGGTCAGGAGACACAATATTAGCCTGTTGGAAACTACAACTCCCTACTACATCGCATATTTCGGGCTTGATCTGATTTATTTCTCTTACTATTGTAAAATACATTGTGTCCATAAAATGTATATAGTATGTATAAGCTGGAGGTAGAAGCCTAAGTGTTGTCCGTTTACTCCAAATAGGGGAGGGGCGGTAGGTTTGGTGGAAAATTATATATTTTAAATGTATCTATCCTATCTACAGTGCATTCGGAGAGTAGTCAGACCCCTTGACTTTTTCCTTATTTTGTTACTTTACAGCCTTATTCTAAAATGGATTCAATAGTTTTTCACTCAATCTACACACAATACCCCATAATGACAAAGCAAAAACAACTTTTTAGAAACCTTTGCGCCGTTCAACTTTCCCTCGATCCTGACTAGTCTCCCAGTTCCTGCCGCTGAACAACATCCCCACAGCCTGATGCTGCCACCACCGTGCTTCATTGGAGGGATGGTGCCAGGTTTCCTCCAGACGTGACGCTTGGCATTCAGGCAATAGTTAAATCTTGGTGTCATCAGATAGAGAATCTTGTTTCTCATGGTCTGAGAGTCCTTTAGGTGCCTTTTGGCAAACTCCAAGCGGGATTTAATGTGCCTTTTGCTGAGGATTGCTTCTGTCTGGCCACTCTACCATAAAAGCCTGATTGGTCAAGGGGTCTGAGTACTTCCCAAATGCACTGTATAGTGTGTGTGTGTGCCTCTGGGATAAAGTCTATCATGCTGGCTGCACAGAGTCTGATGTGTGTGTATATACACTACTGTTCAAAAGTTTGGGGTCACTTAGAAATGTCCTTGCTTTTGAAAGAAAAGCACTTATTTTTGTCCATTTAAAATAACATCAAATTGATAAAAAATACTGTGTAGACATTGTTAATAAAAAAAAAAAATCATGGAATATCTACGTAGGCTTATCTAGGCCCATTATCAGCAACCATCACTCCTGTGTTCCAATGGCACGTTGTGTTAGCTAATCCAAGTTTATCATTTTAAAACGCTAACTGATCATTAGAAAACCCTTTTGCAATTATGTTAGCACAGCTGAAAACTGTTGTTCTGATTAAAGAACCAATAACACTAACCTTTAGACTAGTTGAGTATCTGTAGCATCACATTTTATTAGTCACATGTGAAATGCTTACGAGCCCCTAACCAACAATGCAGTATAAAAAATAAATACGAATAAGAAATAAAAGTAACAAGTAATTAAAGAGCAGCAGTAAAATAACAATAGCGAGACTATACGGGTGGTACCGGGTCAATGTGCGGTTGCACTGATTAGTTGTCATAATATGTACATGTGGGTAGAGTTATTAAAGCTTTATCTTGGCCAGGTCGCAGTTGTAAATGAAAACTTGTTCTCAACTAGCTTACCTGGTTAAATAAAGGTTAAATAATATTTTTATTTTATTTTTTAAAGTGACTTTGCTGATAACAGCAGAGTAGCATTGGTGTTAAAGAGTGGGCCAATGCAAGTAGTCTGGGTAGCCATTTGATTAGGTGTTCGGCAGTCTTATGGCTTGTGGGTAGAAGCTGTTTAGAAGCCTCTTGGACATAGATTTGGTGCTCTGGTTCTACTTGCCGTGCGATAGCAGAGAAAACAGTCTATGACTAGGGTGGCTGGAGTCTTTGACAATTTTTAGGGCCTTCCTCTGACACCGCCTGGTATAGAGGTCCTGGATGGCAGGGAGCTTGGCCCCAGTGATGTACTGAGGCAGAGCAGTTGCCATACCAGGCAGTGGTGCAACCAGTCAGGATGCTCTCGATGGTGCAGCTGTAGAACCTTTTGCGGATCTGAGGACCCATGCCAAATCTTTTCAGTCTCCTGAGGGGGAATAGGTTTTGTCGTCTCCTCTTCACGACTGTCTTGGTGTGGTTGGACCATGTTTAGTTTGTTGGTAATGTGGACATTAAGGAACTTAAAGCTCTCAACCTGCTCCACTGCAGCCCCGTCGATGATAATGTGGGCTTGCTCGGTCCTCTTTTTCCTGTAGTCCACAATCATCTCCTTTGTCTTGATCACGTTGAGGGAGAGGTTGTTGTCCTGGCACCACACGGCCAGGTCTCTGACCTCCCTATAGCCTGTCTTGTCGGTGATCAGGCCAACCACTGTTGTCATCTGCAAATGTAATGATAGTGTTGGAGTCGTGCCTGGCCGTGCAGTCATGAGTGAACAGGGAGTAGAGGAGGGGACTGAGCAGGCACCCCTGAGGGGCCCCAGTTTTGAGGATCAGTGTGGCGGCTGTGTTGTTACCTACCCTTACCACCTGGGGGCGGCCTGTCAGGAAGTCCAGGATCCAGTTGCAGAGGGAGGTGTTTAGTCCCAGGGTCCTTAGCTTATTGATGAGCTTTGAGGGCACTATGGTGTTGAACACTGAGCTGTAGTCAATGAATAGCATTCTCACTTAGGTGTTCCTTTTGTCCAGGTGGGAAAGGGCAGTGTGGAGTGCAATATAGATTGCATCATCTGTGGATCTGTTGGGGCGGTATGCAAATTGGAGTGGGTCTAGGGTTTCTGGGATAATGGTGTTGATGTGAGCCATGACCATCCTTTCAAAGCACTTCATGGCTACAGGCGTGAGTGCTACGGGTCGGTAGACATTTAGGCAGGTTACCTGAGTGTTCTTTGACACAGGCACTGTGGTGGTCTGCTTAAAACATGTTGGTGTCACAGACTCAGACAGGGAAAGGTTGAAAATGTCAGTGAAGGCACTTGCCAGTTGGTCAGGGCATGCTCGCAGTACACATCCTGGTAATCCGTCTGGCCCTGCGGCCTTGTGAATGTTTACCTGTTCAAAGGTCTTACTCACTCACATCGACACAGTCTTCCGGAACTGCTGGTGCTCTCATGCATGTTCCAGTGCATTTTACCTCAACGCGAGCATAGAAGTAGTTTTGCTCGTCTGGTAGGCTCGTGTCACTGGGGAGCTCTCGGCAGTGTTTCCCTTTGTAGTCTGTAGGGCTTTGCAAGCCCCGCCACATCCAACGAGCGTCAGAGCCGGTGTAGTATGATTCAATCTTAGTCCTGTATTGATGCTTTGCTTGTTTGATGGATTGTCGGAGGGCATAGAGGGATTTCTTATAAGCTTCCGGGTTAGAGTCCCGCTCCTTGAAAGCGGCAGCTCTAGCCTTTAGCTCAGTGTGGATGCTCCCTGTAATCCATAGCTTCTGGTTGGGGTATGAACGTACGCTCACTGTGGGGACGATGTCATCGATTCACTTATTGATGAAGTCAATGACCTGATGTGGTGTCCTCCTCAATGCCATCGGAGGAATCCCGGAACATATTCCAGTCTGTGCTAGCAAAATAGTCCTGTAGTTTAGCATCTTCTTTATTTGTCCACTTTTTTTTTTATTGATCTAGTCAGTGGTGCTTCCTGTTTTTGCTTGTAAGCAGGAATCAGTAGGATTGAATTATGGTCAGATTTGTGTTCTCATGTTCATTAACCAATTCAATTAAACTACTCAGTCTGCTATATCAGGATTTCTAGGATACTGATAGAAATGAAAGCAGACAGAGGCCCAGCCTACTATAGTCAAACGTTTATTAACGGAACGTTCTGGCGTACACAGTACAAAGACCTTAATTTTATAGTGACACACATACTTCCACACAAAACATTAGGTATCCGACGCCCACACTGTCCTGCTTCCCAGCCGACAGAGATTAGGGGAGTCAGGGAGAATAACTTCTTCCCACCCTCCCCCAAGATAGGGAGACCCTGGGAAGTTCTCAGTGCCCCAGTCAAGGTCGGCCCCGACTCTTGCTCAGACAGTCTGTTATCACGATACTAGGCATACTGTCTCCAAAACATTAATTCTGACCAAAAACTACACTCCCGGATATATAATTCTACTGACTAAACCCACACACAGCATTAAAATAATCCAATGATTCTAATCAATTTCATACAATCATGGTTTCCGAGTGTAATATTCTAATCATTTATTAAAACATATCCCAGTAACAATTTGCCAAGTGGAGGGAGAGCTTTGTGTGTGAAGGTGGTCCAGAGTTTTTAAAAAAAATCCTCTGGTTGCACATTTTAACATGCTGATAGAAATTTGGTAAAACGGATTTAAGTTTCCCTGCGTTAAAGTCCCCGGCTACTAGGAGCACCGACTCTGGGTAGAGGTTTTCTTGTTTGCTTATGGCGGAATACAGCTCATTCAATGCTGTCTTTGTGCCAGCCTCTGACTGGTGGTATGTAAACCGCTATGAAAAATACAGATAAACTCTCTCGGTAGGTAGTGTGGTTTACAGCTTATCATGATATACCCTACCTCAGGCGAGCAATAGCGCAAGACTTCCTTCGATATCGTGCACCAGCTGTTTACAAAAGTACATAGCCCGCCGCCCCTTGTCTTACCAGACGCCGCTGTTCTATCCTGCCGGTACAGCGTATTACCAGCCAGCTGTGTGTTGATAGTGTCCTCTTTCAACCACGACTCCGTGAAGGATAAGATATTACAGTTTTGAATGTCCCGTTGGTAGTTTAATCTTGCGTGTAGGTAATCTATTTTATTCTCCAAAGATTGCATTTTTGCTAGCAGAATGGAAGGAAGTGGGGGTTTATTGGATCGCCTTCAAATCAGCATTAGTGGGTTCGATTACAGGCTCAAAATGGCCAGAATCTCAGACCTTTCTTCTGAAACTCGTCAGTCTGTTCTCTTTCTGAGAGATTAAGGCTATTCCATGCGAGAAATTGCCAAGAACCTGAAGATCTCGTGCAACGCAGTGTACTACTCCCTTCACAGCGCAAACCGGCTCTAACCAGAATAGAAAGAGGAGTGGGAGGCCAGGTGCACAACTGAGCAAGAGGACAAGTACATTAGTGTGTCTAGTTTGAGAAACAGACGCCTCCCAAGTCCTCAACTGGCAGCTTCATTAAATAGTACACTGGACAGAGGATCTCTGCCTATAAGGTCAGCATCCCTGAGTCCCCTCTTCATTGTTGACGTTGAGACTGGTGTTTTGCGTGTACTATTTAATGAAACTTCCAGTTGAGGACTTGGGAGGTGTCTGTTTCTCAAACTAGACACACTAATGTACTTGTCCTCTTGCTCAGTTGTTGCACCGGGGCCTCCCACTCTTTCTATTCTGGTTAGAGCCAGTTTGCGCTGTTCTGTGAAGGGAGTAGTACACAGAGTTGAATGAGATCTTCAGTTTCCTGGCAAATTCTCGCTTGGAATAGCCTTCATTTCTCAGAACAAGAATATACTGACAAGTTTCAGAAGAAAGTTTTTTTTTTCTGGACATTTTGATCCTGTAATCGATCCCACAAATGCTGACGCTTCAGATACTCAACTTGCCTAAAGAAGGCCAGTTTTAGTGCTTCTTCAATCAGAACAACAGTTTTTAGCTGTGCTAACATAATTGCAAAAGGGTTTTCTAATGATCAATCGTCCTTTTAAAAATGCTAAACTTAGATTAGCTAACACAACGTACCATTGGAACACAGGAGTGATGGTTGCTGATAATGGGCTTCTGTACGCCTATGTAGATATTCTATTAAAAATCAGCTGTTTCCAGCTACAATAGTCATTTACAACATTGAGAATGTCTACACTGTATTTCTGATCAATTTTATGTTATTTTAATTGACAAAAAAATGTGCTTTTCTTTAAAAAACAAGGACATGTCTACGTGACCCCCAAACTTTTGAATGGTAGTATATATGACAAACTCACATGATTTATCTCTAAAGAAACTTCTCAATGTGCGCATTGAGCTCACAAAAAAAAAATGGAATTCAAATAATTGAACTGACTTAATCGCTAGGCAGTATACAGCACAGTTAGGCTAGTAAAATATTGTACATTTCATCTGAAAGGAGGTGTCAACTGCACAGTCAATTTGTTTTATCTGTAAGGGTATGTATATTGTGTGATGGTGGCCAGGTATTCCAGTTGAGGAGGTGAAGGAGGTCTACATGGGAAATGTACTGCAGGCTGGGGAAGGACAGGCCCCTACAAGACAGGCCCTGCTTGGTGCAGGTATGTTTAGAAACACACACATATACATACACACACACACACCACATTATCAGGTGTGCTAATCGACTGCTACTTACCCCCCCAGGGCTGTCCCTCTCCACTCCAGCAACAACAATCAACAAAGTCTGTGCCTCTGGAATGAAGTCTATCATGCTGGCTGCCCAGAGTCTGATGTGTGGACACCAGGTACAGTAACATAACAGCTCACTGTGTTACCATAACACGACTTGACACCAGACTTAGCTGCTATTACCCCTGCTCTGATCATCTGCAATATCACTGTGCTACTCAGTTTGCCAAAACATTATGGTAGGTATGCCCATATGAGGTCATGGAAGAACACTGGATTTTACTACATAGAGAAGAATAAAACCCTAGTGGCATTGCACTCACAGAATGCAGATGTCCGGTGAAGGTCATTGTGACCTAAATATAACCATGTCATTAATCTTTATCTAATAAGCCCATTATTTTTCGATGGAAAGGGTTGCATCATGTAACAGGAATAATCTCCTAAAAAGTGTTCAGGTTTTTGCTGAGAAACAAATCTGGTTGCTTTCATTTTTGTTTCTCCCACTAACTCTGACTGTGTCAGGATGTGATGGTGGCAGGCGGTATGGAGAGTATGTCCAATGTCCCCTATGTGATGACTAGGGACACTCCATCCTACGGAGGCGTGAGGATGGAGGACCTCATCGTAAAGGACGGCCTCACTGACGTCTACAACAAATTCCACATGGTATTTTATCACTCTATTAAATATTTAAATAGAGCAAATGTTCTCTATAGGAGTGTATGTGTTGGTGTTCTTGCTGGCCGCTGTCTGGACATTATTATTTCCATTAATTTGGAGACAGAGTAAACAATGGTTAGTAGTTGAGTTCTTGACTTTTGAAGAGGATATAATGTGTTTTAATGGAATTTAATGTGTAGGGAAACTGTGCAGAAAACACAGCCAAGAACAGCCAGATCAGCAGGGAGGAGCAGGATGCCTACGCCATCAGCTCATACAGCCGCAGCAAAGCAGCATATGAATCAGGAGTGCTTGCGAAAGAGATTGTCCCCGTTAGCATCCCCCAGAGAGGTAAAGGATGGTATCCTATAACATATAACCTCAAAAACTAATGTGTAACTAAATAAACTAAACCAAACCATGTTACCTAATGTGTAACTAAATAAACTAAACCATGTTACCATGTTTATCCATAGGTGTATTATCAGTGGTCAGATGCATGTAGCTGACACAATGTTGTTCCTCTGCAGGCAAGCCTGATGTGGTAGTGTCAGAGGATGAGGAGTGGAGGCGTGTGGACTTCAGCAAAGTCCCCAAACTAAGAGCAGTGTTCCAGAAGGAGAATGGTAAGCACCCTAGTCCAAGTTGATAGGACTCTGAACTGGTGTTTGCTGCATATTTGCTTATATATTACCTAGTAGGAGGGCATCTGAGCTTACAGAAAGCCAAACATAGATGTCTGTTTTTTCAACTCTTGGGTCGATATCCTTTTTTCATGGTAGCCCAAGGTAATCCATGATAATGGGCATAAAGAAAACGTCTTCAGAAGTAAAACTACTGTGAACGGTGTTTGCATAAGGACCGAGACAGACTCAAACATTCACTGATGTGCTTGAGACAAACCTCTGTGTGCAGATTAAGTTGATTCTGATTGGTGATTTGGATTCCAGGCACGGTTACTGCAGCCAATGCCAGCACGCTGAATGACGGGGCCGCCGCTCTGGTTCTCATGACGGTCGACGCGGCAAAGAGACTCGGCGTCACCCCATTGGCCAGGATCGTCTGTAAGACACCACCCCCCCACGTAGCCCAGTACCAGACTGTAGTTACATGATGTTATGGCACATAGTGTCTTTGTAGAGATAACAATCCAGGGGGATTCCCAGGAACATCATGAACTTTCACCTTAAACCTCTTAGAGCTACCCCCTACTTTTTTCAATTTCCGCCTGAAGACATACCCAAATCTAACTGCCTGTAGCTCAGGCACAGAACCAAGGATATGCATATTCTTGGTACCATTTGAAAGAAAACACTCTGAAGTTTATGTAAATGTGAATTAAATGTAGGAGAATATAACACAATAGATCTGGTCTAGATAATACAATGAAAAAAAACATACGTTTTTTATTTTTTATTGTTGTATCATCTTTAAAATGAACAAGATAAAACAAACATTCAGATAGGATGATGGGGACAATTTCAGTGAAAAACATACGAGGGCAACAGTACTTGTGCAAAGTTTCAGAATGATAACTTCCAAAATGAGTGTGCTACATGACATTTATCATGAAGTCACCCAGGTGTCCCACACAAGTAGTCCAAATGTACCCAAGTGGCCAAATTGGTGAATTTATACATTTTGAATGGAATAACTATATACAAAATACCAAAATGGTATTCTAACCAGCCCCCCCAAAAAAAGAAAACAAAAAACATTTACAAAATAACACTTTCAATATTTGGAAGACCCTCAGTCCTCTACACAATATTATGCTGCTGATGCCAGGTGCTATAGCACATCCATGCCTGCAGAAATACATTTGGGCAGATGAACACCACTTGTGGCAGGAGCTGGATGAACCAGCTTGAGTGGGGGATGGACACATTGGCACTGGGGGCTCCCATTCGGAGTCAGTGTCACTGTGAAAGAAAATGTTCAGTTAGAATAGTTTCACATATGAGCCCTGTATGAACAGGTATAATAAACAGATATGTATAGAGTACAGGGAACATAAGGTTGAATATATTATTATAGACTTGCTAGATCTACAGTCTCATATTATGACATTTCACCTAGATCTACTGTCTCATAATATAATAGACAGACCAGCTAGATCTGTCTTTATTATATTACAACAGACCAGCTGTATATACTGTCTCCATTTCACTTTGGCCATTGTTGTGGGCCTGCCCTCCCCTCAACAGCCTCAAATAGGCTATTTCATTTCACAAATAATATTTTATATTATTAATTTCAAACAACGGCATTAGCATGAGGAGAACTTACCAGTCCAAAACAATGTCCTCTCCGTTCAAAAAATATTCCTCCATTTGGGAATCGCTAAATGAATCGTCCTTGATCAATTTCTTCTAAAATTGTGTGTACATCTGTATATCTAGACTTAGATTTAGCTTTCCCTGACTTAGTTGCCATACTGATTGATATATAAACAGCTGAATATGCGCTTTACCAAAACAATGCTGTGCGCAACATGCGTGGCTCCTTCCGGTATGAATCGTCAATGGCGAATGAACCTCTTTATGCCGGAGTTTACTACATGGGTTGGTCTTCCAACACATAAACATTACATGTTGCCGTTTACCTCAGCTCATTGGCTATCTACCCAGCTAGATTTCAAGATGATCGGTGGTCATTAGGTTAAAATACAGTCAATCAACGAAACAGTGGGCAAATCATTGGTGCACAATAATGTCATTACTTGTTGTCTTCAAATCAGTTTCTTTCAGTCAATACGTCCCGTGAAATGATCCATCAGGTTTGGTTGTGTTACAAACAGTTGATTGCAATGACACCAAACATGACCTGAAAAGTCACGTTTTGTGTGTGTATTTACCTCAAATGTGTCGTCGAAAATGGAATGAAACGGAATTCACGACACAAGCGGTTCACAAAATGTTTCGTGTTAGGCTATAAAAATGGATTTTATCAAACAAAAGACCATTCATTGTGTAACAATGAGCATTGGGATTGCAAACAGAGGAAGATCGTCAAAGGTAAACTATTTAGTGCTGGTTGAAATAGTTGTTTTTTATGGGGCTCTATCCTCAGATAATCGCATCATATTATTTCGCAGTAAATCCTTTTTTAAATCTGACAACGCAGTTGGATTAGCAAGATTGTAGGCTTTCGAAACATGTTAGACACTTGTATTTTCATGAATGTTTAATATGACTATTTATGTAGCGATCACCGTATGTTGTCGAATTTCATCCCGCTAACGGGTTCTGTGCGGAGAGAGGTTAACGGTGCAATATGCAGAAATCGCTCTGGTTGATAAAATTCTAATAGTTCACCTGATTTAATTTTGTGATAAAACAAACAAGTTTAGTGTAGAGAATCATTGTGCCATCAAAACCGCTGCGAAATATATTTTCATTAACCAAAAATGTTGTACAATGCATTCGGCAAGTATTCAGACCCATTGACTTTCTCCACATTTTGTTACATTAGACTTATTCTAAAATGTATCAATTATTTTTTCCCCTCATCAATCTACACACAATACCCCATAATGACAAAGCAAAAACAGGTTTTTAGAAATGTTTGCAAATGTACGGTGAAGCATGGTGGTGGCAGCGTCATGCTGTGGTGATGTTTTTCAGTGGCAGGGACTGGGAGACTAGTCAGGATCGAGGGAAAGATGAATGGAGCAAAGTACAGAGATCCTTGATGACAACCTGCTCAGGATCTCAGACGGGGGTGAAGGTTCACCTTCCAAAAGGACAACAACCCTAAGCACCCAGCCAAGACAACGCAGGAGTGGCTTCGGGACAAGTCACTGAATGTCCTTGAGTGGCCCAGCCAGAGCCTGGACTTGAATCCAATCTATCATCTCTGGAGAGACCTGAAAATGGCTGTGCAGCGATGCTCCCCATCCAACCTGACAGAGCTTGAGAGGATCTGCAGATAAGAATGAGAGAAACTCCCCAAATACCAGGGTGTGTCAAGCTTGTAGCGTCATACCCAAGAAAAATTGAGGCTGTAATTGCTGCCAAACGTGCTTCAGCAAAGTACTGAGTAAAGGATCTGAATACTTATGTAAATGTGATATTTAAAAAATTCTAAAAACCCGTTTTTGCTTTGTCATTATGGGGTATTGTGTGTAAATTGAGGGGAAACAGCAATTTCATCCATTTTAGATTAAGGATGTAAAGTAACAATGTGGATAAAGTGAAGGGGTCTGAATACTTTCCGATTGCAAAAGGTCAAAGATGAAAATAAACTTTTTTTTTTTCTTTTTAAATGACACTAAAAGGGAACATTGTTACATCCAATGCCTGTTTGCCTGAGACTGATGCCACGTAAGTGCCTCTACACGCGTATACACTCTGTTTCGGGGAGGACTGTGGAGGGGTCTTGGATGGTTGAGGGGCAGCTCTCAGGGGAGCTTTGATGGTTGCTGGCCTGGGGGTTGGGAGCTTAGGCCGGGGGCTGAGAGGTCGCTGGTTCGGGTTGTTAGGGTTCGTTCCTTACGTCCTTCTTTGTCAATCATTGGTGAAATTAGCATTATGACAATATCTTTAATTAAATAATTCAAAAACCTTTATTAATGCAATTGCAGACAGAAGTTGACAAACACGCATGCATGTTTCTGAGTAATTTCTGCATCAAACAAAAGGTCTCAAGTTGTTTTATATAACCGAAGTCCCGCCTTAGTGTTGTCACTGACTACTGTCATTACCTTTTTACTCCTGAGACCAAAACCCTGCATCCACAGCTGTACAAACAGAGTTTCAGTGTTTATCTAAAAGCTAGGCAATAATTGTCCCCTCCCCAAAGTTTGATTTATTGTGGAACGTCTGAGTAGTCTCTTATCTCCCACACTCCCCTGCAGAGTTCTGTCTCAGTCACACATTTCTAAGATAGGTTTTCTTTATAAAAGAGCGAAAGTAAGAGCAAACAACTTGGTCCACAGTTGTTTGCTCTTTCTTTCTCTCTCTTATAAAGAAGACCCATCTTAGAAATGTGTGACTGAGACAACTCTGCAGGGGAGTGTGGGAGATAAGAGACTACTCAGACGTTCCACAATAAATCAATTTATATATATATATCTGTAGTCTAGGACCCTATAAATGTAAGGAGGGAGGGGTCTGATAACACCTCCCCTTCTATTAATATAGCATAAGCATAATCAATTATTCTAATACATCAAACATTTGTACAGCCCCAAATCATGACCGCTAGGTGAATCCTGACAGGGTCCCCGATTTGACTTGGTGGGAGATCTGTCCATGTGCTCTTGGGCGGAGCGCTTGACCCTGGTTGCTCCTGTGGGTCGTTCTGGATGGGAGTGTATGCTAGATGACCGACTGTAATGTAAATGTTGAGTGACTTCACTGCACTGTTTATTTATTTTTAAATCAATAAATTACAGCATAGAAATGGCGCACAGAACAGATCTACCGCTTCTTAGACTTGCTTTCAATGAGTGACGGATCACATTTCTATGTGAATTTGGTCCGGTCGCCCAAAAAGTTACATATTGCAGCTTTTAAAATCTGCTATTCATTTTACAATTCAGGTTAAAGTGATAAGTTTTATAAAGAGCAGTATTTCCCCTTTATGCATTTAGCCACTGCGCACTGCCGCTGCTAAATCGTGGCCGCCACTGTGGGATGGTTAAAACGTTTTCAGTGTAAACTTACATAATTTATATCTGGTTTTAATTTTGTAGGAAAGATAATAGCAATATATTTTTTGGGGGGGAAGTTCTTATAAACATCAAATTAAAAACTAACCAGTCAGGGAGAATGTAAAATTCAAAAAATGGCATGGCATGGGGCCTCCCAATTTTTATTTTATGTTTTGAGTCACTCCGGTAGCCTAAGAACAAGGCATGCCATGGCAAAATGTGTATAATTCCAGGAAATTTGCTTTGAAACAGCTAAATGTTTTCTATCCTGCCAAGAGGGCCTCTAAAACCGTGCCAATGGCCATACCCACTACCATGCCCCCCCCCAAATGTCAATCACATACCAGTAATTTTTAGAATGCCGCGTGATGCTGCTAATCAGTTGTTACTGCAGCTAGCTGGTCCAGCTGTTGTCTCTACAACGTCCTGTATTACGATTGAGTCTCATTAGCGATGTTGACCACAATAGCAAAATCATGAGTAATACAAAACTTCTTCACGTATCTGAAAGGTGTGTTTTTTGGATTATGATCAAGTTGCAAAGTTATGGCTTAAATATTACATGTTGCTCCTTTTAAATAAAATGTCTTCATTTTCCAGCTTTTGCAGATGCAGCTACCGCTCCCATTGATTTCCCCATCGCTCCTGCCTTTGCTGTACCAAAGGTGAGTCTGAGTGTTAATGGGAAATCTCTAAATGTTTAAACTCCCTATTCATCTCCAGCACTACCCCCAATATCAACATATGTGAAAATACAGCATTTTTAAGTTTTGTAGTACAAATACATTTTTACCCAGTCGTAGGCAATGCCTACTCATCATTGGTTGAAGTCACATGATGCATACCTGATGATGCCATTGGAAAATTGTATCTTCCTTTATCTTTTTGACTACAAAACATAGAAACATGCTGTTTTCTCATACAGTATGTTAATGTTGGGGGTAGTGCTGGAGAACTATATAAATTAAATTTGTATTTTATTTTTTATGTCCCTTTAACAAAATGACTGCTGTAGTGGTTGTTTTCAAGTGACTTGTGGGTCTCATCACTGTACCTTTTTAGATAATATGGGTTATCAGAGATCGGGACAGTAACATGACTCATGAATATAGCTTCTCACGGTGAAAAAAGCATCTGTCTTTGTTAAATTTAATTGAATGACAGCACATATTTGCTGTAAATGATCACGTATTCTGTCAACCTCTGTAAAATAAGTGTGAAATTTAAATAAATTAATTTACATTTTTATGGTCCTCAGGTCCTGGCAGCTGCAGGGCTAAAGAAGGAGGACATTGCCATGTGGGAGATCAACGAAGCCTTCAGTGTTGTGGTTCTGGCCAACGTGAAGATGTTGGACATCGACCCCAGCAAAGTCAATGTCAATGGAGGAGCTGTCTCCCTGGGACACCCTATTGGGTAAGCAGCATTGCCAGAGAGTGCTATGCCAAAAAAATCCTGATGATGAACAAATAAAAGCCTGATAGTAAGGGAGGGAAAAGCCAGATCTTTGTGATGCTTACTTTCTGCCATTCTGTCAATCTCTCAGGATGTCGGGGGCGAGAATCGTGGGACACATGGTACATGCTCTGAAGTCTGGCCAGTACGGCCTGGCTGGGATCTGCAATGGTGGTGGTGGAGCCTCCTCTATCATCATCCAGAAGTTATAGGAATCTTTTCTCTTCCCCTTAAAGGTTATTAACAGACAAGCATATAAACTGCCTGAACTGAGCTGTTAAAACACTTTTGGATGTACTTGTCATGTTTTAGACTATGCCTTATCACTCTCGATAATATGTCTGAAATGAACAACCTCCAGTCTGGCAGCCTTACTGGTCACCTCACGTACTGAACTAATATTATAACTCCCATGTTTAAGTCACTCCTGTTGAATGTTTGTTGCAAGAGGCAATTTTATATTTAACTTTTCGACTGTAAAGATTAATAAATAGTTTATGAAAAAAGAGCCTTCTATCATTGGTTTCTTGTCTTCATTGTTATACATAACCGATCCTGTAAACTGTAAATGTGTAGCCACTAAACAATGACTGTTTTGGTTGAAAGAGCTTTTCATGATAAGATGAATCGTATCAAAACATAGCGGTTTATATCAAATGTCAAGGTAATATGATTTACAATTAGATGCACACATTTTCCGAGGCCAACCCAAGAACACTTGGAGAGATGTCCAGGCAGAAATGACAGAGCTGCCTCAACTTGAAAAACATCCCCTGAACCGATTGAGAACATTCTTCAATGGCATATGCTCCTTATAGGAAGTGTCACGTAAGTGGATACATGTTTATGTTTTAAAACTTTTGAATAAGACAAAAAATGGGTGTCTGTCTGCCTGTAATAGTCAGAGGCCTTGGCCACAGATTAAAGTACAGTGCTTTCGGGAAGTATTCAGACCCCTTCACTTTTTCCCAAATTGTTACGTTACAGCCTTCTAAAATGGATAAAACATGTTCCCCTCAATCTACACACAATACCCTATAATGGCAAAGCAAAAAGAGGTTTACACATTTTTGCAAATGTATTAAATATAAACGATCGCATTTACATAAGTATTCAGACCCTTTACTCAGTACTTTGTTGATTCACCTTTGGCAGCGATTTCAGCCTTGATTCTTCTTGGGGATGACGCTACAATCTTAGCACACCTGTATTTTGGGAGTTTCTCCCATTCTTTGCAGATCCTCTCAAGCTCTGCCAGGTTGGATGTAGAGCATCACTGCACAGTTATTTTCGGGTCTCTCCAGAGATGTTCTAGGCTGGGCCTCTCAAGGACATTCAGAGACTTGTCCAGAAGCCACGCATGCGTTGTCTTGTGCTTAGGGTTGTCCTGTTGGAAGGTGAACCGTTGCCCCAGTCTGAGGTCCTGAGCGCTCTGCAGCTGATTGGTGGAGTGCTGCAGAGATGGTTGTCCTTCTGGAAGGTTTTCCCATCTCCACAGAGGAGCTCTGACAGTCACCATTGGGTTCTTGGTCACCTCCCTCCCTTCTCTCCCGATTGCTCAGTTTAACTGGGTGGCCAGCTCCAGGAAGAGTCTTGGTTCCAAACGTCTTCCATTTAAGAATGATAGGGGCCACTGTGTTCTTGGAGACATTCAATGCTGCAGGAAGTTTTTGGTACCCTGCCCCAGATCTGTGCTTTTACACAATCCTCTCTCTGTGCTTTATTGATAATTCCTTTGACCTCAGGGCTTAGTTTTTGCTCTGACATGCACTGTCAACTGTGGGACATTATATAGACAGGTGTGTGCCTTTCCAAATCATGTTCAATTCAATCGAATTTACCACAGGGGGACTCCCAAGTTGTAGAAACATCTCAAGGATGATCAATGGTGTCCAAGATGGCGTAGCAGTCGGACGTGTGTTTGTCTTGTCCTGTGTTAATTAGTCTGTAAATAGTCTGTTTTTAGTTTTTTTTGTATATATTTTAATCTCACTTTCCATCTATGAACTAAATATTACTTCCTGCAACCCGCCTCAACCAATGTGATACGGATATGCTTTTTTAATATTTTTTATTTGTATTTTTTTTTATTTCACCTTTATTTAACCAGGTAGGCAAGTTGAGAACAAGTTCTCATTTACAATTGCGACCTGGCCAAGATAAAGCAAAGCAGTTCGACACATACAATGACACAGAGTTACACATGGAGTAAAACAAACATACAGTCAATAATACAGTATAAACAAGTCTATATACGATGTGAGCAAATGAGGTGAGATAAGGGAGGTAAAGGCAAAAAGGCCATGGTGGCAAAGTAGATACAATATAGCAAGTAAAACACTGGAATGGTAGATTTGCAATGGGAGAATGTGCAAAGTAGAAATAAAATTAATGGGGGTGCAAAGGAGCAAAATCAATAAATAAATTAAATACAGTAGGGAAAGAGGTAGTTGTTTGGGCTAAATTATAGGTGGGCTATGTACAGGTGCAGTAATCTGTGAGCTGCTCTGACAGTTGGTGCTTAAAGCTAGTGAGGGAGATAAGTGTTTCCAGTTTCAGAGATTTTTGTAGTTCGTTCCAGTCATTGGCAGCAGAGAACTGGAAGGAGAGGCGGCCAAAGAAAGAATTGGTTTTGGGGGTGACTAGAGAGATATACCTGCTGGAGCGTGTGCTACAGGTGGGAGATGCAATGGTGACCAGCGAGCTGAGATAAGGTGGGACTTTACCTAGCAGGGTCTTGTAGATGACATGGAGCCAGTGGGTTTGGCGACGAGGATGAAGCGAGGGCCAGCCAACGAGAGCGTACAGGTCGCAATGGTGGGTAGTATATGGGGCTTTGGTGACAAAACGGATTGCACTGTGATAGACTGCATCCAATTTGTTGAGTAGGGTATTGGAGGCTATTTTGTAAATTACATCGCCAAAGTCGAGGATTGGTAGGATGGTCAGTTTTACAAGGGTATGTTTGGCAGCATGAGTGAAGGATGCTTTGTTGCGAAATAGGAAGCCAATTCTAGATTTAACTTTGGATTGGAGATGTTTGATATGGGTCTGGAAGGAGAGTTTACAGTCTAACCAGACACCTAAGTATTTGTAGTTGTCCACGTATTCTAAGTCGGAGCCGTCCAGAGTAGTAATGTTGGACAGGCGGGTAGGTACAGGTAGCGATCGGTTGAAGAGCATGCATTTAGTTTTACTTGTATTTAAGAGCAATTGGAGGCCACGGAAGGAGAGTTGTATGGCATTGAAGCTTGCCTGGAGGGTTGTTAACACAGTGTCCAAAGAAGGGCCAGAAGTATACAGAATGGTGTCGTCTGCGTAGAGGTGGATCAGAGACTCACCTGCAGCAAGAGCGACCTCATTGATGTATACAGAGAAGAGAGTCGGTCCAAGAATTGAACCCTGTGGCACCCCCATAGAGACTGCCAGAGGTCCGGACAGCAGACCCTCCGATTTGACACACTGAACTCTATCAGAGAAGTAGTTGGTGAACCAGGCGAGGCAATCATTTGAGAAACCAAGGCTGTCGAGTCTGCCGATGAGGATGTGGTGATTGACAGAGTCGAAAGCCTTGGCCAGATCAATGAATACGGCTGCACAGTAATGTTTCTTATCGATGGCGGTTAAGATATCATTTAGGACCTTGAGCGTGGCTGAGGTGCACCCATGACCAGCTCTGAAACCAGATTGCATAGCAGAGAAGGTATGGTGAGATTCGAAATGGTCGGTAATCTGTTTGTTGACTTGACTTTCGAAGACCTTAGAAAGGCATGGTAGGATAGATATAGGTCTGTAGCAGTTTGGGTCAAGAGTGTCACCCCCTTTGAAGAGGGGGATGACCGCAGCTGCTTTCCAATCTTTGGGAATCTCAGACGACACGAAAGAGAGGTTGAACAGGCTAGTAATAGGGGTGGCAACAATTTTGGCAGATAATTTTAGAAAGAAAGGGTCCAGATTGTCTAGCCCGGCTGATTTGTAGGGGTCCAGATTTTGCAGCTCATTCAGAACATCAGCTGAGCAGATTTGGGAGAAGGAGAAATGGGGAAGGCTTGGGCGAGTTGTTGTGGGGGGTGCAGTGCTGTTGACCGGGGTAGGAGTAGCCAGGTGGAAAGCATGGCCAGCCATAGAAAAATGCTTATTGAAATTCTCAATTATGGTGGATTTATCAGTGGTGACAGTGTTTCCTATCTTCAGTGCAGTGGGCAGCTGGGAGGAGGGGTTCTTATTCTCCATGGACTTTACAGTGTCCCAGAACTTTTTTGAGTTAGTGTTGCAGGAAGCAAATTTCTGCTTGAAAAAGCTAGCCTTGGCTTTTCTAACTGCCTGTGTATAATGGTTTCTAGCTTCCCTGAACAGCTGCATATCACGGGGGCTGTTCGATGCTAATGCAGAACGCCATAGGATGTTTTTTTGTTGGTTAAGGGCAGTCAGGTCTGGGGAGAACCAAGGGCTATATCTATTCCTGGTTCTAAATTTCTTGAATGGGGCATGTTTATTTAAGATGGTTAGGAAGGCATTTTTAAAAAATATCCAGGCATCCTCTACTGACGGGATGAGATCAATATCCTTCCAGGATACCCCGGCCAGGTCGATTAGAAAGGCCTGCTCGCTGAAGTGTTTCAGGGAGCGTTTTACAGTGATGAGTGGAGGTCGTTTGACCGCTGACCCTTTACGGATGCAGGCAATGAGGCAGTGATCGCTGAGATCTTGGTTGAAAACAGCAGAGGTGTATTTAGAGGGCAAGTTGGTTAGGATGATATCTATCTAAGTTTAGATTGTAGGATGGCTGGGGTGTTAAGCATGTTCCAATTTAGGTCGCCTAGCAGCACAAGCTCTGAAGATAGATGGGGGGCAATCAGTTCACATATGGTGTCCAGAGCACATCTGGGGGCAGAGGGTGGTCTATAGCAGGCGGCAACGGTGAGAGACTTGTTTTTAGAGAGGTGGATTTTTAAAAGTAGAAGTTCAAATTGTTTGGGTACAGACCTGGATAGTAGGACAGAACTCTGCAGGCTATCTTTGCAGTAGATTGCAACACCGCCCCCTTTGGCAGTTCTATCTTGTCTGAAAATGTTGTAGTTTGGAATTAAAATGTCTGAATTTTTGGTGGTCTTCCTAAGCCAGGATTCAGACACAGCTAGAACATCCGGGTTGGCAGAGTGTGCTAAAGCAGTGAATAGAACAAACTTAGGGAGGAGGCTTCTAATGTTAACATGCATGAAACCAAGGCTATTACGGTTACAGAAGTCGTCAAAAGAGAGCGCCTGGGGAATAGGAGTGGAACTAGGCACTGCAGGGCCTGGATTCACCTCTACATCGCCAGATGAACAGAGTAGGAGTAGAATAAGGGTGCGGCTAAAAGCAATAAGAATTGGTCGTTTAGAACGTCTGGAACAGAGAGTGAAAGGAGGTTTCTGGGGGCGATAAAATAGCATCAAGGTATAATGTACAGACAAAGGTAAGGTAGGATGTGAATACAGTGGATGTAAACCTAGGTATTGAGTGATGAAGAGAGAGATATTGTCTCTAGAAACATCATTGAAACCAGGAGATGTCATTGCATGTGTGGGTGGTGGAACTAATAGGTTGGATAAGGTATAATGAGCAGGACTAGAGGCTCTACAGTGAAATAAGCCAATAAACACTAACCAGAACAGCAATGGACAAGGCATATTGACATGAAGGAGAGGCATGCTCAGTCGAGTGATCAAAAGGGTCCAGTGAGTGGAGAGGTTGGTTGGGGGTCACGGCGATTTAGACAGCTAAATCGGTAGCAAGCTAGCATAGGAGCAAGCTAGCATAAGATGGAGGTCTGTTATTAGCCAACTCTTGCGTTTCGTCAGTAGATTAGTGGGTTTCCGTGTGGTAGAGGGGATGAATCCAAATCACACAACAACAACAAAAATAAAAACAATAGATATAGTTATAGAGGCCCAAGAAGAAAAATAAATAAATAAATAAAAATAAAATAAAAATTGTCTGATTGTCTATTCAGATAGCTGCCGATAAGATAGCCAACGGCTAGCAGGCCGCAGATGGGCGCCCAGGCAACGTTGCGCCGGAGGAGCCAGCCGGACAGTTCCCTCGGGTAGACAACGTCGGCAGTCTAGCCGTGAAGGCCCGGTGGGGCTCCGCGTAGGCAGCAAAACGGGTCCGTTTTGGTGACTGCAGCCCAGGAGTGATTGATGGAACTCTTCAGCTGGCTAGCTCCGGAACAATTGATGTTAGCTCCGGAATCGACGAAAGCCGATAGTCACACGGATAGCAGCTAGCTAGCTGCGAGATCCAGGCATGGACGTCCAGAGCCAGCGGCCGAAATCCAGGGACATGGAGAGAAAAATTGGTCCGATATGTTCCGCTCCGAGCCGCGCTGCGCTGCACTGCGCCGTACAAAACTGGCGATAGATTCTCGAGCCAAAGGACAGCCGATGACCACAAACCGTGGTCAGCTGAGTACCAACGATTAGCCAGTAAATAAGCTAACTAGCTTCTGAACTAGCCCCTGAACCAGCTTCAGAGTAGCTTCTGGACCAGCTTCTGGCTAGCTCCCGGCTAGCTTCTGGCTAATTTCTGGCTAGCCTCTCGGAGGATCACAGATCTGAGGTAAATAATACTTTTTTATATAAATATAAATTGGTGAAACGGATTGCAGGAGAGTGTTCTGAAGATGAGTTTTTGGAAAATTAAAAATGTATGTGAAAAAAAAAAGTTGTAAATATATATATATACGGGACACGACAGGACGAGGACAAAAATACGTCTGAACTGCTATGCCATCTTGGTAGGACGATACCTTAACTGGAAACTCCATCAGAAGCTAGCCAGCAAACTAGCTACTAGTCATTGTTTGCCACTACTAGTGGTCTTCACCTTTAGCTTGGACACTAGCCAGCTTTAGCTCGGACAATTACCTGCCAGTCTGCACAGCATGATATCTACTCAGAGCATATCAGACTGCTTTTCTCCACCACATCACCGGATTCCTGCCGCAAGCTCTGGACCATTACACCGGATCATTGCAGCTAGCTAGCTGCAACCGAGTGGCTACTGTTGGCTAACGCCTCGGTCCCGAAGCAAGCACCAGTTAGCCTTGAGCTAGGCCCGTCTCCCGGCCGGCCGACGGAGTATACCAGCAAATTCTTGGGCTACAATACCTCTTTTGCCACCTTTTATTGTTGGCACGGAGCCCCGCCGATCCATCATGACTGGTCTGCAGATGTAATTGTCCAATGCGGTTTCAACAGGCCTTTCTGTTGCGATGTCGCCGAAGACCCATTTGCTAGCCCCGGCCCACTAGCTTTCTGAACGTCGTGACTCCCGCTCGCCCATTACAGTAGCGACTACCGAACGGCTCCCTGACTCACCTATTGCTGCTCATTGGACCCTATGATCACTCGGCTACACAGCTGATGCCTGCTGGTCTGTTCATTAACGCTGTACCTAATTTTGTTTATCTGTCGGCCCCAGCCTCAAACTCAGGTCCTGTATGTACCTAATTGACCCTCTCTGCCAATTCATCGCCATTTACCTGTTGTCTTAGCTCTCCCGACCAACACCCATGATTTGCTTTATGCCTATTTCTAATGTTCAAATGCCTTGTCTACTGCGGTTTTGGTTAGTTGTTTTATTTCACTGTAGATCCCCCAGTCCTGCTCAACATGCCCACCCCCCACGCATACGGAGACCTCACCTGGCTTAACTGGTGCCTCCAGAGAGGCACTCAATGCCTAGGTGTACCTCCACTGTACTCACATCCTACCATACCCTTGTCTGTACATTATGCCCTGAATCTATTCTACCACGCCCAGAAATCTGCTCCCTTTATTCTGTTCCCAACGCGCTAGACAACCAGTTCTTAACCCAGGCCCTGTAGCCCCCAGTTCTACACCTATTCCCCAGGCGCTCTCATTTGTTGACTTCTGTAACTGTAAAAGCCTTGGTTTCATACATGTTAACATCAAAAGCTTCCTCCCTATGTTTGTTTTATTCACTGCTTTAGCACACTCCACCAACCCTGATGTCCTAGCCTTGTCTGAATCCTGGCTTAGGAAGGCCACCAAAAATGCTGAAATTTCCTTCCCTAACTACAACATTTTCCGTCAAGATAGAACTGCCAAAGGGGGCGGTGTTGCAATCCACTGCAGAGAGAGCCTGCAGAGTTGTCTCTTACTATCCAGGTCTGTGCCCAAACAGTTCGAGCTTCTACTTTTAAAAACCTTTCCAGAAATAATATACTGTTGCCGCTTGTTAGACCCCCCTCAGCCCCCAGCTGTGCCCTGGACACCATATGTGAATTGATTGCCCCCCATCTAGGGGGAGTTTGTACTGTTAGGTGACCTAAACTAGGACATGCTTAACACCCTGGCCATCCTACAATCTAAGCTAAATGCCCTCAATCTCACACAAATTATCAAGGAACCTACCAAGTACAACCCTAAATCCGTAAACATGGGCTCCCTCATAGATATAATCCTGACCAAATTGCCCTCCAAATACACCTCTGCTGTCTTCAACCAGGATCTCAGCGATCACTGCCTTATTTCCTGCGTCCGTAATGGGTCTGCGGTCAAACAACCACCCCTCATCACTGTCAAATGCTCCCTAAAATACTTCAGCGAGCATGGCTTTCTAAAGGACCAGGCCCGGGTATCCTAGAAGGATATTGACCTCATCCCGTCAGTAGAGTCTTCCTGGTTGTTCTTTAAAAGTGCTTTCCTCACCATCTTAAATAAGCATGCCCCATTCAAAAAAGGTTGAACTAAGAACAGATGTAGCCCCTGGTTCACTCCTGACTTGACTGCCCTTGACCAGCACAAAAACATCCTGTGGCGTACTGCATTAGCATTGAATAGCCCTTGCGATATGAAACTTTTCAGGGAAGTGAGGAATCAGTATTCACAGACGGTTAGGAAAGCAAAGGCTAGCTTTTTCAAACAGAAATGTTCATCCTTTAGCACTAATTCCAAAAAGTTCTGGCACACTGTAAAGTCCATGGAGAATAAGAGCACCTCTTTCCAGCTGCCTACTGCATTGAGGCTAGGAAATATTGTCACCACCGATAAATCTACGATAATCGAGAATTTCAATAAGCATTTTTCTGCGGCCGGCCATGCTTTCCACCTAGCTATCCCTACCCTGGCCAACAGCTCTGCACCCCTCGCAGCAACTGACCCAAGCGCCTCTCCCCGCTTCTCCTTCACCCAAATCCAGAAAGCTGGTGTTCTGAAAGAGCTGCAAAATCTGGACCCCTACAGATCAGTTGGGCCAGACAATCTGGACCCTCTCTTTCTAAAATTATCTGCCGCAATTGTTGCAACCCCTATTACTAGCATGTTCAACCTTTCTTTCGTATCTGAGATCCTTCAAAATAGGTACACTTCAACTATGACAGACAAAATGAGAAAAAAAATCCAGAAAATCACATTGTAGGATTTTTAATGAATTTATTTGCAAATTATGGTGGAAAATAAGTATTTGGTTACCTACAAACAAGCAAGATTTCTGGCTCTCACAGACCTGTAACTTCTTTAAGAGGCTCCTCTGTCCTCCACCCGTTACCTGTATTAATGGCACCTGTTTGAACTTGTTATCAGTATAAAAGACACCTGTCTACCAAAAACCCCCTATCAGGGGTTATCCTAATAGTCATTAACACTATGGGCAAGCATTTTACCCAGTTCATTCCGGTACTTACGTGTGTTTTCCTTAATCTATTCTTTACCGATTGATTCATGCGCTCGATAAGGCCCACGCTCTGCGGATGATAAGAACAGTGTTTCTTCGTATTTATATTCAATTTCTGACCTATATTATCAATTACCTGATTAGAAAAATGGGACCCGTTGTCGCTATAAATAGTTTTTGGCTGTCCAAATCGCGGGATAATCTCCTGACATAATGCTCTAGCCACTGTCTCTGCATCTGCTGAGGATGTAAGAAACGCCTCTATCCATTTAGTGTATTTATCAATAATTGTTAAACACCACTTCTTACTTTCGCTTTTAGTTAATTCAATGAAGTCCATTTCCAACTGTTGGAATGGGTACTTAGCCGCAGGGTATTCACCCTGTGATACCCTCACTTTACCTTGGTGATTACTCTGTGCCCATATAGCACAACGTGAACAAAAGTTTAAAATAGTTAGTTATTCCATATGCTACGAAGTGTTGTCTACTTAAACCTATCTGGCTATGCCCATGTAACAATATAGCAACATATTTAAATAGTGACTTAGGTAAAATAGGTAGTTCCCCTTGTGTCAGATTCCTCCTTTATCAACGGCTCCCATTTTGACCCATCTAGCAATTTCCTTAATGGGGGTTCTAAGCTGACTTTCCCTCAGTATCTCTGTGTCAATATTAACCTCCTCCTTTAAGTGCGAGTCTGTGTGTGAGTGTGGTTTTCCCCCGCTCTCTTCGCTTCCTCTTCTGCCCGTCTATTACCAATACTGACGCTGTCCATGCCTCGCATTTACAAATGGCTACTTTTTTTGGTAGTAAAACTGCCTCTAGTAAATTCAAGATTAGCTGCGCATGGGTAATGGTTTACCCGCTGTGGTAACCATGCCCCTGTTTCTCCACTGAGCTGCAAATACATGAACAGTATTAAAAGCATAAGCACTATCAGTATGTATCGTAATGCATTTACCCTTTCCCAATCCACAAGCCCTGGCAAGGGCAACAATTTCAGCTTGTTGAGCAGAGTAATTATTTGGTAAAGCTTCAGCTTCAAGCACCTCAGTGAGAGTCACTACTGCATAACCCGTAGCATTTGAGCGATCTGGGTTCTTTCTGGAAGAACCATCAACAAACATAGTTATTTCAGCATCTGGCAAAGGCAGATCAGTTCGATCTGGTCTGGGGAGAACTACTTTCTCTGTCTCTGCTACACAGTCATGGGGACACCCATCGGTGGCTATAGGAATTAGAGTGGAGGGGTTCAAGGTAGTACATCGCTCAATTGTGAGAATTGGCATATTTTAACAGAATGATCATAAAAGACAAGTGTCTAGCTGGCGACATGTATGCCATTTTATGTTCCAATAAGATTGAGACGTCATGTGGTACCCACAAAGTCAAATCATGGTGAAGTACTACAGAGGCTGAGTCCTCCACAGCCCGTGCTGCAGCCACCACTGACTGTAAACACAGGGACATTGCTTGCGCCACCTCATCAAGACGGGAGGAATAATTGGCCACTGGCTTATTCTTCCCTCCGTGTCTCTGAGTCAACACTGATGTCATGAACCCCTCCCTGCAACTCCACAGTCTGTGTGAATTCACGGTCATACCTAGAGAATGCCAGAACAGTGTCAGATATCAATAGCTGTTTAATAGCCACAAACTGTTTATCTGCCTTACCATAAATCAAATCACTAAGTAACCCAGTATGCAATGCAAAGTGTGGGACCCACGCCCTACAATAGTTAATCATTCCCAAGAAACATCATTTGCTTCTTATTAAGTGGTTTGGGTGCTTCTAGAATGGCTGTCTTTCTGGTTGAATTTAGTGTTCTCCCTTCCTGAGTTATGGTGTGTCCTAAATAGATAACCTGTTCTTGCCAGAGATGTAACTTTGTCTTATTAACTTTGTGACCTTGGTCTGCTAGGAAGAGGAACAGAGCAATAGTATCTGCTTCTGTGAGGAATTTGACAACAGAATATTATCAACATATATCAATATTTGGCTCTCCTGGGGAGTGTCTAATTTTCCAAGATTCCTAGTAATTGCCTGACTATAGATAGTAGGACTTTATAAATAACCTTGAGGTAAACGGCTATACATCCATTTTTCGCTTAAAAAGGTGAACCCAAACCACCCCTGGCTGTCTGGGTGTATCAGAATACTAAAGAAAGCATTGGCAAGGTCTATCACCGTAAAGTAAGCATTCTCAGACTTCAGTTGGTTTAACAGAGTGTGCGGATCTGGTACACAAGGTGTTCTGGGTATCACACTGTTATTGACCCCCTGTAGGTCCATTACCATTCTCCAGTCAGTGTCTTCTTTACTGGAAAAAGAGGTGAGTTAAAGAACGCTTCATCCCCTGGTATGATAACTTCATGCTATAAATTCACAGACAACACAAAGATTCCTTGATGTCCTTCCAGACTCCCTCTGTCTACCCAAGGACGCCAGAGGACAAAAATCAGTTAACCACCTAACTGAGGAACTCAATTTAACCGTGTGCAATACCCTAGATGCAGTTGCACCACTAAAAATGTAAAACATTTCTCATAAGAAACTAGCTCCCTGGTATACAGAAAATACACTAGCTCTGAAGCAAGCTTCCAGAAAATTGGAACGGAAATGGCACCACACCAAACTGGAAGTCTTCCGACTAGCTTGGAAAGACAGTACCGTACAGTATCGAAGTGCCCTTACTGCTGCTCGATCATCCTATTTATCCAACTTAATTGAGGAAAATAAGAACAATCCGAAATTCCTTTTTGATACTGTCGCAAAGCTAACTAAAAAGCAGCATTCCCCAAGAGAGGATGACTTTCACTTCAGCAGTAATAAATTCATGAACTTCTTTGAGGAAAAGATCATGATTATTAGAAAGCAAATTACGGACTCCGTAAATCTGTGTATTCCTTCAAAGCTCAGTTGTCCTGAGTCTGCACAACTCTGCCAGGACCTAGGATCAAGAGAGACACTTGGGTGTTTTAGTACTATATCTCTTGACACAATGATGAAAATAATCATGGCCTCTAAACCTTCAAGCTGCATACTGAACCCTGTTCCAACTAAACTACTGAAAGAGCTGCTTCCTGTGCTGGGCCCTCCTATGTTGAACATAATAAACGGCTCTTGAGTGGGTTGAGTCACTGATGTGATCTTCCTGTCTGGGTTGGCGCCCCCCCTTGGGTTGTGCCGTGGCGGAGATCTTTGTGGGCTATACTCGGCCTTGTCTCAGGATGGTAAGTTGGTGGTTGGAGATATCCCTCTAGTGGTGTGGGGGCTGTGCTTTGGCAAAGTGGGTGGGGTTATATCCTTCCTGTTTGACC
Organism: Oncorhynchus clarkii lewisi; assembly: GCF_045791955.1. Taxonomy (NCBI): domain Eukaryota; kingdom Metazoa; phylum Chordata; class Actinopteri; order Salmoniformes; family Salmonidae; genus Oncorhynchus; species Oncorhynchus clarkii. The sequence continues at coordinate 33,039,756 of NC_092156.1, forward strand.
CTGTCCGGGGGTGTCATCGGATGGGGCCACAGTGTCTCCTGACCCCTCCTGTCTCAGCCTCCAGTATTTATGCTGCAGTAGTTTGTGTCGGGGGGCTAGGGTCAGTTTGTTATATCTGGAGTACTTCTCCTATCCGGTGTCCTGTGTGAATTTAAGTATACACTCTCTAATTCTCTCTTTCTCTCTTTCTTTCTCTCTCTCGGAGGACCTGAGCCCTAGGACCATGCCTCAGGACTACCTGGCATGATGACTCCTTGCTGTCCCCAGTCCACCTGGCCGTGCTGCTGCTCCAGTTTCAACTGTTCTGCCTGTGATTATTATTATTTGACCATGCTGGTCATTTATGAACATTTGAACATCTTGGCCATGTTCTGTTATAATCTCCACCCGGCACAGCCAGAAGAGGACTGGCCACCCCACATTGCCTGGTTCCTCTCTAGGTTTCTTCATAGGTTTCGGCCTTTCTAGGGAGTTTTTCCTAGCCACCGTGCTTCTACACCTGCATTGCTTGCTGTTTGGGGTTTTAGGCTGGGTTTCTGTACAGCACTTTGAGATATCAGCTGATGTATGAAGGGCTATATAAATACATTTGATTTGATAACCCCTCCCTTTCTTAGCTGTTCAAAAGTGTGTGTTATTCCTTTAATCGCTTCTGGCTTTAATTGGTATTGCTTTTGGTAAGGTCTATAATTTGATTTTGGAACAACTTGCACCGGAGTTACTCCTTTAATCAATCCTACATCCGCGGGACCCTGAGACCACAGATACTCGGGTATTCCCTTTAAATCTTCTTCCTGTTCTTCTGTCAACAGGTACTCTGCTTCTCAGAAATCCCCTCCACTCTCACTCATGTGCACTGTGGGTGTACAGTTAGCTCTCCAGTTCAGTTTGCGTCTGTATCTGTCTGTGGATGGGCTATGTTGCAAACCTCTCTCCCCCGTTACCCAGTCTGTTAGCCTTTTCCCCTTTGTCACCCAATATCCCATATCCTTCCACTGCCCAGAGGGCTCTTTAGCTAGGGACACATGGGGGCTCCATTTTTCTCTGTAAAGAGCCTGGATATGAGTAGGCAGTTACACTTCCACCGTTGCATGAGTAGTCATAGTGAACCCATTTCAGACCAATGGTTTCTTCAGTGGTTTTTAGAAGTGCCTCCTCATATACCAGGTCGGGGCCGGGGTGTCTGTTATACCACAGTGTACTAGTAATACAGCTCCCCTTCCCCACAGATTACCATGTTATTTTTAACAACCTGGGCTTTCATACCTTTGCCTGTCGGTGTTATGGCAATATTCAAGAGTTTCATTACATCCAACAGATTCACAGGACACAATTTTGATATGAGTACTGGGACCGTCGCCTCCCCCTCAGTCTTTCTACACAATGGTGGCCAGACGCAGAACGAAAAAAAAAAAAATTCCCCCGAAGATTGAATCCCTTTTGGTGCATCCTCACTGCATATAGCAGTCCTACATGCCCCCGTATCACACAGAAATGTGATTATTTTTCCCATGAATGTAAGTGTCAAAAATGGTTTCTCTTGAGCGAGAGCCAGGTCTACTGTTGCTAATTCAAACACCTCAGTTTCAGAGTCCATCTTATCCAACATATCAAGGTCTAAATTGTCACAATAGTCACTGTCATTTTCGCTGTCCAGTACACTAACTCCTTCCTGACTATCTTAGCGGTATCAGTCTCTAGTCAGGATTCATCATCGTCGCTGCCTGAGTCAGGTTTCGGGCGCCTCCCCCCCCCCTTTCCTGTGGTTTCTGTTTACAATCGCTGTGATTATGTCCCTTTTTAACGCAATGTGCACAAGGTGCTTTATATTCTCTAGCGAGATGTCCTTTTTTGTTACAATTAAAACATACTCTCTCTCCTTTTCTCCCTTCCCCTGACTTCCCCTTTCTGTCTGTCCAAGTCCTGTTCTCCCTGTCCTTATCTCCAGTAGCTCTGTCTTCTTGTACTGCCATTAAGAACTCATCCTTCCTATTCTCCCTTTTTCTTTTTTCTGTCTGTCCGTGCTGTTCATGATGGACAGCATATCTTTTTACCTCCGCTAGGGTTGCCAACCCCCATCCCACTAAGTTTATTTTTACCTCCTTACTGATTTCAATGCGCATTCCGGTTAAAAAGGCTATTTTTAATTGCTGATGATAAGGGGTATTTTGATCACCCCTGGGGGCTGGTTCTGGCGTACCACTGTTGGCATTAAATACATCTTTTAAACGTTCTAGGTACTGACTGTCTCACTTTCTCCCTGTCTACATTCAGTTACCTTAGAGAAGTCGACGTGTCGGTGGTAATATTCCATTAAGTTAGCGCATAATTCTGTAACTTTTGCTCTGAATGGTTTCCCAACTCCAGCGCTCCACTGTATAACGTTCCCATCATTCCCCGTTGGTACTCAGGCCCCGCACGCAGCAAACCAATCTTTCCCACAATGGTTCTAACTGCTCTTTCCACTTCCCCTGCGTTTAGCCTGAAACTGGACGCTAATCCATTCAAATCTCTCTCGAAGCCTGCCATCCCTGTCTTTGGGTGGGGGATTCCTTCTACTGCTTTTTCTACGTCTCTCTGCGTCCTGGGCCTGTAGACCCGAACAATAGGTTCATGATCACCCTCCCCAGCCTGGGGGTTGGGTAATTCTATTAGGGGATACTGATCCTCTCTCTCTGCACTGACTTCTTCCCCATTATAATACTGGAAATCTCTCCTAGGCATCGTTCTATTTTTCTCTCCTATATCAGAGGTTTTTCTGATTCGCCCTGATCGGTTCTGATTTGGTGAATGTGTATGATATTTTCCCCTCCCCGATCTATCTATCTCCTTCACTGCCTGAGCCTCTATCCATGCCCTTTCCAACTCCACCTTTCTCAATGATGCCCTAACCCATTCCTGCTCCCTCTCCATGTCTTCCTGTCCCTCTGGCCTCACACAATCCGCTCCCAAATCATAAGCTGGGGGAGGCCCAGGTCGGAGAGGCAATTGCACTCTTCTTTGAGCCACCACCACCTCATCGTCGGGATTACCTCGGTATGATTGGTCTACTAGAGAAGGATATAGTTTTTGACCCCCTCCCCCGCCAAATTGGTTAACTTTTTCAGCTGTGGGAGCGGAGGGCAGCATTTCTTGGTTCTCTGGGTCTTTCTTTTTCCTATCCCCTTCTACTCTTTTCCTGGCTTCCGAAAGCCCGACTCTAGCTGTGTACAACCTCTGTTTATTCAGCTTTTTCACATCCTTACCACACTCCTTATGTATTTGTTTTATAAGTAATTCTAGCTTTTTGACATCCAGATGCCCATCGAATCCATACTTCTTTCTCCATTTTGGACAGAATTCAATGTTCCTTTTATCTTTAAGTTCCATATAGCGCTGATCTCCCGTTAATTCCGGGACCTCCTTTGAGGATTTACTACCCATGTTTGATAAATCCTTGCCATTGCTAGTAGTTATGGTATTTATCACTATTTATGTGTATGTATTTATATGATCTATGCAGGTGTTGTTTATTGTTACCTGGTTACTATAGTTATGTTCTCCTGTCTGACTATGTGTGTGTCTCTTTAATGTTTACCATCTATGTGTGTGGATCTCTATATGTGTTTCTCCTTTCTGGAACCTTTTGTCTATAGATTTGGCTTTTATCCCACCTCTAGATTAGGTTTCCCTCTCCTCCTGTTTGGATATTAATTTCTTTCAGCGTTAAATAGGTTTAAGTTATCCTGCTCGCATAGAATTACCTTCTTTCTCACCAAGCCTAGTTTATATCCTCACCTATTTTAGTATATCTACCGCTACTTTTCATAGTCAGACTACTTCCCATATACAGATAGACTACTTAGGTTAGGACTTTATTTAGGTATGTCTTTTGAATTAATGGCTGTCCTATTTGTACAAAATGACCGTCCTATTCTAACAACACCTACTATATCCTCAAGGTCCTAAACGATATCTTAACCGTCATCGATAAAAAACATTACTGTGCAGCTGTATTCATTGATCTGGCCAAGGCTTTCGACTCTGTCAATCACCACATCCTCATCGGCAGACTCGACAGCCTTGGTTTCTCAAATGATTGCCTCGCCTGGTTCACCAACTACTTCTCTGATAAAGTTCAGTGTGTCAAATCGGAGGGTCTGTTGTCCAGACCTCTGGCAGACTCTGTGGGGGTGCCACAGGGTTCTATTCTTGGACCGACTCTCTTCTCTGTATACATCAATGATGTTGCTCTTGCTGCTGGTGAGTCTCTGATCCACCTCTACGCAGACGACACCATTCTGTATACTTCTGGCCCTTCTTTGGACACTGTGGTAACAACCCTCCAGGCAAGCTTCAATGCCATACAACTCTCCTTCCGTGGCCTCCAATTGCTCTTAAATACAAGTAAAACTAAAATGCATGCTCTTCAACCGATCGCTGCACGCACCTGCCCGCACCTGCCCGCCTGTCCAACATCACTACTCTGGACGGCTCTGACTTAGAATACGTGGACAACTACAAATACCTAGGTGTCTGGTTAGACTGAAAACTCTCCTTCCAGAACCACATCAAACATCTCCAATCCAAAGTTAAATCTAGAATTGGCTTCCTATTTCGCAACAAAGCATCCTTCACTCATGCTGCCAAACATACCCTTGTAAAACTGACCATCCTACCAATCCTCGACTTCGGCGATGTCATTTACAAATAACCTCCAATACCCTACTCAACAAACTGGATGCAGTCTATCACAGTGCCATCCGTTTTGTCACCAAAGCCCCATATACTACCCACCATTGCGACCTGTACGCTCTCGTTGGCTGGCCCTCGCTTCATACTCGTCGCCAAACCCACTGGCTCCATGTCATCTACAAGACTCTGCTAGGTAAAGTCCCCCCTTATCTCAGCTCACTGGTCACCATAGCAACACCCACCCGTAGCACGCGCTCCAGCAGGTATTTTTCATTGGTCATCCCCAAAGCCAACACCACATTTGGCTGCCTTTCCTTCCAGTTCTCTGCTGCCAATGAATGGAACGAATTGCAAAAGTCACTGAAGATGGAGACTTATATCTCCCTCACTCACTATAAGCATCAGCTGTCAGAGCAGCTTACCGATCACTGCACCTGTACACAGCCCATCTGTAAATAGCCCACCCAACTACCTCATCCCCATATTGTTATAATTTTTTGTTGTTGCTCTTTTGCACCCCAGGATCTCTACTTGCACATCATCATCTGCACATCTATCACTCCAGGGTTAGTGTTGAAATAATTACAATTTAGCATTATGGACTGTTTATTGCCTTACCACCCAAATCTTACTGCATTTGCACACACTGTATATAGATTTTTCTATTATGTTATTGACTTGACTTGACCATGTGTTGTTTTTGTCGCACTGCTTTGCTTTATCTTGGCCAGGTCGCATTTGTAAATAAGAACTTGTTCTTAACTGGCCTACCTGTTTAAATAAAGGTGAAATATAATGGAAACAGGAATATAAATATAATGGAAACAGGAATTACCTGAGGTCAATTTCTAGTGTCATAGCAAAGGGTCTGAATTCTTATGTCATTGAGGTATTTCTGTTTTTTATTTGAAATTTGAAAAAATGTCTAAACCTGTTTTCACTTTGTCATTATGGGATATTGTGTCTAGATTGAGGAAAAATATGATTTCACTTTAGAATAAGGTTAACGTAACAAAATGTTGAAAAAGTGAAGGGGTCTGAATACTTTCCGAATGCACTGTAAGTATTGTAGTTCTCTTTGGCTTAGCCTTCTGAACACAGGCAGTGATTGGTGAGGGTATAGGCCTATGGCTTTTTAAATGTGCAATTTTAAAGAACATTTCTGTTGTCAGTATTACACTGTTTGTTGTGACAAAGATGATTTTATCGTAGACAACTCTCAACACCAGTAAGTATGTATGTATGTATGTATGTATGGATGGATGGATGATGACAACTACTATAACATATGGCCACCTTTCCCTCCAAGTAATCGTAGGAAAATCTGCCTGTTGCTATCAAGATTGCCTTGAAAGCCCATCTTCTCGCATTCCAACAGTTGAGTTAGAGACCAGATTTGGTAGGATGGAAGTGAGACGTAGCCCAGTGTTTCTTTTTGAGATTTCCATGCATAGCCATCATATCATAAGGAACTTAGGAACTGACTTGTCAGTTAAAAAACAATCCTTCATTACCTCAGTCCCTCTCATCTATGGTTATATTACATAAAACAACCAGTTGACTTACCTGAGAGAAGAAAGCTAAATTTCAGCCCACCAATGGCAAAGAACAGTCAAGTGGTTCTGTCCCATTAGACCCATAGTAAATCATCTTCTATCCAGGCAGTGAACAGTCATATGGCATGTTAAATATTGACTGGGCACTTAGTGTGTCAAAGTCCTGAGGCCATAAAGTTTATGTGGAGACATTTCAAGGGCCTGTTGTGTGTCAATATCCTCTCAAAGACATGGTCATAATGCATTGCCTGTTGATTAACTGCAAAGAAGAAAGACAACATGGGCAGAGAACCAGGCGTTCTTGTTTACACATTAATAACAATTTGCCATCTTCACTTCATTCTATTGATTGCATTTAAGTCATCTAAGGAGTACATTATATTATATACACAAAAGTAAGTGGACACCCCTTCAAATTAGTGGCTTTGGCTATTTCAGCCACACCTGTTGCTGGCAGGTGTATAAAATCAAGCACACAGCCATGCAATCTCCATAGACAAACATTAGCAGTAGAATGGCCTTACTGAAAAGCTCAGTGACTTTAAACGTGGCACTGTCATAGGATGCCACCTTTCCAACAAGTCAGTTCGTCAAAGTTCTGCCCTACTAGAGCTGCCCCGGCCAACTGTAACTGCTGTTATGGTGAAGTGGAAACATCTAGGAGCAACAACGGCTCAGCCGCAAAGTGATAGGCCACACAACTCACAGAACAGAACCGCCAAGTGCTTTAGCGTGTAAAAATCGTCTGTCCTCACTACAGAGTTCCGAACTGCCTCTGAAAGCAAAGTCAGCACAATAACTGTTCGTCGGGAGCTTCATGAAATGGGTTTCCATGGCCAAGCACCCGCACACAAGCCTAAGATCACCATGCGCAATGCCAAGCATCGGCTGGAGTGGTGTAAAGCTTGCCTCCATTGGAAACGCGTTCTCTGCAAAAGCTTCAGCATCTGGCAATCCGATTGACAAATCTGGGTTTGGCGGATGCCAGGAGAACGCTACCTGCCCAAATGCATAGCACCAACCGTAAAATTTGGTGGATGAGGAATAATGGTCTGGGGCTGTTATCATGATCCAGGCTACGCCCCTTAGTTCCAGTGAAGGGAAATATTAACATTACAACCTACAACGACATTGTAGACGATTCTGTACTTCCAACTGTGTGGCAACAGTTTAGGGAAGGCCCTTTCCTGTTTCAGCATGACAATGCCCCCGTGCTCAGAGAAAGGTCCATACAGAAATGGTTTGTCGAGATCGGTGTGGAAGAACTTTACTGCACAGAGCCCTGACCTCAACCCCATCGAACACCTTTGGGATGAATTGGAACAATGTAATGTAATAAACTTACTTGTAGATTAAAAATCTATATATACTAAACATGTATGCCTGTGATTAAACATTTTGTATAACCTTTCTTCTTCCCTAGCCATTTACAATGATATACAGTATTGTAAGTGAATTGGAGCAGATGTGCATAAACATTACATTTTAGTATTGTCACAACAAAATTCCTTGTAAAGATGTTTAACAGAAGTAAGCTGTTTTGTTTTAGGAAGGTAAAGTGCCATGTAGGCTTTACATTGCATGTAAAGTAATGATTACACTTTTTGCAATTCAGTATTTTAACTCCTATTCTCAGCAAAATTGTTGTCAACATGTATTTATTTCCTGAGTTTTCATATAGATCTCCTCATTTAGCAAGTACATTTACACACCCATAATTTGCCTTAGTGGGAAGATGCTGCCAGCAATGGACAAAATATAAACAGGATACATAGACATCATATAGAATATACAATATCAGAACAGTAACCATTAAACTCTGGAGTATAGGCTGATTGCAGTGGGAATATACAGAGGGGATATACAGTGCCTTGCGAAAGTATTCGGCCCCCTTGAACTTTGCGACCTTTTGCCACATTTCAGGCTTCAAACATAAAGATATAAAACTGTCTTTTTTTGTGAAGAATCAACAACAAGTGGGACACAATCATGAAGTGGAACGACATTTATTGGATATTTCAAACTTTTTTAACAAATCAAAAACTGAAAAATTGGGCGTGCAAAATTATTCAGCCCCTTTACTTTCAGTGCAGCAAACTCTCGCCAGAAGTTCAGTGAGGATCTCTGAATGATCCAATGTTGACCTAAATGACTAATGATGATAAATACAATCAAACTGTGTGTAATCAAGTCTCCGTATAAATGCACCTGCACTGTGATAGTCTCAGAGGTCCGTTAAAAGCGCAGAGAGCATCATGAAGAACAACACACCAGGCAGGTCCGAGATACTGTTGTGAAGAAGTTTAAAGCCAGATTTGGATACAAAAATATTTCCCAAGCTTTAAACATCCCAAGGAGCACTGTGCAAGCGATAATATTGAAATGGAAGGAGTATCAGACCACTGCAAATCTACCAAGACCTGGCCGTCCCTCTAAACTTTCAGCTCATACAAGGAGAAGACTGATCAGAGATGCAGCCAAGAGGTCCATGATCACTCTGGATGAACTGCAGAGATCTACAGCTGAGGTGGGAGACTCTGTCCATAGGACAACAATCAGTCGTATATTGCACAAATCTGGCCTTTATGGAAGAGTGGCAAGAAGAAAGCCATTTCTTAAAGATATCCATAAAAAGTGTCGTTTAAAGTTTGCCACAAGCCACCTGGGAGACACACCAAACATGTGGAAGAAGGTGCTCTGGTCAGATGAAACCAAAATGGAACTTTTTGGCAACAATGCAAAACGTTATGTTTGGCGTAAAAGCAACACAGCTCATCACCCTGAACACACCATCCCCACTGTCAAACATGGTGGTGGCAGCATCATGGTTTGGGCCTGCTTTTCTTCAGCAGGGACAGGGAAGATGGTTAAAATTGATGGGAAGATGGATGGAGCCAAATACAGGACCATTCTGGAAGAAAACCTGATGGAGTCTGCAAAAGACCTGAGACTGGGACGGAGATTTGTCTTCCAACAAGACAATGATCCAAAACATAAAGCAAAATCTACAATGGAATGGTTCAAAAATAAACATATCCAGGTGTTAGAATGGCCAAGTCAAAGTCCAGACCTGAATCCAATCGAGAATCTGTGGAAAGAACTGAAAACTGCTGTTCACAAATGCTCTCCATCCAACCTCACTGCGCTCGAGCTGTTTTGCAAGGAGGAATGGGAAAACATTTCAGTCTCTCGATGTGCAAAACTGATAGAGACATACCCCAAGCGACTTACAGCTGTAATCGCAGCAAAAGGTGGCGCTACAAAGTATTAACTTAAGGGGGCTGAATAATTTTGCACGCCCAATTTTCCAGTTTTTGATTTGTTAAAAAGGTTTGAAATATCCAATAAATGTCGTTCCACTTCATGATTGTGTCCCACTTGTTGTTGATTCTTCACAAAAAATACAGTTTTATATCTTTATGTTTGAAGCCTGAAATGTGGCAAAAGGTCGCAAAGTTCAAGGGGGCCGAATACTTTCGCAAGGCACTGTATCTATAAGCTGAGGGAGGGATACTGCCATGGCAAATATATACAGTGTTGTGCATAGTGCAAGTGCATAATAGTGTAGATTAGTATCTGAAGTCATTGATGACAAGGTGCAGTATTCGGTCTAGGCCTAGACCAGGAAATCTCAATGTTATTTATGTTAGTGTTATAGCTTAAATAATTGAACCACCCTTCAAGTCATGCTGTGCGCACAAGCTAAGGTGTGGTCATGGCTGTTCATTACCAGGAGCAAAGGGAGAAATGGCCTGAGTTAGAGGGAGAGAAAAAAGAAAGGACACCGAATCAGTGTTTGAAAGCAACAGTTGAACTAATCCAAGGTAAGTCTGAAAAACAGTACCTGAAATGAATCTGCTGTCAAATAAAACAATCATACAAGGCTTTGCTGTACATTTGTATAATTTTTTTTTTGTTAATAAATATTAAACTGTGGCTAAAATGTTTTTAGAAGTTACTTCAAACTTTTTCAGATTTGATCTTATCAGTACGCTGAACGTGGTGTCAACATGAACAATAACCAGGTAACTTCAGTTGTATATCTCTGATTTGATTTTTGTTTTCCCTATGGGAAATGGGCAGCCACGTACATTGTTCATACCAGTCATTGATGTTTTGTGGTGATTACAATACTGGTGTAATGTACCATGGACTATGTTCAACATACCATGGAAAAACCGCTCCAATTTATCAAATACTTTATGGATTTCCATCATTGTAGTTAAACGGAAAACCATTATCCTTCTCTTCGCTTTCTCCAGACACCAGGTCCCCAGTATGTGAACCGTGGATTTCAACAAGGGGAGGGAAGACCCCCTCCTTACGCCTCTGCCCCAAAGATGCACAATGTCCCCCCCTCTATTTGTCCTCAGTACGCTCCCCAGTACGCTCCCAAGACCATCAATACCCACCACACGGTCACCCCTGGACTACCACACCCAGTCCCAGAACACAAAGGTACAGTATTTACCTTTCTACTGATATTCCTCTGTTGATAAACATCAGATGCCACACTTAAATGCAAAACAAGCCTTGCCATGATTACATGCTTCCAGGGTGACACACAGATGTTAAGAGGGGCTAATGGTCAAATTCTATGTGAATATCTAGGTCTAGGGTTGAGAGTCCTTTCATGGTTAAAAGTAGAGCAAAAAGTGTTATTGTTCGTATGTTGAGTGTTATTTTGTTTCTGCTCTCTTTCAGCGGTGAAGAAAAGTCACTGTAAATGTATTGTGGCCTCTATCCTCAGTGTCTTAGTTTTCCTTGGGGCAACAGGAGTGTTGGTTTGGTATTTCCGTACGTACAGTACACAGAATCCTCATACAGTAACTGTTTCTTAATTGATGCTTTGGTTGACATAAGCTGACATTAATATTAATAATGTTGAAATGATCTATGCTTTCTATGCAGCTGCTTGCTACACAGTGGAAAAAGACTAGTTGACATTGTAATTAGAGGCTAAGGAAAATTACCATGTAGTTCTTATTCAGTAATTTAAAAGGACAGCAAGTGTAACCTTATAGTCATGGTCTCGTGTGTGCGTGTGTGTGTGTGTGTGTGTCCAGTGTCCAACCAGTGTGTGTTGGGGAGGTCCTGTAGGCAGGGTTGTGTGTATCTGAGTGCATCCAAGTGGTGTGATGGCATCAGAGACTGTCCAGGAGGAGAGGACGAGACACAGTGCCGTAAGTCTCCACTCAATCATTTTTGGTTTATCATTACAGTAGACTGTTGATCCCTCAGATCTTAAGGCATTATTCTTTTAGTTGTTCCAAATGTCAGAAACGTTTGGTTCTAAATTTGACAGGAACTATATATAGCATCTCTATGCTTCCATAGCCAACCCCAAAGTCCTGAGTCAAGATGTAGATCACAGTAGGATACCAGTCCAAAGCCTGTGTGGCTCAGTTGGTAGAGCATGGTGCTTGCAACGCCAGGGTTGTGGGTTTAATTTCTCTCTTAATTGCACATTTTTATTCATGTTTGTCTTTATATTTGCATAGAAGTGAGTTGTTTTGAATCTTTCTCACCTTTTATTGTATTATTTGTTAACCCTCATATTACCAACATATTTTACATACGGATATGGATTACCAACCAACATATCAACTTAATTATTATTAAAACATAATTAGACATGTAAATAATGATATCTGAAATAAGAAATAAATACAACAGACTGTTATTTTAGCAAAATGAAAGTTAATTTGCATATTCTATGAAACAAAAGTATAAATGTTCCCATTAAATAAGTACAATTCTTATTAGTACCAAAGAGCTGATTTGCCATCATTTGATTGTAGTATCATTTCGTGTTTAGAATTTTGAAGTAAATATTCAAGTCACATTTATGTGGTAAAAAATGAACCAAATCAAAGTTTATTTGTCACGTGCGCCGAATACAACAGTGAAATGCTTACTTACAGGCTCTAACCAGTGGTGCCAAAAAAAGGTATGTGTAAGTAAAGAAATAAAACAACAGTAGAAAGACATTTGAAAAAAGAGTAGCAAGGCTCTATACAGACACCTGTTAGTCAGGCTTATTGAGGTAGTATGTACATGTAGGTATTGTGATTGTGCATATATGATGAACAGAGAGTAGCAAAGAGGGGTTGGCGGGTGGTGGAACACAATGCAGATAGCCCGGTTAGCCAATGTGCGGGAGCACTGGTTGGTCGGGACAATTTAGGTTGTATGTGCATGAATGTGTAGTTAAAGTGACTAAGCATATAAGATAAACAGAGAGCAGCAGCAGCGTAAAAGAGGGGTTGGGGGGGGGGGGGGGGACACACACAATGCAAATAGTCCGGGTAACCATTGGTTACCTGTTCAGGAGTCTTATGGCTTGGGGGTAAAAACTGTTGAGAAGCCTTTTTGTCCTAGACTTGGCACTCCAGTACCGCTTGCCATGCGGTAGTAGAGAGAACAGTCTATGACTGGGGTGGCTGGGGTCTTTGATAATTTTTAGGGCCTTCCTCTGACACCGCCTGGTGTAGAGGTCCTGGATGGCAGGCAGCATTGCCCCAGTGATGTACTGGGCCGTACGCACTACCCTCTGATGTGCCTTGCAGTCGGAGGCCGAGCAAAGTCTTGGTTACATTGAGGGATAGGTTGTTATTCTGGCACCACCCGGCCAGGTCTCTGACCTCCTCCCTGTAGGCTGTCTCGTCGTTGTCGGTGATCAGGCCTACCACTATTGTGTCGTCAGCAAACTTAATGATGGTGTTGGAGTCGTGCCTGGCCATGCAGTCGTGGGTGAACAGGGAGTACAGGAGGGGACTTAGCACGCACCCCTGGGGAGCTCCAGTGTTGAGGATCAGCGTGGCAGATGTGTTGCTACCTACCCTCACCACCTGGGGGCGGCCTGTCAGGAAGTCCAGGATCCAGTTGCAGAGGGAGGTGTTTAGATATGTACTTAATTTTATTGACAAAAAGTGAGTCATCCATTGATCCTGAGAGACAATGACCAAAAATATGTTTTTCTTTATTTACTGACACCACAACTTGGATTAGCATAGTGAAACAATGGGAGTGGTAGGGCCTATAGCAGGATCCAAAAAGCATGCTCAAATCCTAAATGTCACTTCAAACCAAATGTTATAGCAACCCAAATACCATAACACGTTGCCCTTATAGAGTATTGGAGGAAATTATATGAATTCTGGTATTTATATAACATTTTCCATATATATATATATATATATATATATATATATATATATGTATACTACCGTTCAAACGTAGACATGTCCTTGTGTTTGAAAGAAAAGCTATTTTTTTGTCTATTAAAATAACATAAAATGGATCAGAAATACAGTGTAGACATTGTTAATGTTGTAAATAATTAAAAAGATGAATTAAATAATTAAATTAAATAATTAAAAAGATGAAAGAGGCCTGTAATTTTCATCATAGGTACACTTCAACTATGACAGACAAAATGAGAGAAAAAAATCCAGAACATCACATTGTAGGACATTTAATTAATTTATTTGCAAATTATGGTGGAAAATAAGTATTTGGTCAATAACAAAAGTTTATCTCAATACTTTGTTATATACCCTTTGTTGGCAATGGCAGAGGTCAAACGTTTTCTGTAAGTCTTCACAAGGTTTTCACACATTGTTGCTGGTATTTTGGCGCATTCCTCCATGCAGATCTCCTCTAGAGCAGTGATGTTTTGGGGCTGTTGCTGGGCAACATGGACTTTCAACTCCCTCCAAAGATGTTCTATGGGGTTGAGATCTGGAGACTGGCTAGGCCACTCCAGGACCTTGAAATGCTTCTTACGAAGCCACTCCTTCGTTGCCCGGGATGTGTTTGGGATCATTGTCATGCTGAAAGACCCAGCCACGTTTAATCTTCAATGCCCTTGCTGATGGAAGGAGGTTTTCACTCAAAATCTCACAATACATGGCCCCATTCATTCTTTCCTTTACACGGATCAGTTGTCCTGGTCCCTTTGCAAAAAAACAGCCCCAAAGCATGATGTTTCCACCCCCATGCTTCACAGTAGGTATGGTGTTCTTTGGATGCAACTCAGCATTCTTTGTCCTCCAAACACGACGACTTGAGTTTTTACCAAAAAGTTATATTTTGGTTTCATCTGACCATATGACATTCTCCCAATCTTCTTCTGGATCATCCAAATGCTCTCTAGCAAACTTCAGACGGGCCTGGCTTAAGCAGGGGGACACGTCTGGCACTGCAGGATTTGAGTCCCTGGCGGCGTAGTGTGTTACTGATGGTAGACTTTGTTACTTTGGTCCCAGCTCTCTGCTGGTCATTCACTAGGTCCCCCCGTGTGGTTCAAATAAATTCATAAAAAATCCTACAATGTGATTTTCTGGATTTTCTTTTCTAATTTTGTCTGTCATAGTTGAAGTGTACTTATGATGAAAATTACAGGCCTCTCATCTTTTTAAGTGGGAGAACTTGCACAATTGGTGGCTGACTAAATACTTTTTTGCCCCACTGTACCTATATTTTTAACGTTTGTCCTAGAATAATTACTTTTCGTAGAATACACACCAGCACAGCTCTCTATGTAGATTCAGAGCCTATCGGAGTTCTGTATTGCAGTTCTGTCAAGTATTTATACTATTGGCAGACTTTGTATACTATTGGAAGATTTTTGTATTTATTGCAGGCGGAATTGGGTGTTTTTGTCTGTAGTCAAAAACTACCCCAGTTGGTAGAATTAGGGTTAAGCACCTTGAAATGCATTTTCTTTGTAAATAAATGTGCTTAAGTTTGATTTGATGCTGTGTCTAGGAACACTCTGTTAGAATTCATGTAGCTATGTTTTTTTTATATGATATGTGCCCAAACCCCATCCCACCCAATTTGAACACTATTCGTCAATCAATTGTAATATCTACTTTCTTCTACCAGTGCGCCTCTATGGGTCTGGTTCTGTGCTGCAGAGTTACTCATCAGACAGTCAGACGTGGAAGCCAGTGTGTGCTGATGACTGGAATGACAACTTTGGCAGGGCCACCTGTAAAAAGATGGGATACAGCAGGTGGGTCACCATGAGAAATAGGATCACATACGTGTCATAGAGTATCTGTAATTGTAACTGTAATCACAGTTCCCACTGTGACTATTAAAACCTACCCAAACCAGAAACCGTGGATAGATGACAGCGTTCACCCAAAACTGAAAGTGCAAGCCACCGCATTTAACCATGGTAAGGTGACTGGAAATATGGTTGAATACAAACAGAGAGGTTATTCCCTCCGTAAGGCAATCAAACAGGCAAAATGTCAGTACAGAGACAAAGTGGAGTCGAAATTCAACAACTCAGACAAAAGACGTTTGTGGCAGGGTCTACAGACAATCACAGACAACAAAGGGAAAACCAGCTACGTCGCCCCGTAGCACTCACTTCTGTCCTCATGAAGTGCTTTGAGAGGCTAGTTAAGGATCATATTACTTCTACCTTACCTGACACCCTAGACCCACTTCAATAGATCCACAGACAATGCCATCACAATGCACGCTGCCCTATCCCCTCTGGACAAGAGGAAAACCTCTTTAAGAATCCTGTTAATTGACTACAGCTCAGCCTTCAACCCCATAGTACCCTCCAAGCTCACCGTTAAGCTCCGGGGCCCTGGGTCTGAACCCAGCAAAAGTGCCTCTTCAAACTCAGGAGGCTGAAGAAATTTGGCTTGGCTCGTAAGACCCTAACAAACTTTACAGATGCACAATTGAGAGCATCCTGTCCGGCTGTATCACCACCTGGTATGGCAACTGCACCACCCGCAACCGCAGGGCTCTCCAGAGGGTGGTGCGGTCTGCTCTCTAGGACACCTACAGCACCCGATGTCACAGGAAGGTCAAAAAGGTCATCAAGGAAATCCACCACCTGAGCCACGGCCTGTTCACCCCGCTATCATCCAGAAGGCGAGGTCAGTACAGGTGCATCAAAGCTGCGACCAAGAGACTGAAAAACTCAAGGCCATCAGACTGTTAACTAGCCATCACTAGCCAGCTACAACCTTGTTACTCAACCCTGCACCTTAGAGGCTACCACCCTATAAACATAGACAAGGAATCACTGACCACTTTAATAATGGAACACTGGTCACTTTAATAATGTTTACATACTGCTTTATTCGTCTCATATGTATATACAGTGCCTTTTGCACGCCCAATTTTCCAGTTTTTGATTTGTTAAAAAAGTTTGAAATATCCAATAAATGTCGTTCCACTTCATGATTGTGTCCCACTTGTTGTTGATTCTTCACAAAAAAATACAGTTTTATATATTTATGTTTGAAGCCTGAAATGTGGCAAAAGGTCGCAAAGTTCAAGGGGGCCGAATACTTTCGCAAGGCACTGTACTGTATTCTATTCTACTGTATTTTACTCAATGACACTCTGACATTGCTCATCCTAATATTTATGTATTTCTTAACTTCATTCTTTTACTTTTAGATTTGTGTGTATTGTTGTGTATTGTTAGATACTACTGCACTGTTGTAGCTAAGAACACAAGCATTTTGCTACACCCGCAATAACATCTGCTAAATATGTGTCGGTGACCAATACGATTTGATTTGGTAAACTCTGTACCGTACATACAGTATAATGTGCATAACATAAGGGCTATTTAAGGGGCATGTACTGACCAGGTCTATCTCTGCTTCCAAGTGGGTCCTACGTTCGGTCCTCACAAAGAAACCCAGGCTCCTTGGCTTCCGAGGGCTATTTGAAGCTGTCTAGCTTTGACCCCCAATCCCTTCTACAGAGGCAGCTAACTGGAAGGTGAGTTTAACATGAATGCACTCTCTTATTCAATCAAAACAAACAAAATGTTGTCTATACAGATTTTTGTTGAGTGGTGTACAATACATACAAAATGGAGTTCAAGTACAGAATTGCTTCCATAAACTTTTGTGACGTCACTTCTGCCTGCAGTCCCTACTGCTCAGCACAAGCAGTCTCCCTGCAGTGTATTGGTAAGCCATTACTTTACCCTTCCACTAATTCTCAGTACAGGCTCAGATTACCTTCAGGTTAGAGATTATAGAAACACATTCAGGGGAACAAATCTCAAGTCACATGATCACTGTTACATTTATATCTGTTATTGCTAGGCAGGAAATTAAGTGATGCGGGGGCCATAAACTGTTCCTTCTCCATTAATGTGACCTGACCTTCCTCACTAAACCACATCTCTCCACCCTTATCAATGCCTGGTACGTGATTGCCCTTCCTTTACTCAAAACATTCCCCGTACAGATAACCATTAACTTCTGGTGTACAAACTAGACTATGGCACTCAATATTTCAAGGTGATAATTTACAACATTAGAACTCATCATCATTCAGCAGACTCTCCAGAGTCACTTACAGTAGTGAGTGCAAACACCCCCCCCCCCCCCCCCCCCTTATGGGAATCTAACTCACAGCGCTGGTGTTGCAAGCACCGTGCTCTACCAACTGAGCCACATGGGACCGTGTTTAGACTGGTTAACTACTGTGATCTATATCTTGACTAGGGACGTTGGCAATGGCGGTCAGTGGCGTTTAAGATTAGGGAGGATTATGTTTTTTTCATGAGCATGGCCTTATTTCTATTACAGCATATAAAATGACTCTCATTCATATTACATTCACTCAGTTCAGTGATAATTCAGTGATTGGTTTAGGCTACTACATGATACTCAAATTTTCCCTATACCCATCATGAGGTTGCTACAATCTAGCCTATGAATGAAAGTTTACAATGTAGGTGCACACAGGTCGAGAGACAAATTTGAGGTGACAGACAGTGACATATGGACTCTTGCTTGCATCTATCTGATATAGGGTGTAATCATTAGTCCAACAGTTGCAAACAAGAGTTTCAATTGGTCTAATTCAGGTCTGTTTATCCCCATTTTGTTCAGTTTGCTTCCGTTTAAGAAAAGTTTTTCAACAGAATTGGCGGATTGAACACATCCCTGATCACGTGTAAACACAGTTCACTTTCATGGCAGCCATGTCCTATGCACTCTCCTTCTCTCACCACTTCCCTTTGCTTGTGGAACGAAACACATCAGCTGTATGTGACCAGGCGAAATAACATTTCCAAGCCAAACCGCTACACACAGCCTACATCGTTGTCAACACATTAGCTAAAGTAACGTCATAGTCAGCATAGCTAATAGAACTAACACGTTAGTAAACCCCCTACAATCATGCAGTAACGTTACAGTGTACAGTCAGTAAGTAGTTACAACGGCTGACCCCGGTGGCAATAAATGAGTAATACCAAAAGCTTACCTTGACTTGGAAGAGTTCCAGTTTTGTGTTGGAAAGTCATAGCCAGCTAGCTAACATAACATACCTCTGTTTGAGCAGGGTGTTTCAGTAGGCTAAACTAGTTAGCTGCATTTGCTTGCTAAGTAAGTGAAACTGAACATCTCTCTCGCTCTATTTCTCTCTTGCTTCTCCTTCATTTTGGAAGAAAATAATTTGTTCAAAACTATTAAACTATTGTCTTATCTCTCTTTGAGTCAACTACTCACCACATTTTATACACTGTAGTGCTAGTTATAGCTATTTATTTCAGTACTAGATTAATTCTCTGATCCTTTGATTGGGAGACAACATATCAGTTTATGCTGCAAGAGCTCTGATTGGCTGGCGGACATCCTCCAGACGTTGTCATAATTGCTGTATAAATCTATGGAAGGGGGGTGAGAACCATGAGCCTCCTAGGTTTTGAACTGAATTCAATGTACCCAGAGGAGATGGTGCTACCCTACAGAGTGCTGTTGAGGCTACTGTAGACCTTATTTGAAAAATAGTGTGTTTAAATCAGTTATTTGGTGACGTGATTATATTTAGTGTAGTTTTATCTAAAAAGGATACATTTTTAAATGTTTTACAATTAAACAATTTATGAAATTCACTGAAGAGGATGGTCCTCCTCTGAGGAGCCTCCACCAGACTTTGGGGTTGGCTATGGAAACATAGGGATGCTATATCATTTCTACATAATACATAGCCAGATATAAACCCTGTTGTGTTCATCTTGAGCCAGACTGGCTATGCAGCTCTCTTTGCCCTACAAAGTTAGTCTTTGAAATGTGTGTGTTGGATTGCTTCCAGACTGTGGTGTCAGTATAGCAGCTCCTTGGAGCCGAATCGTAGGGGGGGATATAGCAGTGAGCGGTGCCTGGCCATGGCAGGTCAGTCTGCACGCCAGGGGCCAGCACCTGTGTGGAGGCTCCATCATCAGCCCTGAGTGGATCCTCACTGCCGCCCACTGCGTAGAAACGTGAGTTTAACTGCAACTTATTTAAAGGGAATAAAAACATGTTTAATTAGCCATTTCAATTTTAAAAGCATACGTTTCACACCAAACATCATCTGTTCCTCTCAAAGAAGTCTTCGGCAATGAAGCAGAGGAGGATGGATCTCCTAAAAATGTTACAATATAATAAAAACAAACAAAATAAAAAACATAAAACTATTCAAAGCATCCTTGTGAATAAAACAACACTATACAATAGCATGATTGTGTGGTGGCAGCATGACAACCATGAAAAAGCAAAGATCACCTGAGGACATACTGTTGTCTGTTTTCTCTCTCATTGTGTATGGTAGGCTATCAAGGCCCAGTCAGTGGACGGTGTATGCTGGCTATCTGGCCTTGACCCAGATGGATTTTGCCACTGGGAATTCAGTGGGACACATAATCTCTCATGAAAAGTACGACAAGCAGACTAGTGATAATGACATCGCTCTCATGAAACTCAGCACACCCCTCACTATGTCAAGTAAGTCCGTGTTCCATTTCAGACATTTGAAAAAGCATGATCCAATAGAAAATCCCTTTTAGGGTTTGGAAAAAGAAGAGTATCATAAAGTGACTAGGCATAAAGTGACTAGGCATAAAGTGACTAGGCATAAAGTGACTAGGCAACGGGATAGATTATTAATAGTAACAGCAGTGTATGTGATGAGTCAAAAGAGTTAGTGCAAAAAGGGTCAATGCAGATAGTCTGGGTAGCTATTGGTTAAATCTTTAACTCAATATGTAGCAGTCTTATGGTTTGGGGGTAGAAGCTGTACAGGGTCCCTGGTGGTTCCATACTTTGTGCATCGGTGCCATGAGGTAGAAGAGAGTACAGTCTATGACTTGGGTGGCTGGAGTCTTTGACATTTTTTAGGGCCTTCCTATGACACCACCTGGTGATTGCCAACTATGGTGTTATGTTGCAGATACGGTGAGACCAGTCTGTCTGCCCAATGTCGGCGTGAATCTGACTCCCCAGCGAGAAGCCTGGATCTCTGGATGGGGGTCCATTAGGAGTGGTGGTAAGACAACTCTTATTACAGGACCAATGACTGTCATTATTAAACACAAGTCAAAGGTTTTATGACTAAAAGTGATTGATGTTATGAGATTTAAAGAATATAATGAATTTGTTGTAATGAAGCCGTATGATTGACTTATGATTGCTGATCATTTTTATGGCTCCAGGGTCGTCGTCGGGAAACCTGCGTCAGGCCCAGATCACCATGTACAGCAGAGAGACATGTAATGCATCGTTGGTGTATAATGGACTTGTAACCGCCTCTATGATCTGTGCTGGGACACTGGCAGGAGGAGTGGACTCATGTCAGGTCAGATTCACACATAGAACCAACATACATGTGCAGCACATACTGTAGGCTATCTAATCCTTGTTTAGGGGAAGTTTTTTGTGGTTTTTTACTTACTGCATGTATTCTTTATTATTTGATTGAATATGACAATGTTTTGTTGGATTAGTTGTTTTCTGATTGTGTGATTGTAACCGGTGTGAAATGGCTAGCTAGTTGGTGGGGTGCGTGCTAATAGCGTTTCAATCGGTGATGTCACTTGCTCTGAGACCTTGAAGTAGTATATATGAAGTATACTCATGTTTTTGAAGGTACAATGCAATCGGTATTTTATTTAGATATTTT
The DNA here is from genome assembly GCF_045791955.1 of Oncorhynchus clarkii lewisi. Lineage (NCBI taxonomy): Eukaryota > Metazoa > Chordata > Actinopteri > Salmoniformes > Salmonidae > Oncorhynchus > Oncorhynchus clarkii. The sequence goes on from NC_092156.1 coordinate 33,060,938, forward strand.
AGCAAATTTATATAAAGAAATATAATCATAATCAAATTTACATACGTTTTCAGACCGTTTACTTTGCTGAAGCACCTTTGGCAGCGGTTACAGCCTTGAATCTTCTTGGGTATGACACTACAAGCTTGGCACACCTCTATTTGAGCAGTTCCTCTCAAACGCTGTCAGGTTAGATGGGGAGCGTCGCTGCACAGCTATTTTCAGGTTTCTCCAGAGTCCGTTCTCTGGCTGGGCCACTCAAGGACATCCAGATACTTGTACCGAAGCCACTCCTGCGTTGTCTTGGATGTGTGGTTAGGGTCATTGTCCTGTTGGAAGGTGAACCGTCGCCCCAGTCTGAGGTCCTGAGCATTCTGGATCAGGTTTTCATCAAGGATCTCTCTGTGCTTTGCTCCATTCATCTTTCCCTCGATCCTGACTAGTCTCCCAGTCCCTACTGCTGAAAAATATCCCCACAGCATTATAATGCCACCACCATGCTTCACAGTACATATGATGTCAGGTTTCCTCCAGGCGTGACACTTGGCATTCAGGCCTTTAGGTCCTTAAGGTGCTTTTTTGGCAAACTCCAAGCAGGCTGTCATGTGCCTTTTCCTGAGGAGTGACTTCCATCTTGCCACTCTACCATGAAAGCCTGATTTGGTGGAGCGCTGCAGAGATGGTTGTCCTTCTAGAAGGTTTTCCAATCTCCACAGGTACTCTGGAGCTCTGTCAGAGTGACCATCGGGTTCGGGAAATGTTTTGGTACCCTTCACCAGATCTGTAACTCGACACAATCCTGTTACGGAGCTCTACGGACAATTCCTTCGACCTCATGGCTTGGTTTTTGCTCTGACATGCACTTTCAACTGTGGGACCTTATAAAGACAGGTGTTTGCCTTTCGAAATCATTTCAAATCAATTGAATTTACCACAGACTCCAATCAAGTTGTAGAAACATCTCAAGGATGATCAATGGAAACAGGAAACAGGAGTCTCATATTAAATTGTCATATGTAAATAATAATTATGTAAATAAGGTTTCTGTTTCTGAAAACCTGTTTTCGCTTTGCCATTATGGGGTATTGTGTGTAGATTGATGAGGATGTTTTGCATTTTTTATACATTTTAGAATAAGGCTGTAATGTAACAAAACGTGGAAAAAGTGAAGTGGTCTGAATACTTTTGTTTTATTTTGTATTTATTTATGTAACCTTTTATTCAACAAGGCAAGTCAGTTAAGAACACATTTTTATATGCAATGATGGCCTACCAAAAGGCCTCCTGCGGGGACGGGGGCCAGAATTAAAAATACAAATATAGGACATAACACACATCACGACAGGAGAGACACCACAACACTACATAAAGGGAGACCTAAGAATGGCAGCAACACATGACAACACAGCATGGTAGCAACACCACATGACAACAACATAGTACCCTCCAAGCTCGTCATCAAGCTCGAGACCCTGGGTCTCGACCCCGCCCTGTGCAACTGGGTACTGGACTTCCTGACGGGCCGCCCCCAGGTGGTGAGGGTAGGCAACAACATCTCCACCCCGCTGATCCTCAACACTGGGGCCCCACAAGGGTGCGTTCTGAGCCTTCTCCTGTACTCCCTGTTCACCCACGACTGCGTGGCCACGCACGCCTCCAACTCAATCATCAAGTTTGCGGACGACACAACAGTGGTAGGCTTGATTACCAACAACGACGAGACGGCCTACAGGGAGAAGGTGAGGGCCCTCGGAGTGTGGTGTCAGGAAAATAACCTCACACTCAACGTCAACAAAACTAAGGAGATGATTGTGGACTTCAGGAAACAGCAGAGGGAACACCCCCCTATCCACATCGATGGAACAGTAGTGGAGAGGGTAGCAAGTTTTAAGTTCCTCGGCATACACATCACAGACAAACTGAATTGGTCCACTCACACAGACAGCATCGTGAAGAAGGCGCAGCAGCGCCTCTTCAACCTCAGGAGGCTGAAGAAATTTGGTTTGTCACCAAAAGCACTCACAAACTTCTACAGATGCACAATCGAGAGCATCCTGGCGGGCTGTATCACCGCCTGGTACGGCAACTGCTCCGCCCACAACCGTAAGGCTCTCCAGAGGGTAGTGAGGTCTGCACAACGCATCACCGGGAGCAAACTACCTGCCCTCCAGGACACCTACACCACCCGATGTTACAGGAAGGCCATAAAGATCATCAAGGACATCAACCACCCGAGCCACTGCCTGTTCACCCCGCTATCATCCAGAAGGCGAGGTCAGTACAGGTGCATCAAAGCTGGGACCGAGAGACTGAAAAACAGCTTCTATCTCAAGGCCATCAGACTGTTAAACAGCCACCACTAACATTGAGTGGCTGCTGCCAACACACTGACACTGACACTGACTCAACTCCAGCCACTTTAATAATGGGAATTGATTGGAAATGAATATATCACTAGCCACTTTAAACAATGCTACCTTATATAATGTTACTTAACCTACATTATTCATCTCATATGCATACGTATATACTGTACTCTATATCATCGACTGCATCCTTATGTAATACATGTATCACTAGCCACTTTAACTATGCCACTTTGTTTACATACTCACCTCATGTATATACTGTACTCGATACCATCTACTGTATCCTGCCTATGCTGCTCTGTACCATCACTCATTCATATATCCTTATGTACATATTCTTTATCCCCTTACACTGTGTATAAGACAGTAGTTTTGGAATTGTTAGTTAGATTACTTGTTGGTTATTACTGCATTGTCGGAACTAGAAGCACAAGCATTTCGCTACACTCGCATTAACATCTGCTAACCATGTGTATGTGACAAATACAATTTGATTTGATTTGATTTGATTTGACATGGTAGCAACACAATATGGTAGCAGCACAAAACATGGTACAAACACTATTGGGCACAGACAACAGCACAAAGGCAGGAAGGTAGAGACAACATCACGCAAAGCAGCCACAACTGTAAGCAAGAGTGTCCATGATTGAGTCTTTGAATGAAGAGATGGAGATAAAACTGTCCAGTTTGAGTGTTTCTTTGCAGCTCGTTCCAGTCGCTAGCTGCAGTGAACTGAAAACAAGAGCGACCCAGGAATGTGTGTGCTTTGGGGACCTTTAACAGAATGTGACTGGCAGAACGGTTGTTGTATGTGGAGGATGAGGGCTGCAGTAGGATTATCAGTTAGTGAGTGCTAAGAGGGTTTTATAAAAAAGCATCAACCAGTGGGTCTTGCGACTGGTATACAGAGATGACCAGTTTACAGAGTAGTATAGAGTGCAGTGATGTGTCCTATAAGGAGTATTGGTGGCAAATCTGATGAAGTTGACTATACATTCCAAATGCACCATATTAAAGTTATGGTCCCATTTTGTAATGCTAACATAGGAGGGGTAGCGGGTAACTTCTTGTGTCTTGCAGGGGGACAGTGGAGGACCAATGGTGGCCAAAGAGGGTTCAGTATGGTGGCTGGTAGGGGACACTAGCTGGGGTATAGGTTGTGCCCTGAAGAACAAACCAGGAATCTACGGCAATGTCACCCACTTCCTCCCCTGGATATATGAACAAATGCAGGTAGGTACTAACAGTAGGACAATGATAACAGAAAGTGAATTATTGTAAAAAAAAAGATAGGCAAAGAGGATATATACATTTCTTAATTTTTTTTACATAAAAAAACCAATCAGTGCAGCATATATAGGACCAATAAAATTAAGATTATTACTTTAAAACATGTTTTATACATTTTGAATTTCCTTGCAGAAGAATTGATGGAGATGCCAATGAAGACGCACCCTGTTGCTTATCAAATTCACCTGTCTGAAATAAAGCTTTTGAATACATTACATGTACACTGCTTTCAGATATTTTTTGTGCCTGTTGACTTCTAATATTTAAGTTTTCAGGGAATATCTATTTGACATTTTTTTATTAAGATATTTTTATCATGTTGAGGAAAGGTATGCAGGAAGGGAGTACTGTACTCTGCATACTTGCACACACATAAATCCATGTTTTGGTCATACCTTTTTTGTTTTACATGATCAGAGCCTTTTCTAATTTTTATGAACCTGTGTATGATAATATCAAGTATTAATTGACACAAAATAAAGTGTTATGTTTTTATGTACATAAAATAATTTTGCAGTGTTTATTAATTAAAACAAATGTGTTAGAGTGAGTCAGACACTGATACATGTACACTTGCACATTGAATACAGCCAGCCCAGGTGAAAACAATGAATACATACAGTACCAGTCAAAAGTTTGGACACAACTACTCATTCAAGGGTTTTTCTTTATTTTGACTATTTTCTACATTGTAGAATAATAGTGAAGACAGCCAAACTATAATATAACACACATGGATAGTAACCCCCAAAAAATCCACCCTTTGCCTTGATGACAGCTTTGCACACTCTTAGCATTCTCTCAACCAGCTTCATGTCACCTGGAATGCATTTAAATTAACAGGTGTGCCTTGTTAATTTGTGGAATTTCTTTCCTTCTCAATGCTTTTGAGCCAGTGTTGTGACAAGGTAGGGATGGTATACAGAAGACAGCCCTATTTGGTAAAAGGCTATATTATGGCAAGAACAGCTCAAATAAGCAAAGAGAAATGACAGTCCATCATTACTTTCAGACATGAAGGTCAGTCAATCTGGAAAATTTCAAGAACTTTGAAAGTTTCTTCAAGTGCAGTCACAAAAACCATTAAGCGCTATGATGAAACTGGCTCTCATGAGGCCTGCCACAGGAAAGAAAGACCCAGAGTTACCTCTGCTGCAGAGGATAAGTTCATTAGAGTTAACTGCACCTCAGATTGCAGCACAAATAAATGCTTCATGGTTGAAGTAACAGACACATCTCAATATCAACTGTTCAGGGGAGACTGCGTGAATCAGGCCTTCGTGATCGAATTGCTGCAAAGAAACCACTACTAAAGGACACCAATAATAAGAAGAGACTTGTTTGCCAGGAAACACGAGCAATGGACATTAGACCAGTGGAAATCTGTCCTTTGGTCTGATGAGTCCAAATTTGAGATTTTTGGTTCCAACCGCCGTGTCTTTGTGAGACGCAGAGTAGGTGAACGGATGATCTCTGCATGTGTGGTTCCCAACATGGAGCATGGGGGAGGAGGTGTGGGGGTGCTTTGCTGGTGACACTGTCAGGGATTTATTTAGAATTCAAGTTACACTTAACCAGCATGGCTACCACAGCATTCTGCAGCGATACGCCATCCCATCTGGTTCGCGCTTAGAGGGACTATCATTTGTTTTTCAACACGACAATGACCCAAAACACACCTGCAGGCTGTGTAAATGCAATTTGGCCAATAAGGAGATTGATTGAGTGCTGCATAAGATGAGCTGGCCTCCACAATCACCTAACCTCAACCCAGTTGAGATGGTTTAGGATGAGTTGGACCGCAGAGTGAAGGAAAAGCAGTCAACAAGTGCTAAGGATATGTGGGAACTCCTTCAAGACTGTTGAAAAAGCATTCCTCATGAAGCTGGTTGAGAGAATGCCAAGAGTGTGCAAACCTGTCATCAAGGTAAAGGGTGGCTACTTTGAATAATCTAAAATAAACAATATATTTTGATTTGTTTAACACTTTTTTGGTTACTACATGATTTCATATGTGTTATTTCATAGTTTTGATGTCTTCACTACTATTTTACAATGTAGAAAATAGTAAAAATAAATAAAAACCCTTGAATGAGAAAGTGTGTCCAAACTTTTGACTGGTGCTCTGTATCATGGACATTCATTTCAAATAATCATGAAAATGCTTTCCAACACTTCTGTCTACAGTATGTGCCCCTCTTCTGGCAAGGCTCCAAATTTGTCATTATGAAATATTCTTGGGTCATCCTGCATAATCTGGAACAACCCAACAGCAAAACATGATCTTAATCTGATCACCCTGTTGTTGCAGGACATTTCCTGTTGGAAATTTAAAAAGGCTTCTTAAATTTGTAATTTCCACTTAAAAGTTTCAGACTTGATTTGCCCTAACTTGTATCAACCCCTACAAAAGTGTCCATTAATTATAATCCACACAATAATCACATTTCCTGTTGCGGAATTATTATTATTATTATATTATTTTCCTGTCTTGAGAAACTGGTCAAATTAAGATTCAACGTCTGTTTTACATTACATACTTACAGCACAACAATGGCCATTTGACTTTTAAAGTCTAAGTGTGTGAGTCTACACTATTTATCAGCAGTGGAAAATGGACCAACCAACAATGAGTTACATTATGGCTTTACCTTCTCCCTATTGATGTTGTCAGGAAAAGTGACACCTTTGTCACCCAAGAAGTGTAGTAGGCGCTACCTCTATTTCCTTCTTTGCCTCTGGACTAAACCTGTTTCAAATAGGAAAAATAAAAACCTTGTGTGAACGTCTTGGAGTTAGATACTGTAAGTATATCAGTAAATGATCTGCTGTAAACATGGTGTATACGTGGTGTCACTGTAGAGCATCAGACATAATATAAAGCACGTGTGATTTTCAAATACCTTAGACGACATACCTGGAGGTTGACATTCTTAGGCAGAGGCAGGACAAGCAGTGAATACCCATGTTGACAAGTATGTTGGTTATTAATGATCAACACCCAAACACTGACCCTGCCCCCCTCATGTGTGCTACACAAGGTGTCCTCATCATAATGTGTTCCACATCCCACAAGGGGGCCGTCGTAAGCCAACAGGGCTCCGTAGTTAATGTGTGGTGAACCATAATGGAGGACGGTTTATGCTTGGTAACGTACATGCTTCAGATCAGGAAGTCTGGCCTGCCCCTTTCCATTCTTAGATCTGTTGTTTTTTACATCCCTTATCCCCTCTTAAGTTACAATGCAGTAGGGGCTGTGTGTTTATTGTGTCACGTGACTCTCATGATGGTTAGATGAGATCTTTCATAACGTGATAATCATCATAGTAATACAACCACAGAGAATAGAAATGATCCATTTCATAGATGATATCCGTGATTTCTGAAAAATGTTGCACAATTCTGATTAGTCAGATTGGCCTAGAGTATCTTTTCGCCCAACATCAAATGCAGCTGTATCTATCTTTTTAGGATCTCTGTGTTAGTATGAAATGTGTTCACCTCTAAAGTTACAATAAAGATCTCATAAGCTGACAATCTGGACAATCCTTACCATTGACAGCAACAATATTCACCCCCTTGCCGATATTGCGATCCCCAATAATACTGCTGGAAAATAATATATTATGTTGTTAATGAGTTCATTTACATGTAAATCAATAAAAAACCAAACGTATGGTTAGAATTAACAGTCTTACACTATATAAACTATTCATAAATGTATTATACACAAATAAATAAAAATGATAAGCAGAGGCATGCAAATGTTTATATCTGTGATTAATGAGGGAGATGTGGGAATTACATTTCCTGGAGCTGTTTCTGTATGAGACAAACATGACTACTTCCTTGTGTAATTGTGCCCCAAGATTCAGACTGAGAGTGACTCAGCTGAGTTCTGTGATCCCTCCCTCTCAGACCATTGTTTTCAAGGTTTTTTAGTTCACCTATTGAAGGGTGAAACTCCTGAATGTGTTTCTTAGGAAACTATTTAAGGATATTCTGTACCATTTATTTTATTTGTATGCTTATTAATATGACAAGGAAAACACAGCAGGGATCGGACCATTACAAAGCCTGGTTGTTTCTTAATACAGTTTTACTTTTTACTATAGAGGTCATAAGTGAAAACTGACATTTCATCTTCAAAACAGACTCATGAGTGGCCACAATCTTGAACGCAAAGCTTCCTGGGAGGCATGGAGACAGGCTGTAACACATCTGGCTTGCTGTGACTTTAAAAAGTAACATAATTATTTTAGGTAATAACAGTTGGAGTCGGAAGTTTACTTGCACCTTAGCCAAATACGTTTAAACTCGGTTTTTCACAATTCCTGACATTTAATCCTTCATCACGTTCTCTGTGGGTCAGAAGTTGACAATTAGTATTTGGTAGCATTGCCTTTAAATTGTTTAACTTGGGTCAAACGTTTTGGGTAGCCTTCCACAAGCTTCCCACAATAAGTTGGGTGAATTTTTGGCCCATTCCTATTGACAGAGCTGGTGTAACTGAGTTGGGTTTGTGCTCGCACACGCTTTTACAGTTCTGCCCACAAATTTTCTATGGGATTGAAGTCAGGGCTTTGTGATGGCCACTCCAATACCTTAACTTTGTTGTCCTTAAGTCATTTTTCCACAACTTTGGAAGTATGCTTGGGGTCATTATCTATTTGGAAGACCCATTTGTGACCAAGCTTTAACTTCCTGACTGATGTCTTGAGATGTTGCTTCAATATATCCACATAATTTTCATTCCTTATGATGCCATCTAGTTAGTGAAGTGCACCAGTCCCTCCTGCAGCAAAGCACTACTACAACATGATGCTGCCACCCCCGTGCTTCACAGTTGGGATGGTGTTCTTCGGCTTGCAAGCCTCCCCCTTTTTCCTCCAAACATAATGATGGTCATGATGGCCAAACAGTTCTGTTTTTGTTTTAACAGACCAGAGGACATTTCTCCAAAACGTACAATCTTTGTCCCCATGTGCAGTTGCAAACCATAGTCTGGCTTTTTTATGGCGGTTTTGGAACAGTGGCTTCTTCCTTGCTGAGCGGCCTTTCAGGTTATGTCGATATAGGACTCATTTTACTGTGGAAATAGATGCTTTTGTACCTGTTTCCTCCAGCATCTTCACAAGGTCCTTTGCTGTTGTTGTTCTGGGATTGATTTGCACTTTTCGCACCAAAGTATGTTCATCTCTAAGAGACAGAACACGTCTCCTTCCTGAGCAGTAGGAAGGCTGCGTGGTCCCATGGTGTTTATACTTGCGTACTATTGTTTGTACAGATGAACGTGGTACCTTCAGGCATTTGGAAATTGCTCCCAAGGATGAACCAGACTTGTGGAGGTCTGCAATTTTTTTCTGAGGTCCTGAGAGGCCCTGAGTTTGAAGGTATGCATTGAAATAAATCCACAGGTGCACCCCAAATTGACTCAAATTATGTAAATCAGCCTATCAGAAGCTTCTAAAGCCATTACATAATTTTCTGGAATTTTCCAAGCTGTTTAAAGGCACAGTCAACTTAGTGTATGTAAACTTCTGACCCACTGGAATTGTGATACAGTGAATTATAAGTGAAATAATCTGTCTGTAAGCAATTGTTGGAAAAATTACTTAAAAGTCCTAACCAACTTGCCAAAACTATAGTTTGTTAACAAGAAATTTGTGGAGTGGTTGAAAAATTAGTTTTAATGACTCCAACCTAAGTGTATGTAAACTTCCGACTTCAGCTGTATAACTACATACACTACATTCATCTGATGTCTTCCAGGGCCGGCACTGCTTTGACCTGGCTTGTTCTGTTCTCTTTCTATTCTAGGGAAAAGGTGGCACCAAAGTACCAGGCAAGACCACAGAAGATTTGCGGACTGTACACTGACACAAACCAGGCAACTACCATAATTGACAATCATGGTTATGCTAGAGTAGGAAAGTTCATTAAAAAAAACTAAATACATTTGATTTTCAGATGGTCTTAAAAAATGCAGATGAACATCAGATGAACATTCAGAAAAGACAATGTCTCATAGTAATGTTGTGTGCAGATCTATGATCAGGTCCCCCCTGTCCATATAATCATTTTTATTATGATCAGCACCTACCCTGAGACGCTTTATGAGGGCCCTGGAGGATAGGATAAAATGTCAATAGATACTGTATAGGCCTATTAGCCCATCTTACCTCAGGGTGGTGCTCCAACATCTATACTAAGAAACATTTGATTTTGCTGTGCATACCACCTAGTCAACCCTCAAGCCCTATATTGTGTTCTGCTGACCTAAATATTTCTAGCTCTCCCTTCTCTCTTTTCCACTCCGCTCTCTCCGTCTTCTCCTTTCTCTCCCCTTTTCCTCTCTCTCCTCTCTCTCCTCTCCCTCCTCCTCCCTCTCCTCTCTCCCCTCTCTCTGCTGATTCACAGCTCATTGAGCCTGGCTTGCTAATTGGCAGATGCTCAGTCACAGAGGCTGCATCTGCTACCTGTTTGTACCAATTAACAGGCCCATGACACAGCACTGACACCTCTTCAATGGCTTAACAGATGCTGCAATTAGGCACTAATTTGAATGGCCGCCTGTTTAGCTGCATCATCCAAGCCAGGGGACCACCCGCTTGCCTTTCATCTATGTGCTGTTTTTGATGCCTCTCTCTCTTAAACGAGGCACGGGAAGGCATGGAAGGGAAACCCTGGTGTGTTGACAAACAAACGCTCAGCGATGGGCTAGATTAGCCCTCTACATATTTCATAATCGTGAGTGGTCACTGGTTAAGTTAGATGGGTATACAGTACATTCGGATGGGTAGAGAAATGGAAAAGGTCAAAGTAGTTATGTGCTATCTGTTTTCTTTGGTCCCCATACAGTGCATTACTGTAACATGGCCATCTATGGGAAGGTCACAGGACCAGTCTTCCATGGCCTGCATTCTCACCAGTCTTCCATGGCCATGCATTCTCACCAGTCTTCCATGGCCATGCATTCTCACCAGTCTTCTCACCAATGCATTTATTTCAATTGACTGATTTCCTTATATGAACTTTAACTCAGTAACATCTTTGAAATTGTTGCATTTTGCATTTATATTTTTGTTCAGTATAGATGTATGCCGACTTGCAGTTCAATGAAGGTGCATGCATTTTAAGAAAGAAATACAAATGCAAGGGAAATGTAAATAAAAGTTCAAGAAATTGTCTCATCAGTCAAACATATTATTTAAACATTATTATTCATTAAATTAACCATGTTTATTTATCCATTAAATTCAAGTTCTCAAACAATCATCTAAAACAGATTATAATTTGTGATTACAGCACATTTTCACTTTCTATCATTTATAACAAAAAGTTATATAGGATAATGGTTGCCTGTTTTGAAACCACCTCAGTAGAAAGAGAATAATGTTGACATTTAGTATGAAACACCCTGGCGGAGATGAGTACTAACAAAATTACAACACTGTACATATGCTAATCTTGAGTAAATAATTCAGAGGAGATTTAAGTAAAGAGTGGCTCATGGGTGTGATTCTGCCCCAGTTCTCAACAGCACTTTGTGTGTGTGTCATTTAGTCTAGAGGGTATGGTCAAACCAACGTACATTCCTCCACAGCCAATGAGGAGACAGCGCTTGTTACTGGGCAGTTATGGGTTTATTTTTTTCTCCTGTTCTTTTATGAGGTCGATGTCACGCGTCAAGCCTCATAGAGTCCCAGAGCAGCGTGAGTTTTTACCACACACAAGAGTCCTGCAGTTGTGATGAGCATCAGCACTCACTGGTTTTGCAGGTCAACCAGTATTGAGCTATGGGTGCAGCTCAGCTACCACCACACAGCCTTGTATGCAGTAGTTTAAGACAACGTACACATCTCTAAGGTCACACTATACCCGTGTATTGGTAAGGTGGTCATCACTGGAGTTTTTATTAAAAAGGAATTATTGTTTTATTTTACACAATTGTATGGTCTATTGATATATGCTTTAGTGACTTTGTCCAATGAAAAGTGACTGAATTTGAAAAAGAAGACAAAAAAGCAAAAAGACCATGTCTGTCTTGCTGTCTTCACTGCAGTACATTTGGAGAAAATAAAAGGCATCCCTGCTTCCCTCATTTGATTTAGTCTCTTCGTTTCCTTTTCTTTTGCAGTCCCACTCGTGACCAGGGGAGGGCACTTTTCTGCATTGACATACAGTAGAAGGGCTCTACTTTACATTAGAGAGCACACGCACTGTCATGATTGTCTTTACTGGGCCAGTGAATCTTAATCTTCAGGAGCTCCATACAGTGTTAGATGACGTGGTTACTCCGTCTAAGAACAATATCAACAATAATAACAAAAACAACTGTCATCGTATAAGAAAATGTAAACAACAATGGAATTAGACGTTAATGGCCCCCCACTTCCCAAGCAAATCAACACATGAAGCTTTCCCCTTTCTAAAGAAACTTCAGATTTTTTATTGAGATGAAGGAATAGTGAATTATAAAAATGTGGAGACCTTGGTTAATATTTGACTACTGGTATTTATTTCCCCAGTGCACTCTTTTAACTGGTCAATGTGATGCTGTCCACAGTTTTAATATTTAGGTCAGTGTGGCCCCCTCAGGCCCTGACAAACCACTTTCTCCTAGAGTCACAGTGATTGACACATTCTCTGATGGCAAGTGAAGTCCTTGGCTTCTCAGGCTTTGAATTCTTGATGAGTAACATGGTATAAAATACTACACAGGAGACGGTTGTTGCTACTTTTCAATCATATTGTGTTTTACGTAAAGGGCAATTCCACCACTTTTCAACCTCATATTCATCATCTCCAGCATCAAACCAGCCTCTACATATGTGAAAACAGCGCATTTCTATGATCTATGTGTTAAAAAAGATAAGGTAAAGGTAAAAAAAATAGAATTCTCTGTGACATCACAGGGTAGGTCTAAAAGGGAAAAAACGGTGACCTTCAAAACCTGGAACAAGTTTCTAGCCCAAGGGAGGGTCTTTTCTTGCTCCCCATGTCATGTCACCGTGAATCTCATAGCATTTGAAAATCGCTATTTTTTTTAAAACGTTTTCAGTTTTGATGAAGTCATTGGGTAGAACTTTATATTTGTTTCTACAAAATATAGAAATGCGCCGTTTTCACATATGTTGCCACTGGTATTGTGCTGGAGATAATGACAATGAGGTTGAAAAGAGTTGCCCTATAAGATTTTTTAAAGATTCCATCAGTTGAAGTGTTTCAGCCTTCAACCACAAAATGGATACGCGGAACTTGACCGTGAACAGAAATTATTTTTCCTCTAATATCTTTTGAATCTTTCCTCCACAAACGTTAATCCGTCAGTACCTCCAATCCCACAAACACACAGATGTCCCAGTCAGGCAGTTTTGACCGTCGGCAGTATTGAGCCGTGATGTTGTCCACCTGTTGTCCCCTGCCTGCCTCGCGCCACTGCACAGCGTTTCACCATCACCACACCACACCATGCAATGTAGTCATAATCAACAGCCTGGCAAAAACCAGCATTACCAGGACATCCACTAAGCATATAATACCTGTCTTAGACGGTGGGCATCTGTTGGCATTTCCACACGATATTGGATGCAGAGTAGTTGCAGGCTAGGGGAAGAGGAGGAGGAGAGGGACAGGCTGGGATTAAGGAGGAGAGGGAGGAGGAGAGGTATGGACTGACAACACGCTCCTCCTGTTGTAAAGCTTGTTTCTTCTGGCCCTTTGCTCTGTTGGACTCTAGATGGCCATTCCAGGTCAGACCTCCCTCAGTGGTGATCCTCCGACCTCTTTGGTGCGGTCTACATGCAGTCATCATCACCATGGTCTCTCTCTCTCTCTCTCTCTCTCTCTCTCTCTCTCTCTCTCTCTCTCTCTCTCTCTCTCTCTCTGCGTATGAGTGGTAAGGCAACTGACTGCAGACGAAAGTCAAGGAGTGAAGTTGGGGGAGGTGCATCTGTGACAGCCGAAAGTCGGCCGTTAATGTGGTTTTCCAACAGCAAGGCTCAGATCAACATAGCAGTGTTGCCATTATAACCCCATATCACACACACTCAAAAACTGAAATCAAATGTGTGTACATTGTATAGTGAGAGAGACTTAAATATCACATTCATTTGTATCCACTGTCGCGGCAAAGTGGGTTCCAATCGCGGCAAAGTTGGTTCCTGTTTCAGTCATCTTCGAATATGTGAATATGTGGACAACTACAAATACCTAGCTGTCTGGCTAGACTGTAAACTCTCCTTCCAGACTCACATTAAACATTTCCAATCCAAAATGTAATCTAGAATCGGCTTCCTGTTTCGCAAACAAAGCCTCCTTCACTCACGTCGCCAAACATACCCTCGTAAAACTGACTATCCTACCGATCCTCGACTTCGGCGATGTCATTTACAAAATAGCTTCCAATCAAATCAAATCAAATCAAATGTATTTATATAGCCCTTCTTACATCAGCTTATATCTCAAAGTGCTGTACAGAAACCCAGCCTAAAACTCCAAACAGCAAGCAATGCAGGTGTAGAAGCACGGTGGCTAGGAAAAACTCCCTAGAAAGTTCCTCTCTAGGAATTAAACCTAGAGAGGAACCAGGCTATGAGGGGTGGCCAGTCCTCTTCTGGCTGTGCCGGGTGGAGATTATAACAGAACATGGCCAGGATGTTCAAATGTTCATAAATGACCAGCATGGTCAAATAATAATAATCACAGTAGTTGTCGAGGGTGCAGCAAGTCAGCACCTCAGGAGTAAATGTCAGTTGGCTTTTCATAGCCGATCATTAAGAGTATCTCTACCGCTCCTGCTGTCTCTAGAGAGTTGAAAACAGCAGGTCTGGGACAGGTAGCACGTCCGGTGAACAGGTCAGGGTTCCATAGCCGCAGGCAGAAGCAGCAGCATGGCCAGGTGGACTGGGGACAGCAAGGAGTCATCATGCCAGGTAGTCCTGAGGCATGGTCCAAGGGCTCAGGTCCTCCGAGAGAGAGAAAGAAAGAGAGAAAGAGAGAATTAGAGAGAGCATACTTAAATTCACACAGGACACCGGATAAGACAGGAGAAGTACTCCAGATATAACAAACTGACCCTAGCCCCCCGACACATAAACTACTGCAGCATAAATACTGGAGGCTGAGCCAGGAGGGGTCAGGAGACACTGTGGCCTCATCCGATGATACCCCCGGACATGGCCAAACAGGAAGGATATAACCCCACCCACTTTGCCAAAGAACAGCCCCCACACCACTAGAGGGATATCTTCAACCACCAACTTACCATCCTGAGACAAGGCAGAACATAGACCACAAAGATCTCCCCCACTGCACAACCCAAGGGGGGGGGGGGGGGGGGGTGTCTACTCCGCAAACTTGATGCAGTCTATTACAGTGCCATCCGTTTTGTCACCAAAGCCCCTTATACCACCCACCACTGCGACCTGTATGCTCTAGTCAGCTGGCCCTCGCTACATATTCGTCACCAGACCCACTGGCTCCAGGTCATCTGTAAGCCTATGCTAGGTAAAGCTCCGCCTTATCTCAGCTCACTGGTCATGATAACAACACCCACCCGTAGCACGCACTCCAGCAGGTATATCTCACTGGTCATCCCCAAAGCCAACACCTCCTTTGGCTGCCTTTCCTTACTCTTCTCTGCTGCCAATGACTGGAATGAATTGCAAAAATTGCTGAAGCTGGAGACTTATATTTCCCTCACTAACTTTAAACATCAGCTAACCGATCGCTGCAGCTGTACATAGCCCATCTGTAAATAGCCCACCCAATCTACCTACCTCATCCCCATGTTTTTGGGATCTGCTCATCTATCACTCCAGTGTTAATTTGTTAACTAGTGTTAATTTGCTAAATTGTAATTACTTCGCTACTATGGCCATTTGCACACACTGTATATAGACTTTCTTTTTTATCTATTGTGTTATTGACTATAACTTGGTTTATTCCATGTGTAACTCTGTGTTGTTATTTGTGTCACACTGTTTTGCTTTATCTTGGCCAGGTCGCAGTTGTAAATGAGAACTTGTTCTCAACTAGCTTACCTGGTTAAATAAAGGTGAAATAAAAAATAAAATAAAAATCTTTGGTCACGTTCGTGTTGGTCAAACAAAAACACCCCAATGATTGATTGGCAATAGAGCCTCCCACAATGCAGGCAATGGCTGTAGGATGAAGTTGGTGAAGAGCAACTACAGAAAAAACTTGTAGTCGATTGCAGTCAAGTTCATGACCTTTGATCACCAGATTTTTGTCAAGTTCATGCAGTCGACATGTAGGCGCAAGTTGGACATTTTTATCCCCATAATGCAACACACCTTGAAAGGTGGTGACCAACGATGGTCACCGACTTCAAAAAAGAGATCTGCTTGAACCCTCTCTCTCTTTCGGTCTCTCTGCAGGCCTTAAAGTTATTTATAAGAGATCATACAAAATGTTTTTTTCAGGACTCTTTTGTTGAATTATTTTGTTCTGATGTATATACGGAGGAGAATCCAGATGCAGTACTTGGAGTATTTGTAAAATTATTCTAGCCAATTGTTGACAAACATTCACCTTTTAAGAAACTAACTGTGACAACTGTTAGAGCCCCCTGGATCAATGACGAATTGAACATTTGTATGGTTCAAAGAAATTATGCAAAAAAGGTGGAAACAAGTCAGGCTGCTCAGCTTATTGGTGACATACTGTCAATTGAGACATTTGGTGACTAAACTTAACAACAAAAAAGTACAATTTATATTTTTAAAAACTATGGAAAAATACTTTGGAGCACCTTAAATGATATTATGGGCAGAAAACCCATTTAAATCCCATCGTTCATTGAAGTTGAGGAGTCATTTATAACAACACTTTGACATAGCCAATCATTTCAGTGACTATTTCACTGGTGAAGTGGACAAACTGAGAAGTGAAATGACAACATTGAACAGTGAACCATCATAATTGTGTATCGAAAATCTAAAAATGAAAGAGAAGAATTGCTGCTTTGAATTTGGTCAAGTTGGTGTTGAAGAGGTGGAAAAATTATTGTTTTCCATCAATAATGATAAGCCACCAGGTATAAAACAAGATATTAAACTTCTGAGAATGGTAGCAGACTGTATTGCCACCCCTATTTGCCATGTCTTTAACCAAACCCTAAGGGAGTGTGTGTGTCCACAGGCGTGGAAGGAAGTCATTCCACTACCTAAAAATAGCAAAGCATGCTTTGCTGGCTTTAACAGCCAACCAATCAGTTTGCTGCCAGTTGTATTGGTCGCGTACTCACATTTTGCAGATGTTATCGCAGGTGCAGCGAAATGCTTATTTTTCTAGCTCCAACAGTGCCATAATACCGAACAATACACACAAATTCCCCAAAGTAAAATGAAAGAAATCAAGACATTTCAGAATGAGCAATGTCAGAGTCTGGAATATAAATATACACTGAGTGTACAAAACATAAGAAACACCTTCCTAATATTGAGTTGCACCCCTTTTCCCCACAGAACAGCCTCAATTCATCTGGGCATGGACTCTACAAGGTGTCAAAAGCATTCCACAGGGATGCTGGCCCATGTTGACTCCAATGCTTCCCACAGTTGTGTCAAGTTGGCTGGATGTTCTTTGGGTGGTGGACCATTCTTGATACACAAAGGAAACTGTTGGGCATAAAAAAATCCAGCAGCATTGCAGTTCTTAACACATTCAAACACCTACTACCATACCCCGTTCAAAGGCACTTAAACATTTTGTCTTGCCCATTTACCCTCTGAATGGCATACATACACAATCCACGTCTCAATTGTCTTAAGGCTTAAAAATCCTTCTTTAACCTGTCTTCTCCCCTTCATCTACACCAGTGGTATTCATTACGAGGCCCACGGGCCAAATTTGCAGCTCACTGTGATTTTCCTATTTTCCTTTCATAATACATAGCAATGATACAATTTCAATTCAATGTGTTTAATGCAGGCCTGAATCACTTCATTAAATATATATATTGTGCCCTGGACGGCAGATAGATGGCAGTATAGCGCAGCTGTTGAACAGAAAGGCAGAAATAGAACGTTTTCTGAAATAGAACGCAACTGCTCAGCAACAGCGAACCGACACATCAGTTTGCTACTAGCTCATTTTGCAGTCTGGTCGACATGGATCGATTTATTGTAAAAAAGAAACGTAAATCTATCGAGAATGATAATGAGGGGAAGAGCTGGAGAACAACTTGACAACTTTGAACAAACAACCACCGGGAGAATCAGGAAGATGGCGGCGGAGAAATGCAGCTAGCTAACGTGGCTTCGGTGGCCAAGAGAAGGATATGGTCGAATCAAGAAGAACACAGAAAGTTCCAAAATAAATGGACAGACAAGTATTTTTTTGTACTGCATGATTGGACTAGCTCACTTTGTCTAATTTTCCATAAAGCAGTCAATTGTTTTAAACAAGCAAATTTAGAGCGACATTTCCAGTCACACCATGCCCACTTTGACAAAACATATCTGCCACAAAGCAACCTCAGAAACAAAAAAATAGCTCAAAGGACACCATAATTTGCAAATAAATTCATTAAAATCCTACAATGTGATTTTCTGGATTTTTTTTCTCATTTTGTCTGTCATAGTTGAAGTGTACCTATGATGAAAACTACAGGCCTCTCTCATCTTTTTAAGTGGGAGAACTTGCACAATTGGTGGCTGACTAAATACTTTTTTGCCC
Source organism: Oncorhynchus clarkii lewisi (assembly GCF_045791955.1). NCBI lineage: Eukaryota > Metazoa > Chordata > Actinopteri > Salmoniformes > Salmonidae > Oncorhynchus > Oncorhynchus clarkii. The sequence goes on from NC_092156.1 coordinate 33,079,285, forward strand.
CACTGTATCTGTAGCGCTGTGTTTTAGCATCGTGCTTGATGAAAGCACTGATGTAAGTGACATTGCCTAATTATGTGTTTGGGTCCACTTTTTTGGGGGGTCCACTTTTAACTTTTATGTTTACTGCCCCTTCAGAGACAAACATGAGGAGAGGATATTCTGAAAGCCCTTGTTACATTTTTTGCTGATAATAATATTGACTAGTTAAATCTGGCATCTCTGTGCACTGACGCGACCCCAAACACGCGAGGGAAGCAGAAGGTACTTATAGGCCTGATGAGAAAGAGAGCATATTCCCGAATTTGTTACAATTTCAATTTATCATTCATCAGGAAGCACTTGTGGCTAGACTTACAGAATGTGATGAAGCAAGTCGTGCGCGTGGTGAGCATTATTATTGCGAGGGCATTGAATCACCGGCAATTCCGCAAGTTGCTGAAGGAATACCAGACAGAATACGGCGACTTGATATTTCACAACGAGGTGAGATGGCTGTCTCGTGGCAGAGTTTTGTAAAAATGTCTCTCTCTCCTCCCTCAAATCTGTGAATGTGTTGCAAACAAAGGGAGAGAGGAGACAGAGATGGATGATCCACAGTGGATATTAAAGCTGACATTTTTTAACTGACATCACCTGCCACCTGAACACGGTGAATCTCCAGCTCCAAGGGAAAGCTAAAACTCCAGGAAAAATGCTGCGTGTGGTCACAGCATTTCAAAAATAAATCACCACACTGTTCATACCTGACAGACAGTTTGTCCATTTCCCAAAACTCAGAGCACTCACCACATCCAACCCAGACATACTGCAACATTTTAGCTATGATGCATTTGTGTGCGTGTGTTGGAAGAGTTGGAGTTTGAGTCAAGATTCAAGGATATCATTGTTAAGGGAATTTTTTATCAATGATGACTAATTATGTATACATTTCAATCAGGACTGACTAATCAGAATACTATTATGTTACTGTATATGTATGAATTTTCTTTTTATCCTAGTACTGAATATAATGTGTGTAAATATAATCAAGAATTAGAACAATGACTGTCTGTACCATGGTAGAAATGAATGAACTTATAGCCAGTCTGGCTAGAAGGCTTATCTACACAAGCTGACCTTGGCTCGGTCATATATTATATTAATAGGGAGACACATGTGAGAACCATACAGCCATTGTACTAGAGCGGAGATGACACGGGCTAGTACTGAAACTAATGACGTCATTTTCAGTTTATAACCTGTGGTAACATGTGTAATGGGCAGTACTCTCGTGAATAAAAGCTGCTGATTGACTTTAAGACTGGGCTCTGTCCATTTTATACAAATAGGAGTCATACACATTCTTATGAATTGACAGAGTGTTTAATTTGAATTAGGTATTAAAACAGAGGAATTTAATTCCTGCAACAATCATGGAGTACAAGGAGTTTTTCAACTTCATTGAGAATCCCTTTCATGTGCCAGTGTCATCTCTGACCCCAGTCATCGCAGCCCTCTGTCCTGACCGTGCTGGAACAGAGAGTGAGATAGTGGAGCTGCAGGCAAATGACACATTGCAAGGTGAACTAAGATCAGGTGTTACCCATTTCTGGAGCCTTGTGTAAGACACAGAGTATCCACTTCTGAAGCAGTGTGTGCAAAAGGTGACTTCATTATTTATCAGCACTTATTCGTGTGAAGCAACATTTTCAACAATGAACATTGTCAAACAAAAACAGAGAAACAGACTAGCCACCTGAGCAATGGCCTGTTAGCCCCATTACCATCTAGGAGGTGGAGACAGTACAGGTGCATCAAAGCTGGGACCGAGAGACTGATAAACAGCTTCTCTCTCCAGGTCATCAGACTGTTAAATAGTCACAACTAGCCAACCTCCGCCTGGTACCCTGCTATGAACTTAGTCAGTGTTATTAGCCGGCCAGCACCCGGTACTCTACCCTGCACCTTAGAGACTGCTGCCATATGTACATAGTCATTCAACACTTTAATCATGTTTACATACTGTTTCACCCACATATGTATATACTGCATTCTAGTCAAGTCTCATCCTATATAACTACTGCTGTACACACCCTTTCTATTCACATACTGTCCATATTGTCTATACACACCATCATATACATCTACACTAAGTGTACAAACCATTAGGAACAGCTCTTTCCATGACATAGACTGACCAAGTGAATCGAGGTGGAGCTATGATACCTTATTGATGTCACTTCTTCAAATCAAATCAAACTTTATTTGTCACCTGCACCGAATACAACAAGTGTAGACCTTACTGTGAAATGCTGACAGCCCTTAACCAACAGTGGAGTTCAGGAGTTAAGAAAATATTTACCAAATAAACTAAAGTAAAAAAGTATAAAAAGTAACACAATAACATAACAATACCGGGGCTATAATCCACTTAAATCAGTGTAGATCAGTGTTAATCACTATGTTTTGTAAGGGGGCCACTTTGGGTTGAGACAATCATTCAGAGGGCCACACAGATCTTTAATTTGTTGTACTTTGTCTTCCAATATTATCAATTATCAATTGAGAGGAAATTCAGAGCAGTAGAGCACATGCAATTGATTTGATGTACAGCACATCACAAATATATACATATGCACATCAAATAGGCTGCATCACATGTATAAGACCCATATTAAGGGTTACATCAGAAGTTGGATGAGCAAAAATGTTCCTTCTGCTCCTTGACTTAATTCATTCTAAATGTATAGTCTGTTGTTGCTATCCTTGTGAGGAAATCCAGGTATGCATTGTTCAGGGGGTCCTTGATGATCTTCTTGGCCTTCCTGTGACACATGGGTAGTGTAGATGTCCTGGAGGACAGGCAGTGTGCCCCCAGTGATGTGATGGGCTGACCACACCACCCTCTGGAGAGACCTGCAGTTGCGGACGGGGCAGTTGCCGTGATACAGCCTGACAGGATGCGCTCAGTTATGCATCTGTAGAAGTTTGGGAGTCGTAGGGGCCAAGCCCAATTTCTTCAGCCTCCTGAGATTGAAGAGGCGCTGTTGTGCCTTCTTCACCACACTGTCTGTGTGAAGGGACCATGTCAGGTTGTCAGTGATGTGCAAGCAGTGGTGGAAAAAATACTCAATTGTCATACTTGAGTAAAAGTATACATACCTTAATAAAAAATGACTCAAGTACAAGTGAAAGTCACCCAGTAAAATACTACTTGAGTAAAAGTCTAAAAGTATTTGATTTTAAATATACTTAAGTATCAAAAGTAAAAGTATAAATCATTGCAAATTCCTTATATTACAGAAACCAGAAGGCAGAATTATTTTGTTATTTTATTTACTGATAGCTAGGGTAAACACTCCAACACTCAGATATAATTTACAAACTAAGCATTTGTGTTTAGTGAGTCCATCAGATCAGAGACCGTAGGGATGACCAGAGATGATCTCTTGATAAGTGCGCGATTTGGACCATTTTCCTGTCCTGCTAAGCATTCAAAATGTGATGTGTACTTTTGGGTGTCAGGGAAAATGTATGGAGTAAAAAGTACATTATTTTCTTTAGGAATGTAGTGAAGTAAAAGTTGTCAAATATATAAATAGTAAAGTAAAGTACAGATACTGAAAAAAACTACTTAATGGCAAGGCGATCCACTAGGAGAACTCCCCCCCCCCCCATTCAGCTGAAAAGGTGGCGCAGGGAATTCAAAAATATTCTTTAGAAATATTTAACTTTCACACATTAACAAGTCCAATACAGCAAATGAAAGATAAACATCTTGTTCATCTACCCATCATGTCCGAATTTTTAAATGTTTTACAGCGAAAACACAACATATATTTATGTTAGACCACCACCAAATTTTAAAAAACACAGCCATTTTTCCCAGCCAAAGATAGTCACAAAAGCAGGATTAGAGATAAAATGAATCACTAACCTTTTGAAAATCTTCATCAGATGACACTCATATGACATGTTACACAATACATTTATGTTTTGTTCGATAATATGCATATTTATATCCACAAATCTCGGTTTACATTGGCGCCATGTTCAGAAATGCCTCCAAAATATCCGGAGGAATTATAGAAAGCTACGCCAGATAACAGAAATACTCATCATAAACTTTGACTAAAGATACATGTTCTACATATAATTAAAGATACACTGGTTCTTAATGCAACCGCTGTGTCAGATTTTTTTAAATTTTTTTTTTACCATGCAATAATCTGAGACAGCGCTCAGACGTAAATATATTTCTCCGCCATGTTGAAGTCAACAGAAATACGAAATTACATCATAAATATTCCCTTACCTTTGATGATCTTTCATCAGAATGCAGTGCAATGAGTCCTAGTTCCACAATAAATCGTTGTTTTGTTCCATAATGTCCAATACTAGTGTCCAATTAGCTGCATTTGCTAGCACTTTCAGCTCACGTGCCCAAAAGCTGATGCTGGTCCAGGAGAACTCGGACGAAAACTTCAAAAAGATATATTCCAGGTCGAATAAAATGGTCAAACTAAGTAGAGAATCAATCTTCAGGATGTTATTTTCATATATATCCAATAACGTTCCAACCGGATCATACGTTTTCATCTGCAGCCAAATGGAACGATGGAACATTGATAGTTTGTATTGTTAGATTACAGTGCAGCAATTGATGTTATTGATCATCATTTGTTATTGAAAAAACGAACTTGTGATGGCTTTACATCACCTGCCTTCAGGATAGTTGGAGGGTTACTTATCCAATAGAATCCAGAGAGTGTTCTTCAATGGAAGCCTCTAACATCAGATATGTACAGTGCGGTATCCCTCAGGGCAGTTGCCTTGGACTGTTACTCTTCTCTATTTTTACAAATGATTTGCCACTTGTCCTCTGTAGGCAGGTGATTGCACACTATACACATCCGCACCTACAGCCAGTGTGCTCACTGAGACTCTTAGCAAGGAGTTGCAGTCAGTGTCAGAATGGGGAACTAACAATAAATCGGTCTTAAATACATCTAAAAAAAGGCATTTTATTTGGTTCAAAGCATTCTCTTAGACCTAAACCTCAACTGGAGTTGTGCATATATGGCGTGATAATTATGGGGTATTGGGTGTTGATGGTGTTTTTTACATGTTTTAATCCATTTTGAATTCAGGCTGTAACACAAAAGAATGTGCAATAAGTCAAGGGGTATTAATACTTTCTGAAGGCACTGTATAATGGTCAAGACATATTGACAAGGGTTTTGTGAAGATGGGGAGAGTTTTTGTCCCATCTGGATTACTGTCTGGTAACATAGTTGCAGCAAAGAAAGACCTAGCAAAGCTGCAGCTGCCTCAGAACAAAGTAGCACACCTTGCGCTTAACTACACACACATAACTAACATCAACAACATGCATGATAGTCTTTCATGGTTGAGGTTTGAGGAGAACTTGACTACTTCTCTTGTATTCTTTTTAAGAAACATTCGTGTTGAAAATGCCTAACCACTTGTAAAATATATTTGCATACACTTCAAACAGACATACATACCCCACCGGTCATGTCACTATAGGTTTTTTCACTCTACCCAAACCAAAAACAGATTTAATGCGTCGCTCAGTTATGTATCGAGCCATGTCATCATGGAATGAGTTGCCACCAGATGCTACTTGTAATCACAGCACCTCTCCTCTTTCTAAAGATCTAATTGAACTGTACTGTATAAGATTATTTATATGTATTGTTACAGATACAGGTATCCTGTGTGTGTATTTCTTTTCTCTCCTTCTCCCCTCACAGGTGGCAATCATCATTCCCCAATCAGTCAACATGCAGTCATCAATCAGAAGACACACCTCCTCATTTTCCCTTACCCTATCACATTTCCTTTCCCTTGGTTTAAAAACCCAATCAGTTGTTTTCTCTGTAGCTCGATCTCTTTGTGTCTCAATATCGCTCTCTCGCTCGTCCTCTGGATTGAGCGCTTTTGTTTTAGCACCTCCATATCACTTTGTCCCCACCTGTGAGTATTGTGTTTGATGGTGGGAAAAGGGGGAACCAAGACAAGTTGCTCATGGGCATACACTACCCGTAGGACTGCTTTGTCTAAGAACACTAGTTAGAACTGGGTGGACTACCCACTGTATTTTTGGTTAGTTAGCTGTATGGAAGTAGGCTAGTCTAGCTTAGGGGTATTTTTGGATATTTGTTTGACGGTAGTAGTTGTCTGTGGTTATTTCGTTCTCAACGTTACTTTGTCACTATCACACTTTGCATTAGTTATGTTACGGGTCTCGATACCCCCCCCCCCCCCCCCCCCCTAGACTGCCGAGCCAAAGGGATTCGTAACATGTATACAGTATATGAATAATGTATAAATTGTATTTTTGTTGTCTCTTGGTGTCTTTTCAACATATAACTCTAATTGAAATTTTCTTATGAATTTTGATGTAATATCTTATGTTCTTGTCTATAACTTATAATAAGTTTTATGTGGACCCCAGGAAGACTATCTGCGGCATGTGCAGTGGCTAATGGGGGTCCTGAAACTAAATTCTTTCTTTCTTTCTCTCTCCCTCCCTCTCCCTTTCCCCCTGCTCTGACTGTCCTAAATAACCTTACCCATCTTTGGGTTTACGGACTCGTCTTGAGAAGCCTCCACCTCCTGCAGAGATAGGTAAGGGTATCTCAGCTGATTGGGTTAAAAACACACACACACATACAGTTGAAGTCTGAAGTTTACATACACCTTAGCCAAATACATTTTAAACTCAGTTTTTCACAATTCCTGACATTTAATCCTAGTAAAAGAATCCCTGACTTAGGTCAGTTAGGATCACCACTTTATTTGAAGAATGTGAAATGTCAGAATAATAGAGAATAATTTATTTCAGCCTTTCATCACATATTGTTCCAAATAAATTATTCATGGGCTTTTTAGTTAAGGAATTTGATTATGGTTGACTTAATTTTAAGTTTGTCAGCCAATCTGGGAAAATTTAATCTAGTCTGTTTTGGTAACATTACAGTTAATGCAGCGATAATAAACTCAGGCTTATCTTCATCTAAGTAATCTGATTCCCGTTATTGAATTGTTTATTGACACAATTACTATTGGTACTTTTGTGGAGAACAATCTACTGGAAAGCCTCTCTGGGAGTCATTCTCATGGAGAGTGTCACCTTGCAATTGTTTCTGCCGGAATTATGAGTAGATGCTTAGTTCTTAAACTAGGGGACTAGATACAGTGGGAAGAACAAGTATTTGATACACTGCCGATTTTGCAGGTGTTCCTACTTACAAAGCATGTGGAGGTCTGTAATTTTTATCATATGTACACTTCAACTGGGAGAGACAGAATCTAAAACAAAAATCCAGGAAATCACATTGTATGATTTTTAATTACTTAAAAAATCATATAATGTGATTTTTTGGATTTTTGTTTTTAGATTCTGTCTCACAGTTGAAGTGTACCTATGATAAAAATGACAGACCTCTACATGCTTTGTAAGTAGCAAACACTGCTGATTTTGCAGGTTATCAAATACTTTTTCTCCCCACTGTAGATAGACACTATGCTTTCCCCTACTGTACCTGCCTGCCTTCACCGCCTGTCCCCTGACGCGCCTCGCACACGTCCTGAGCAATCTGCGCCCACCGACCTGGCTGACTGTCAGCCCTGAGGAGATGGAGTGCCCGGCTTCATGTGGCGGCGGGGGGGGGGAGATGAGGGATGCACGGCCATCCTAACATCTGTGTGCCCCGTGGGAACTACGAAGCAGCACTTTGCAGGAAAGTCAGACTAGTGGTGTGATACCCTGAGCCCCAGTAAGGATACACTGACAGAAAGGGTAGAATAGCACTTAGCACAACAAATTGTTCAGGGTGCTACTCTCTGCAGACCTATTGTTGGATAAAATCATATTTGTTTTATTTCAAATGTTTAGCTGTGCTTGATTGGGTTTGTTTGGCACTGTCACACCCTGATCTGTTTCACCTGTCCTTGTGATTGTCTCCACCCCCTCCAGGTGTCGCTGATTTTCCCCAGTGTATTTATTCCTCTGTTTCCTGTCTCTCTGTGCCAGTTCGTCTTCTATGTTTCCAAGTCAACCAGCGTTTTCCCATTTCTCCTGCTTTTTGCGTTTCTCCTTTTTCTAGACCTCCCGGTTTTGACCCTTGCCTGTTTCTGGACTATGTACCCGCCTGACTGACCATTCTGCCTGCCTCTACCACAAGCCTGTCTGCCACTCTGTACTTCCTGGACTCTGATCTGGTTTTGACCTTTTGCCTGTCCACAACTATTCTCTTGCCTAATCCTTTTGGATTAATAAAAATTGTAAGACTCCAACCATCTGACTCCTGTGTCTGCATCTGGGTCTGGCCTTGTGTCATGATAGACACAATGGAACCAATGGAATAGTCCGAAGCGCAAAACCCTGCCTACAGTATCTGGCAAGCTCAATTGAATGCTCTAATTATTTGAAAGGGAACAAATAGTATTTGAACCCATGTCTGGTTCTCTGAAAGTAAGTAAGTTCTCTCTCAAGTAAGACACCAGGGTAGGTCTCAGGCATAATACTCAGATCCACAGGTAAGATATACCAGCAACAAATATGACATTTAGACAGAGGTGGAATAAACTAAAATATCCCAATCTAGTAGAAGTGCTGTTACTATAATGACATTTTACTCAAATAGAAGTGCAACTACAGGTGTAAAAAATAAGTAGCTCACTTAAAGTAATGTTGGTACTTTCAAAATAAAAATTGACCTTGATAATTAACTAATTTCCCTAAGGTTACCTAAACTTTGACATTATCTTTTTCATGCAATAAATAGAAAGGAAGAGAAATATTCACTCACTCAATGCCAAATGAAGAGTGCCAGGGCACACTGGACATGCCTAAAGGATTTGATGTCAAAATAGCTCTAGAGGCAACGACTTAATCTCATGTACTGTAAATGCAAAGCTTTGAGACCCCCTGAAATAGAAAGGGGGATAAACTAAAGGCTACGTGTACAGAGTACACTAGGATATGTTGTGTTCCTTCAGAAAAAAAAAGGAATTCTGTTTTAACTCCTCTCTAAACTTGCTGTTTAGTTTCAGCTGGAGCAGATTTTCAAAGTGAAACAAGTCTATCCTGGCTCGCTTTGCAGTAAAGACCAGTCCAGCACAGCTAAAAAAAAATGCTTACAGGCAGCAGAGGCAGGTGGGCCTGTGTTCAGTTTGAGACAGCTTCTTTATGTATGGAAAGGATTGAAGCATGTCAATCTTGTCTGATACACAGGCAAGGTACCCATCCAGCTCCCCTGTACCTTGTGACCTTTTGGGCATCAGTGATGACAAATCATATTTAATGGCTGAAGAACATATGCACATCCAGGTATTTTTTGCAGGTGCTGGAGTTATAAGTGAATTCCTGAAAAATAAAAAGGAACACTCCGCACGCTGCTGCTCATGCTCCCAGGTGATTTTATTATAATGTTTCTACCATTAGGTCTTCATCAAGCATCCATTATCCCAGATAGGGGTGGAAGGTCCTATATAAGGGCAGTTCCAGGATACCCGGGCCAGGTCGATTAGAAAGGCCTGCTCGCTGAAGTCTTTTAAGGAGCGTTTGACAAGTGATTAGGAGTGGTCGTTTGACCGCAGACCCATTACGGATGCAGGCAATGAGGCAGTGATCACTGAGATCTTAGTTGAAAACAGCAGAGGTGTATTTGGAGGGCAAGTTGGTTGATATCTATGAGGGTGCCCGTGTTTACGGATTTGTGTTGTACCTGGTGGGTTCATTGATGATTTGTGTGAGATTGAAGGCATCAATTTTAGATTGTAGGATGGCCGGAGTGTTAAGCATGTCCCAGTTTAGGTCACCTGGTGGTCTTACTAAGCCAGGATTCAGACACGGCTAGGACATCCGGGTTGGCAGAGTGTGCTAAAGCAGTGAATAAAACAAACTTAGGGAGGAGGCTTCTAATGCATGAAACCAAGGCTTTTACGGTTATAGAAGTCAACAAATGAGAGCACCTGGAGAGTAGGGGTGGAGCTAGGCACTGCAGGGCCTGGATTAACCTCTACATCACCAGAGGAACAGAGGAGGAGTGGGATAAGGGTACGGCTAAAGGCTATCAGTACGTTCGGGAACAAAGAGTAAAAGGGGAGCGATAGAATAGATTGCTCAGTTTGGCCGTGTGGCCAGCTCTAGGAAGAGTCTTGGTGGTTGATGAGGGAAATAAACTATTTAATCTATTTTAGAATAAGGCTGTAACGTAACAAAATGTGGAAAAAGTCAACAGGTCTGAATTCTTTCCGAATGCACTGTACATATGTAATTACATTGTAATAAGGACACTTTCAAATGAAATGTTACCAAACCTTTTCTCTATTTCATGACACGTCTCTCTAACTAAGTTATTTTTGCCTTTTTGAAAATCTTCTGATCATCATCATTTGGTTTGTGTGCACAGCTTGATTTGATTGGCCTGTTTTGAACTTGATGCAAGATTTTCTTTAAAAAAAAATATTTGATAGATTAATACAGTATGTCTTTAATATGACAAGCACATGACATCACACTCCACATCAGGGAATAAGTGACCAATCTAAATGTCATACTCTCTCTCAATCCCACAGCAAGGGCTTTTTTGAAACCCATTATTATTTTCAGCATATCAGATCCTTCCAAAGCTTGATGTCCAAATAGGCTAAAAATCCTACAGTGTATTCAAAGTCAGTATGGTCCAACCTCCCTTTTCTCTCACTCTCTCTCTGTGTGTGTGTGTGTGTGTGTGTGTGTGGAGGGGGGGTGGCCTCTCATGGCTGATGTGTCCATCCCTGAATGTTGTTCCCCAACAGCCACCCTGCCGACTGCTTGTTACAGTCTGTGACTTGTGTCACATAGCCCATCATTACCACCACTGCCCCTCACATACACTCATGCACAGACAGACACACAGACACACAAAATCATGTGCACACCATAGAAATATAATTAATAGAAGTCAATGATGGCTGAATGGGTGTACTGGCATTTTGAGAGTACCCATTGGAGCAGAACAGGAAGTAAAAACAGGAAGTGAAAGCAGGAAGTGTACACATCAATCTCTGCTGTGTCAACTGACATAGGAAAAAAATACATTCGATTGAATGAGCCACATCAGTTATCATAATTTGAATGATCTTTGTACACTACCATGTAAATTATTGCATCACAGTACCAGGTATCCATTGTGTGTACCCATTAGTTTACCAGTCAAATTGCCAAGGTTAGAGGTTCCAAGCCCGTTCTATTCATTATATTTCTATGGTGCACACACACATGGTTGAATGTAACCTCTGTTTGCTCTATTTGGCCAGGATCTGTGTGTGTATGTGTGTGTGAGTGAGCGTGAGCGTGAGTATGAGTGAGAGGGTGAGGGAGAGGGAGAGGGGCAGGTAGAGAGGGGAGATGGGGAGAGAGACTACAAGGCAGAGAAGGAATTTAGTAAAATAAATACTAGGCCTTCATACATTTTATGACCACATCGATAAGGTCAGCCATGTGCTGTAGTTACTAAGCAACGCTGCTGCCACCCGGTGTTGGACAATTGCAAATTGCAGAAGTCAAACTCAAACATATGTATTGCAGCTGGTAGTATGACAGCACAGTGGGTACACCACGTCATTTCAACGTGGAGAATTGGGTAATATTTAGTAGATACATTGATCAATGAGATTCCAACATCTTTTCACCCACTCAAAAACACAGCCAAAATTTTGTTGAATTCCCAATATGTTATTACTATGCTTTCAACCATCTAAAAGCACAACCAAATTCCAATGGAAAATCCAAGTCAGATTTTTGGTTTAATTGTCACCTGAATGTGTTATCGCTGCACTTTCAACCATTTAAAACAGGGACTGGCAACTTTGACGAGGATGGGGCGATAAAAAGATGAACTCATCATGAGGGGCCGCAATGATTTGCAGGTAGGTCTACATACCCACATCCATACCAACACATGCACTCAGAGCCGGCCCTAGCCTTTTGGGGGCCCTACGTAAAATTTGGTTGTGAGCAAAACATTTTAGCGGCCCTCCTCTTGACAGCGTAGAGAACATTTTTCAGTTTTGAAGCAAGTCTGCTGCAATTCTGCCTATTTGCCATGGAGCGGAGAGAATATAATGCAAATGTTTAACTAATTTCATGCAGTTCTATGCATTAATTTGGCAGGTAGCCTGGTGGTTAAGAGCATTGGGCCAACACCAAAAGGTCACTGGTTCAAACCCCAAGGTGGAAAAATATGCCCTTGAACAAGGCAGTGAACCCACAGCAACAGCTCCACAGGTGCCAATGATGTGGATGTCAATTAAGGCAGCCCCCTGCACCTCTTCTGCATTGGGTTAAATGCAGAAGACACATTTCAGTTGAATGCATTCAAATGTGCATCTGGCTAGGTATCCTCCACTCCCTTACAAAAATGTACCATGGTACTTCCACTTATATAGTCCTGGGTAGCTCAGTTGATAGAGCATAGATCAAATCAAATGTTATTGGTCATATACACATATTTAGCCGATTATTATTGTGGGTGTAGAGAAATGCTTGTGTTCCTAGCTCCAACAGTGCAGTAGTATCTAACAATACACAAATCTAAAAGTAAAAGAATGGAATTAAGAAATATATAAATATTAGCACTTGCAATGTCGGAGTGGCATTGATTAAATACAGTAGAATTGAATACAGTATATACATATGAGATGAGTAAAGCAATATGTAAACATTATTAAAGTGACTAGTGTTCGATTATTAAAGTTGCCAGTGATTCCACTACTGGTCAAAAGTTTTAGAACACCTACTCATTCAAGGGTTTTTCTTTTCTTTTACTACATTCTACAATAATAGTGAAGACATCCAAACAATTAAATAACACATTTGGAATAATGTAGTAACCAAAAAATAATCAAAATATATTTAAAATTTGAGATTCTTCAAATGACCAACCTTTGCCTTGATGACAGCTTTGCACACTCTTGGCATTCTCTCAACCAGCTTCATTAGGTAGTCACCTGGAATGCATTTCAATTAACAGGTGTACCTTCCTAATATGTTTATTTCCTTCTTAATACATTTGAGCAATGGACATTAGACAGTTGAAAATCTGTCCTTAGATCTGATGAGTCCAAATTTGAGATTTTTGGTTCCAACAGCCGTGTCTTTCTGAGACGCCGAGTAGGTGAACGGATGATCTCCCCATATGTGGCTCTCCTCGTGAAGCATGGAGGAGGAGGTTTGATGGTGTGGGGGTGGTTTTCTGGTGACACTGTCTGTGATTTCTTTTTTGAATTCAAGGCACTCTTAACCAGCATTGGACCACAGAGTGAAGGAAAAGCAAAAGCAAGTGCTCAGCCTATGTGGAAACTCCTTCAAGACTGTTGGAAAAACATTCCTCATGAAGCTGGTTGAGAGAATGCCAAGAGTGTGCAAAGCTGTCTTCAAGGCAAAGGGGGGCTTCTTTCAATAATCTAAAATATATTTTGATTTGTTTAACACTTTTTTGGTTACTACATTATTCCATTTGTGTTATCCATAGTTTTGATGTCTACAATGTAGAAAATAGTAAAACATAAAGAAAAATGTTGAATGAGTAGGTGTGTCCAAACTTTTGACTGGTATTGTACATGTCGGTTATTTTGCTCTAGGAAGCCCACGGGTCTCACAAGACTCATCTGAAGGTCCCCTGGTACCAGTTGAAAAAAATGTATGTAAATATACAGTGCATTCAGAAAGGCATTCAGACCCCTTGACTTTTTCCACATCCAGAGGAAAGGGTGCCTCCTACTGGCCCTTCAACACCACTTCCAGCAGCATCTGGTCTCCCATCCAGGACCAACCCTGCTGAGCTTCAGAAGCAAGCCAGCAGTGGGATGCAGGGTGGTATGCTGCTGGATGTACTATCAGATAAGAATGATCAGTCACACAACACAATCAATCACAATACAGAAATAAAAATAGAATGCCCCGGGTATAGAGTGCACTTTTAAAACTCAGTCACTGCTCTGTTCAACTTAGCAAGCTTGCAAGCAAACGTTGACACGTTGGAGCTCAATGAATGTTGATAAAAGATGAATGATTCAGAAAATGAATGGAAAACCAATGTTAATCACGGTACTATAGCGAACCCCTTGAAACAATAATTCTAAGGCCAATGCCTATCTGTAATCCATTGCAAAAAATGCCCTGCATGTAATAGAAAATATGTCCAGCGTCATAAAAGAAGTCCTCTGCACGTCTCGGAACAAAGCCATCCTCTACAGCTCCTGATCTAACGAAGCCAGGATAGCTCCGGTTGCAACGTTGGTTAATCCTCCACACAGCAGTCGAATTCACGTCATTTCCATAGATCGATATTTAACTAGACTTTCTCTAGACTTATAAGAGGTAAGTATGATTTAGCAAGTCGCTTTGTTAAATGCAATTTGTATCTTCACAGATGTAAAAGTTAAATCTCAACAACAGTGTTGTCTCTCTTCTCCTGATGTTAAATGCAGCATCACCAGTTCGAGTGACAAAAAGGCACAAAATAATTAGGTGAACAATACAATTATGAACTTCTTAAAGCTGCAATATGTAACTTTTTGTGCTACCCGACCAAATTCACCATCTGTGGATCTGTTGGGGCGGTATGCAAATTGGGGTGGGTCTAGGGTTCCTGGGATAATGGTGTTGATGTGAGCCATGACCAGCCTTTTAAAGCACTTCATGGCTACAGACTTGAGTGCTACGGGTCGGTAGTCATTTAGGCAGGTTACCTTAGGGTTCTTGGGCAAAGGGACTATGGTGGTCTGCTTAAAACATATTGGTATTACAGACTCGGACAGGGAGAGGTTGAAAATGTCATTGAAGACACTTGCTAGTTGGTCAGCGCATGCTCGCAGTACACGTCCTGGTAATCTGTCTGATCCTGCGGCCTTGTGAATGTTGACCTGTTTAAAGGTCTTACTCACATTGGCTGCGGAGAGCGTGATCACACAGTCTTCCGGAACAGCTGAGCCAGTTGTAATTTTCCTAAGTTTCTCTTTGTGCACCTGCCTTGTTGATAGTGTTGTTATGAAGGCAGAGCAAAGCTTTATTATGGGCAGACTTCTCCCCATCTTAGATACTGTTGCATCAACATGTTTTGACCATGACAGTTTACAATCCAGGGTTACTCCAAGCAGTTTAGTCTCCTCAACTTGCTCAATTTCCACATTATTCAATACAAAATTGAGTTTAGGTTTAGGGTTTAGTGAATGATTTGTCCCAACTACAATGCTTTAAGTTTTAGAAATATTTAGGACAAGCTTATTTCTTGCCACCCATTCTGAAACTGACTGCAGTTCTTTGTTAAGTGTTGCAGTGATTTCACTCACTGTAGTAGCTGACGTGTATAGTGTTAAGTCACCTGCATACATAGACACACAAGCTTTACTCAGAGCCAATGGCAGGTCATTAGTAATGATTTTAAAAAGTAAGGGGCCTAGACAGCTACCCTGGGGAATTCCTGATTCTGCCTGGATTATGTTGGAGAGGCTTCCATTAAATAACACCCTCCATGTTCTGTTAGACAGGTAACTATTTGTCCACAATATAGCAGGGGGTGTTTCAATGGCACGTTATCATTTTAAAAGGCTAATTGATCTTTAGAAAACCCTTTTGCAATTATGTTAGCAGAGCTGAAAACTGTTTTTCTGATTAAAGAAGCAATAAAACAGGTTTTTAGACTAGTTGAGTATCTGGAGCATCAGCATTTGTGGGTTTGATTACAGGCTCAAAATGGCCAGAAACAAAGCACTTTTTTCTGAAAAAAAGTATATTCAGTCTATTCTTGTTCTGAGAAATGAAGGCTATTCCATGCGAGAAATTGTCAAGAAACTAAACATCTCGTACAACACTGTGTACTACTCCCTTCACAGAACAACGCAATCTGTCTCTAACCAGAATAGAAAGATGAGTGGGAGGCCCCAGTGCACAACTGAGAAAGAGGACAAGTACATTAGAGTGTCTAGTTTGAGAAACAGACGCCTCACAAGTCCTCAACTGGTGGCTTCATTAAATAGTACCCGCAAAACACCAGTCTCAACGTCAACAGTGAAGAGGCGACTCCGGGATGCTGACCTTCTAGGCAGAGTTCCAAAGAAAAAGCCATATCTCAGACTGGCCAATAAAAAGAAAAGATTAAGATGGGCAAAAGAACACACACTGGACAGAGGAATTCTACCTGGAAGGCCAGCATCCTGGAGTCGGCTTCTTCACTGTTGACGTTGAGACTGGTGTTTTGCGGGTACTATTTAATGACGCTGCCAATGATAAACTTAGATTAGCTAACACAACGTGCCATTGGAACACAGGAGTGATGGTTGCTGATAATGGGCCTCTGTACACCTATGTAAATATTCCATAGAAAAATAATCAGTTTCCAGCTACAATAGTCATTTACAACATTAACAATGTCTTCACTGTATTTCTGATCAATTTGATGTTATTTTAATGGATAAAAAATGTGCTTTTCTTTAAAAAAAGGACGTTTCTAAGTGGTCCCAAACCTTTGAACGGTGTATGTTTTTTTCCAACAGCAGACTATGATCAATAATGACAAAAGCGACACTGAAGTCTAACAAAACAGCTCCCACAATCATTTTTACATCAATTTCTCTCAGCCAATCAGTCATTTGTGTCATTTGTGTAATTGCCGTGCATGTTGAATGTCCTTCCCTATACGCATGCTGAAAGTCTGTTGTCAATTTGTTCACTGTAAAATAGCATTGTATCTGGTCAAGCACAATTTTTTTCCAAAAGTTTACTTTTCTTGGGTAGCAGAATTACTTTTGCTTCCCTCCAGTTCTGAGGGTACAAACTTTATTGTAGGCTTAGATTGAAGATATAGCAAATAAGAATGGCAATATTGTCTACTATTATCCTCAGTCAATTTCCGTCCAAGTTGTCAGACCCTGGTGGCTTGTAATTGTTGATAGACAACAATCATTTTTTCAGCTCTTCCAAGTCATTTTCAAAATCAAAATTGCAATGCTTGTCTTTCATAATTTGGTCAGTTATACTTAGATGTGTAGTGTCG
Organism: Oncorhynchus clarkii lewisi; assembly: GCF_045791955.1. Taxonomy (NCBI): domain Eukaryota; kingdom Metazoa; phylum Chordata; class Actinopteri; order Salmoniformes; family Salmonidae; genus Oncorhynchus; species Oncorhynchus clarkii. The sequence goes on from NC_092156.1 coordinate 33,096,336, forward strand.
GCATTTGTTGCTGTCATGTCATGCCTAAGTTTGCTAATCTTGCCAATTAAAAAATAAATCGTAGTTGGCAATATCAGTGAGTTTTGTGATTAGTGAGACTTCTGATTCAATGAATGATGAAGCTTTAGTTTGCCATTTGCCCAAAATTTCATTTAAGGTGCTCCAAAGCTTTTTACTATAATTCTTTACATCATTAATCTTTGTTTCATAGTACAGTTTCTTCTTCTTCTTTTTATTCAGCGTAGTGTACGTTTGCCAATCGGTCATGCAGACAGACTTATTTGTCATTCCTTTTGACTCCACCCTCTCAAACATACAATTTTTCAATTCCTCATCAATCCACAGGGATTTAATCGTTTTACAGTCATTGTCTTAATGGGTGCATGCTTATTCATTACTGGAATAAGCAATTTCATAAATGTGTCACGTGCAGCGTCTGGTTGCTCCTCATTACACACCACAGACCAGCAAATATTCTTTACATCATCAACATAGGAATCACCACAAAACATTTTGTATGACCTCTTATACACTAGATTAGGCCCAGCCTTTGGAACTTAGGTTTTCCTAGATATGGCTACTATATTGTGATCACTACATTCATTGGATTTGGACAGATCTTTAAAGCAGATTTCTGCAGCATTAGTAAAGATGTGATCAATACATGTTGATGATTTAATTACTGTGCTGTTTGTAAATACCCTGGTAGGTTGACTGATAACCTGAACCAGGTTGTAGGCATTGGTTACAGTTTGAGGCTTTTTCTCTTTTTCTTTCTATGCTTCCAGTTCTTAATTTTAGTTTCAAACCTCTGATAATACAATATTATGGGTTATGGAAAATATATTTCACAGCAGTACAATGATTCTTTACACAATGACTGTGTCACGTTCTGACCTTAGTTATTTTATTATGTCTTTGTTTCAGTATGGTCAGGGCGTGAGTTGGGTGGGTTGTCTATGTTCTTTTTTCTATAATTTGGGATTTTATGTGTTCGGCCTGGTATGGTTCTCAATCAGAGGCAGCTGTCAATCGTTGTTCCTGATTGAGAATCATACTTAGGTAGCCTGGTTTCACTTTTGAGTTGTGGGTGTTTATTTCCTGTTTAGTGTTTTTTCATTCACCTTACAGGACTGTTAGTTTGTCGTTTGCTGTTTTGTTCAGTTATTTTATTAAAAACATGAACTCTTACCACGCTGCGCTTTGGTCCTCACCTTCTTCCACCACAGACGATCGTTACAGACTTCTTGTTTTGTCACAAACTGAAATTAGGTGAACATATTGCACCTTTAAAAGATTGACTTGTCATTTTTTTCAAAAGTTTGCATATGAAAGCAAGACATTATTTGAAGCAATGCATAGCAAAATAGTCTCAACAGCAAAGGTGGTAGTAAAACATAGTGTTTCTAATAGATGGTTTTAACAGGGTATTACACACATTTCAAATTGAGCTCATTCAAATGAATTCTCCATTACTGGAGAATGCCCTCCGACGAACCATCAAACAGGCAAAGCATCAATACAGGACTAAGATCGAATCGTACTACACCGGCTCCAACGCTCGTCGACTGTGTGATCATGCTCTCCGCAGCCGATGTAAGACCTTTAAAACCTCTTAAGGATCGGACCCTTATTTTGAGTAAGACCTTTAAACAGGTCAACATTCACAAGGCCGGAGGGCCAGACGGATTACCAGGAAGTGTACTGACCATAATGTTGTCCTCCTGATTCCTGCTTACAAGCAAAAATTAAAGCAGGAAGCACCAGTGACTCGGTCTATAAAAACGTGGGCAGATGAAGTAGCTGCTAAACTACAGGACTGTTTTGCTAGCCCAGACTGCAATATGTTCCGGGATTCTTCCGATGGCATTGAGGAGTACACCACATCAGTCACTGGCTTTATCAATAAGCGCATCGAGGACGTTGTCCCCACAGTAACTGTACGTACATACCCCAACCAGAAGCCATGGATTACAGGTAACATTCGCACTGAGCTAAAGGGTAGAGCTGCCGATTTCAAGGAGCGGGACTCTAACCCGGAAGCTTATAAGAAATCCCGCTATTCCCTCCAACAAACCATCAAACAAGCAAAGTGTCATTACAAGATTGAATATCGAATCAGACTACACCGGCTCTGACGCTCGTCGGATGTGGCAGGGCTTGCAAACTATTACAGACTAGAAAAAGGAAGCACAGTCGAGAGCTGCCCAGTGACACGAGCCTACCAGACGAGCTAAATAACTTATTTGCTCGTTTCGAGGCAAATTGCACTGAAACATGCATGAGAGCACCAGCTGTTCTGGACGACTGTGTGATCACGCTCTCTGCAGCCGATGTGAGAAAGACCTTTAAACAGGTCAACATTCAGCATGCGCTGACCAACTGGCAAGTGCCTTCACTGACATTTTTAACCTCTCCCTGTCTGAGTCTGTAATACCAACATGTTTCAAGCAGACCACCATAGTCCCTGTGCCCAAGAACACTAAGGTAACCTACAGCTCAGAGTTCAACACCATAGAGCCCTCAAAGCTCATCAATAAGCTAAGGACCCTGGGACTAAACGCCTCCTTCTGCAACTGGATCCTGGACTTCCTGACGGGCTGCCCCCAGGTGGTAAGGGTAGGTGACAACATATCCACCAGGCTGATCCTCAACACGGGGGCCCCTCAGGGGTGCGTGCTCAGTCCCCTCCTGTACTCTCTGTTCACTCATGACTGCACGGCCAGGCACGACTCCAACACCATCATTAAGTTTGCTGACGACACAACAGTGGTAGGCCTGATCGCCGACAATGCAAAGCTAGCCTATAGGGAGGAAGTCAGAGACCTGACCGAGTGTTGCAAGAACAACAACTTCTCCCTCAAAGTGATCAAGACAAAGAAGATTATTGTGGACTACAGGAAAAGGAGGACTGAGTACCCCCCCATTCTCATTGATGGGGTTGGAGTGGATTAGGTTGAGAGCTTCAAGTTCCTTGGCATCCACATCACCAACAAACTAACATGTTCCAAGCACACCAAGACAGTCCTGAAGACGGTACGACAAAACCTATTTCCAATCAGGAGACTGAAAAGATTTGGCATGGGTCCTCAGATCCTCAAAAGGTTCTACAGCTGCACAATCAAGAGCATCCTGATATAACTGGTATAACAACTGCTCGGCCTCCGACTGCAAGGCACTACAGAGGGTAGTGCGTACGGCCCAGTACATCACTGGGGCCAAGCTTCCTGCCATCCAGGCCCTCTATACCAGGCGGTGTCAGAGGAAGGCCCTAAAAATGTTCAAAGACTCCAGCCACTCTAGTCATAGACTGTTCTCTCTGCTACCGCACGGCAAGCGGTACTGGAGCGCCAAGTCTAGGTCCAAGAGGCTTCTAGACAGCTTGTACCCCCAAGTCATAAGAATCCTGAACATCTAATCAAAAGGCTACCCAGACTATTTGCATTGCCCCCCCCCCCCCCTTTACACCACTGCTACTCTCTGTTGTTATCATCTATGCATAGTCACTTTAATACCTCTCCCTACATGTACATATTACCTCAATTACCTCGACTAACCGGTGCCCCCCCACATTGACTCTGTACCGGTACTCCCAGTATATAGCTTCGCTATTGTTATTTTACTGCTGCTCTTGAATTATTTGTTACTTTTACTTCTTAATTTTTTGGGGGGTATTTTTCTTAAAAGTGCATTGTTGGTTAATGGCTTGTAAGTAAGCATTTCACTGTAAGGTCTACTACACCTGTTGTATTCGGCGCATGTAACAAATAACATTTTATTTGATTTGGTTGTCTTCTATCAAAGACTGTAAGATGGGTTGGGGTTTAATTGTGGTTTTAATATTATCAAAATACTCGACCTTTGAGTTTTCACGCAAGGGGCAAGCTCTCCATTACCATGAATACCAAATTATAATTTTTTCAAATGATCATTTGTTACTGTATGTTTTGATGGTGAGTTCACTGAGGCCTACACTGACTGTTCCATCAACATCACACTTCTCACATGCTTTTGGTCTATCCTAATCGCCCAGACATGAGCGAACATCTACTGCAGTGTTTTGGTAAAGCCTGTGTACTTGCGTCTTGACGAGTGCATGTCACAATGTAGGCTCTTTCGGATACCGTGTCTCCGTATTGAGTGCCTTGAACAGGCTCGCTGTTGCACTCACATTTTATTTACCATAATAGATGGATAGTGCAACTAGCCTCAAATCAGCCTTCTCCCTCCCTAGCTGTCTCTCTTGCTCGCTCTCTATCTCTCTATCGCTTTCTCTCTTCCTTTCACCATCCCCCTTTTATCTGTCTGTATCTCTTAGAGCCATTGTTTTGGACAACAAAGGGATGGTGAAACAGAGATTCTGCCATTTTCTTTCTTTCTGTGGCGCTGTGGAAGCTCAGGGAGAACAAGCCGCTCCTGCAGAGAAGTATGGGATACAGTCACCTGACACACAGTAACACCAACAACAACAACAAGACAGCTTTTTTTTATTGAAATGTTATAAGAGAACATCATGGAATATTGAGAACACAATACAAATGCACATACCATAACAGTTGTGATTTGGGAGAAGCTTGGAGATTTGGTATCACAGGAAATTAAACAAACTCTGTCAAAAGCCATGTGCAATTGAATGACATGATACAGTCTGTAGTGAAAACCGCGTCCTTGTTTCAAATCATTTGTAAAAAAGCTACTTTAATCTGTTCATGTATTTTCAAACTTTTACATTTTCAGCTTCTGTACTGAGACTGGCTGGATGCTGATTGTCTGTATGGATTTTGTGTTGACTAGATCATTGCCACGATATAAGATCTAGAGCCATAATACCTTTGATTTCATCTTAACCTCCTCATAGCAAATCATGTGGCAAAACTAAGGATTAGAGACCATGGGATTATGACCATTCAGACATTGATTTTAAAGCTGATCTCCTTATACCCAAACAAACCACTGGGATTAAAGCCACTGACTAAAATAACCTTTGTTGTTTCATTTGACTTCAGATGAATATATGAATCATGAAACATATGCACAAAATTGATGAGAAAGGTGGCTAATCAGGTCAAATCTTTCGCTAATTCACATTAGCATTACAACAGAACAAGAAAGAAATTGTTATACCATTCACAACTATTTGAGAAATAATACATCGGTTAAGGATGATAGGCCTATTAATGAAAAAGACAAAAAACATTATAAATTTAACAATAGATTGATAAACAAAGATAAATGCTAATAATAACATTAATAAAATTCTCTGAGAAAATGCTTAATATTGTTAACAGCTTCTGCTAAATGACTAAAATGTAAATGTAAGAAAGCTGCCATATTTGAAGAGCTAAGCTGTTTAGCGATTGGTGAGAGCTTCAGAGCTACAGTATTCAATAAACTGTTTTAATAATCCAGTTGAAAAGGCTAGTGGGCGTTGAAAATGGCAGGCATGCAGACTGCAGAGAGACCAGTGTCTGCAGAGAGACAGGCAGCCCAGCCTGGTGTCATAGACTAGGCGTAACATAGAAAACGTAAATTTGGCACACTTAAATTAGTATGATATGTTACGTTTGCTATGGTTACTTAACTACTTACTATTGTTTAGTTACTTTGCAACTACATAGCATGTTAGCTAACCCTTCCCCTAGTCCTAACGTTAATGCTTTTAGCTAACCCTTCCCCTAACCCTAACCCTTTAATGTAACTCCTAACCTTAACCCTAACCCCTAACACTAGCTGCTAACCTTAATCCCTAACCTAGCTAACGTTAGCCACACCAAATTAGAATTCATAACATTTCATATGTTTTGCAAATTTGTAACATATTGTACATTTAAAACATTCGTAACATATTGCATGTTTTGAATATTCGTTACATTATAATTCATAACATATCGTACGAAATGAATGATGGACATTGACAAATTAATACATATCATACCAACATAACATACTAAATGGGTGTCTTGGATTTACGTACAGAATAATAGGAAATGCTCTGAGACCAGGTTGCAGAGGCAGCCAGGAGCAGGCAGAGAGGACTGGAGCTGTGGAGATCACCAAGAACAGCGCCATAACTGGATGAACAACACACACACCCCTCACTGGAGAGAGCGAGAGAGAAAATGACAATAACCAAAATCAACACTGCTCAATCACAAATAGTTTAAAAAAGTACAATCATGTAGACTACACAGCATATTAGTGTCCATTTGAAGACCTCATTGCATTCCATCTTGGTTGGGAGGATTGAAGACAGGCTTAATGTTAATCATATGTCTTATTTTGGTCTGGGTGGCCACTGGCACAGCACACACTGCATGGCTAGTGACAGACGGGTCTTATATTCCTAGTGCAGTGCATGTACAGGTCTGATGTGGATGCTAAGTATATGAGACAGAGGCTGCATTAGGCGGAGAGTGCTGCAGTTTGACTGGCCCACTAAACAGAACAAAGACACTGGCAGGCCAGGATGACAATACATATACAGTCTCCCTGCTCTAGGGTATACTATTGATACTGATTACATAATTAAATAGAACAGTGTATTATATCTCTATTATGTTACTGAAATCATCATTATCATACTATATATATTTTTTATTTAACTAGGCAAGTCAGAACAAGTTCTTATTTACAATGACTGCCTACTCTGGCCAAACCAGGACAACGCTGGGCCAATTGTGTGCCGCCCTATCACGGCATTATGTGATCCAGCCTAGAATCTAACCAGGTACTGTAGTGACACCTCTTGCACTGAGCTGCAGTGTCTTAGACCGCTGCGCCACTCGGGAGCACAAATATATCATAACACTTGATTATAGAAAAGAGTAGACCGAATAGAATAGAAAAATATCCATGTGATAAACAATGCACTGGCATAACTCCATTGTTTCATTTTGTATAGCGTAAAATAACTCTTATTCACATCAAAGGAATATTCATGTAATGGAAAGTAGTGTAATCCTGAGTATCAGAATGATGTCTACTCTCTTAGTACTGGTCTTTCATATAATAACCTTTTGAAGCAATCCCAGAGGTTCAATTAAAAAGCATTGCTCATGGTGCTAATCTGTTGTGAGAATTGAGTGGTTGTCTCTGTGTCAGAAATACACAGAAAACATGCTCAAACTTAAAACCCCTGTAAGCCATGTATTTCAAATATTTTTTATATTACAAACAATGCAGGCCTATTTTTCCAGATCACAGTTCGTAATTGCTGTATAGGCCTAACCATGTTGTTGCACATTATAGGCTAGGCCTAAATGTATGTCTATATTAGGCTATACATCTATTTTCATTTCTGTTTGATTATATTGACAAATCAAAATATTCCATTTAGTTTTAGTAAATTACATTCGCATGGCTATTTGTATTTTAACATTACTGCATTTGCATTGTGTTCAATATGTTGGCTTGCAGCTTTGAAATGAATTTTTCACGAACCTCAAAACTTGACAGGAGGGAAACCACGGGAAGATGTGCAGCACGTGACAAAAGAAAACAGTATTTTTTTGCTGGTGATAGTGAGGCTGAGGTGAGTCGGCTGAGGCTATGGCACTTCGACAACATTAACATGCCGCAGTAGAGGCTATTCTTATCCAACCATTCACCGACCATTTTGAGCGTGTAGTTGGCTAGGCTATCGGCTGATGGATTGGATACATCTCCTGTGTGGTCTCCCTAGTCACACGATCAGGGGTTCCTGACATGGCTGCTGTTGACGCCCCTGGTGCGAGGAAGGCCGCTGCTCATATTTGTCAAGGTCAATTAATAAATGCAGTCAAAGGCTGGCTGAATCCCAACACGCCCGCGGGGCTCATAAATTATACAGAAAACACATTAAAGGACATGACTTGATGTCTTCACATTGAGATCATTTAGATTTTTTTCGGGGCTGGAGTGGATTAGAATAATCATTGGGCTAATAATCACTTGATTATTTTAACGTAGGCAATATTAATATATTTTACCCTGAATGGACACCTTGGTATCCTGTCTCTCATACGGAGTGGAGACAAGCCCCTGCATGAAATCTAGCGCTCAGCTGAAGGGATGGAGTGGCGAGCTGCTGCACCTTTAAGGCAATGAAGAAGAAAAGCGGCTGCGGAGGAGGCGAGGGTTATTCCATAATGCTCTGAGCCAGGGAAGGTTAGCGCAGGGACCAGTGTGATTTGTACGGCTGCGGGAAGATGCGTGTGCTTGTTGCTTGTTGGATGGAGAGAGGCGGTGAAAATGAAATTAGTTTTCACTAGGCTTCAGCCAACAACTATTGCCTCCTGCTTAAAAATTCATACATAATTTTTTTCCAAATCCAACTTTATGATTTTGGTCACTGGAAACTTTTTTTGTTTCATTATTTATTCATAGGTGTTTTCATTCTTATGAAATTCGAATTTTTAACTTCATTCTTTATTTTCTTTGGGAATTCCACCTGTGCACATTGCGTTTAACCCTCCTCGTGTCGCGTCTTCAACCTCCAGTCTCAGCAGCACTCACCTGGACCGGAGCTCAAGAAGGCGAATCCCGCAGAGTATCGCGCCCAAACGCCGGGAAGGCTGCACTAAGGCACGGCGTTGCCACTTCAAGGGAGACGTAGGCCTACAGTTCGATCTCAGCTCTTACCAAAACACAATCACCAGAAGCTCATACCTCCTCTTCCCAACATAGAGAGAGAGAGAGAGAGAGAGAGAGAGAGAGAGAGAGAGAGAGAGAGAGAGAGAGAGCGAGAGAGAGAGAGAGAGACTGATTTGTACAGACCATCGTCCATTGCTATTGACATATTGAAGAAATATAAAGAACATCTAAGGAAGAAAGTGTGTGGAGTGAAAATAAGAAAAAGCATAGCTTGGATATTGAACGGAGCGGGGCATGTGGATATTGGCTATCATCTTTTTCCAGTGCATCTTGAATGGTGAGTTGTGCTCTCTAAAATGAACTTAATGAATTTATGTTCATTTACCTCTGAACAAAACTTACCAGATATAGCCTACAAGCTCTGTGTTGATTATTTTCGGAATAATATAATTGATTTTGTGAGAAAATGAAATAGTTAAGGGCTGATGCTATGTCCTGAGAGGCCATGGGGAGAGCGAGGTTGGATTGGGCAGCCGCAGAAGGACCCTAGCTGTGCTATGCCTGCCAGTCACATCCAGGTTAATTACCTAATGCCTATAGTTGGATACAACTATGTGAAAACACTGATTTAAAAACACGGAATAAAACATTCGAGACTCTACTTTTTTCATTGGGGAAATCAACATAATATTTTATAAGAAATTTCTAGAATAGTGTAACAGTACATAGGCAGTGTATGTGGGGTGATGCTTATATTTTATTTCCCTGGTGGCTTTATATGAAAATATTAGCTAAATGCTTGTATCATTTTGATACTTTTCTCAGGTTAGACTTCAATAATAAGTAACCTTATTTCAGTTTGGTCTAATTGTACTTTTTGCATTTTGAATCTAATGAAATTTAGTGATATTGTGTATTTTGATTTATTTTAAAAACTGTTTAGAAGATTAACTTCATGTTTAATTTTTTTTAAAGTTAATTTTTCTTCATAATTACCAATTAGGGATTATTGTAGCTAATTTACATACTTACATCAATACAATTAGCAATTCCATATATTCATTCATAACAGCATAATCACATGTGAATTACACTTAAATAGTGTACCACTTAATAAAATGCAATGATTTCTCCTAGCCACATACTGTATATTAATTAATTGAAAAAAATGTATGCTTATTTGCTATATGGGAGAGGCAATAGGCAAATGAATGTTTTATATAAAAAATAAAATGCAGTAGCATCTAGGGATGAAGTAAATTCATTTTTGCACAAGATAATCTGTTTATTTATGTACAATCAGTCCGGTATCCTTTGAGATAATACTTCAAAAGGAAACAACTAGGTTGGTGCTGTCTTTTAAAACATTTTTTATGGCGTTACACCCGCCATATTACAAGTACAAACATGGAGGCATCAGGATAATAATTAAAAGAGTTGAGGTAAGCCCCTTATCGCCCATTTCCCTGTGTTCCCACTCAAACAGTTTAACCCACTCCTTTTGTTTTACACAATGCAAAGGTGATTGGCCTGTAATTCCTACAAAATATGGATGGATATATAGGAGGCAAATTCTATTTTGGGTTGGGGCTGCCTGAACCCTTAGCAAATACAAGAAGGGTGTGTGTGTGTGAGGGGTGTGTGTGTGAGGGGGAGGGGGGGGGGGGGGGGTAGAATGGAGCAAGAGAGAAAATTGGGGCATTTAGAGGGTCTTTTTAAAGATGGACGGATGGACGGCTGGAGGGAGGGTGCCGGGAGGGAATGAAAAGTGGACACATGCATGTAAACTGAGGGGAGAGAGGGCAATGCATCAACTAAAGATGACAGGAAAACCATTTTGTGGCAGTGCTGAAGGACTGAATGAGGCTGCCATTGTTTGCCTCAGAGAATACATTAAGGCAGTGAGGGACGTGTACAAATGCATTTTAACACAACTGAGGCGTGACTGGTTCTAGAGAGAGCACCTGTTCAATAGTATGATGTCCATTACAAATATAAATCCATGATGTTCAACAATACACCCCTGTGTGAGCTGAGAGCACTATCTCTATCTAGGCTTTTGAACGGCTTCACAGTGTGTTTTGACCAAGCAGGCTACAGCGTTGTAAAATGGCTGCTCCTCAAGTGTTCAGCATAGAAACTTAGAATGAAAATACCGTTGTGGATGATGATGCATGCAGCGTCTGTGGTTGATGTTGATGCGCTGTGTTTTATTGACAGATGCACTTTATGCAGGGGTCACTTTGTCAATCTTTGAAGTTATTCAAATGATTGTTTTGTGGTCAGGAATTGCATACAATAATATTATGCAGTATTCTTTCCTTTTTTTTTGTGCTTGTTTCTTTCAAAAACATGTGAAAAAATAGGTCTTATACAGCAGTTTTGCTTATGATATCCGTCTACTTTGCATATTGTGCTGATTTGTATTTTTTTTAATGTCCAAGCAACGTCCACATCACCAGCACTATCCTCTGTTTGAATAGTACAATGTGTAGCCTAGCTCTTCTGGGCAGCAAGAGAGAGAGGGGGAGGGAGAGAGATATACTGGATCCCAGAAATAAAGGCTTTTAGGGTTGTGATCTAGCAGCACATGCTCCTGAGGTGGTCTTTTGGTATTTGGTATTTTATTAGGATCCCCAGTAGCCGTTGCGAAAGCAGCAGCTACCCTTCTACTGTCTCTATGGAAACATGGCTAATGAGTGTTGGCACAGTGTGGACTGGGTCTGAGCAAGGCCGCGCTCTGGGCAGGTGACCCCGGAAGTTCTTCACCATGGATTAGACCTATCACTCCTGCAGCCCAGTGATATTGTTGTAGATAGAGAGAGGGGATGTGAAGGTTATTATTGCATGTTTTAAAGATGTTACTCTGGTGGTGAGTTGTCCATCATTCTGATGACAAAGATACATTTTTCCCAGGTTTGTGTTATTTTTTCAGGACTGACTACCCCAATCAGTGATAGTTAGCTCGTGTCTTTTTGTTTGCTTTAGATCTTGTTTTAGATTGTGTATTTATAGTTTGTGATTTATGTGAAGGTATGGAGCAATTTATTTAAAAGTTGTTAGATCATGTTTTCTGTTTTTAGCAACAGCCTGACATTTAAACATTTAAATCTACCGGACACTTTGTGTTGCGTATACTTAATGCTGCTTTCCATTTTCACGGCTGAGGTGCAAACTCATCTTGTCTGTGGATACAATTTGCAATCGTAAACAATTAGCAGTTGCAACAAATAAAAAGCATTGTAGAGTGGATTTCAATGACACTTTTCTAGTGCTCTTGCATCAGTATCTCTATTAAAACCCAAATGTGATGGGAACATCAATGGAGAGACAGATTGGGGAAATGGCATAATGTTGTTTTTGCTCAGCAATGCCAGGGGGCAAATTGGACACACGCTCAATTGGACACTAATAATCAGTGCAAATATACAACAATGCTCCTCAATTGGCGCACTCTCTCTCTCTCTGTCTGTCTGTCTGTCTGTCTGTCTGTCTGTCTGTCTGTCTGTCTGTCTGTCTGTCTGTCTGTCTGTCTGTGTGTGTGCTTCCTCTTATTTAAACACACACCTTCATCTGTGCTTGCCAGTAGGAAGACTCCTTCTTTTGAAGATTAAAGCCATCCTAGGCCTGGCATCTGAATAGCTGTCAGTATCAGTTAGACTGCTCGTTTAGAACAGGAATAGCCCAGGGAACCAGGCTACAGGATTAACCTTGATAAAGCTGTCATGACCACAGAGATTCTAATCAACCCATCTGGGAGATCTACAGAAAGAGAGACCCAGGTTTGGGATGGTCATAGCAGACATGTTGACTTAGTAATTGGACACTGTGTTTTTGTCATTGCAATCAGGGATGAGAGAGTGGAAGAAAAGGACAATTGTACATTGAGTGTAAATGTATGTGCGAATGATGGATGTCGTTTATCACAAACAGCAGGAATATCTACTCACCGAAGATCAGTGTGTGCACTGTATATACAAAAGTATGTGGACACCTCTTCAAATGAGTGGATTCGGCTATTTCAGCCACACCCTTTGCTGACAGGTGTATAAAATTGAGCACAAGGCCATTCAATCTCCATACACAAATATTGGCAGTAGAATGGCCTTACTGAATAGCTCAGTGACTTTCAACGTGGCACCGTTGTAGGATGCCACCTTTCCAACAAGTCAGTTCGTCAAATTTCTGCCCTGCTTGAGCTTCCCCAGTCAACTGTTAGTGCTGTTATTGTGAAGTGGAAACATCTAGGAGCAACAACGGCACAGCCGCAAAGTGCTAGGCCACAGAAGCTCACAGCACGGGACCTGCGAGTGCTGAAGAGCGTAGCGCGTAAAAATCGACTGTCCTCAGTTGCAACACTGCCTCTGGAAGCAACATCAGAACAGTAACTGTTCGTCAAGAGCTTCATGAAATGGGTTTCCATGGAGTGGTGTAAAGCTCGACCCCAATAGACTCTGGAGTAGTGGAAACACGTTCTCTGGTGTGATGAATCAATCTTCACCATCTGGCAGTCCAACGGACAAATCTGGGTTTGGCAGATGCCAGGAGAACGCTACCTGCCCCAATGCACAGTGTACCTGCCCCAATGCACAGTGTCAACTGTAAAGTTTGGTGGAGGAGGAATAATGGTCTGGGGCTGTTTTTCATGATTTGGGCTAGGCCCCTTACTTCCAGTGAAGAGAAATCTTAACGATACAATGACATTCTAGACGATGTGCTTCCAACTTTGTGGCAACAGCTTGGGGAAGGACCTTTCCAGTTTCAGCATGACAATGCCCCCGTGCACTAAGCGAGGTCCATACAGAAATGGTTTGTCGAAATTGGTGTGGAAGATCTTGACTGGCCTGCACAGAGCCCTGACCTCAACCCCATCGAGCACCTTTGGGATGAATTGGAACGCTGACTGCCAGCCAGGCCTAATCGCCCAACATCAGTGCCCGACCTCACTAATGCTCTTGAGGCTGAATGAAAGCAAGCCCCCGCAACAATGTTCCATCATCTAGTGAAAAGCCCTCACAGAAGAGTGGAGGCTGTTATTTTTTTGTAAAAAAAAAGAAAAAGAAAGTTACCTTTATTTAACTAGGCAAGTCAGTTAAGAACAAATTCTTATTTACATTGGCGGCCTACCCGGACGACGCTGGGACAATTGTGCGCCGCCCTATGGAACTCCCAGTCACGATCCAGGGACTGCAGTGACGCCTCTTGCACTGAGATGCAGTGTCTTAGACCGCTGCGCCACTCGGGAGCAAAGGGGGGGCCATATTAATGCCCATGAGATGTTTGACGAGAAGGTGTCCACATACTTTTGGTCATGTAGTGTAGGTAACTTTGTCATTGTGAAGGAAAAGTCTATCTTCACTTTATATCTGAAAGTGTGAGGACAAGAAAACCGACTATGAATATTCATAGAGATCCCCATTGTGTTGAATCACTTTGTACTAGATACGGAATCCTTAAAGAAAATCAAGATACTGTATTTCTTTCCATTCATTGTTTAAAATATCAAAGATCAACAAACCTGCACTCCAAACCTGATATCTGCAACTCATAGATTTGGTTTGGGATCTTTTCTCTTTACCTAATGTGAATAATTTAAACTTCTGAAAGACAGTGAACACTGTAAATAAAACACCCTTATCCCATTATCATTGTTATTACCAGTAAAAACACAAGACAACATTGTTTGGAGGTCATGTTTAGGCCAGTGGGAAACTGGATCTGTGTTGGCTGGTGGTATCCTTTGGTAGATAGATAAATATAAATACCAGCACTGTATAATAAATCCTTCCAAAATACATCCTTCCCATAAAAATCTGCATGTGGCAGGTATTTGCAATATCTAAAACATTGTCCAAGATGAATGTAATGTAATCTCCTAACATATCCCTGAGCTTGGAGTTAGTTGGCTGTTACATGCAGAACAGACTGAACCATATGGCAATGGGTGCACATTGAAATGTTAACTGTTTCACTTAACCCAGGCCAGAATGAATGCTTAAAGAGATGATGGTGTGCAACTAAGCAGAGAGAGAGAGAGAGAGAGAGAGAGGGAGAGAGAGAGAGAGAGAGAGAGAGAGAGAGAGAGCAAGAGAGAGCGAGAGAGAGAGCGAGAGAGAGAGAGAGAGAGTAAGAGCTAGAGAGAGCGAGAGAGAGAGAGCAAGAGAGAGAGAGAGAGTAAGAGCTAGAGAGCAAGAGAGAGAGCAAGAGAGAGAGAGAGAGTAAGAGCTAGAGAGCAAGAGAGAGAGAGAAAGAGTAAGAGCTAGAGAGCGAGAGAGAGAAAGAGCTAGAGAGCAAGAGAGCAAGAGAGAGAGAGAGAGAGAGAGTAAGAGCTAGAGAGAGAGAGCAAGAGAGAGAGAGAGAGAGAGAGAGTAAGAGCTAGAGAGCAAGAGAGAGAGAGAGTAAGAGCTAGAGAGCAAGAGAGAGAGAGAGAGAGAGTAAGAGCTAGAGAGCAAGAGAGAGAGAGAGAGAGAGAGAGAGTAAGAGCTAGAGAGCGAGAGAGAGAGAGAGAGAGAGAGAGAGAGAGAGAGAGAGAGAGAGAGTAAGGGCTAGAGAGAGAGAGAGAGATAGTAAGAGCTAGAGAGCAAGAGAGAGAGGGAGGGAGAGAGAGTAAGAGCTAGAGAGCAAGAGAGAGAGAGAGAGTAAGAGCTAGAGAGCGAGAGAGAGAGAGAGAGTAAGAGCTAGAGAGCGAGAGAGAGAGAGAGAGAGAGAGAGAGAGAGAGAGAGTAAGAGCTAGAGAGCAAGAAAGCAAGAGAGCGAGTAAGAGCTAGAGAGCAAGAGAGAGAGAGTAAGAGCTAAAGTACAAGAGAGAGAGAGAGAGAGAGAGAGAGAGAGTAAGAGCTAGAGAGCAAGAGAGAGAGGGAGAGAGAGAGTAAGAGCTAGAGAGCAAGAGAGCAAGAGAGAGAGAGAGAGTAAGAGCTAGAGAGCAAGAGAGAGAGAGAGAGTAAGAGCTAGAGAGCGAGAGAGAGAGAGAGAGAGAGAGAGAGAGAGAGAGAGAGTAAGGGCTAGAGAGAGAGAGAGAGAGATAGTAGGAGCTAGAGAGCAAGAGAGCAAGAGAAAGAGAGAGAGAGAGAGAGAGAGAGGGTAAGAGCTAGAGAGCAAGAGAGAGCGAGAGAGTAAGAGCTAGAGAGCGAGAGAGAGAGAGAGAATAAGAGCTAGAGAGCGAGAGAGAGAGCGAGAGAGAGAGAAAGAGAGTAAGGGCTAGAGAGCAAGAAAGAGAGAGAAAGAGCTAGAGCAAGAGAGAGAGAGAGAGAGAGAGTAAGAGCTAGAGAGCAAGAAAGCAAGAGAGAGAGTAAGAGCTAGAGAGCAAGAGAGAGAGAGTAAGAGCTAGAGTACAAGAGAGAGAGAGAGAGAGAGAGAGAGTAAGAGCTAGAGAGCAAGAGAGAGAGAGAGAGAGTAAGGGCTAGAGAGCAAGAGAGAGAGAGAAAAAGCTAGAGAGCAAGAGAGAGAGAGAAAGAGTAAGGGCGAGAGAGCAAGAGAGAGAGAGAAAGCTAGAGCGAGAGAGAGAGAGTAAGAGCAAGAGAGCAAGAGAGAGAGAGAGTAAGAGCTAGAGAGCAAGAGAGAGAGAGCGAGTAAGAGCTAGAGCGCAAGAGAGAGAGAGAGCATTAGAGCTAAAGCGAGAGAGAGAGAGAGAGAGCAATAGAGAGAGAGAGAGAGCGGGAGAGTCAGCATGTGTTACACACTGTAAAGAACTAAACTACGAGTCAAGGGAAAGTTCCCACATGCACACAGGTTCGTGCTGGTAGGTGGAGTTTTATATCAGTGAATTAATAAAACAAGATTAGTTAGTAGATAGCCTATATAATTTGTTTTTTCTAATTTACTAATATTTTCACATTAATGTGGGACAGTAGGCTAATGCCTTAACCCTTCAGAATGGCTGGAGCTGATCTAAATGTGGCACAACTATCCTACAATCGGGGATGCTGTGGATCAAAGGCCCTACAGCATGCACAAGACAAGTGTCCTGCTTTAACTTTTTTTCTGAAATTTGACTGTTGTACTGTGCCGTGTCTCAGAACTTCCAGTTTGTTAATTTTGTATGAGATTTTACATAGCGAAAGGAAATGCTATCCTCGTTCAGCATAATAGACCCTCTTTTACCTTTGAGATACAGATAACCCTTCAGATACAATATCACCATAGATTGAGGCCTGAAAGGTACATTTTTTAGGATGAGTTGAGTATACAGGATGAGTAGTTTAAGATATGTAATGTACTATGTCAGGTCAAAGAGGGACAGGCGCTTAAGCCAACACACATACATAGCCTACAGTATACTATAGACTTGGCGTTGGACATTTAATACATACATCCAACCTGTGCAGCTCCAGGATCAGCTGAATTATAAGGTTTCCTGCTAAAGTCATGGTTTGTGCTCACATGCTCACTCTTGCCCTCTTTGAAATCACCATGGCACTGTACTATTCACTTCAAATCAAATCAAATGTTATTTATCACATGCGTCGAATACAACAGGTGTTCACCTTACCGTGAAATGCTTACTTACAAGCCCTTAACCAACAATGCAGTTCAAGAAAGTAAAAAAAAAGTAATAAAATCAAAAGTTACACAAGAAAATTACATAACAATAACGAGGCTATATATATTGGGTACCGGTACTGAGTCAATGTGGGAGGGTACAGGTTAGTCGAGGTAATTTGTTAAGCGACTATGCATAGATGATAATAAACAGCGAGTAGCAGCAGTGTAAAAACAAAGGGGGTGGAGAGAGAGGGTTGTCAATGTAAATAGTAAATTGATTGATTGTTCAGCAGTCTTATGGCTTGGGGGTAGAAGCTGTTAAGGAGCCTTTTGGTCCTAGCCTTGGCGCTCCTGTACTGCTTACCGTGCGGTAGCAGAGAGAACAGTCAATGACTTGGGTGACTGGAGACTTGAACCATTTTTAGGGCCTTCCACTGACACCGCCTGGTATATAGGTCCTGGATGTCAGGAAACTTGGCCCCAGTGATGTAATGGGCAGTAAGCACTACCCTCTGTAGTGCCTGACGGTCAGATGCCGAGCAGTTGCCATACTGCGTCAGGATGCTCTCGATTGTGCAGCTGTAAAACTTTGAGGATATGGGGACCCATGCCAAATCTTTTCAGTCTCCTGAGGGGGAAAAGGTGTTGCCGTGCTCTCTTCACAACTGTCTTGGTGTGTTTGGACCAGGATCATTTGTTGATGATGTGGACACCAAGGAACTAAACTCTCGACCCGCTCCACTTCAGCCCAGTCGATGTTAATGGGGGTGTGTTCGGGCCGCCTTTTCCTGTAGTCAACGATCAGCTTTGTCTTGCTCACATTAAGGGAGAGGTTGTCGTCCTAGCACCACACTGCCAGGTCTCTGACCTCCTCCCTATAGGCTGTCTCATCGTTGTTGGTGATCAGGACTACCATTGTTACGTAAATGTAATGATGGTGTTGGAGTCATGATTGGCCACGCAGTCATGGGTGAATCTGTTGGGGCGGTATGCGAATTGGAGTGGGTCTAGGGTTTCTGGCATGATAGTGTTGATGTGAGCCATGACCAACCTTTCAAAGCACTTCATGACTAACAACGTGAGTGCTACGGGGCGGTCATCATTTAGGTAGGTTACCTTCACTTTCTTGAGCACAGGGACTATGGTGGTCTGCTTGAAACATGTAAGTATTACAGACGGTAAGGGAGAGGTTGAAAATGTCAGTGACGACACTTGCCAGTTGGTCCACGCATGCTTTGAGTACATGTCCTGGTAATCTGTCTGGCCCTGCGGCTTTGTGAATGTTGACCTCTTTAATGGTCGTGCTCACATCGGCTAAGGAGTGCGTGAGTACACAGTTGTCCGGAACAGTAGGTGCTGTCATGCATGCTTCAGTGTTGCTTGCCTCGAAGCGAGCATAAAGTCATTTAGCTCATCTGGCAGGCTCGCGTCACTGGGCAGCTCGCAACTGGGTTTCCCTTTGTAGTCCGTAATAGTTTTCAAGCCCTGCCACATCCGACGAGCGTCAGAGCCAGTGTAGTAGGATTCAATCTTAGTCCGGTATTGAAGCTTTCCTCTGGTTGCACATGTGGCATGTGACACTAGGAGCGCCGCTTCTGGATGAGCATTTTCTTGTTTGCGAATGGCCTTATAGAGTTGGTTGAGTGCGGTCTTAGTGCCAGGGTCGGTTTGTGGTGGTAAGTAGACGGCTACGAATAATATAGATGAGAGCTCTCTTGGTTGATAGTGTTGTCTACAGCTTATTATGACGTATTCTACCTCGAGAGAGCGATACCTCAAGATTTCTTTAATATTAAACATTGCACACCAGCAGGTATTGACAAATAGACACACACCCCCGCACCTCCTCTTACAAGACGTAGCTGCTCTATCCTGCCGATGCACAGAGAAGCCAGTCAGCTCTATATTATCCGTGTCATCGTTTAGCCATGTCTCGGTGAAATGGCTCGTTGGTAGGATAGTCTTAATCATAGTTTGTCCAGTTTGTTTTCCAATGATTGCATGTTGGCCAATAATACTGAGGGTAGTGATGGTTTACCTACTTGTCGGCAAATTTCTCCGTCTTTTCTTCACGTGGATGACGGGGATTTGGGCCTTGTCTCAACAAAGCAGAATATCCTTTGTGTCAGACTCATTAAAGAAAATAATATTTGTCTAGTTTGAGGTGAGTAATTGCTGTTCTGATGTCCAGAAGCTCTTTTCGGTCATAAGAGACGGCAGCAGCAACATTATGTACAAAATTATTTGCAAACAATGCGAAAAAGCTAACTAAATAGCACAGTTGGTTAGGAGCCCCTAAAACGGCAGCCTTCTCCTCCGGCACCATTATCTGCTATTTTGAACAAGCATTAGAACACCAGTGCCAACAGTTCTTCCTGAGATAAGGGTTGTGCCCAGGTTCCAGATCTGGAGACAGGAAATGCCAGTGGCAGAGATTGCTGTGGTCACCATATCAGGAAACAGGCAAAGAGTTTCCTGCCTGGTGGGTTTCTGTATGTAATGTTGTGCACATACACAGACACACTGCAGAGCTATTTTTAGGAGGCCATTTCTAAAGGCTGTCACATTGGTAATGGAAGAAGTGGCAAATGACCTCTACCGAAAGACTCTGCCTTCAGGGTTAACTCACACACACGCACACACACACGCACGCGCGCGCACACACATACACACACAAACACCAGGTCAGGCTCATTTATAACACATGGGACAGGTACCCTGCCACGGAAAAAAGTCCAAATTGATTTATCTCCTGAGTTGACATAGGAGGCAGGTGAGGTGTCTTATGCATCAACACAGAACACACTCTCTTCTTTTTCTGTAGGGAATGACATTATAGTTGATCGAATTAATACTATATATTACAATGCAATGCTGCCCATCAAAGAGCAACTGCCCCTAAAAACCAACTTCTCCTTTAGAAAACATCGATTTGAGTCCCCCAAAAATATTATTCTGTCATAATTGACTACAAAGTGTAAATAGGATCATTTAGGCCATAAAGTCAGTCTCGTTCAAAACATAGTTTCATCAGACTTGTGGTTGTGACTGCATCACAACTTAAATGAAGGATAGGTTTGTTTTAATTCTGCCCACATGCCCACAGCTGGCAACACACAAGTAATCATCAATTCGGAGTGCAGCTGCACCCGACCCGATCGTAATGCCTGTGGTAAATTTGGGTTGACTTTGAATATCCCTATGGGGCTAGTTAGGGACCATTGGCAAATTACACAATGTACAGTGCCTTCAGAAAGTATTCACACTCCTTGTTACAGCCTGAATATGAAATTGATTAAATTGAGATTTTTTTGTCACTGGCCTACACACAATACCCCATAATGTCAAAGTGGAATTATTTTTTTCTAAATTTCTACTAATTAATAAAAAATATAAAGCTGATAAGTCTTCAACCCCTTTTCAACCCCTTTGTTATGGCAAGTCTAAATCAATTCAGGAGTAAACATTTGCTTAACAAGTCATGGACTCTATGTGCAATAATAACGTTTAACATCATTTTTTAATGACTACCTCATCTCTGTACCCCACACATACAATTATCTGTAAGGTCCCTCAGTCGAGCATTGAATTTCAAACACAAATTCAACCACAAAGATCAGAGAGATTTTCCATTGCTTTGCCAAAGAAGGTCACCTATTGGTAGATGGGTAAAAATAAAATAAGCAGATATTGAAAATCCCTTTGATCATGGTGAAATTATGAATTACACTTTGGATGGTGTGTCAATACACCCAGTCACTACAAAGATAAAGGCGCCCTTCCCAACTCAGTTACCGGAGAGGAAGGAAACCGCTCAGGGATTTCACCGAGGCCAATAGTTACAGAGTTTAATGGCTGTGATAGGAGAAAACTGAGGCTGGGTCAACAACATTGCACTTTTTCCACAATACTAACCTAATTGACAAAGTGAAAATTATTAAAATATTCCAAAACATGCATCCTGTTTGCAACAAATACAGAATAGAAATATTCCAAAACATGCATCTTGTTTGCAACAAGGCACTAAAGTAATACTGCAAAAAATGTTGCAAAGCAATTCATTTTTTGTCCTGAATACAAAGTGCTATGTTTAGGACAAATCCAGTTCAACACATTACTGAGTACCACTCTCCATATTTTCAAGCATAGGGGTGGCTGCATCATGTTATTGGTATGCTTGTAATCATTAAGGACTGGGGACACATGTCACCTTTCAGCAGGACAATAACCTAAAACACAAGGCCAAATCATCTGCTACCCAGACTATTTGCATTGCCCCCCCCCCCCCCCTTTACTCCTCTGCCTAGGAGGATAACTCTCCCTTCATGTACATATTAACTCAATTACCTCGACTACCCGGTGCCCCCACACATTGACTCTGTACCGGTACTCCCTGTATATAGCCTCACTATTGTTATTTTACTGCTGCTCTTTAACTAGTTGTTACTTTTATTTCTTATTCTTATTTAAGCATTTCACTGTAAGGTCTACATGGCAAATGTGACTAATAACATTTGATTTGATTTGAAATCTACACTGGAGTTGCTTACCGAGAAAATAATGAATGTGGCCGAGTTACAGTTTTGACTTAAGTCGTCTTGAAAATCTATGGCAAGACCTAAAAATGGTTGTCTAGCAATGATCAACAACCAATTTGACAGGGCAATTGTTGCACAGTTCAGGTGTGGAAAGATCTTAGAGACTTACCCAGAAAGACTCACAGCTGTAATCACTGCCAAAGGTGATACTAACATGCAATAACTCAGGGGGTTGAATACTTAGTGTTTTTCATTTATTTTTTTGTCCACTTTGACATTACAGAGTATTTTGTGACAAAAAGATGACAATTAAATCCATTTAATTACTACTTTGTAAGACAAAAAGACAAAATGTGGAAAAATGTCAAGGGGTATGAAGTAACTGTACATGGGAAAATATGTTCAAATTACAATAGCTGCAAATTTCAATGAGTTAAAAACCTAAAACCAGCTGTAAATTGTATAAATTCAAATACACATATTGAAAGCATTTAATGTGAAAACTAAAAGGTGTGCAAGATGGAAATATTGTCTAATTTACATTGTGTACATTTATTGACGGTCCTTATAGTCCCGCAGATAGGCTACCCAAAGTCAAACCAATTTTGCCATGGTCGCACACCAGCTCGCTTGAAACTAATTGGTAAAATAATTTGACTAACTCTTCCAACCTGCTAACAGACACACGAGACACATCAAACCATACCTAACCAACTCACATTTCAATTCAGTCACCAGCATATGTTCATTAAACATATCTACAACAAGGCCAAATCAGGAAGTTCAGCCGCCCTTTAAATACAATGTTATACATTGTATCCTATTGCACCAATATTGTGTATAAAAGGTGTGTAGCCAATTTGGATGATTTTTGAGCCCTCTAAAACGGTTGTAAATGAGGGACAATTACATGACTCATATTGCTTTTAAAATGTTTCCCTTATGAGTTTAACATATTAAATTAGCATATTAAAAAACACCCCAATTATAACAAAGCTACATATAAGGTCAGTGTGTTTTATTGCGTGTCAGTGTGTGTATTGATGCGTGTTTGTATTATTAAGCCAGTGTCTTTAATTGTTAGCTGCTCGGCTGACTATTGGATGAGTTTGAGGCATATCCGACAAGCCCTGATTTGTATTCAAATATCGGCACAATTTCTATAGCCATTTTCAAAGATTCTCTACAAATGTCTCATTAAAGTTTTGCTAGCCCCAGGTCCATTCTGTTTCAGTCTCTGCGTTATCAGGCCTTCCCCAGAAGTGATTATGCTAATTACTGTTTGATCAGATGATTAAATTATAATTTGATTAATCCTGAGCACTAAACGTTGCGAATACATTTACGTCCGCTTGGATGCCTGGCTTTGCAGAGCTAACGTTCTCAGTCACTAGGCAAGCAGACGGGACGGGAGGAAGGGAGGGATGACCAGAGAATGACTGAGACACACCATCCAGATAAAAAGAAAAGATAAACAAATGCTATTTTTAGGAAATAAAATATGATGTGTCACTTTAGATTGTGTTTCTTTATAAAAGTTAACCAACATTTCTTTGGTCTTAATGTGTATCATAATTGTAGTGTTACATTTTTTTTAGCGTAGCCTATTTGTGCAGTGAGTAGAGTACAGTATAGCCTGAATGCAGGTTGGTATGATCATTGTCCTAGGGGTTTTCCTGCCTGTCTTGTGTACCCTCAGTTGGCCATCTGTCCGTCACAATGATTTATAGCAGGGATGGGCCCTTTTGTAGGCTCTCGGACCAATTATATATATATTTTTTTTTTTGGGGGGGGGGGGACTTAACTTACTGTTGAGAGTTAGAATAATCGAAAACACAAGGTGCAAGGTGTTTGTGCATCAGCAGTCACTAAATTAGCCCATGTCAGCTAATTGTTTTTAGATTGGTAAATTAGTCTAGCGGCCAGTTATCTAAACTTGTAGTAAGCATAGACGAATTACCGACCGTGGTGGGACCCATTGATCATCAGTTATCATATGAAAAGCTTCAAACATTGGCCTCCACCCTTAGTTATGAAATTGCAAAATCTTCTCTCCACCCCATGGCAAATGTGTAGAATTGCAGGAAGTTAACTTTAAAACTGACTGATGAGGACAGTGTCCTGCGTGCCCCCTAGTATCCTCTACAACCCTCCTGTTGGGCAACATTTTGGGTGTTCTCTGGGTTACCTGACTCTGTCTCCCACTGCCCCACTGTAGTATTATAGAGGACTCCACTGCAGTAGGCTTACCCAAGATGGAAAAGCCCTGCCTGTGAGGCAAATGGAAAGGGTGGTGGGAGAGGGGGTGAAAGAGAGAATGAGGGAGGGAGGTATAGATAGAGAGAGGGGGAGAGTGAAGGGCATGTTTTAAGAAACATCAGGGAATGGCTGTGAGCGGGATGGAAGGCTGTGATGTCTAGTCATCTGACCCACAATCCCTTTTAACCCCAGCAAATATTTACATTAGTATTCAGACCCTTTACTCAGTACTTTGTTGAAGCACCTTTGGAAGCGATTACAGTATTCTTTGGTATGACGCTAGCTTTGCACACCTGTATTTGGGGAGTTTCTCCCATTTATCCCTTCAGATCCTTTCAAGCTCTGTCAGGGTATATGGGGAGAGTTGCTGCACAGCTATTTTCAGGTCTCTTTAGAGATGTTGTCATTTTGGAAGGTGAACCTTCGCCCTAGTCTGAGGTCCTGAGCGCTCTGGAGCAGGTTTTCATCAAGGATCTCTGTGTACTCCGTTCATCTTTCACTCTATCCGGATTAGTCTCCCAGTCCCTGCCCATAAAAAACATCCCCACAGCATGATGCTGCCACCACCATGCGTCACCGTAGGGATGGTTCCAGGTTTCCTCCAGACGTGACGCTTCACATTCAGGCCAAAGAGTTCAATCTTGGGTTCATCAGACCAGAGAATCTGGTTTCTCATGGTCTGAGAGTCTTTTGTTGCCTTTTGCAAACTCCAAGCGGGCTGTCATGTGCCTTTTACTGAGCAGTGGCTTCCGTGTGGCCACTCTACCATAAAGGCCTGATTGGTAGAGTGCTGCAGAGATATGTTGTCCTTCTGGAATATTTCCAATCTCCACAGAGGAACTCTGGAGCTCTGTCAGAGTGACCATCGGGTTCTGGGTCACCTCCCTGACCAAGGCCCTTTTCCCCCGATTGCTCTGTATGGCCGGGCGGCCTGCTCTAGGTTGAGTCTTGGTGGTTCCAAACTTCTTCCATTTAAGAATGATGGAGGCCACGGTGTTCTTGGAGACCTTCAATGCTGCAGACATGTTTTGGTACTCTTCCCCAGATCTGTTCCTTGACACAATCCTGTCTCGGAGCTCTAAGGACAATTCCTTCGACCTCATGGCTTGGTTTTTGCTCTGGCATGCACTGTCAACTGTGGGGCCTTATATTGACAGGTGTGTGCCTTTCCAAATCATGTCCAATCAATTGCATTTACCACAGGTGGACTCCAATCAAGTTGTAGAAACATCTCGAGGATGATCGATAGAAACAGGATGCACCTGAGCTAATAGCAAAGGGTCTGAATAAGTACTTCTGTTTTTCATCCTTAATATATATGCAAAAATGTCTAAAAACCTGTTTTTGCTTTGCCATTATGGGGTATTGTGTGTAGATTGCTGAGTACATTTTGTTATTATATCCTTTTTAGAATAAGGCTCTTATGGAACAAAATGTGGAAAAAGTCAAGGGGTCTGAATACTTTCAGAAGGCACTGTATACAGTAACACCAACCATTTTCTTCATGCAACCCTACAGATATGGAAAGGGCATGTGTCCTCCCGATACTAATCAGCCATTAATAGTCAATGTTCAGATGTTTACTGTGATTCTCTGTCAACTGCTTGCCCTTTACCAAGCACGTGTCACACAGCAGCAGAAGTCTTGATGCCATGTGGATGTTCTTAAAGCAGTACAGAGACGCAATATTCGGAGCGTAGGACAGTGTTGCAATATAATTTTCTGTCACAAATGGGGTGGCTGCTTGTACTATGCGCCGACATTCGAAGTTCTTGGAGATGTATCATTCCTTGTGCATCCGTGGGGGCAGTGTTGTGTACAGATGTCGGATCTTAATTTTGACCCCTTTCGTCACAGGAGGAAATATCTGAAGAAATATTTAGAATTGCCGCCAGGGGGCTGCTGGAAGCGGTGTTTGTATACAATGCAGTATAAAAACATGAGCTGGCCCACACCCAGAAATATTAGTTTGTGTGGAGGTGCTGACTAACGGCAAATAAATTATAAACTTCAATGCAGTACCATACCTACATTGTAGGCTACCTTATGTACAGCTGGTAGCTGTTAGTGTCTTAATTAATGACCATTCCGCGGGTGCATGTTCATTAAAAACCTCTTTGGGCTGCAATCCTGTTAACGGAATAATATGACAACAGCCAGTGAAAGTGCAGGGCGCCAAATTCAAAACAACAGAAATCTCATAATTAAAATTCCTCAAACATACATGTATCTTATACCGTTTTAAAGGTAGTCTTGTTGTTAATCCCACGAGTAGCCGATTTCAAATATGCTTTTCAGCGAAAGCACCACAAACGATTATGTTAGGTCACCACCAAACCACAATAAACACAGCCATTTTTCCAGCCAAAGAGAGGAGTCACAAAAAGCACAAATAGAGATAAAATTAATCACTAAACTTTGATGATCTTCATCAGATGACACTCATAGGACTTCATGTTACACAATACATGTATGCTTTGTTTGATACAGTTCATATTTATATAAAAAAAATCTGAGTTTACATTGGCGCGTTCACTAGTTCCACAAACATCCAATGATTTTGCATAGTCACATCGATTCAACAGAAATACAAGTTATACACATGGAATTATAGATATACCTCTCCTTAATGCAACCGCTCTGTCAGATTTTTTTTTTTTACTTACGGAAAAAGCAAACCATGCAATAATCTGAGACGGCACTCAGATCAATAGTCAAATTATCTGCCATGTTGTAGTCAACATAAACCATAAATGACATGCTAAATATTCCCTTACCTTTGATGATCTTCATCAGAATGCACTCCCAGGAATCCCAGGTCCACAATAAATGCTTGATTTGTTCGATAATGTCCGTTTTTTTATGTCCAATTAGCTACTTTTGTTAGCGTGTTTGGTACACCTATCCAAACGCTGGTGCTGGTCGACCATTTTTTCGGACAAAAACTTCAAAGGTTATATTACAGGTCGAAGAAACATTTCAAACTAAGTACAGAATCAATCATTAGGATGTTTTTATCATAAATCTTCAAAGGAGAATTCCTTTCTGTCTTGAGGAGGAATGGAGCGCAGGAAGATATCATGCGGTATGCTCTCTGCCAGTAGTCTGACTCATTCCCCTCTTATTCAGTCCCACTACACAGTAGAAGCCTCATTCACATTTCTATAGACAGTTGATATCTAGTGGAAGCCCTGGGACATGAATCTTCATTCATATCGCAATGGGATTTCAATAGGGAATGGTTTGAAAATATTCCAACCTCAGATTTCTCACTTCCTGTTTGGATTTTTTCTCAGGTTCTTGCCTGCCATATGAGTTCTGTTATACTCATAGACATCATTCAAACAGTTTCAGAAACTTCAGAGTGTTTTCTATCCAATACTAATAATAATATGCATATATTAGTAACTGAGACTGAGGAGCAGGCCGTTTACTCTGGGCACTCCTGGACACCTTTCATCCAAGCTACTCAATAGTGCCCCTGCAACCATAAGAAGTTATTAATTGTTTATGGTTCATTGAACAATCATGGGAAACAGTGTTTAAACCCTTTACAATGAAGATCTGTGAAGTTATTTGGATTTTTACGAATGATCTTTGAAAGACAGGGTCCTGAAAAAGGGACGTTTCTTTTTTTGCTGAGTTTATTTTGAAGGCAGAATAAATAAAAAATTTGGCTCCATGCCTGTGTGGTTTTGCAGTTACAGCCACTGACCCCAACACATATGCCAGAGTCGGCATGAGTTAGAATCCAGCCCACTGCCTTTGATTTACAGATTAACTTTTATTTTTTACACATGAATTCCGCTTGTTTACAGGGTTAAAACAGAAACAAGCTATAAAACGTTGGTGAGCATCCACACTGGAGGAAAGTTTATTGTTCCACAGTAGGCCTACATCTGTCTATCAACTGATAGCCAAAATCAGCCCATTAACTCAGCCAGGGAAACACAAACAATAGGGTAGCCTTTTATCGGTTTTCATATCTTCCATTATGTGACAATGGATAGGCTAATGGGTGGCCAACAGAATGTAGCCTATTGGAATATAATCAAATAACAAGGGGGCTATTGCAACCATCGATGAGACTAGATTATCGCCAGCTGATGTCTCGTTAAACAATCAATAGCGCTAAATTGACCTGCACAGATGATTTCAATTGCAACCATTATTGGTCTCCTTATTACCGCACCCTAAAATACTGACTGTATTTCTGTATTTTTAAAGTTATATACACTATGTATACAAAAGTATGTGGACACCCCTTCAAATTTGTGGGTTTGGCTATTTCAGCTGAAGCGTTTGAGTCCAGATCAGAGGCAGTAGGGATGACCAACCATTCCTGTCCTGCTTAGCGTTTGAAATGTAACGAGCACCTTTAGGTTTCAGGAAAATGTACGGAGTAAAACGTACATTATTTTCTTTAGGGATGTAGTGAAGTAAATGTAAAAGTTGTCAAAAATATAAATATTAAAGTCAAGTACAAATACCCCCCAAAAACGACAAGTAGTACTGTAAAGTATTTTTATTTCAGAACTTTACACCACTTGTCATTCCAAATGTTGTCAGTCAAAGCATTATAAAGGGATTATAAAGGAAGTGTTATAAAGGTTTCGTCATATGAGTTTGTGTGTGTTTATGTGCTTTATAACGGCAGTAGAGGGAGCTCGTTTAGCCATTAGTAAACAGAGTTTCTCTTTTTCCTCATCATGCCAGCTCTCCCCCACTCTCTCTCTCTTCTCTCCTCCCGCTTCCTCTCTTTACCCTCGCTCTCGCTCAATCTCTACCCCATTTCTCTCCTCTCTCTTTCCCTCTCTCTCCTCTCTGTGATTCAGACATCAGTGTCTCAGTGCTGTAAATGATTAAGATTTCCCAGGCATACTCTCAGGATCTCCTCCCTCGTCACTCCTTTTCCCTGCTCATGTAAATTAGCATTCAGATGCACCAACTAACCCAGAGAAAGTGTGAGAACGACCCTCATCTCATTGCGCATCCTCAGGAGGATCCACATCAGAGGAGGATATCATTGGTTTTACATAGTGCTTGAGCACAGTGCCACTAAGCATGCTTCTTAGTATTATTCATGAGAGCAAATTGTGAGCCGGGGAGTCAGTCTGCAGCAGCGGCAGGCAGGCGTGGGCCTTTTAGTTCCTGGGCTGTAGCAATGCGCCTCTTGTCATGTAAGCCCTGGGGGCAGGAGAGGGAAGGGGGTGTGGGAGTGTGCTTTCTCACTGTCACATGCCCCCATCCTATCCTACCTCTCCCACACACCCCTATTCCACACCCTCCCGTCCCCTCCGTTCCCACCCCACCCCCTCCTACCTCTCTTCTCCCGAGGTGCTCTGCCTTAATTACCTGCAACTACAATCCTGAGCCCTGACATGGCCTGTCAGTGTACCACAGTCACTGTCTGCCACTGGTAGCCCAGCACCGGACCGGACCACACCACAGACACACAGACAGAGCTTTGCCCTGCTCTGTCCTCAACAAGCATGGCCATGCTGTAATAGCTAACAGCAAACCAACAATGCTACAGCCACTATCTCTCCGACAGCCTAGTCTTAGGAATGGACTGGAGGACATAATATGGCCAGTTGTTAGATAACTATATGAAGGTCAAGGGATGGTGAGATACTGTACCATTGTTGCACACACTTGTGAACATGGAGGACACTATTAAGAATTCGGGAGGCTGAAATTAAGAACATTTAGGAGCTTGGCTGTCATCTGTTGGATGGGTGTTGTTTAGTGGAGGTAAACACGTGCACAGAGCTGTAAGCTCGGTCAGTTATGTTCCTACATTTACTTTAAAAAATTGCCTAGGTGGTTTTGAAAGCAGCAGTCGGTGATGGGCAGTTACACACTGTTCCTGGACACGTTTCACTGGGGCTGATTGAGCAGCCGTTGATCTTCACATGAGAGACAGAGAGAGTTTTAAGTGTTCCGTACAAAGAAAATCTCCTCTCCTAGTCAGCATGAGGAGCTGGTAGATTCAACATGATTGTTTCACATTATTATCTCTATTGTTGATTAGAGCAAGAAAATGTTGATTGTAGATGTACACCACCAAATATGTTCATTCAGCTCCACTAGCTGGATAGCCCTACAGCACACACACATTCACCTTGACTGGAGGAGTGTGTGATGGTGCGTGCCCTTGAACTGTTAGGCAGGGAGGCCTCTAGCAGTGTAACAGACAGGAAGCACTCAAAGCCAGACCTGATTGGACAGGACAGGGAGGGAGCATTAGAGTCCCCGGCAATCCAGAATCAGAGCCTTCGCTATGGGCCTTCTCCAACAGGGAGTGTGACACAACTACAGTGTCATACATTATTTCACACCAAGAGAAATCCCTCTTCCAAACCCAACAGCCAAACCAGCCACACCCTTAGACCCCTCATCTTTGCTGATTGAGGGAAATACAAAAGCCCCATTCATTATATATGTGTTGGATTCATTATTGAACGGTATCACTTTTTTGTTCTTTGTGGTTTGGCTCATGGAAAAATTATGTTGATTGACGGTACAGGTCACTGAGTGTGTTGGGGCTTTTAGAGAGGTGTCTGTGGGGATGACTGAGGTCAGTGGATGGTGTACAGTATGTGTGACTTTTGGTTGTGTATGTGTGTGTGTGTGTGTGTGTGTGTGTGTGTGTGTGTGTGTGTGTGTGTGTGTGTGTGTGTGTGTGTGTGTGTGTGTGTGTGTGTGTGCGTGAGTGTGTGCGTGCGCGTGCGTGCGTGCGTGTGTGCATGCGAGAGAGAGAGAGAGAGAGAGAGAGAGAGAGGAAAGTAGAGGCCTTAAACGTTGATACAGGAGGCTAATGAAGAGAAGGTTAGTAGGGATTTTAGTTTTTCTGAATGTGTCAGGACATAAAATTGAACCATTGGTTGTGCGTGCATGCGTACATAGGTGCGTGCTTTGTGCATGTGTGTCTCCTGATGCATCTCTAGTAGACATAGTAAGGTTAGGGGGATTGTGTGTGTGTGTGTTCAGTGGTTGTGTTGACCTAGAAGCTTTACAGTAATAAAATGTTTTTCCTCCTCATGTCAAACCTGGCTCTTCCCTGGATATTGCATTGATTAATTTACATCTAGAACCGGAACCAATGAAAATGTATGTAAAGATTAGATTTTTCACATGGGGATGGTCAGGATCAAGGCAAAGATGAACGGAGCAAAGTACAGAGAGATCCTTGATGAAAACCTGCCCCAGAGACCTCAAACTGGGGCAAAGGTTCACAAACGAACTTCCGGCGCCGACAGAGATGGCCGCCTCGCTTCGCGTTCCTAGGAAACTATGCAGTTTTTTGTTTTTTTACGTGTTATTTCTTACATTAGTACCCCAGGTCATCTTAGGTTTCATTACATACAGTCGAGAAGAACTACTGAATATAAGATCAGCGTCAACTCACCATCAGTACGGCCAAGAATATGTTTTTCGCGACGCGGATCCTGTGTTCTGCCTTACAAACAGGACAACGGAGCGGATCCCATGCAGCGACCCAAAAAAACGACTCCGAAAAAGAGGGAAACGAGGCGGTCTTCTGGTCAGACTCCGGAGACGGGCACACCGTGCACCACTGCCTAGCATTCTTCTTGCCAATGTCCAGTCTCTTGACAACAAGGTTGATGAAATCCGAGCAAGGGTAGCATTCCAGAGGGACATCAGAGACTGTAACGTTCTTTGCTTCACGGAAACGTGGCTCACTGGAGAGACGCTATCCAAGGCGGTGCAGCCAACAGGTTTCTCCACGCATCGCGCAGACAGAAACAAACATCTGTCTGGTAAGAAGAGGGGCGGGGGCGTATGCCTTATGGCTAACGTGACATGGTGTGATGAAAGAAACATACAGGAACTCAAATCCTTCTGTTCACCTGATTTAGAATTCCTCACAATCAAATGTAGACCGCATTATCTACCAAGAGAATTCTCTTCGATTATAATCACAGCCGTATATATCCCCCCCCAAGCAGACACATCGATGGCTCTGAATGAACTTTATTTGACTCTTTGCAAACTGGAAACCATTTATCCGGAGGCTGCATTCATTGTAGCTGGGGATTTTAACAAAGCTAATCTGAAAACAAGACTCCCTAAATTTTATCAGCATATCAATTGCACAACCAGGGGTGGAAAGACCTTGGATCATTGTTACTCTAACTTCCGCGACGCATATAAGGCCCTGCCCCGCCCCCCTTTCGGAAAAGCTGACCACGACTCCATTTTGTTGATCCCTGCCTACAGACAGAAACTAAAACAAGAGGCTCCGACGCTGAGGTCTGTCCAACGCTGGTCCGACCAAGCTGACTCCACACTCCAAGACTGCTTCCATCACGTGGACTGGGACATGTTTCGTACTGCGTCAGACAACAACATTGACGAATACGCTGATTCGGTGTGCGAGTTCATTAGAACGTGCGTTGAAGATGTCGTTCCCATAGCAACGATTAAAACATTCCCTAACCAGAAACCGTGGATTGATGGCAGCATTCGCGTGAAACTGAAAGCGCGAACCACTGCTTTTAATCAGGGCAAGGTGTCTGGTAACATGACCGAATACAAACAGTGCAGCTATTCCCTCCGCAAAGCTATCAAACAAGCTAAGCGTCAGTACAGAGACAAAGTAGAATCTCAATTCAACGGCTCAGACACAAGACGCATGTGGCAGGGTCTACAGTCAATCACGGACT
The DNA here is from genome assembly GCF_045791955.1 of Oncorhynchus clarkii lewisi. Lineage (NCBI taxonomy): Eukaryota > Metazoa > Chordata > Actinopteri > Salmoniformes > Salmonidae > Oncorhynchus > Oncorhynchus clarkii. The sequence continues at coordinate 33,128,875 of NC_092156.1, forward strand.
ACAGGAAGAAATCCAGCCCAGTCACGAACCAGGATGTCCTGCTCCCAGGCAGACTAAATAACTTTTTTGCCCGCTTTGAGGACAATACAGTGCCACTGACACAGCCTGCAACGAAAACATGCGGTCTCTCCTTCACTGCAGCCGAGGTGAGTAAGACATTTAAACGTGTTAACCCTCGCAAGGCTGCAGGCCCAGACGGCATCCCCAGCCGCGCCCTCAGAGCATGCGCAGACCAGCTGGCCGGTGTGTTTACGGACATATTCAATCAATCCCTATACCAGTCTGCTGTTCCCACATGCTTCAAGAGGGCCACCATTGTTCCTGTTCCCAAGAAAGCTAAGGTAACTGAGCTAAATGACTACCGCCCCGTAGCACTCACTTCCGTCATCATGAAGTGCTTTGAGAGACTAGTCAAGGACCATATCACCTCCACCCTACCTGACACCCTAGACCCACTCCAATTTGCTTACCGCCCAAATAGGTCCACAGACGATGCAATCTCAACCACACTGCACACTGCCCTAACCCATCTGGACAAGAGGAATACCTATGTGAGAATGCTGTTCATCGACTACAGCTCGGCATTCAACACCATAGTACCCTCCAAGCTCATCATCAAGCTCGAGACCCTGGGTCTCGACCCCGCCCTGTGCAACTGGGTACTGGACTTCCTGACGGGCCGCCCCCAGGTGGTGAGGGTAGGCAACAACATCTCCTCCCCGCTGATCCTCAACACTGGGGCCCCACACGGGTGCGTTCTGAGCCCTCTCCTGTACTCCCTGTTCACCCACGACTGCGTGGCCACGCACGCCTCCAACTCAATCATCAAGTTTGCGGACGACACAACAGTGGCAGGCTTGATTACCAACAACGACGAGACGGCCTACAGGGAGGAGGTGAGGGCCCTCGGAGTGTGGTGTCAGGAAAATAACCTCACACTCAACGTCAACAAAACTAAGGAGATGATTGTGGACTTCAGGAAACAGCAGAGGGAACACCCCCCTATCCACATCGATGGAACAGTAGTGGAGAGGGTAGCAAGTTTTAAGTTCCTCGGCATACACATCACAGACAAACTGAATTGGTCCACTCACACAGACAGCATTGTGAAGAAGGCGCAGCAGCGCCTCTTCAACCTCAGGAGGCTGAAGAAATTCGGCTTGTCACCAAAAGCACTCACAAACTTCTACAGATGCACAATCGAGAGCATCCTGGCGGGCTGTATCACCGCCTGGTACGGCAACTGCTCCGCCCTCAACCGTAAGGCTCTCCAGAGGGTAGTGAGGTCTGCACAACGCATCACCGGGGGCAAACTACCTGCCCTCCAGGACACCTAAACCACCCGATGTCACAGGAAGGCCATAAAGATCATCAAGGACATCAACCACCCGAGCCACTGCCTGTTCACCCCGCTATCATCCAGAAGGCGAGGTCAGTACAGGTGCATCAAAGCTGGGACTGAGAGACTGAAAAACATTGAGTGGCTGCTGCCAACACACTGACACTGACTCAACTCCAGCCACTTTAATAATGGGAATTGATGGGAAATGATGTAAATATATCACTAGCCACTTTAAACAATGCTACCTTATATAATGTTACTTACCCTACATTATTCATCTCATATGCATACGTATATACTGTACTCTATATCATCGACTGTATTCTTATGTAATACATGTATCACTAGCCACTTTAACTATGCCACTTTGTTTACATACTCATCTCATATGTATATACTGTACTCGATACCATCTACTGTATCTTGCCTATGCTGCTCTGTACCATCACTCATTCATATATCCTTATGTACATATTCTTTATCCCCTTACACTGTGTACAAGACAGTAGCTTTGGAATTGTTAGTTAGATTACTTGTTATTACTGCATTGTCGGAACTAGAAGCACAAGCATTTCGCTACACTCGCATTAACATCTGCTAACCATGTGTATGTGACAAATAAAATTTGATTTGATTTGATTTATATAGCTCCTTCCAACAGGACAACAACCCTAAGCTAACAGCCAAGACAGCACAGGAGTGACTTCGGGACAAGTCTCTGAATGTCCTTGAGTGGCCCAGCCAGAGGTCAGACCTGAACCCGACCGTCTATCTGGAGAGAGACCTGAAAATAGTTGTGTAGCCATGCTCCCCATACAACCTGACAGAGCTTGACATGATCTGCTGAGAAGAATGGGAGAAACTCCCCAAATACAGTTGTGCCAAGCTTGTAGCATCATACACACGAAGACTCAATGCTTTAATCGCTGCCAAAGGTGCTTCAACAAAGTACTGGGTAAAGGGTGTTTGATTCCACATGAGTGTTTGAAGGCCTTGTTTGTTTAATTCTAACATGAGATTATTTGAATATGTATTACAAATCTCCAAACATATTTTTATTTTATAGCGCTATATAATGCTCAAGGGCAACCGTTTGTTAGCATTTTTGCATGTTTTTCTACATTCAGAACATTAAACAACAATTATAAAGCCAACATTATCGCTTAGATCTAGCACAACAAATACATCAATAGTTTAAGCAAGTGGGGCAGCAGGTAGCCTCGTGGTTAGAGCGTTGGACTTATAACGGAAAGGTTACAAGATCGAATCCCTGTCACTCCCTGACCTTAGTGAGCCTGTTTATTTCTCTATCTGGTTAGGTCAGGGTGTGATTTGGGTGAGCATTCTAGTTTTCTATTTCTTTGTTGGCCGGGTATGGTTTCCAATCAGAGGCAGCTGTCTTTCATTGTCTCTGATTGGGAGTCATACTTAGGCAGCCTGTTTTCCACTGTTTGTGGGATCTTGTTTTTGCACAGTCGCTGTATAGACCTGCAGAACTTTACGGTCGTTTGTATTTTGTTGTTTTGTCTGTGTTTCATTATTAAATTATCATGAACACTTTCCACGCTGCGCTTTGGTCTCACTCATTCAGCGACGGACGTAACAATCCCTGAGATGACAAGGTAAAAATCTGTTGTTCTGCTCCTGAACAAGGCAATTAACCCACTGTTCCTAGGCCGTCATTAAAAATAAGTATTTGTTCTTAACTGACTTGCGTAGTAAAATAAAAAAATATGTTGCAGAACAGTGACTAAAATCTTTTTTCAAAATATTGAAGAAAAAAAAGCGATCTTGACGATCCTGTTAGCCAACAGTGCACGGAGTTGACAAGCCCCTGACCGAGTTGACAACAAATACTCTGAAAATAAATGTTGAATAGAAACAATGTAAAACATTTAAATTATTCATGCAAAAAATCATGCAAAAAAACAACCATTCTATCAGATATTTCAGCATTTTACAAAAATGTAATTTCTTCTTCATTCAAGTGGTATACAAAGTGGCAATTTTGTTTTTCCTCAGTTGCTTTATGACTCTCAAACCTAATGAAATCCTTATGGTGTAGCTGACTCTGCTCATTCATGATGAACTTTTAGACAAATCTGACAGAGTTGACAGAATCTTAGGAATCACAGTTTTGAGAGAAATGTTCTTAAGAGTCAGAGGGCTATTGCAAGAAACTACATAATATACTTTTTCAGTTGATATTCATTATTTCCAGTGCTTAGAATTTTAAGCACTTTTTTAGGGGGTTGAAATTCATTTTGGATCCTTTGCTCTGGACATTTCCGGGCATAGCGCCGATAATATTTAGAAAATGTCAAAAGCAAATCTTAAAATTCTCAATGTAATTTTTAAGTGCAAATAATGCGCTTAACAAAACATAAAAATGCCATAAAAAATTATATTTTTGTCAACCATTTTATTTGGTCGAAAAACAGTAAACTTATGGCCAATAGAAAAACACAGGGCAAAACACCCATAAACATCTGAGTAGGCCTATTATCAGGAATCGAGACCCAAGTGCAGACCCAAGTGCAGACTGTGTGAAGTAACAATGTTTATTGTAACAACAGGGGCAGACAAGCGACAGGTCAAGGCAGGCAGGGGTTGATATTCCAGAGTAGAAGCCAAGGTACAGGATGGCAGGCAGGCTCAGAGTCAGGTCAGGCAGAGGTCGACAATCCAGAGGTGGAGCAAAGGTACAGGACGGCAGGAAGGATCAGTGTCAGGAACAGGCACAGTGGCCAGGAGGATGAGAAAAAGAGAGACTGAGGAAAAACAGGAGCTGAGACAAAATGCTGGTTGGCTTGAACAAACAAGACAAACTGGCCAAGACAGACAGAAAACACAGGTATAAATATCCAGGGGATAAGTGGGGAAGATGGGTGACACCTGGAGGGGGTGGACACAAGTACAAGGACAGGTGAAACAGATCAGGGCGTGACAGTACCCCCCCACCTCTAGGGACGCCACCTGGCGTTCCACCTACGCGGATACCTAGTTGACTGGGATGCCGGCGGCGAAAGTCGGCGATGAGGGCCGGGTCCGGATGTCTTTAGCGGGAACCCAGCACCTCTCCTCCGGGCCATAATCCTCCCAGTCAACCTGTACTGGAAACTCCTGCCCTGTGGTCAAACCCTCAGGCGGCGTCTCACTGTGTATGCTGTCTGACCATCGATGACACGGGTGGGAGAAATGGGCCAAGAAACAGAAGACAAGGGGTAGTCAGACATGGTTTTGACTCTAGACACACAAAACGTAGGACAAATATAGATGGTATGGGGCAAAAGAGGACAAACAGCAGAGGGGCTAATGATCTTGGAATATGTCTCGGCTTCCGGGGGTGTAGCCGCGGCACTATAGCGGCGTGCTAGTGCCTCAGGCTTGACCTTCTTGGATACCAGTCGGTGCTGCGGAATCGAAGTGGCCCGGGCCTTACTGAACCCCTCCCGGAGGTCCTGGTTCTCTGCAGAGTTGGCAGAGAGGTCCGGGGCAATTTCCAGGCAGAGCTGACTTCAGGCAATGAATGTGTCTGGACGGGCTCCAGCCCACGATGGCACCAGTAGCCCAGTAAATGGAGGGATTGTGTCGCTGGAGCCAAGAGAATCCCAATACCACTCCACCAGCAGGAATTGGATTGTCTCGCTGTGGTTCACCGACACTCGTAGGTTGACGGGGGTCGTCTGGTGGGTGACCTGGTCTATAGAGCGCTTGTCCAGTGCTCTAACACCCATGGGAATGGAGAGGGGTTGAGTGGGTATGCCCAGCTCGGACGCCAGGGTAACATCCATGATGGGGAGCATTGCTGCACAGCTATTTTCAGGTCTCTCCAGAGAGACGGTCGGTTTCAAGTCCAGGCTCGGGCTGGGCCACTCACGGACATTCAGAGATTTGTCCCGAAGCCACTGCGTTATCTTGGCTGTGTGCTTAGGGTTGTTGTCCCGTTGGAAGGTGAACCTTTCCCTTGCTTTTCTCCTCTCAGTATTATCAATAGAGTCTCAGAAGTATCGCTGATACTCTGTTAAGCAACTGTCTATACTTCAGTCAGGCAGCAATGTTTATTTCATGTGATCTGACTGTTTTATCACGGCTGTTAATGAGATGATTCTTCACACAGCCACCCTCCAGAAGTTCACGGCCAGCACCACCCACACACACATGGTCGTTTTTGCTCCTAACAGTCTGTCGATTCACCTCAGTTTGACTAGGTCATTCAGTTAATAAGACAGCTGAAGACAGCTTGGTCATAAGAGACGGCTCTGAATTTTATGCTGTGTGTGGTTGTGGTAATGTTTTACACGACAGCAGAGCGCAAAGTGGTGATAACGGGGTGCAACAGGCTCAGCTCTCGTGACATTCCGAAAGCTAGTGGTGAGGAGAGAGAACAGTATCCTAGACTGTCCTGATCAACCCCTGCTTGACCATTTTTGCCCTTCTCTCCTCAGGTTATCGTTTGAGACTTCCCAAGCCCAATAGCAACAGATACAGGAACTCTTTTATCCCACAGGCCATAGACTTTCTGAATCTGCATATGAAGTGAAATGTATTTAAATGGCTACACTTTTGCACAATGATTGCACCTTTTATCCATCTCATTGCTTCATGTTATGTGTATATATAGGTTGTATGGTTGTCACCGTTTTTTATTGTTCAAGCCTGACTGCACAACACATTTCCCAATTGGGACAATAAAGATAACTTGAACATGAGTGCATACAAGTCCCCAGACTGTATCTATCACATAGAATGTATTTAAATCAAAATCCAATCACATTTTATTGGTCACATACACATGATTAGCAGATGTTAATGCAAGTGTAGTGAAATGCTTGTGCTTCTAGTTCCGACAGTGCAGTAATATCTAACAAGTACTCTAACAATTCCACAACTGCCTTATATACACAAATCTAAAAGGGGTGAATGAGAATATGTAGACATAAATATATGGATGAGCGATGGCCGAGCGGCATAGGCAAGGTGCAATAGATGGTATAAGATACAGTACATATGATATGAGTATAGTAAGATATGTAAACATTATTAAAGTGCCATTATTTAAAGTGACTAGTGATCCATTTGTTAAAGTAGCCAGTGATTGGGTCTCCATGTAGGCAGCAGCCTCTCTGAGTTAGTGATTGCTGTTTAGCAGTCTGATGGCCTTGAAATAGCAGCCGTTCTTCAGTCTCTCAGTCCCAGCTTTGATGCACCTGTACTGACCTCGCCTTCTGGATGGTAGCGGAGTGAACAGGCAGTGGCTCGGTTGTTGTCTTTAATTATCTTTTTTGCCTTCCTGGGACATTGGGTGCTATAGGTGTCATGGAGGGCAGGTAGTTTGCCCCAAGTGATGCGTTGTGCAGACTGCACCACCCTCTGGAAAGCCTTGCAGTTGAAGGCAGAGCAGTTGCCGGACAGTATGCTCTCGATTTGTTGATCTGTGCAAGTTAGTCAGGGTTTGGGATGACAAGCCACATTTCTTCAGCCTCCTGAGGTAGAAGAGGCACTGTTGCGCCTTGTTCACCACACTGTCTGTGTGGGTGGACCATTTCAGTTTGTCGTTGATGTGTACGCCGAGGAACTTAACTTTCCACTTTTTCCACTGCTGTCCCTTCGATGGGGATAGGGGGGTGTTCCCTCTGCTGTTTCCTGAAGTCCACGTTCATCTCCTTTGTTTTGTTGACGTTGAATGAGTGGTTGTTTTCCTGACACCACACTCCAAGTGCCCTCACCACCTCTCTGCAGTCTGTCTCGTCGTTGTTGGTAATCAAGCCCAATACTGTTGTCGTCTGCAAACTTGATGATTGAGTTGGAGGCTTGCATGGCCACGCAGTTGTGGGTTCAGGAGGGGGCTGAGCACGCTCCCTTGTGGGGCCCCAGTGTTGAGGGTCAGCAAGTTGGAGATGTTGTTTCCTACCTTCACCACCTGGGGGCGGTCCGTCAAATCCAGGACCCAATTGCACAGGGCGAGGTTGAGGCCCAGGGCCTCCAGCTTGATGATGAGCTTGGAGGGTACTATGGTGTTGAATGCTGAGCTGTATTCAATGAACAGCATTCTTACATAGTTATTCTTCTTGTCCAGATGGGATAGGGCAGTGTGCAGTGTGATTGCGATTGCAGTTTGCTAATCTTCTATATATTTCCACTATATTTCCACTATTTCCACTATCCACTGTCTAACTCCAGTCATTTGGGCTGTGAGTCAGTGTGGGCATTCATAGAGGTCCAGGAGGAGATAATAAATGGCCATTTTGGCCAGGCCGTAATGTGTACTCTACTCTCTGTGTGAGAGAGATGCGCTGTCTTGTTATTTGTTGTTTGTTTTCCTGCACCTGCGGCCCCTGCTCTGTACGGGCTGAGAAAGTCTGGATGTGAGAGACAGGGTCAGGTGACCATGAAGAAGCTGAATGTTTCATAAAAACGGAGGGGAGAAGAGGAGAGGAGAGAGTGGGATGGAGAGGAAAGAGAGAGAGAGAGAGTGGGATGGAGAGGAAAGGGAGAGAGAAAGGAGGGGAGAAGAGGAGAGAGTGGGATGAGGAGGGGAGGAGAGAGTGGGATGGAGAGGACAGGGAGAGAGAAAGGAGGAGAGGAGAGGAGAGAGAGTGGGATGGAGAGGAAAGGGAGAGAGAAAGGAGGGGAGAAGAGGAGAGAGTGGGATGGAGAGGAAAGGAGGGGAGGAGAGAGTGGGATGGAGAGGAAAGGGAGAGCGAGGAGGAGAGAAGAGGAGAGAGTGGGATGGAGAGGACAGGGAGAGAGAAAGGAGGGGAGAAGATGAGAGAGAGAGAGTAGGATGGAGAGGAAAGGGAGAGAGAAAGGAGGGGAGAGGAGAGGAGAGAGAGTGGGATGGAGAGGAAAGGGAGAGAGAAAGGAGGGCAGGAGAGGAGAGGAGAGAGTGGGATGGAGAGGAAAGGGAGAGAGAAATTAGGGGAGAGGAGAGGAGAGAGAGTGGGATGGAGAGGAAAGGGAGAGAGAAAAGAGGGGAGGAGAGAGAGTGGGATGGAGAGGAAAGGGAGAGAGTGGGATGGAGAGGAAAGGGAGAGAGAATGGAGGGGAGGAGAGGAGACAGAGTGGGATGGTGAGGAAAGGGAGAGAGAAAGGAGGGGAGAACAGGAGAGGAGACAGTGGGATGGAGGGGAAATGGAGAGAGAAATGAGGGGAGAAGATGAGAGAGAGAGTAGGATGGAGAGGAAAGGGAGAGAGAAAGGAGGGGAGAGGAGAGGAGAGAGGGTGGGAGGGAGAGGAAAGGGAGAGAGAAAGGAGGGGAGAAGAGGAGAGAGGGATGGAGAGGAAAGGGAGAGAGAAAGGAGGGGAGAGGAATGGAGAGGAAAGGGAGAGAGAGAAAGGAGGGGAGGAGAGGAGAGTGGGATGGAGAGGAAAGGGAGAGAGAAAGGAGGGGAGAAGAGGAGAGTGTGGGATGGTGAGGAAAGGGAGTGAGAAAGGAGGGCAGGAGAGGAGAGGAGAGAGTGGGATGGTGAGGAAAGGGAGAGAGAAAGGAGGGGAGAAGAGGAGAGAGAGTGGGATGGTGAGGAAAGGGAGAGGGAAAGGAGAGGAGAGGAGAGTGGGATGGTGAGGAAAGCGAGAGAGAAAGGAGAAGAGGAGAGGAGAGTGGGATGGAGAGGAAAGGGAGAGAGAAAGGAGGGGAGAAGAGAGGAGAGTGTGGGATGATGAGGAAAGGGAGTGAGAAAGGAGGGGAGAGGAGAGGGAGAGAGAAAGGAGGGGAGAAGAGGAGAGAGAGTGGGATGGTGAGGAAAGGGAGAGGGAAAGGAGGGGGGAGAAGAGGAGAGAGGAATGGAGAGGAAAGGGAGAGAGAAAGGAGGGGAGGAGAGAGAGTGGGATGGTGAGGAAAGGTAGAGAAAAAGGAGGGGAGGAGAGGATAGTGGGATGGTGAGGAAAGGGAGAGAGAAAGGAGGGAAGGAGAGGGGAGTGGGATGGAGAGGAAAGGGAGAGGGAAAGGAGGGGAGGAGAGGATACTGGGATGGAGAGGAAAGGGAGAGAGAAAGGAGGGTAGAGAGAAAGGAGGGGAGAGAGTGGGATGGCGAGGAAAGGGAGAGAGAAAAGGAGGGGAGAAGAGGAGAGAGAGTGGGATGGTGAGGAAAGGGAGAGATGAAGGAGGGGAGAGAGAAAGGAGGGGAGAAGAAGATAGGAGAGTGGGATGGAGTGGAAAGGGAGAGAGAAAGGAGGGGAGAAGAGGAGAGAGAAAGGAGGGGAGGAGAGGATAGTGGGATGGAGAGGAAAGGGAGAGAGAAAGGAGGGGAGAAGAGGAGAGAGGGATGGAGAGGAAAGGGAGAGAGAAAGGAGGGGAGAGGAATGGAGAGGAAAGGGAGAGAGAGAAAGGAGGGGAGGAGAGGAGAGTGGGATGGAGAGGAAAGGGAGAGAGAAAGGAGGGGAGAAGAGGAGAGTGTGGGATGGTGAGGAAAGGGAGTAAGAAAGGAGGGCAGGAGAGGAGAGGAGAGGAGAGAGTGGGATGGTGAGGAAAGGGAGAGAGAAAGGAGGGGAGAAGAGGAGAGAGAGTGGGATGGTGAGGAAAGGGAGAGGGAAAGGAGAGGAGAGGAGAGTGGGATGGTGAGGAAAGCGAGAGAGAAAGGAGAAGAGGAGAGGAGAGTGGGATGGAGAGGAAAGGGAGAGAGAAAGGAGGGGAGAAGAGAGGAGAGTGTGGGATGGTGAGGAAAGGGAGTGAGAAAGGAGGGGAGAGGAGAGGGAGAGAGAAAGGAGGGGAGAGGAGAGGAGAGAGTGGGATGGAGAGGAAAGGGAGAGAGAAAGGAGGGGAGAGGAGAGAGAGTGGGATGGGGAGGAAAGGGAGAGAGAAAGGAGGGGAGAAGAGGACAGAGAGTGGGATGGTGAGGAAACGGAGAGGGAAAGGAGGGGAGAAGAGGAGAGAGAGTGGGGTGGTGAGGAAAGGGAGAGGGAAAGGAGGGGAGAGGAGAGTGGGATGGTGAGAAAAGCGAGAGAGAAAGGAGGGGAGGAGAGGAGAGTGGGATGGAGAGGAAAGTGAGAGAGAAAGGAGGGGAGATGAGGATAGGAGAGTGGGATGGAGAGGAAAGGGAGACAGAAAGGAGGGGAGAAGAGGAGAGAGGGATGGAGAGGAAAGGGAGAGCGAAATGAGGGGAAGATAGGAGAGAGGGATGGAGAGGAAAGGGAGAGCGAAATGAGGGGAGAAGAGGATAGGAGAGTGGGATGGAGTGGAAAGGGAGAGAGAAAGGAGGGGAGAAGAGGAGAGAGGGATGGAGAGGAAAGGGAGACAGAAAAGAAGGGAGAAGAGGAGAGAGGGATGGAGAGGAAAGGGAGAGAGAAAGGAGGGGAGGAGAGAGAGTGGGATGGTGAGGAAAGGGAGAGCGAAAGGAGGGGAGAGGAGAGAGTGGGATGGAGAGGAAAGGGAGTGAGAAAGGAGGGGAGAGGAGAGAAAGGGATGGAGAGGAAAGGGAGAGGGAAAGGAAGGGAGAGGAGAGTGGGATGGTGAGAAAAGCGAGAGAGAAAGGAGGGGAGGAGAGGAGAGTGGGATGGAGAGGAAAGTGAGAGAGAAAGGAGGGGAGATGAGGATAGGAGAGTGGGATGGAGAGGAAAGGGAGACAGAAAGGAGGGGAGAAGAGGAGAGAGGGATGGAGAGGAAAGGGAGAGCGAAATGAGGGGAGGATAGGAGAGAGGGATGGAGAGGAAAGGGAGAGCGAAATGAGGGGAGAAGAGGATAGGAGAGTGGGATGGAGTGGAAAGGGAGAGAGAAAGGAGGGGAGAAGAGGAGAGAGGGATGGAGAGGAAAGGGAGACAGAAAAGAAGGGAGAAGAGGAGAGAGGGATGGAGAGGAAAGGGAGAGAGAAAGGAGGGGAGGAGAGAGAGTGGGATGGTGAGGAAAGGGAGAGCGAAAGGAGGGGAGGAGAGGGGAGTGGGATGGAGAGGAAAGGGAGAGGGAAAGGAGGGGAGGAGAGGATACTGGGATGGAGAGGAAAGGGAGAGAGAAAGGAGGGTAGAGAGAAAGGAGGGGAGAGAGTGGGATGGCGAGGAAAGGGAGAGAGAAAAGGAGGGGAGAAGAGGAGAGAGAGTGGGATGGTGAGGAAAGGGAGAGATGAAGGAGGGGAGAGAGAAAGGAGGGGAGAAGAGGATAGGAGAGTGGGATGGAGTGGAAAGGGAGAGAGAAAGGAGGGGAGAAGAGGAGAGAGGGATGGAGAGGAAAGGGAGAGAGAAAGGAGGGGAGAAGAGGAGAGAGGAATGGAGAGGAAAGGGAGAGAGAAGGGAGGGGAGGAGAGAGAGTGGGATGGTGAGGAAAGGTAGAGAGAAAGGAGGGGAGGAGAGGATAGTGGGATGGTGAGGAAAGGGAGAGAGAAAGGAGGGGAGGAGAGGGGAGTGGGATGGAGAGGAAAGGGAGAGGGAAAGGAGGGGAGGAGAGGATACTGGAATGGAGAGGAAAGGGAGAGAGAAAGGAGGGTAGAGAGAAAGGAGGGGAGAGAGTGGGATGGCGAGGAAAGGGAGAGAGAAAAGGAGGGGAGAAGAGGAGAGAGAGTTGGATGGTGAGGAAAGGGAGAGATGAAGGAGGGGAGAGAGAAAGGAGGGGAGAAGAGGATAGGAGAGTGGGATGGAGTGGAAAGGGAGAGAGAAAGGAGGGGAGAAGAGGAGAGAGGGATGGAGAGGAAAGGGAGAGAGAAAGGAGGGGAGGAGAGGATAGTGGGATGGAGAGGAAAGGGAGAGGGAAAGGAGGAGAGGAGAGGAGAGTGGGGTGGAGAGGAAAGGGAGAGGGAAAGGAGAGGGGAGTGGGATGGAGAGGAAAGGGAGAGGGAAAGGGTGGGGAGAGGATAGTGGGATGGAGAGGAAAGGGAGAGAGAAAGGAGGGGAGAAGAAGAGGAGAGAGAGTGGGATGGAGAGGAAAGGGAGAGAGAAAGGAGGGGAGAGAGTGGGATGGTGAGGAAAGGGAGAGAGAAAGGAGGGGAGAAGAAGAGAGGAGAGAGAGTGGGATGGATAGGAAAGGGAGAGAGAAAGGAGAGGAGAGAGAGTGGGATGGAGTGGAAATGGAGAGAGAAAGGAGGGGAGGAGAGAGAGTGGGATGGAGAGGGAAGGGAGAGAGAGAGAAAGGAGGGGAGAAGAGGAGATGATGGAGAGGGGAGAGAGAGAAAGGGGGGGAGAAGAGGAGAGAGTGGGATGGAGAGGGAAGGGAGAGAGAAATAGAGAGTGAAGAAGAAAAAGGAGGAGTGGTCATTTTCTGGAGAGAACAGTGGAGAGCTGCAGAGACAGAGCAAGTGGGATAATGCCGCTGACATTCCTAGTGGCTTTTCTCTCTGTCTCTCTTTCTCTCTGCTGGTAACTGCCTGTATCTTATTGACTGAGTGCTTTCAATCTCTCTCTCTCTCTCTCTCTCCTCCACTATACCTCACTGTTTTCCTTGACAATGCTCTCTAAAGTATATCTCTGCTCTCCTACATTGGGTTCTGGGCTCTGGCAGCGCCTGCATTCGTCCCTCACGGCTTCACTGTTTTAAGGATTCAGCCGTCCAGAAACGGGGGCTACATTTTTAATGAGTATGTGAAAAGGTAGATTGAGACAAAATTAGTAATGAGGCAGCCTTTCTTCCTTTTTCACCTTTCAAACACACTCAGAGCTCAGCTTTGATGGCTCTTTGTTCGCATTTAGAACCTGCAAAGTACAACAGAGGCTGGCCCTCTTCTCCAAACATGAGCTACACACCTTATGGAACCTGTATTCTGACTGTCTCTCAACCCTGTCTTTGCCTTGATAAGAGGAATCCACTCATTGTTCATCCATTCCCTCTGTAATGGCTGACGATGGAGCTGGTTGTATTTATATTTATGAGAGCTTCAGGCTAACTCTTAGCATTTATTAATACTATGATGAGCCACCTGCAGCTGCCTAGCTGGTCTGAGAGTTATTGATCTGTGTGTTAACCACAGGAGTAAATACAGTAGGACACGCACACTCACACATGAACGCAACCACACACACACATGCACATGCACACACACACGTACACACACACAGTTGGAGTTACTACACCATGCTTTTCAGACCACTCATCAATCAAACATGTGAATCTTGGTTGTGTGTGTGTGCTCCCAAACAGCCAATCTATTGAACTGTTAATGTTGGGGTCTGACGATTTCCTGTTAGCCGATCCAACTAAAACAACCCTGACTGATGACAACACATGCCATCCAATTTAGATGTCTGTAAGTTTGAGGTACACATAGTTGTGACTCTATGTATAAAAAGGAAATCCTGTGCATTTTGGTATGTGTGAAGTGAGTGTTTTAAATGCAATATACATGTATATTATGGAAGTATTTGTATATGCTATACCAGACAAGGTGGAAGCAGGTTGTGGTAGATGGAGCCCTTGTTAGGAATTGATTAATCACTAAAATGTTTGTTCCCATAGGAGGGGGATTGGCAGCACATGCAGGCATGTAGGCAGGCTGGGTAGAGACAGGGCAGTGAATGAGGCAGGCTGGGTAGTGACAGGGTAGTGAATGAGGCAGATTGGGTAGAGACAGGGCAGTGAATGAGGCAGGTTGGGTAGTGACAGGGCAGTGAATGAGGCAGGCTGGGTAGAGACAGGGCAGTGAATGAGGCAGGCTGGGTAGAGACAGGGCAGTGAATGAGGCAGGTTGGGTAGAGACAGGGCAGTGAATGAGGCAGGTTGGGTAGAGACAGGGCAGTGAATGAGGCAGGCTGGGTAGTGACAGGGCAGTGAATGAGGCAGGCTGGGTAGAGACAGGGCAGTGAATGAGGCAGGCTGGGTAGAGACAGGGCAGGGAATTAGGCAGGTTGGGTAGAGACAGGGCAGTGAATGAGGCAGGCTGGGTAGAGACAGGGCAGTGAATGAGCCAGGCTGGGTAGAGACAGGGCAGGGAATGAGGCAGGCTGGGTAGAGACAGGGCAGGGAATGAGGCAGGCTGGGTAGAAACAGGGCAGGGAATGAGGCAGGCTGGGTAGAGACAGGGCAGGGAATGAGGCAGGCTGGTAGAGACAGGGCAAGGAATGAGGCAGGCTGGATAGAGACAGGGCAGGGAATGAGGCAGGCTGGGTAAAGACAGGGCAGGGAATGAGGCAGGCTGGGTAGTGACAGGGCAGGGAATAAGGCAAGCTGGGTAAAGACAGGGCAGGAAATGAGGCAGGCAGGGTTGTGACAGGGCAGGGAATGAGGCAGGTTGGTTACTATATAATAGAGCACCTTTGAGTACATCACAAAGTACATTGCTTTAGTGTTAGGTTGTGACAGGACAGGGAGTGTAGGATCACACACCAGCAGGTAGGCTGTTTACAGTGACAAGACAGGTTGTGGGAATAGTCTGGAAAAATACTTTTTACATAATTAAGTTGCTACAAACTGTGATGAGATGACAAACACACAACAGCAATTCCAATCTATTTGCTATTAAGAAAAAATGACAGGTTTGGTATGGTTCTCAACAGTATTTTTCATATCCAATAATAATCTATATAACTAAATTACAGCCATTTTAAGAAGCAGGATTTAGGAGAACTCACCCAAAAGCCCATGTTAACAATAAGGCAGACACACTAGGTTACATGGAGTGCTTGCCTAGTATCTTTGATTTCCCAGAAGCCTTGGTGCCTGCCTACACAGTACACCATACCAGCTCATAAAGGATTGGTTCAGTATTGGGTTGGGTGGGAGGGAGTAGCAACATCCACCTGCACACACGCCACATTTCTTAGCGGGGTCGTGGCTCAGCCCTCCACAAGCAGCCCTCCAGCCCCAGTTTCCCATTATGCACTGTGTTTGTAATCAGGTCTGGTGCTATGCTGGCCCTCCAAGTTCCTCTCCTCTCCCTCGGCTCCTCTGAAATGCCTCTTAATACTGAACAACTCTCCTTTCTCCATTCCTCCTCACTGCAGTTGAAAATAGCACTTTGGCCATGCAGTTAGAGCACTACACCATTACAGCACCACAGACTCAAAGTGAAATACAACATAAGAAGTCTTAGAGAGAAATGCATAGTGGAGCTCTGCTGACGAGGCTGATGTTTTAGTTTGGAAATATTGCAAAATGGCCTCCATTGTTAAGATGGAGACTGGTTCTTCTGGCCATTCATCGGTTGATTATTTCACTCAAAATGTTACATTGTAAAACAACTCCCATAAAAATACCCCTCCAAGTAAGAGGATAGAGAATACATTTCAGAAAAAAATTATCCAAAAATGTAAAAAGGCTCAGTGTTTTTTCTTCACGTTGATCAGGATCAGGGATATACAGTATACAGTGCCTTGCGAAAGTATTCGGCCCCCTTGAACTTTGCGACCTTTTGCCACATTTCAGGCTTCAAACATAAAGATATAAAACTGTATTTTTTTGTGAAGAATCAACAACAAGTGGGACACAATCATGAAGTGGAACGACATTTATTGGATATTTCAAACTTTTTTAACAAATCAAAAACTGAAAAATTGGGCGTGCAAAATTATTCAGCCCCTTTACTTTCAGTGCAGCAAACTCTCTCCAGAAGTTCAGTGAGGATCTCTGAATGATCCAATGTTGACCTAAATGACTAATGATGATAAATACAATCTGCCTGTGTATAATCAAGTCTCCGTATAAATGCACCTGCACTGTGATAGTCTCAGAGGTCCGTTAAAAGCGCAGAGAGCATCATGAAGAACAAGGAACACACCAGGCAGGTCCGAGATACTGTTGTGAAGAAGTTTAAAGCTGGATTTGGATACAAAAAGATTTCCCAAGCTTTAAACATCCCAAGGAGCACTGTGCAAGCGATAATATTGAAATGGAAGGAGTATCAGACCACTGCAAATCTACCAAGACCTGGCCGTCCCTCTAAACTTTCAGCTCATACAAGGAGAAGACTGATCAGAGATGCAGCCAAGAGGCCCATGATCACTCTGGATGAACTGCAGAGATCTACAGCTGAGGTGGGAGACTCTGTCCATAGGACAACAATCAGTCGTATATTGCACAAATCTGGCCTTTATGGAAGAGTGGCAAGAAGAAAGCCATTTCTTAAAGATATCCATAAAAAGTGTCGTTTAAAGTTTGCCACAAGCCACTCTGGTCAGATGAAACTTTTTGGCAACAATGCAAAACGTTATGTTTGGCGTAAAAGCAACACAGCTGAACACACCATCCCCACTGTCAAACATGGTGGTGGCAGCATCATGGTTTGGGCCTGCTTTTCTTCAGCAGGGACAGGGAAGATGGTTAAAATTGATGGGAAGATGGCTGGAGCCAAATACAGGACCATTCTGGAAGAAAACCTGATGGAGTCTGCAAAAGACCTGAGACTGGGACAGAGATTTGTCTTCCAACAAGACAATGATCCAAAACATAAAGCAAAATCTACAATGGAATGGTTCAAAAATAAACATATCCAGGTGTTAGAATGGCCAAGTCAAAGTCCAGACCTGAATCCAATCGAGAATCTGTGGAAAGAACTGAAAACTGCTGTTCACAAATGCTCTCCATCCAACCTCACTGAGCTCGAGCTGTTTTGCAAGGAGGAATGGGAAAAAATGTCAGTCTCTCGATGTGCAAAACTGATAGAGACATACCCCAAGCGACTTACAGCTGTAATCGCAGCAAAAGGTGGCACTACAAAGTATTAACTTAAGGGGGCTGAATAATTTTGCACGCCCAATTTTTCAGTTTTTGATTTGTTAAAAAAGTTTGAAATATCCAATAAATGTCGTTCCACTTCATGATTGTGTCCCACTTGTTGTTGATTCTTCACAAAAAAATACAGTTTTATATCTTTATGTTTGAAGCCTGAAATGTGGCAAAAGGTCGCAAAGTTCAAGGGGGCCGAATACTTTCGCAAGGCACTGTATAACTTTAGATGAGAAGATGGGCAGCAAAAAAACCTAAACACTACCAATAACTAACATTCCCTGCTCTGCTCTGTTTTCTTTTCAGTTTTCAGTGAAGATCTACGTTCCAGCTTATATTTTGTCAATGCATCTGTGCAAGAGGTAGTGTTTGCCAGCACCACAGGGACCTCGGTGCCCTGTCCCGCCGTGGGCGTGCCCCCCGCCTCGCTGCGCTGGTACTTGGCCACCGGAGAGGAAATCTACGATGTCCCCGGGATCCGCCACGTGCACCCAAATGGCACCCTCCAGATCTTTCACTTCAACCCCTCCAGCTTCAGCAACCTCATCCATGACAACACCTACTATTGCACAGCGGAGAACCCCTCAGGAAAAATCAGGAGCCAAGATGTCCATATTAAGGCTGGTGAGTGGTCTATCTGCTTGGTTTATGCATACTGTATATTGTACAGTTGGGTTGTTTATCTAAAGTAGTAGTGATGTGAGAATTATTATTATTATTTTTATTATTTAAAAAATCATTGCTAGGTAGTTAACATTATCTAGCGCTAGTCTGCTGTACCTGTTCCAAAACTCCAGTATAGCTTGTTCTCCATCTTCTTTTTACATGGTGAGCCAACATGTATTCAGCGGTTTTATTTCCATTACTGATCAAAACTTGTTTTGTCAAGGCTCTCTCTTGTCTCTGTCAGGAACATCATATCACAATAAAATCACAGTATCGAATCACAATACATATAGCATCGTGATACACCTAAGGGCACCTAAGTATCGTGATTATATTGTATCGTGAGGTCCCTGGCAAATCCCAGCCCTACAGTATAGTGGTGAGTGGCCAGTGTGGTTATGGAAATGGACAGTTGATTACAGAGGTGGGAATTAGGGATGCAGACAGTGTGGAGATGTTGAACAGAAGCTTGTTGGTCACTAAATGGGGTATAGTATACCACTTGGGTGACTAGTGACCACCTGCTAAACATTTCAGTTGGTAATGTTCAGAGTCTAACCAGTGATGTCACATTTGTTATGCTTGTGATTAAAGCAGTGAAGAAAGCAAAGAAACAAAATATATAGACAGCATATCATTTGCCAGAACAGAAAAATGAAAGTCAATTCATTGAGGACTCTCATTTCTTGTTT
Organism: Oncorhynchus clarkii lewisi; assembly: GCF_045791955.1. NCBI lineage: Eukaryota > Metazoa > Chordata > Actinopteri > Salmoniformes > Salmonidae > Oncorhynchus > Oncorhynchus clarkii. The sequence continues at coordinate 33,147,152 of NC_092156.1, forward strand.
CCCCCATCTCTTCCAGTTCTACGAGAGCCCTACACGGTCCGTGTGGAGGACCAGAAAGCCATGAGAGGCAATGTGGCGGTGTTCAAGTGCATTATCCCAGCCTCGGTGGAGGCCTACATCACTGTTGTGTCCTGGGAGAAAGACACAGTGTCTATCAACGTCCAGAGTAAGTCTCTGCTCTCTAATCACTCTCTAATCACTATATAATGTACAGTTGAAGTCGGAAGTTTACATACACTTAGGTTGGAGTCATTAAAACTCGTTTTTCAAACACTCCACAAATTTCTTGTTAAGAAACTATAGTTTTGGCAAGTCGGTTAGGACATCTACTTTGTGCATGACACAAGTAATTTTTCCAACAATTGTTTACAGACAGATTATTTCACTTATAATTCAATGTATCACAATTCCAGTGGGTCAGAAGTTTACATACACTAAGTTGAATGTGCCTCTAAACAGCTTGAAATATTCCAGAAAATTATGTAATGGTTTTAGAAGCTTCTGATAGGCTAATTGACATCACTTGAGTCAATTGGAGGTGTACCTGTGGATGTATTTCAAGGTCTACCTTCAAACGCAGTGCCTCTTTTCTTGACATCATGGGGAGATCAAAAGAAATCAGCCAAGACCTCAGAAAAATAATTATAGTCCTCCACAAGTCTGGTTCATCCTTGGGAGCAATTTCCAAACGCCTGAAGGTACCACGTTCATCTGTACAAACAATAGTATGCAAGTATAAACACCATGGGATAAAGCAGCCGTCATACGCAGCCGTCATAGGAAGGAGACGCGTTCTGTCTCCTAGAGATGAACGTACTTTGGTGCGAAAAGTGCAAATCAATCCCAGAACAACAGCAGCAAAGGACCTTGTGAAGATGCTGGAGGAAACAGGTACAAAAGGTTATATTTCCAAAGTAAAACTAGTCCTATATCTACATAACCTGAATGGCCGCTCAGCAAGGAATCAAATAAAATGTATTTATATAGCCTTTCGTACATCAGCTGATATCTCAAAGTGCTGTACAGAAACCCAGCCTAAAACCCGGTGGCTAGGAAAAACTCCCTAGAAAGGCCAAAACCTAGGAAAAAACCTAGAGAGGAACCAGGCTATGTGGGGTGGCCAGTCCTCTTCTGGCTGTGCCGGGTGGAAATTATAACAGAACACGGCCAAGATGTTCAAATGTTCATAAATGACCAGCATGGTCAAATAATAATAATCACAGGCAGAACAGTTGAAACTGGAGCAGCAGCACGGCCAGGTGGACTGAGGACAGCAAGGAGTCATCATGTCAGGTAGTCCAGCACGGTCGGTAGTCCTGAGGCATGGTCCTAGGGCTCAGGTCCTCCAAGAGAGAGAGAGAGAATGAAAGAGAGAATTAGAGAGAGCATACTTAAATTCACTCAGGACAGGAGAAGTACTCCAGAAATAACAAACTGACCCTAGCCCCCCGACACATAAACTACTGCAGCATAAATACTGGAGGCTGAGACAGTAGGGGTCAGGAGACACTGGGGCCCCATCCGATGACACCCCCGGACAGGGCCAAACAGGAAGGATATAACCCCACCCACTTTGCCAAAGCACAGCCCCCACACCACTAGAGGGATATCTTCAACCACCAACGTACCATCCTGAGACAAGGCTGAGTATAGCCCACAAAGATCTCCACCACGGCACAACCCAAGGGGGGGCGCCAACCCAGACAGGAAGATCACATCAGTGACTCAACCCACTCAAGTGACGCACCCCTCCTAGGGACGGTATGAAAGAGCCCTAGTAAGGGTTAGAGACAGAGAATCCCAGTGGATTTAGGGGAACCAGCCAGGCAGAGACTGCAAGGGCGGTTCGTTGCTCCAGAGCCTTTCCGTTCACCTTCATACTCCTGGGCCAGACTACACTCAATCATATGACCCACTGAAGAGATGAGTCTTCAGTAAAGACTTAAAGGTTGAGACCGAGTTTGCGTCTCTCACATGGGTAGGCAGACCATCCCATAAAAATGGAGCTCTATAGGAGAAAGCCCTGCATCCAGCTGTTTGCTTAGAAATTCTAGGGACAATTAGGAGGCCTGCGTCTTGTGACCGTAGCGTACGTGTAGGTATGTAAGGCAGGACCAAATCAGAGAGATAGGTAGGAGCAAGCCCATGTAATGTTTTGTAGGTTAGCAGTAAAACCTTGAAATCAGCCCTTGCCTTGACAGGAAGCCAGTGTAGTGAAGCTAGCACTAGAGTAATATGATCAAATTTTTTGGTTCTAGTCAGGATTCTAGCAGCCGTATTTAGCACTAACTGAAGTTTATTTATTGCTTTATCCGGGTAGCCGGAAAGTAGAGCATTGCAGTAGTCTAACCTAGAAGTGACAAAAGCGTGGATTAATTTTCCTGCATCATTTTTGGACAGAAAGTTTCTGATTTTTGCAATGTTACGTAGATGGAAAAAAGCTATCCATGAAACAGTCATGATATGTTCTTCAAAAGAGAGATCAGGGTCCAGAGTAACGCCGAGGTCCTTCACAGTTTTATTTGAGACGACTGTACAACCATTAAGATTAATTGTCAGATTCAACAGAAGATCTCTTTGTTTCCTGGGACCTAGAAAAGGCATCTCTGTTTTGTCCGAGTTTAAAAGTAGAACGTTTGCAGCCATCCACTTCCTTATGTCTGAAACGCATGCTTCTAGCGAGGGCAATTTTGGGGCTTCACCATGTTTCATTGAAATGTACAGCTGTGTGTCATCCGCATAGCAGTGAAAGTTAACATTGTATTTTCGAATGACATCCCCAATAGTTAAAATATATAGTGAAAACAATAGTGGTCCTAAAACGGAACCTTGAGGAACACCAAAATGTACAGTTGATTTGTCAGAGGACAAACCATTCACAGAGACAAACTGATATCTTTCCGACAGATAAGATCTAAACCAGGCCAGAACTTGTCCGTGTAGACCAATTTGGGATTCCTATCTCTCCAAAAGAATGTGGTAATCGATGGTATCAAAAGCAACACTAAGGTCTAGGAGCACGAGGACAGATGCAGAGCCTCGGTCTGATGCCATTAAAAGGTAATTTACCACCTTCACAAGTGCAGTCTCAGTGCTATGATGGGGTCTAAAACCAGACTGAAGCATTTTGTATACATTGTTTGTCTTCAGGAAGGCAGTGAGTTGCTGCGCAATAGCCTTTTCTAACATTTTTGAGAGGAATGGAAGATTCAATATAGGCTGATAGTTTTTTATATTTTCTGGGTCAAGGTTTGGCTTTTTCAAGAGAGGCTTTATTACTGCCACTTTTAGTGAGTTTGGTACACATCCGGTGGATAGAGAGAAGTTTATTATGTTCAACATAGGAGGGCCAAGGACAGGAAGCAGCTCTTTCAGTAGTTTAGTTGGAATAGGGTCCAGTATGCAGCTTGAAGTTTTAGAGGCCATGATTATTTTCATCATTGTGTCAAGAGATATAGTACTAAAACACTTGAGTGTCTCTCTTGATCCTAGGTCCTGGCAGAGTTGTGCAGACTCAGGACAACTGAGCTTTGAAGGACTACGCAGATTTAAAGAGGAGTCCGTAATTTGCTTTCTAATAATCATGATCTTTTCCTCAAAGAAGTTCATGAATTTATTACTGCTGAAGTGAAAGCCATCCTCTCTTGGGGAATGCTGCTTTTTAGTTTGCTTTGCGACAGTATGAAAAAGGAATTTCGGATTGTTCTTATTTTCCTCAATTAAGTTGGAAAAATAGGATGATCGAGCAACAGTAAGGGCTCTTCGATACTGCACGGTACTGTCTTTCCAAGCTAGTCGGAAGACTTCCAGTTTGGTGTGGCGCCATTTCCGTTCCAATTTTCTGGAAGCTTGCTTCAGAGCTCGGGTATTTTCTGTATACAGGGGGGCCAGTTTCTTATGAGAAATGTTTTTAGTTTTTAGGGGTGCAACTGCATCTAGGGTATTGCGCACGGTTAAATTGAGTTCCTCAGTTAGGTGGTTAACTGATTTTTGTCCTCTGGCGTCCTTGGGTAGACAGAGGGAGTCTGGAAGGACATCAAGGAATCTTTGTGTTGTCTGTGAATTTATGGCATGACTTTTGATGTTCCTTGGTTGGGGTCTGAGCAGATTATTTGGAGTGGGTCTGTGGACTTTTCCATGTGAATATTAAAGTCACCAAAAATTAGAATATTATCTGCTATGACTACAAGGTCCGATAGGAATTCAGGGAACTCAATGAGGAACGCTGTATATGGCCCAGGAGGCCGGTAAACAGTAGCTCTAAAAAGTGATTGCGTAGGCTGCATAGATTTCATGACTAGAAGCTCAAAAGATGAAAATGTCTTTTTTTTTTTTGTAAATTGAAATTTGCTATCGTAAATGTTAGCAACACCTCCGCCTTTGCGGGATGCACGGGGGATATGGTCACTAGTGTACCCAGGGGGTGAGGCCTCATTTAACACAGTACATTCATCAGGCTTAAGCCATGTTTCAGTCAGGCCAATTACATCAAGATTATGATCAGTGATTAGTTCATTGACTATAATTGCCTTTGAAGTAAGGGATCTAACATTAAGTAGCCCTATTTTGAGATGTGAGGTATCTCTTTTAATAATGACAGGAACGGAGGAGGTCTTTATCCTAGTGAGATTGCTAAGGCGAACACCGCCATGTTTAGTTTTGCCCAACCTAGGTCGAGGCACAGACACGGTCTCAATGGGGATAGCTGACTGCTGAGCTGACTACGGAAGAAGCCACTGCTCCAAAGCCGGCATTAAAAAGCCAGACTATGGTTTGCAACTGCACATGGGGACAAAGCTCGTAGTTTTTGGAGAAATGTCCTCTGGTCTGATGAAACAAAAATAGAACTGTTTGGCCATAATGACCATCGTTATGTTTGGAGGAAAAAGGGGGAGACTTGCAAGCCGAAGAACACCATCCCAACCGTGAAGCACGTGGGTGGCAGCATCCTGTTGTGGAGGTGCTTTGCTGCAGGATGGACTGGTGCACTTCACTAAATAGATGGCATCATGAGGCAGGAAAATTACGTGGATATATTGAAGCAACATCTCAAGACATCTGTCAGGAAGTTAAAGCTTGGTCGCAAATGGGTCTTCCAAATGGACAATGACCCCAAGCATACTTCCGAAGTTGTGTATTGGAGTGGCCATCACAAAGCCCTAACCTCAATCCTTTCGAAAAATTAATTTTTATTTTTTATTTTTATTTTTTAATTTTTACCCCTTTTTCTCCCCAATTTCGTGGTATCCAATTGTTGTAGTAGCTACTATCTTGTCACATCGCTACAACTCCCGTACGGGCTCGGGAGAGACGAAGGTTGAAAGTCATGCGTCCTCCGATACACAACCCAACCAAGCCGCACTGCTTCTTAACACTTCACGCATCCAACCCGGAAGCCAGCCGCACCAATGCGCCGGAGGAAACACCGTGCACCAGGCCACCTTGGTTAGCGCACACTGCGCCCAGCCCGCCACAGGAGTCGCTGGTGCGCGATGAGACAAGGACACCCCTACCGACCAAGCCCTCCCTAACCCGGGCGACGCTAGGCCAATTGTGCGTCGCCCCACGGACCTCCCGGTCGCGGCCGGTTACGACAGAGCCCAGGAACTCTGATGGCACAGCTGGCGCTGCAGTACAGCGCCCTTAACCACTGCGCCACCCGGGAGGCCCCCTTTCGAAAATTTGTGGTTTGAACTGAAAAGGCATGTGCGAGCAAGGAGGCCTACAAACCTGATTCAGTTACACCAGCTCTGTCAGGAGGAATGGGCCACAATTCACCCACCTTATTGTGAGAAGCTTGTGGAAGGCTACCTGAAATGTTTGACCCAAGTTAAACAATTTTAAGGCAATGCTACCAAATACTAATTGAGTGTATGTAAACTTCTGACCCACTGGGAATGTGATGAATGAAAAAAAGCTGAAATAAATCCTTCTCTCTACTATTATTCTGTCATTTAACATTCTTAAAGTAAAGTGGTGATCCTAACTGACCTAAGACAGGGAATTTTAACTAGAATTAAATGTAAAAATGTATTTGGCTAAAGGTGTATGTAAACTTCCAACTTGAACTGTATATAGAGAACGTGTTATGTAAAAATCTTCACAAAACCAGTCTGGTAAGTGATTATCTCACTGCAAGAAAAGAAGGCCATAGTTCTGAGATAGCTAAGAGTTTTGACCCAAGGGATGTGTGGATGTGCTTTGCGCTGTCTGTCTGCAAGGCCTTTTGAGGTCAGACTAGCCTAGTAGATTAGCGCCCATGCCCCTGCCGATGCAAGCAGCTCGTTACGTTTTGTTGTGTGTTCACGTCCGTCGGACCCCATGACAGAGTGTCCCTATTTCCCTGCTGACCCAGGCTGGACGAGAGTCTTCCACGAGAGCAGGGAGGAGGGCATGGCAACCCTGTGGTGTCACTTAGCCTCAGTGCTATTGACCCAGTTCTCTGGTGATGGGAGCCATTGCCTTGTTCGTCTACTCGGTCTGCGTTGCTTGTCTACTCGATTGTTTCCTAGCCCCCGGGGGCAAATTCACTTTATGTCGGGCATTTAACAAACTCAATAGACAAAGCTAATGTTGTTTTGGCTTTTGAACGGAGGGCAAATGCAGTGATTTCTTTTTTGTTGACGTTTTTCAATTTGTCCAATGAGGTGAAAGCAACAATCTCTTAATTGTCCATAAATGGATTTGCCGCAAGGATCTTTTGGAGCTGAGGGGATACATGGTGATGGTTTATGGAATACATATTTTTTATAATGTTGAGTTACATTTTTTCCTTAGAATTAATACTTGACTGTTTGAATGATTGATTGATTGTTCAAATGAATGAATTCCAAGTATGTACTGTATGGATGCAATGCCATCATTTTCTAATGCAAGACTAAATGGGCCTTTTTCCTAGCTGTCTTTCTAAGATGAACTTCACTGACAACAGTGTTTACTTTCCACTGTTAAAATCCATATGTGAACACGGTCAGAAAAATGTTGCCGCCACCAATCCAGCGCTCTTCTCCATGCTTAATAATAAATGACGGAAGTCTACGAATCCATGAGCAAATAGTCTTTATCCACGTCTCAACGCACAAACCCACCATCCATTCTCCCCATTCTTCATGGCTCATGCATATGAAGTGCAATTTAAAGAGTCTGTGTGTGTGAAAGAATATGTGTGTGTTTGTGTGTATGTGGTATCCATGTTGACTGGTGGCTCTAGACAGATCACCAAGCCCTACTCTTATTTTCGATGGGCCGCCAAAGCCCACCTTTTAAATGTTTAATGAGTTAAAAATGAGAATATCAACACTTAGACATGAAAAACTTCACAAATGTAGCTTTTCTGTATCTGGTAGTATGAATTATAGATGGTAGTATTTCTGTTTGGAGAGGTGTACCATGAAGCGCAGGCAGCAGGCCCCCTTTAACCATTCCCCTGTAAGTCTCACTGGGGTTAGGCCCACTTTAGGCTAGGTTGCTGTGCAGAGCCTGACGATACACCACTCAAAGAGCTTCAGTGTCTGCATGCGTGGAAAGATGTGCTAATGACCGTGGAAAATACACACATTTAAGAAGACAGTGGGTAGGAGTTGCATTGCATTAAAGTGCATTGTTTATGTCAGTAGTTGTAGGTCAACCCTGGCTGCTCTGTTCTTTATTTGACTCATATTATTATCTATCCTGATGCCTAGTCACTTTACCCTGCCTTCATGTACATATATATCTCAAATACCTTATTATTATCTATCCTGATGCCTAGTCAATTTACCCTGCCTTCATGTACATATATATCTCAAATACCTTATTATTATCTATCCTGATGCCTAGTTACTTTACCCTGCCTTCATGTACATATCTACCCCAAATACCTCTGCACATTGATCTGGTACTGGTACTCCCTGTATATATCTCCACATTGATCTGGTACTGGTACTCCCTGTATATATCTCCACATTGATCTGGTACTGGTACTCCCTGTATATATCTCCACATTGATCTGGTACTGGTACTCCCTGTATATATCTCCACATTGATCTGGTACTGGTACTCCCTGTATATAGCGCCACATTGATCTGGTACTGGTACTCCCTGTATATATCTCCACATTGATCTGGTACTGGTACTCCCTGTATATAGCGCCACATTGATCTGGTACTGGTACTCCCTGTATATAGCTCCATTCTTGTGTATTTTATTTTATTCCTCTTGTGTTACTATTTTTATTTTTAAACTCTGCATTGTTGCTCAAGCATTTCACAGTAAAGTTCTCTTCGGCGCATGTGACAAATACAATTTGATTTGATTCGATTTTTGGTACTGGTGAACTACCTGGCGTGCAGGCTTTTGTTGCAGCCCAGCACTGTCTCACAGTACACAACTGATTGAAACAATTTACTGCTTATCAGGACCTTGACTAGGTAAACCAGATGGTTAATGCAGGGCTCGAACAAAAAGCTGCACACCATATACTGTAGCTCTCCATGCTAAGAGTTGAGGACTGCTGGTGAATCTAATAGATGATGGATTATTACACTTAACCTTTTTTCAAGACATGGTTCAAAACACAAACAATATGGTAACATTATTTTAGATGGAAAGAAGTGATGATCGTGTGGCAGGAATTATAGCAATGATTTGAAGAGAGAAAAGTAAGGCCCATATCCCATTAAATTGTGTCTATGGCTACATGCTCCCCTCTGATTAGCAGCTGATTCTCACTAAGATATGGGTGAAGATATAGGTGCGGATAAAGCAATGACACCCACACATTTATATTTTCTCTGCTCTGCAGTGGGGCTGGCTGGCTGCAATAGCAGAATGCAGGATCAATCCTGTTATGTATTGTTCTTGGTTCTAAGCTCTGGAATGTTTTCATTCCAATAGTGAAGGGTACCTTGCATCCGCAACTGTCTTATGGATTTGGTCCTTCTGAGAACCATTTTATGAATCTCATCATGGATTCAGTCTTCTTACCTTTACTGTTGGTGAGTCAGACTTAGACAAGGGATATTATGAGATATGTCTAATAGTACCAAATCGAACCAGAGTTTATTTGTCACAGGCACTGCAGGTATTATCAGTACAGTGAAATGCTGAACAATGCAGTCATATAAAAGAAATCCACACAATAATGAATTAAATACACCTTCTGTAGAGTACACACAAGAATAAAATAAATACACCCTCTGTAGAGTACACACAAGAATAAAATAAATACACCCTCTGTAGAGTACACACAAGAATAAAATAAATACACCCTCTGTAGAGTACACACAAGAATAAAATAAATACACCCTCTGTAGAGTACACACAAGAATAAAATAAATACACCCTCTGTAGAGTACACACAAGAATAAAATAAATACACCCTCTGTAGAGTACACATGAGAATTAAAGAAATACACTCGATAATATACACTATATACAAGGTCAGTATCAGTACCAATTAATGAAATGGATATTGGTGGCAAGCTCTTCCTGTATCTACTATGCTGATACTGAGGGTCGAATTCAACTGAAACCTCAAAAGTGCTTCTCATATTGCAAGAATGCATATTTGTTGCATAGATAGGTTCTGACAAAACCGTTTTTGTTTCATGCAGAAGTAAACTCTAAATTCTATTGATATTTTATTGATTGACATTCTATTTGTAAAACCAACCCCAACACTTATTCTCCATCAATACCAAAATGAGTATTCTTATTGGATGTGTTTGTGTCGTGTTGGGGTTGGGTTTCTGATTCTGCTGCTGTTGCCTCACAGAGGGAGAGACACAGCCCTAGCAGTGTTGCCCCATTCCCCAGGTGCAGGCTGAGGGCTGTGCTGTGCTGCAGTCACTGAGGAAGGCCTTGTAGGGATTTGCCATGGCCTGATCTGGCCTCCTCTGCATTCAGCACGAGTGGGGCCGGACCCCAGCACTGCAGAGAGGCACACGCACAAACACGCTCTATACACTCTTTCTCATTCCACACACGAGCCACACACCAGGGCCATCGGCCATCATAGTACATAGCCCTTTTCTGCTCCCCCCTCCCATCTCTCTCTCTCTCTTTACCTCTCACTCCACAGTCACTCTCTGTCCTTGTACTTAGGAAAAAATATAATAAAAAAATATAAATGTGATATAATGGTGTTTAGAAACAACACACTATTCATGTTGTTCTTATTCCTGTTTTATTGGTATTCATACAAGCTGATTTATTCTTCTGGTTGGGAGTTGCCTATCTATCTGTTGTATTTCAGTTGATCGCTCATGCTTCGTTGACATTTCCAAGTCGTTTAGTGGCCAGCTTGTCAGTCGTGTGTCACCTGGCTGGTGGTTGCTGTGAGGGAGACAAGCCAACCACACCATGGTGCTTAATTGGCTGTGTGTAATGTGGCTTTGAAGTAAATATCAAGAGTTTTGTCAAAGCCAGGCTGTTATCATCATGTGTTCAAGGGCTGGTGTTCACTCACTCACTCACTCACTCACTCACTCACTCACTCACTCACTCACTCACTCACTCACTCAGTGGATTCATGTTGTAGCATTAGTTTGAGGCCCAGCCAGAGCCAGTTTCCCCCTGGTGTATTGTTACTGGTCTGTCTGTCACCATGGACACAGTGAAGACACCACAGGGAACATGGCAGCCGGTGTGTAAACAGTCCGCTCTGTCACTGGGGCCATGAAGTCACCACACAATATATACAATATAAATATATTTCATATCATTATTACATTTTGTAATGCGTTGGAGCAACACCATTTAATATTATATGTCATACATAGTACCAGTCTAAAGTTTGGACTCACTCAAAAGTGTTAATCAAATCCAAATATAATTTATATTTGAGATTTTTCAAAGTAGACACCCTTTGCCTTGATGACAGTTTTGCACACTCTTGGCATTTTCTTAACCAGCTTCATGAGGTAGTCACATGGAATGCATTTCAATTAACAGGTGTGCCTTGTTAAAGTTAATTTGTAAGAGAAGAATAAGAGTAAAAATAACAAGTAATTAAAGAGCAGCAGTAAAATAACAATAGCGAGACTATATACAGGGGGGTATCGGTACAGAGTCAATATGCGGGGGCACCGGTTAGTTGAGGTAATATGTACATACATGTAGGTAGAGTTATTAAAGTGACTATGCATAAATTATAACAATAGAGTGTAGCAGCGGTGGAAAAGAGAGAGGGGGGGACAATGCAAATAGTCTGGGTAGCCTTTTGATTAGATGCTCAGGAATCTTATGGCTTGGGGGTAGAAGCTGTTTAGAAGCCTCTTGGACCTAGACTTGGTGCCCCGGTTCTTGCCGTGCGGTAGCAGAGGGTGGCTGGAGTATTTGACCATTTTTAGAGCCTTCCTCTGACACCGCCTGGTATAGAGGTCCTGGATGGCAGGAAGTTTGGCCCCAGTGATGTACTGGGCCGTTCGCACTACCCTCTAGTGCTTTGCGGTCGGAGGCCGAGTGCCATACCAGGCAGTGATGCTCTCGATGGTGCAGCTGTAGAACCTTTTGAGGATCTGAGGATCCATGCCAAATCTTTTCAGTCTCCTGAGGGGGAATAGGTTTTGTCGTGACTTCTTCAGGACTATCTTGGTGTGCTTGGACCAGTTAGTTTGTTGGTGATGTGGACATTAAGGAACTTGAAGCTCTCAACCTGCTCCACTACAGCTCGTCGATGAGAATGGGGGTGTGTTCGGTCCTCTTTTTCCTGTAGTCCACAATCATCTCCTTTGTCTTGATCACGTTGAGGTAGAGGTTGTTGTCCTGGCACCACACGGCCAGGTCTCGGACCTCCTCCCTATAGGCTGTCTCGTCATTGGCGGTGATCAGGCCTACCACTGTTGTGTCATCGGCAAAATTAATGATGGTGTTGGAGTCGTGCCTGGCCGTGCAGTCATGAGTGAACAGGGAGTGCAGGAGATGTGTTGTTACCTACCCTTACCACCTGGGGGCGGCACGTCAGGAAGTCCAGGATCCAGTTGCAGAGGGAGGTGTTTAGTCCCAGGATCCTTAGCTTATTGATGAGCTTTGAGGGCACTATCGTGTTGAACGCTCAGCTGTGTTCAACACCATATTCCTTTCCTTCTTAATGCGTTTGAGCTAATCAGTTGTTGTGACAAGGTAGTGGTGGTATAAAGAAGATAGCCCTATTTAGTAAAAGACTGTGTCCATATTATGGCAAGAACAACTCAAAAAAGCAAAAAGAAACGACAGTCCATCGTTACTTTAAGACATGGATGTCAGACAATCTGGAACATTTCAAGAGCTTTGAAAGTTTCTTCAAGTGTAGTTGCAAAAACCATCATGCGCCTTGAAGAAACTGGCTCTCATGAGGACCGCCACAGGAGAGGAAGACCCAGAGTTACCTCTCCTGCAGAAGATAAGTTCATTAGAGTTAACTGCACCTCAGATTGCAGCACAAATAAATGCTTCACAGAGTTCAAGTAACAGACACATCTCAACATCAGCTGTTCAGAGGAGACTGTGTGAATCAGGCTTTCATGGTTGAATTACTGCAAAAAAAACACTACTAAAGTACACCAATAAGAAGAGACTTGCTTGGGCCAAGGAACACGAGCAATGGACATTAGACTGGAGAAAATCTGTCCTTTGGCCTGATGAGTCCACATTTGAGATTTTTGGTTCCACCCACCGTGACTTTGTGAGACGCAGAATAGGTGAACGGATGATCTCCGCATGTGTGGTTTCCACTGTGAAGCATGGAGGACGAGATGTGATAGTGTGGGGGTACTTTGCTTGTGACACTGTCTGTGATTTATTTAGAATTCAAGGCACACTTAACAAGCATGGCTACCACAGCATTCTGCAGAGATAAGCCATCTCATCTGGTTTGCGCTTAGTGGGACTATCATTTGTTTTTCAACAGGACAATGACCCAACACACCTCCAGGATGTGTAAGGGCTATTTGACCAAGAAGGAGCATGATTGAGTGTTGTGTCAGATGACCTGGCCTCCACAATCACCTGACCTCAACCTATTTGAGATGGTTTGGGAAGATTTGGACCGCAGAGTGAAGGAAAAGCAGCCAACAGGTGCTCAGCATATGTGGGACTCCTTCAAGACTGTTGGAAAAGCATTCCTCATGAAGCTGGTTGAGAGAATGCCAAGAGTGTGCAAAGCTGTCATCAAGGCAAAGGGTGGCTACTTTGAAGAATCTAAAATCTAAAATATATTTTAGTTTGTTTAACACTTTTTTTGGTTACTACATTATTCTATATGTGTTATTTCATAGTTTTGATGTCTTCACTGTTATTTGACAATGTAGAAAATAGTAAAACTAAACAGAAACACTTGAATGAGTCAGTGTGTCCAAACTCTTGACTGGTACTGTATGTAAACTAGTATAAAACTCAGGTTTGTAGCCTTTGTAGCTATTCATCAGTTAAGTATAAGATCAGCATTTTTAGAAGGCAAAAAGTCCATAGTAATTCAGTTGTATTGATGTAGACCCTGGTTGAGTAGAAGATAAAATGGGAGTGAGTAATTTCTCATAATAATTTAACTGTAGCCCAGAGGTATCAGGTGTCATGGTGTATTGAATGTTTAGGGTAGCGTTCATACAGTATAGCACGCTCGCTGTCGGTTTTGCCCTTTGGTAAGACAGTATGGAAGCAGTGTAGGCTTTTGCAGCACAGCGTTGAGAAGGAGGCTGGGGCGGAGGAGGGATAATGGTTTTACTGGTCCCTGTGTGCTGAAGACAGAGAGAAAGAAGGGAGGGAAGGAAGGAAGGGGAAAGAAGAGAGGGAGAATGACTAACATGGCTGTGTTTCTGGGAGCCGTAGCCATGTTGGAGGAGGAAGGTGGTGTGAGGTTTCTCTCTCTCTCTTCCTCTCTCTACCTCTGCCTCCCTATTTTTCTATCTCTCTCTCTGTCGACAGGCAGGGTTTGGACTCTGACGTGTGACAGGCTGGATGAAGAGTATTTTTCGAGTGCTCGTCATTCCTTCTCTCCATGATTGGCTGGAGTATTGTTATACACACAGAAAATGGGTCAGGCGGCCTGTGGAGGATCGAGTGATTGTACAGATGTACAGACCGCAGACACAGACACACACAGCTCGAACTAAGGTTGAATGTACTCTGCAGCCGATCGTTCCTTTCAAGAATAAAGGAGATAAATCAAAATAAATGGTGTGCTGTATAGCGAGTGAGGGAGCCAGTGTTTCTAGTGTAGCCAGTGTTCTCATCCTCCTCTCACAGGCTCACGGCTGGTTCTCCCCCCACGCCCAGTGGCAGGGGGCTTAGCACGAGAAATAAATGGAGAAATAAAGGGATACACAGAAGAAAAGAGAAGGAGGAAAATCAATACCTGTGCACATGAATCAGACTGCGGCTGCCACAAAGCATTATGAGAACATGACGGGAGAGATGCATTTGTGTGCAAGGCAGTGTGCACACAGCATGATAAGCATGGGGGTAAAGGGGTAAAGGAGGAGAGAGGAGGGGAAGCCAAAATGTCCCTCCTATTTTATCATCCATGCACTTCTATTAGATTGTGACATTTTTTAAAGATCATATGAAGATCCTGATACTGTCGTAGACACTCAGTGAGCATTTGTGAGTGTTGATAAATAATGTAATTCAGATCCATATGTGGTTAGCTAGATTCTAACAGTCTAGATTCTATCATCCTTCCCCTGCTCTACTCCCAGACCCAGGAAGTCAGAGATATTAATTCCCTTCTCTCCCCCACCAACACCACCACCTTCCCTGCACTGATCAAACTCCCACCTCCGCACTGTGGCTGTTTGCTCATGAATAACCACAATTTGTTCTTTATTAAACTCTAGGGGCCGGGAACGATTAGAGCTGCGAGCCGTTGTGTGGGAGGGGGACTAAGCACAGCTTAATATTTACACTGAGCAAGGGCTCCTAGGTGCTGCTGCAGTTTGGTACATGTATCTTGGTGTTAGTAGTGATGGAAGAGCCAGACCCTACCTGACCCACCCAATCAAAAATACTGTGGAGTATTAAAAAAATACTCCTCAGCAAGGTCCCACGTGGCCCCGGTCCAAGATATAGATTAGCGATAAACGCAACATGAGCTAATCATGGAAGGAACCACACATGAATTAGCATTTCTTTCTGTGGACTGGATGTTTTGGAGGCACTGCTTTATCATTTGGTCAAAGGGAAGAGAGTGGAGAATGTGTGTTTTTGTGACATTATGATGGTGGCGTTTCCGATGGCTTGAACTACACTAGTGTTTCTCTGGGTCCCTCTTGTTTTGCGGCGAGCCACACACGTGACAAGACAAGGTACATATGAACCCTGTTCATCCCACAAGGCTTTTCTTTGCCTATACATCAGAGTGAGGCTGCAGAGACAGAGACAGACAGTAATGTTGCTCAGTGTATCTGTCATGATAGGGCTCATTAGCTCAGGAACGAGATGGAGACTTATGACTCTCTTCGTCTGAACAGGTGTTGCTAACCAGCATCAGGGTGCCGGAGAACAAATATCAAGACAAACAACATTTTCTCGAAACAAAGCACCTTTTTTTCTAAGTGTGTATCTAGAACCAAAAAGGGTTCTTCGGCTGTCCCCATAGGAGAACCCTTTGAAGAACTCCCTTTGATTCTAGGTAGAACCTGTTTGTTTCCAGGTTGAACCCTTTAAGGTTCCATGTAAAACCCTTTCCACAGAGGGTTCTACATGGAACACAAGAGTTCTACCTAGAACTAAAAAAGGTTCTACCTGGAACCAAAAGGGTTCTCCTATGGGGACAGCCTGAGAACCCTTTTGGAACTCTTTTTTTTTAAGTGTAGATGTATTTAGGTCTTTCTATAAATAGTCATTTTCTAGTCATGATTTCTGTCTGGTTGGTCTTTTGAGGCTTTACTGTTTTTTTGTGTTGTACTTCCAGCAGTCTTGAACCATAATATAAGAGCAGCAGCAGCAAGACTAAACAAGGAGAAGTAAGGCAGAAAAAATGGCATTGTACTGGAGCTAGAGATGATGGTGACAAACACACAACTAGGCGAGCGTCAGTCTCAGCCAGAGAGAAACAAATGTCTGTGTTTCTGTCTCCGCAATATTACTCTGTCAGCGAGAAAAGAGGGGAAGGCTATTCCTCCATCCTCCTCATCTCCACCTCTATCCCTCCATTTTGCCCATGTTTAACCTTACAGTTGATGATGGTGACGTCACCATTAGGTGATCCATAAGACCGACCTTTGACTGGCGATAATGGCGTACCGCAATCTCGACATCTGCATGGAAACTGCAGTAGGCTGATGGCGGAGAGAGGTGTGGGTGTGTTTGCGTGGGGGTGGGGGGGGGGGGGCGTAGGCTGTGAATGGCTGCTCTTATCTTATGTGTGCAGCTGCTGCAGCATCTTTGAGAAACAGAGGGGCTGTCCGTGCATGCCACTCACTTTCCCTATTCACAGCAAAGAACCAAACACTCTCTCTTCCTCTCTGTTCCTGTCTCTCTCTCTCTTCCTCTCTCTCTCTCTCTCTCTCTCTCTCTGCCTGCGCTGCATTTACTGTCAAGTGAGTGAGAAGGAAATAAGAAAAACATGACTTGCTTGAGCTTTGATGGAGACATGACAAATGGGTCCATGTTTTCACATTTTCAGGGGTAGGCGAGAAGTGAAACGTCATTTGACATCAAAGCATTGCTCTTCTGATGTTTGTGTGTGTGCGTGTGTGCGCATGGTAGGATGTGTGTGTTTGTTTACACAAGGATTTCACTTTTCAATAGACCTTTACTTTTTTAACTATATATAAAGAGTTTCATTCCAAAATACTACGTATCCATTTTCAGAAATGTTGGTATCCATTTTCAGAAATGTTGGTAAATTAGTTATTTCTCTTAGATGTTAAGTCTACTGTGTGAGGGACTTTGAGTGGTTCTGGACCGGTTCCGACTGACATTTTGGTGTACACAGCACTCTGTGAACGTCATAGGGTCCCGTGCCTTATAGTGCCAGAAATACCCATTTGTCTGCTCACTGCTTCCACTCCCTCAACGGAGCTGACTTGAAGTGTCAGGTTTCAGACCCCACATTTACATTAGGGTGACGTGTCACGTTTTCTGTCCTATCCGGACAAATAATAGATTTTCTCTTCCTCTGAACGACTAGTGACAGTCTCTAGCGAATCCAACAGTTGTGGTTTCATGATATTCTCAGCAGGATTTAGAGTTCTCAGCATGAAACAATAGTAAATAATTTCATAGAATTTAAACAAAACTCATTTTTCTTAGTCACAAATGGACAAAATGACTTTGTGCTTAAAGCTGTCTGCACACATTTGAATGGTGTCTCTGTGCCACTCAGTGGGTGTTTAGGAGAAAATTCTCTGTTGTCAGTTAAATGAAATAGTGTCAATATTTTTCTTTAACTAAGCATGATCATGTTTATTTTACAATTACTATAAGAATTCACCTTTATTATAAGTCATTTATAATTCTATTGTTACTATATTTAGAAAGCATTTGTCATTTCAAGCCCCATTGCCCCACTTTTCATAATGTTGTATTATGTACTTGAGCTTGTGTCATCAAAGGTAAGAAAGTACATCTCAGCAATGTATAATTATTCTTAGCAGAAAGGTGAGTTCCAGACCTTTCTAAAACTATACAACATTACCAGTCATCTCATGTTAAATATACAGGATACGAACATTCCATTCCAGCTAAACAATGAATATATAGTGTTTTGTGACAAAAAAAACATTTGAATAGGCATTTAAAACCTATGAATAAAAAATCTGAGAACAGTAGTATTTTACACACAAGTAAGCAATCATTTCTGATGAAACAACACAATTAGGAAAAATTGGTGGATATAGTGTTTTGGAAATAAACTCTTCATATATATTACATACATTTATTGAGATATAAAAATGTATATAGTATATTACAAAAACTCATTATTTTTCACCACTTCTGCAGATATATAATTTGCACCGTTTTGATACAGAAATCAACCCATCTGTATGAATTGTTGGAATCATGTGTAATGCACAGTCGAGTGAACCAATGTTTACAGTGCTCTTAGAAAACAAAATCACCTTGGTTACAAGTCCCATGGCCCTGAGATCCCTGTCAGCTGCACAACAAATCCTCTTTCAAAAACATGCCTGATTTGCTCATCCAAACTGTCTGTAGACTAAGTATTATTTATTGACAACATACTTTCAATTATTGAATATAAAAATCTAGGAATCTTGATCAACTTAATCAGAGGAAGAGTTCAGTCACCCCCCTCCTGTCTCTCCCTTCCAAGTTAGTCAAAAGCAGATAGTGTATAGTGATGATGAAACCCCCCAAGGTCATGATGCTAATCAGAACAGAGAATAATACAGTTAATTAATTCATCAGGGAGGGAAGTGCACTGTCAGGATAAGGATGACCTGCCATCAGGTGACCTGCCCAAAGGTGTTTCCAAGGTTACAGTACCTCCCCACCAGGGGAAATCACCTTGATAGATAGGTAGACATGTTGGGCAGCTGGGATAGTGACATCCCTGGGCACATCACTGTGCCGAATACCAGAGTGGGTTCTGGGAATTCTACTTCCCACCCCAGTCCCCATCTCACCCAACCCCCATCTCACCAAACGCAGTCCCAGTCTCCCCTATCCAGATGCACTGTCACGTCATGTCTTACTCTTAGAAGTGTATTTATTAAGTGGTGTAATAAAGGACCTTGAGTTTGATGTGGTATTGAAGAACAGATGGGGAACGATGACTGGAAGATGTATGCTAAGTAGTGTGTCTACACTGTAAGGCCCTTAATGGTTTGTTTGTGGGTGTTTGTATTAGGCGATTTTCTTATCATGAGTAGTAATTAATCTATTTTCGAATAATAGAAATAGGTGGATTTTAGTAGATAGATGAATGAAAAATGTATTTATGATCACAATGTTAAGTTGTGTAATACAAACAAATGATGTTGGTTGTAGTGTTTGTAATTATTATATTCTACATATCTGAAGTAATAAAATGAAACTAAATATGACACATTTATATTTTGATGTTGCATTTTCTAAGCTAAATTTGTAATGCAATTTTGTATAGATAATATAATTAGTCTTGAATGTTATTTTCATTAAAAGACTGCATTTATATTTTTTCATGCTCATATTTTTTATTGATATGTTAAAGATATTTATCAAATCTGTTTGTTTTTGTTTTTCAATTCAGATATTTAGATATTTATTACAAAATATATTTACAATAATGTAAATGTATGTATATATTGTAATCTAGGTAAATATAGGAGTGTCATTCCTTGAAAAACAAAACTGTGGCCCATCCCAGGTGAGCTCTTATTTGATAAAGATATACAGTGTTCCCATGTCAAGGTCAGTTTCACCCTGGACCCCAACCCCCTAACATGCACACTGAAAGACTAGTCATACAACTCAAGTGCACATTGTGTATGTATGGTGGACAGTGGTACAGTGCACATCCAGCATTTTCTCTCTCTGAGGTGTAGAAATCTATTTGCTTTCGGAAGCTGCTTGCATAATCCTTTAGTTACACTCTCAGCTGCAGAGAGAGATACAATACTAGGAGAGTCAGTTGTTAAAATTATTCTGGGCACAAAGGAATTAAATTGATAAATCTGTGTGTAGGGTCCTTTGCATAAGCCAGGCTAATCTATAACACAGAATACAGAATGAAGTGTGTTAACTAAAATACCAGTGACAGCGTTCAAATGCGGAGGAACCCTTTTAAATGGTATGATGAAACATGGTCTGGTGTGTCACCGCTCTTATCCATGCCTTTGATTAGAATTTTTCGATCACGCAACAAAATATGCAAAATAATTTCAGGTTTTAGAGCCTACCAGTGTGTACATTTAGGCTATATGTATGAAATATTTGAAAATTATAGAACAAATATATAACAACGTTTCTGTCAATTAATATTGAATAATGAAATTCTATTTAATGTGATGTCTTTTATGTTTGATGTATTAATATTTGTCTGTCAGGATTTCCATAACATCCCTGAACCTACAGTAAATAGCCATGTTGTTGCTGAGGTTCTCAGTTGATGTTACCTGAGGCACGGGATTGGTGCATTGGGTGGATGACTTGTCGAATGCTTAGCCAATAGCGTTTGCAGCGCGTACACTGTTTTTTTTCTCTCCAAATAAATTGCCTGGAGAAATTGAACTAAAAATGTAAGAAAGGGAGCGAGGCTTTCATCTCATTGAGAAGCTCATATTAGCTGTGGTGGGAAGATAAGCTCCTCTCTCTCAACAGCTATTAAGTTCACTGTATGTTAGACAGACAGTTTCTTCTTTTTAATTCTGGTTTTTAAAAGCTTTCGCCTGTGTGCACTCACGGCACTGTGGCGTGTGTGTGTGTGTGGTGTTTTTCACATGACAGGCAGCAGTTGATCCTGCAGAAACATTATTCAAACTTCAAAATGGAGGCCAGACCATGTGACCTTGTGCAGCCATTTTCTCTCTGTCTCACTGAGAGACACACACACACACACACACACACACACACACACACACACAGAACAATCACTGTGGGGTCTCTCACACATCCCTAGGATTGTATGGGAGAACCCCCTCTGTGGAAGGCACCATGCACTCCTCTTCACCACAACATTTCCTGCCATTTTAATGCCATTTAAAAATATGTTTTTCTGCAATTTATGAACTGATATTGAATATTATATAATTTTTTATATTTTATTTGAATAGATGCGTATTTTAAATATTTACAAATGCCGAAATTAGTGTTCATGCAGGTGTTTAATAGATTATGGACAGGCTACAGATTCTCTCTATTTATATCTCTTATGAACTCTCAGAAATATCTGAATGGAACTGTAGGATTTGGTAGCACTGTACATTTATTTTGTTTGTTTTGCAACGATGTGGTCTGACACAGGCTCCCCGAATCCTTGAATGGCACATTTAATACTCTGCTATAACATATGTTTTAGTTGACATTGTAGGTAAACATCTGTGTGGATTTATCCTAGTGTCTGATTCATTGGGTGTGATGTGTCACTGATTACATTGTGTGTTTCTGGTTCCTTGATCCTAGTTTAGCCCCAAACCAGGATTACTTTTCCACAAAGCCTTGTTCAATGAGTGCAACGCAACCCAAGATTTCTTGGCACCCATGGCAATACTCTTGAAGAAAAAGCAATCTGCTATCTCATACAACAGATAGTTCTGAATCTGCTCCCAATCAGGGTGAATAAACAGACAGAGAAGGAAGGCCGCTGGTAATGAGTTTATTCTTTCCAGGGAGCACTGCTGGGAGCCATGGGGCTGTTGTGAACCAACGGCAGCCATTTTGTGAGCAGGCCTCTGATACTGCATTGAAGACAGTGCTGCCTGGGACTCACTGAGTATTGAAAAGATGAATTGATCAATATAGAAAAAATATAATCGGCACAGTCTTTCTTTTCTATCTCCCCTAGACTGTTAATGAAATTCTTTGAAGAGCTGAAATGAGTTCTAAATCAAATATCTAGTCAATAACCAGGTTTCAATCCAACCATTTCAAGTGGATGAATTACCTCACTAAAGGTCACGACAGGCCTGATGGAAACAGCAAATTTGTCTATAAAATTTCCCAATGTCAACAAAACATAATACTTTAGACAAGGGTGGGTCATTTTTCTGTCGGTGAAACTAAACAATTGCAGTGGAAATGCATTTATGTGCAAATACTGATATAATAGCCATCATGTCGAAGTTAACTTGGAGTCACGCGATGATATGCTATGTTGTAGGATACCACTATGATGTTGATTGGCATGAAGAGTTTGTTTGCAGATTAAATAAGTTATTATGAACTTGTGTGCATATCGGTGGTATTATTTGAATGCTGGTGACATGATGATCGGTGCTTGGCTGCCAATCATCAAATAAAAATAATCTTGCTCTTATATGTATCTCATATAACCTACCCTGTCCACTTCATCAGTGAACTGCTGTCTAAAGAGCATGCGCCAAAACCAGATTGGGCAAGTTTGCTATTTATCGCAACAGTTTTTGTGACAATACCATCGGTAGAGTTGAATATGCGATGGAAACACATTGAACTTCTGTTTTTGGTACATGGAACCTGAAGTGTTTTTATGTCCCCTACGTTATCACACACAGCTTTTTATCCGCAGCAAGTCAGTTTGATGGAAACACATTTTTTTAATGCGTATTTTAGAATATTCACATAAATCTGTTGCCAATTAGATGGAAACCTAGATATAGTCTTGTGGGTGAAGAGATATGAAGTGATAATACCATAGTTGGTTGATTATCTATTCTCATTGTCTGTGTGACGAAACGTAGAGTTCAGTAACATAAGGAAAAATATTACATTAAACCCTTTAGAACCCATCGGTGGGAAATGTTCTACCAAACATTCTGACTTGGGTTTTTTTCATTTATCTCTTATAAAAGTTCAATCGACTCCAGCATGGTTGCATTGGTGTCAGACACTGCATCAGAGATATGATGGAGGGACGAGAGAATCAATACCATAACAGAAACCAAGCAACAGGTGTGCTTGTTCATCCGCCACAATAATTTTCCTGCAACTCAAACAGTTCCTTATCTTGTGTGAAAGAGAGACACTATAATGACACTATTGTCTGCATCTGTACAGGCAGAGCAGACAGTCAGGTGAGGTAAGTGATCAGCTAGCCAATTCAAATAGCCCACAATGGCTGTTCTAATTGTTGTTTCTCTAAGGCTTGTTTGCTTGCTGCTCTGTGGCCGTGTGTCTGGCAGATGGGTCTACAGGGATTATACCTGCTAATGAGTGGAGGAGGAAGGAGGTGGAGGAGGGGGGTGAGGGGGTTGTGGGAACGCGTGGGACAGGGGGGTGGGCAGCAGGGTGGGTAGGTTGTTACAGTTATGAAGTCACCTTGCCAAAGAACTTGTCTGACCCTGTGTCCCCTGTGAGCTTATCTGTGGCAAGCTGACCCCTGTCCTCTCCTCTCTACTTCTGACAACACAACTGCAGCCTGTTGAGTCAGGTTCTAAGCCCTTTATGGAGGAATGGAGAGGAGGGAAATCTAGGGGGAGGGCAGGTTGTTGTCATGACAATCTTTTTTACCTCCACCCTCCACATTGTGTTTATTTGGGAGGAAATGCATTGTTGCATAATATACAACAAAGTGGAACACAGACAAATAGCTGCATTCTGAAGTTGTGTGACTGTATAATGATCACAATAGTTTTCCAGGCTAATGTCCCCTCCCACCCTCATGTCACAAGAATGCTCTGAGGACTTGCCCAAGGTTGGTGTAACTATTATCTCCTTGTTAAGTGCCCACAGAGACTGATACCTATACTTCTACGTAGATATCTCTATGGGAGAGACCTCTTCCTGGGATTCCAACATTCTTCCTTCCCTCAGTCTTTGAGATCTAGCGGTCAAGTTGTTTTTCCAACCCCTAACCCCAGCAGCAACAGCTGTGGTGGCCAATGGCAGGCCTGAGGTCAGAGAGTAGGGTCAGTATACCAGCCCAGACTAGCTCTAGCTTGGCCGTTACCCAGGGGGGCCTCACTCTGCCTGCATCCACCTGGTCGGTCAGTCGGGCGTTCTTCTCACAGAATTAAAGCCAGCCTCCCCAGCCTCCCCCTGCCTCTCCCGGTCCCAGTGATTACGGAGGGAGGGAGGGCCTGGTCTGGTCCAGACAGTATGGTTCTAATATGTCTCTAATCCCCCCAACATATGGAGATGGCTGGAATTAACGCAGCGGAAGAAAATAAATGAGTTAAAGCGGCCAGAAGCTCAGGGCCCCAATATTTTGTCTTGGCTAACCCGTCTGCCTTGCCGCCGAGTTTCTTGGAACAGATTGGGACACTTCTGGAAAGCCTTGATTGATGGCATGGCTTGGCTCTTTGTGTGTTATCTCAGAGGCATTTCAGTAACGTACTGTATGACTAAAGGACACCTTATTCTTCTCTTGAATGTTATCTAATGCATGCTCCAAATGGTGCCTGTTCAGATTATTTGGAGGTAGAGGGTGCAGATAGGAGGTCGTGGGTGGTGTGAAGGTTTGAATGAGGTGCTTCAAGGTGAGTTAAGGGCTAACGACATAGGTCTATGCCTGGTTTGGGCAAACACATCATAGGCTAATACATCACCATCCCTGACCCCACTTGCACTCCTGGTATCGCCCTAGCCCAGCCACCCTCGTGCATCACAGCCAGATCCTGTTAAATAGGATTAGATTGGCTACCTGCCTAGCTGTCGCTAGGTGCTTAGAATAGTACTCTTATGCATCTCCTGGTTTGCAAATGGCTGCCAACAACAACATGGGACTATTTATATTGAATAATAATACCAATATTATGTTACCTGTCCTGCCCCTCTCCAGTGGTTAGCTTTTATACTACTAGTGGTATCCCTTCAGTACTGATTTCCATAGCTAAGCACCGTTTGCGGGGCGTTTCATGCCTAATTGGGATCTAATGGGTGGCCTCACACTGAAGGGCACTCAGGCTCAAGGCAATTAGTTGCTTTGATGCCTAGTGACTGCTCTAGGTGTTTTTTACCTCGTCACATTTCTACGTCCGTGCTGCACTAAACTGTAAGTAACAGTGATATAGGCCTTTTGATTCGAAAGTATAGTACACACACTAGACAAAATCACCTAATTTGGACATGGAGACAAAAAGGGGGTGTTTGTAGGACAGACAGAGCAGTCTGATTAGTGACATCTGTTTTCTTAAAGCACATGATGTCATGAGTCCAAAGCAACCTCCCTTTCTCTTTAGGACCAGTGGACACCAATTCCACAGGATAAGAGGCTTTGTGGCCAAATCTCCTGTTGATCTTTGTAAAGTTTGTGTCTTACAATTAAGTACAGATGGTTTGCAGCTGTAAGGCTAGTAAATAACTAGGGCCTCTATTTTTGCCAGGGATTTCTACTGGTAATCCCACTATATAAAAGTTTTCCAAGATGTAAATCTGCCAGTGCTTTACCTCACCCACTTCTCACTGTCCCACAGCTCCTTATCCTCATTAGAATATGCTATCGTTTAACGGGAGCACAAACTGAGCACATGGACAGGGATGACCCCAGTATTCTCTCTTATTCATCCTCTCAGTTTAGAGATTCACATCTATAGACACAGATACATTGTCTAGCTGCAAATCTCACTGTTTTATCGTAGAACTTGGGGTATAGATGTGTGACTAACAGTGCAGCCTGGCACTCACACACACACACACACACACACCTTTAAAAAACAGCAAGCAGATTAATAGAGGAACAGATGAATAAAATACAACTTGATACGTATGAGCTAGTAAATGGTTTTGTGGATTTTAAGTCAAGGAAGAAATTGCTATATCATGCCTTAAACTGGTTAGCTGGAATGGTTTAAGGAAGTCATTACTGGATCAGTATGTTAGATAAAAGGAAACGGGATTATGTACTGTAACATATCATTCACAGGTCAGGTTACAGGTCTTCAGTCACTTTCAGTAGGCCTGTCAATAGGCCTGTAGAGTAACAGCAGTAGTTATCACAGATACATCCACAGTACAATAAGCATGATGCTATTTGCTTACTGTTGGTCTGAGGCTCTGTAGATAATGTATGATTTGAGATATAGTCCATAGAAGAGCCCCGTTAAGCCTATCTCTCCTGGGACGGTGCTCGGGCACAGAGCAAAGCAGGCCTTAATGAGGAGAGCACCATTGGCAGGAGTTACCGCCAACATCCTGAAATGGTGATAATCAGAAAAATAAGCAACACTTCCAGGCAACAGTTGATCCCTCATTATTCTCATTATTCAAATATATTTATACATGGTCTGTAAGTGAAGAGCTCCGCTCCGGATTCATCTACATAAGACTGCAGGTACTCTAGAGCTGGAGTGCCTTGGGATAGGAACAGATGGGAGCATTTAGCAACCTTACTCTAGCCCCCCACCCTCTACTTCTCTCCTCCTATTCTCTACCCTTCTCCCTCTGCACCCCACCACGCGCTACCCCCCCGCTAACTTTTCAGTTAACCTGTCACTTGTCATTGCCCAAAAATTCAAGGTACCATATGCCTGGCTGTGACTCTCCCCCCCCCCCCCCCCCCCCCTCATTCTCCTTCACAATGACTTGAATGTCCCCTGTCGTCTATGAAACATAAGGATGTGTCTTTTCCTCTCTGGCATCGTGTAGTGCGTGGCGCTGGCTGTTACCTTTTGATACAGAGTGTGTTGCTGAGATCACAGACCCCATGTGTAGCTCCTCTTGCATAATGAGGGGAGTCTGTTAACCTTACACTGCAGTCACAGGTAGTGCAGCAGGCATGATACACTGGAGCAAAGAGACTTCTGATAACCATTAGCTAGCTCTGGAGTGTTTGAAGTAGATAGTGTGTCATTAAGTACACTACATATACAAAAGTATGTGGACACCCCTTCAAATTAGTGGATACAGCTGTTTCAGCCAAACCAGTTGCTGACAGGTGTATAAAATTGAGCATACAGCCATGCAATCTCCATAGACAAACATTGGCAGTAGAATGGCCTTGCTGAAGAGCTTAGTGACTTACAACATGGCACCGTCATAGGATGCCACCTTTACAACAAGTTAGTTCATAAGATTTTTGCCCTGCTATAGTGCTAGATTGCGAGTGCTGAAGCATGTAGCACGTAAAAAGTGTCTGTCCAACACTCACTACCGAGTTCCACACTGCCTCTGGAAGCAACATCAGAACAATAACTGTTAGTCGGGAGCCTCAAGAAATGGGTTTCCATGGACGAGCAGCCTCACACAAGCCTAAGTTTATCATGCTCAATGCCAAGGGTCGGCTGGAGAAGTGTAAAGCTCGACGACATTGGACTCTGGAGCAATGGAAACTTGCTCTCTGGAGTGATGAATCACGCTTCACCAATTGGAAATCCGACAGACAAATCTGTGTTTGGCGGCTGCCAGGAGAACGCTACCTGCCCAAATGCATAGTACCAACTGTAATGTTTGGTGGAGGAGGAATAATGTTCTGGGGCTATTTTTCATTGTTCGCACTAGGCCCCTTAATGCCACAGCATACAATGACATTCTAGACGATTCTGTGCTTCCAACTTTGTGGAAACAGTTTGGGGAAGGATCTTTCCTGTTTCAGCGTGACAAGATCAGTGTGGAAGAACTTGACTGGCCTGCACAGAGCCCAGACCTCAACCCCATCGAACACCTTTGGGATGATTTGGAACGCAGACAACGAGCCAGTCCTAATTGCCCAACATCAGTGCCCGACCTCACTGTGGCTGAATGGAAGCCAATCTCAACAGCAACGTTCCAAAATCTAGTAGAAAGCCTTCCCAGAAGAGTGGAGGCTGTTATAGCAGCAAATGGAGAACCAACTCCATAATGATGGCCATGATTTTAGAATTAGATGTTTGACGAGCATACTTTTAGTCATGTAGTGTACCTCTCTTTTACCGTGACATCATCAGATCTGATCATGCCCAATCTGATAGGGACATCCACTTCTCTGCAATGGGACTGGATGTGTGGCCTCACTGATTGGCTGTTGGATAAACAGGACTGCAGTATTCCTGGCTATGATTGGTTGTTTTGTCCAAAGTATGATATAGTGCATGTAGAACAGTGCATGTACATCATTTTTTACATCATTCATAAAGGATCATCATTTATAATGGCTTATTCGTGAGTTATTGTAACTTAATAGTGTGTAACCAGATAGTCATTGTGGATGAGACCTCTTTCCAATTGGTATTTCAAACCGTTGTCCTTCCACATAGGCAGCTCCCAGCAGACATTGCAACGTCCACAGTTTGTTGTTGTTGTTTATGTTGCTTTCATAAGGTCATCCCCACCATATGGGGCAGCATATTTACTACAGCCAACCCATAGCTCAGTTTGTCCCGGACAGTCTGTTTCTCTGTGGGCTCCCATCACCTCCTTCTAAAGGTCAAAGAGCTACAGTATCACACTTATCCTCACAGCACTCCAAGACTGTCACAGTAGTTCCATCTCTAGCCGTTAGCTACTGGTCTACTGGTCTACCTCATTCAATCGTGATAAGGCTAAAGGACGCTTTGTGTGAGTCAGAGTATAGTCAATGGCAACAGAACTGGTCTGACCTGGTTTGGAGAAAATTAAAACCTAATTTTGGTCAATTCCACTCTATTTGTCTGATAAATGTTCTAATCCAATGCATTTAGTGTATGTAATTGAGAGTAAATTGCTACAGATGATGCATCTATCTGTATGGACTGAGATTATATTGCTTTCACAGAGGGAAATGCAGACCCAATCCTCTGCAGTTCCAGTTTGCACTGTGTGTCTCTAGGAACAGGAACAGCTAGGTCAGGTTGTTAACAGCAGAGGTCTGACTGCCCAATCCAGCACTCATTCACCAGACAGCCTCTTTTGTTTTTACTTTCCTTTTTACTGCCAGAAAAAAAAGAGGGTGCATTGCTTCTCGGAGTAACCCACTGACACCTCCCTCTGATCTGCCTCCTGCTTTCTTCCAAACCCCCCTCTCATATTCCTCCATCCCTCTCTCCCTAACTCCACAACCTCTCTCTCTCTCTCTCCCCATGCTCATGTCATCGCCCGAGAGTCACTCTCCTGGTTGCCACAGTAACCAGTTCACCTCTCTCTCCAGTCACAGTGCACCTAAAGAGAAGAATATGTCTGCTGGCGAGGATAGAGAGAAAGAGGGAGGGAGAGAGGGAGGGAAGTAGGGAGTGAGGGGGTCTTGAAGTGAGTGAAAGCGTAGACACCCCCCATCCCACCCAAAAAGGGCGAGACATGTTTCAGAAACGGCAAATTGTTGTTTCACATTTCTGTTTTTCTTCTGTTTTTACCCAGTGCCATGCAGACCTCCCCCAGAAAAGATACAGCTGTCAGTGGGAGAAGAAATAATAGGAGAGAGATGGAGGGGAGATGGAGGGGAGGTGTATGTGTGGAGGGGAGATGGAGGGGAGGTGTATGTGTGGAGGGGAGGGGAGAGGGAGGTGTATGTGTGGAGGAGAGAGGGAGGTGTATGTGTGGAGGGGGGAGGGAGAGATGGAGAAGGAGGTGTATGTGTGGAGGGGAGAGGGAGAGAAGGAGGTGTATGTGTGGAGGGAAGAGGGAGAAGGGGAGATATAACTCCTTCTCCCTCTCTATTTTTCGTATGTGTGGAGGGGGAGGGCATGGGGCGTTTCTGACATGACAACCTTGCTTTTGTACATTTGCAGGCTTCACAGGACAGTCATATTTTTTCAAGATTCCCCATCACAAACCACCACCCACCTCCTTCCTTCCTTTCCCTTTCCCTCTCCTGGTGGAGGGGGAGCTGTCTCTGTCTGCCTAGCCCCAGTGTGTAGAGTAGCCCTGCAGGCAGTCTCGTTCCAGAGACAAGGCTAGTCCTTCGTTGGTTTGCCACCTGAGCACTAGCACACTTTGCTCTGAGCCCTACTGCACACGCTCAGACGCCGCCAATTACACCCTCATTACCACCTAATTATCCTGGACACAACAGCCACTGTTACCGCGGCAATCACAGCTAAAACGCAATATAAATCAATTACATTCATTTTGACATTATTTGCAAGAGGGATTTTTCAATGGATGGGGGGGGTGGGGGCTGTCATATGTTAAAGGCTCCCCTGGTGATTGTGGTAATTTAGAACAGTATGGAAATGAGGGTGTTGATGGCTATTTCCCTAAGCAGTTTATATTATTTTATTCATCTTGTGGAATTAACTTTCAGATCATTTTAGATGATGGGTACTGAGTAGTGGACTAATCATTTACATTTTTCTGATACTGTTATTAAAGTATCACTCTCATCAACATCATCCTCATCCTCATAGTGGGACGTTGATTACATTGAAGGTGCATTGATTTGTAATGGAGGTACCTAGCCTGTCTATCTGTACAGTATGGTTTATGTATCCTCCCTGCAGGCTCCAGCCCAGTCAACCCATCTAGAGTGTCTCCAGACTAGAGGCGTGTCTCCAGCCACCGTGGAGCATGATGTAAATGGGGTTCCCTCCTGCTGGTTAACGAGGGCAACTGGACATGCTGCACTAATTGCTCTTTGTGATTTATACTGGGGAGCTAGCCAGCCTGGGTCTTGGACAGAGAGAGCAGGAACACAATAAGACTGAGACAGCAGCTGCTTGCCTTCCTCTTAGCCCAATATTAGCTTACCCTGGGCTGGCTGTGGCTGTGGCTGTGGCTGTGGCTGTGGCTGTGGCTGTGGCTGTGGCTGTGGCTGTGGCTCTGGCTGTGGCTCTGGCTGTGGCTCTGGCTGTGGCTCTGGCTGTGGCTCTGGCTCTGGCTCTGGCTCTGGCTCCGGCTCTGGTGGGTCTATGGGGAGACTGGTGTTGTATATCAACAGCAGAGGGGCTGTGCTGTGGCATGCATGGTGCCTGGGCTGCTGGTTTTTGACTAATTTAGATTTTTTAATCCAACACTATTTTTAGTCTTATAATCTCCATAAGAGGACTGCAGTGTTTGATTGACGTGTCAGTGACTGTGTTAGTGGTGGCAGACATCTCCATCTCTTTGCCTGTCTATCTGTCTGGTTGTATTGTTTAGAGTGATAGCTGGAGACATCTCAGAGTTTGCATCCTAAACCTAATTAGTCACACCTCAAAGTAATTAGCTATACAAGACATAAAAATAATCCTACTCACATTTATCTGTCTCTGAGTGCTTATGTGAGTCAGCAGCATATCCATCCGTCTTGCCTCTCTGACCCCGAGGAGGGATTCAATCCTAACCAAGGTCTTGAGAAGAACAACAGTGATTTAAATACATTTTTTTTGTGATAGATATATAGAAATGACTGGCCAACTACCCCGCAAAGCAGACGAGACTTGTGAGACTGTGTTGTGATAGTTTGAGAATACAGTACATGATATGGACAGAGCCTACTGCAATGGCACCCCATTGAATATATATGGACAATTCTTTTCTCAGTGAATGACTCTGGTTAGCACTGAACTGTACAGTATGTTTACACTGTACACAGAGAGAAAGAGAGGGAAGAGAACCCAGAGAGGAGAGAAGCTCTGTTATGTTCTTTTCTGTCTTCACAGTAACATTGATTGATATTCTTCAGGTGGAGTGGCAGGGCTGACCAATGCAGGCTAACACTCTTCTCCTCTCATCCGCCAGAGGGATGGAGGTCAGGGAGAGGAATAGGAGTGGTGGGGGCTGGGAGACAGGAAGTGAAGTAGAAAGAGAGGGGAGCTGTAGAGGTAAGGGAAAGGTTCAGGGAGCTAGAGAGAGGGGGAAGGGAGGTTGATGACAGAGAGAGGGGGAGGGGAGGTTCATTTAACAGTGCAGCATGTGGTGAAAATGTTGGTGTTGAAGAAAGGAATCATGAGAATACGTGTTGATCAACCCCCAAGTCCTGTATCAACACTGTTGAAATGAGGCACAATATATACAGTACTTTGCGTGTGTGTGTGTGTGTGTGTGTGTGTGTGTGTGTGTGTGTGTGTAAACCTGTGCGATTTGGCCATAAAGATGAGGCTGGACTAATGAAGGAGTCTAGGCCTCAGTGAACAAGCAGCCTGACCTTGTGTCCTAACTGTTACCATGGCAACACAGGGCCACCTTTGCATGAGAGTGGCC
The DNA here is from genome assembly GCF_045791955.1 of Oncorhynchus clarkii lewisi. Classification (NCBI taxonomy): domain Eukaryota; kingdom Metazoa; phylum Chordata; class Actinopteri; order Salmoniformes; family Salmonidae; genus Oncorhynchus; species Oncorhynchus clarkii. Next base: position 33,178,700 of record NC_092156.1, read on the forward strand.
TGCCTTGCCACTCCCCCTGCCTTCCCCTCCCTTAGAGAGAGCGAGACAGAGAGAGTGAGAGAATAAACTATCAAAGACTACCAGAACCCACTGGATTCTTGAATTACATTGAATGAACTACAGGACAAAATACAAACCTTCCAACCCCAAAAGGCCTGTGGTGATGATGGTATCCTCAATGAAATGATAAAATATACAGAAACAAATTCCAATTGGCTATACTTAAACTCTTTAACATCATCCTTGGCTCTGGCATCTTCCCCAATATTTGGAACCAAGGACTGATCACCCCAATCCACAAATGTTGAGACAAATTTGACCCCAATAACTACAGTGGGATATGCGTCAACAGCAACCTTGGGAAAATACTCTGCATTATCATTAACAGCAGATTCATACATGTCCTCAATGAAACAATGTACTGAGCAAATGTCAAATTGGCTTTTTACCAAATTACCATACGACAGACCATGTATTCACCCTAATTAACAAACAAACAAACCAAAACAAAGGCCAAGTCTTCCCATGCTTTGTTGATTTAAAAAAAGCCTTTGACTCAATTTGGCATTAGGGTCTGCTACACAAATTGATGGAAAGTGGTGTTTGGGGAAAAACATACAACATTATAAAAGCCATGTACACAAACAACAAAAAACACAGGGCTGTGGGGTGAGACAGGGTTGCAGCTTAATTTATATTTTATTTATTTAACTAGGCAAATAGTTAACGTCTTACAGCTACCCCCCTACTTTTTTCAATTTCCGCCTGAAGACATACCCAAATATAGCCTGTAGCTCAGGCCCAGGACCAAGGATATGCATATTCTTGGTTTCATTTAAAAGAAAACACTCTGAAGTTTGTGTAAATGTGAATTGAATGTAGGAAAATATAACACAATAGATCTGGTTTAGATAATACAGTGAACAAAAACATACGTTTTTTCATTTTTATTGTTGTATTATCATCTTTAAAATTTACAAGACAAAACAAACATTCTGATAGGATGATGGGGACAATTTCAATGAAAAACATAAGAGGGCAACAGTACCTTCCAAAATGAGTGTGCTATATGACATTTATCGTGAAGTCCCCCAGGTGTCCCACACAAGTAGCCCAAATGTATCCAAGTGGCCAAATTGGTGAAGTTATACATTTTGAATGGAATAACTATATATAAAATACCAAAATGGTATTCTAACACCCCCCCCCCAAAAAATGAAGAAAAAACATGAAAAAAATATATATACATTTACAAAATAACACTTTCAATATTTGGAAGACCCTCAGTCCTCTACACAATATTGTGCTGCTGATGCCAGGTGCCATAGCATTCTCTTTCTGCTGTAAAGCAGAGGGTCACCAAGCATGTGGTGCAGGTGATGGGGGACTTAATTTTGCAAAGAACACAGCGACGCCTTTTGGCCCTGGGACACATCCATGCCTGCAGAAATACATTTGGGCAGATGAACACCACTTGTGGCAGGAGCTGGATGAACCAGCTTCAGTGGGGGATGGACACCTTGGCACCGGGGGCTCTCATTCGGAGTCAGTGTCACTGTGAAAGAAAATGTTCAGTTAGAATAGTTTCACATATGAGCCCTGTATGAACAGGTATAATAAACAGATATGTATAGAGTACAGGGAACATAAGGTTTAATATATTATTACAGACCTGCTAGATCTACTGTCTCATTTATATTATGACAGACCAGCTAGATCTACTGTCTTTATTATATTACAACAGACCAGCTGTATCTACTGTCTCCATTTCACTTTGGCCATTGTTGTGGGCCTGCCCTCCCCTCAACAGCCTCAAATAGGCGATTTCATTTCACAAATAATATTTTATATTATTAATTTCAAACAACGACATTAGCATGAGAAGAACTTACCAGTCCAAAACGATGTCCTCTCTGTTCAAAAAATATTCCTCCATTTGGGAATTTCTAAATGAATCGTCCTCCAACAATCTGTCTCACTTTCCCGATCAATTTCTTCTAAAATTGTGTGTACATCTGTATATCTAGTCTTAGATGTAGCTTTCCCTGTCTTAGTCGCCATACTGATTGATATATAAACAGCTGAAGATGCACTTTACCAAAACAATTCTGTGCGTAACATGCGTGGCTCCTTCCGGTATGAATCTTTAATGGCGAATGAACCTCTTTACACCGGAGTGTACTACATGGGTTGGTCTTCCAACACATAAACATTACATATTGCCGTTTACCTCAGCTCATTGGCTATCTACCCAGCTTGATTTCAAGGCGATCAGTGGTCATTGGGTTAAAATACAGTCAATCAACGAAACAGTGGTCATATTATTGGTGCACAGTGATGTCATTACTTGTTGTCTTCAAATCGATTTCTTTCAGTCAATACGTCCCGCGAAATGACCCATCAGGTTTGGTTGTGTTACAAACAAACCAGTTGATTGCAATGAAACCAAACATGACTGGAAAAGTCACGTTTATTGTGTGTGTTTACATCGAATGTGTCGTCAAATGGAATGAGACGGAATTCACGACACAAGCGGTTCACAAAATGTTTCGTGTTAGGCTATAAAAATAGATTTTTATCAAACAAAAGACCATTCATTGTGTAACAATGAGCATTGGGATTGCAAACAGAGGAAGATCGTCAAAGGTAAACAATTTATTTTATTGCAGTTTGTGATTTTGTTACGCCTGTGCTGGTTGAAATAGTTGTTTTTATGGGGCTTTTTCCTCAGATAATCGCATTCTTTCGCAGTAAATCCTTTTTTAAAATATCCTCAGTGTACAACGTAAAACACCAAATAATGAATGCTGAGCAGAATTAGGCCGATACCCGCAAATGATCAAAATCCAGAAAAGAGCCGTTCTACAACCTTCTACAACCTACCTAAAAGGAAGAGATTCCCAAACCTTCCATAACAAAGCCATCACCTACAGAGAGATGAACCTGGAGAAGAGTCCCCTAAGCAAGCTGGTCCTGGGGCTCTGTTCAAAATCACAAACAGACTCCACAGAGCTCCAGGATAGCAACACAATTAGACCCAACCAAATCATTAGAAAACAAAAGGATAATTACTTGACACATTGGAAAGAATTAACAAAAAAACTGAGCAAACTATAATGCTATTTGGCCTTAAACAGAGAGTACTCAGATGCATAATACCTGACCACTGTGACTGATCCAAAAGCTTTGACTATGTACAGACTCAGTGAGGCAGACCTGGCTCTCAAGAGAAGAGTGGAAACTGAGCTGCACTTCCTGACCTCCTGCCAAATGTATGACCATATTAGAGACACATATCTTCCTCAGATTACACAGACCCACAAAGAATTAGAAAACAAATCAAAGTTTGATAAACTCCCATATCTATTGGGTAAAATACCAGTGTGCAATCACAGCAGTAAGATGTGTGACCTGTTGCCACAACATGGGCAACCAGTGAAGAACAAACACCATTGTAAATACAACCCATATTTATTTACTTTCCTTTTTGGTTATTATCTGTGAGTGAGTGAGTGAGTGAGTGAGTGAGACTGTGTGTTCACTTCACACATCCTGCTTTATTGAGAGGTGGTCAGGCAGAACACTATAATTAAACACACTTGCTCTTTTTTGGTTTGTTTCACTCCTTTTTATTTGAAACCATTTCAGGTCAGCAACTAAAGCAACTCCCCTGCAGCATCATACAGTATCTTTACTCTAGCGTATAAGGTTTCTTAAAAAGTAAAAAGCCAGTTTACATGATACAAGTGGTTGTGATTGTTTTATCTCAGTAGAACATATGCATGTTGAACTGCATCAATCAAGCAGCAGCTGTTCATATAAAAGATCAGCAGCTGTTCATATAAAAGATCAGCAGCTGTTCATATAAAAGATCAGCAGCTGTTCATATAAAAGATCAGCAGCTGTTCATATAAAAGATCAGCAGCTGTTCATATAAAAGATTCCCAGCTTTAATATGCCTGCTGTTAAGAGCTAGAGTGAGTGAGGTAGAACAGGGAGGGATGTCTTCACACAGTGTGTCTTCTCTCTGCCTCTCCTTCTCTCTCACTTTCCCTCTCTCCTCTCCTCTCGCTCGCCGCCCCCCCCCCCCCCCCCCCTCTTTTTTTCTGTCTGGCTCCTGAATGTTTAATGGTAGCTGAATTACGGAGGCCCTTAACCATAATGAAGGGAGAATCAGACAATTAAAGCAGAATGGCCTGGGCTTTGAGTCTCACCTCTCCCAAAGGAGCCAGAGATTATTTAAAGTGGCACACTGTTTGATTATCTAATCCTTCCCTTGTCCTTCTGTTTTACTTACCGTGCTGCCCACTGCCTGCTCCCTCCGCTTGCCTCCACAAATTACCATGAAATGCCAATGAACACTAGATTTACCTAAGACCAGTCTATACTGGGAGGAGGCCAACGGGAAGTCAAAGGCATTATAGGAATACAGACATCTTTTTAAATGTTTTATGTAACCTTTATTTTGACAGGGAAGACCTTGAGACCTAGACCTAGGTCTCTTTTACAACATAAATATGCACAAACTACACTGAACAAAAATAAACACTGTCACTCTCCGGCCTCTAGGTCATCAGCCTGCTGATTATCCCACACACCTGTTACCATCGTCAAGCACACCAGCGCCTCGTGGTTTTTTTTTGGTGGGAATGACGTTGTGTCCGGGTGCCGCTACAGGCTCCCCTGCCTCGGCCGGCGTGACAGGTTCCCACTCTTCAGCAGGTGTGACCGGTCCGCTCCTGATCCCCGGGTTCGTCCCCTTTGTCGGCGTCCTGCGGCTGGAGACGGGGTACTGTCACGTATACTCCCTCTCCGGCCTCTAGGTCATCAGGCTTTTGATTATCCCGAACACCTGTCACCATCGTCAAGCACACCTGCGCCTCATGACACTCACCTGGACTCCATCACCTCCTTGATTATCTTCCCTTGGTTCTTGGTTCTTTCCTCAGGTGTTATTGACTCTGTGTCATGTAGGAGCATTATTTGTTTTGTTTATTTACTAAAACACTGTCGTGTTACGAGAGACGTCATCACAGCGCACGACAGGACACTCACTGTACTGTCTACACTCGGTTTGTTGTTTAAATTGAAACTTTTTCATTAAATGGATTTTAATCCAAACTAAAGTTTTGTTGCTAAGGATTCCACAACGTGGTTAGCCTTTACGGCTGGGACTGCAAAAGTTTGTGTTGCTTTTTTTTGCGTGGATTCCGCGAGTGCTAGCTGGCTGTACTACAGACACCTGTCGTCGTGGAAAAGACTCATTGTTATCTTTTCGTACAACAACTGGTTGCAGTATAGAGCCAATCTGGATAACAAGCAGATCCTGAGGGAAATCGACGAGTACCAACGCTTTGGAGGAACAACTTATTCCTTCGTGGAAAGATCCGACCACCTCACAAAATAACTTTAAAAACAGATTAATTTACAGACACGGATGATTTACTTACCATTGATGTAGAGGCTAGTGCTCTGGCTGGAATCCAAACAATGGAAAAGTTGTGTGAGGAGGGAGCAGGGCTGAGGGGGAGTTTGGAGTTCAGCCAGAGTGAAATTCTCAAGCTCCAACCAGAAAACAAGACACTCACAGCCAAGGTAAAAATACACGATTCCAACATGGATTGTCTACTCAGGGAAAACAGGGTGATGAAGGAGACGCTACTAGACATACAAAGGCTTAGCATGCGTGAAAATAGATTTTTTTTCTTGTATATCTGAGGACGCATCCAATAATCCAGAAGGCGAAATCAGAGAATTCATGAAATCCCCATTTGAAACTTCCTATAGAGACTGTAAACAAGGTGGCTTTCCACCGAGTACACAGACTTGGAGCGACAAGACCAAGGGTCCCCGACCGATCAAAGTTTGAACACTACCAACAAAAGGAGCTGATCAAATGCAGAGGAAGGGAGCTTAAAGGGACCAAATTCGGTCTCAATGACCAATTTCCAAAGGAGATAAACGAACGTCGTAAGAGACTGTATCCGGTACAAATACAACAAAGGATTGATGGTAGGCGTGCCTTTATCATTGTGGACAAACTCTTTATAGATGGACAGCTATTCTGAGACAGCTCCATAACACAGTGGCTGTACTAAATTCTACAGGGGTTTCAGGTTACAAAAAAAAAGAAGGTATGGGAACTGTTTAAAATATCTGAACAATATGAAGTGGATATGAACACACACATACTCAACTACTGGCTCTCACAGACCTGTAACTTCTTCTTTAAGAGGCTCCTCTGTCCTCCACTCGTTACCTGTATTAATGGCACCTGTTTGAACTTGTTATCAGTATAAAAGACACCTGTCCACAACCTCAAACAGTCACACTCCAAACTCCACTATGGCCAAGACCAAAGAGCTGTCAAAGGACACCAGAAACAAAATTGTAGACCTGCACCAGGCTGGGAAGACTGAATCTGCAATAGGTAAGCAGCTTGGTTTGAAGAAATCAACTGTGGGAGCAATTATTAGGAAATGGAAGACATACAAGACCACTGATAATCTCCCTCGATCTGGGGCTCCAGGCAAGATCTCACCCCGTGGGGTCAAAATGATCACAAGAACGGTGAGCAAAAATCCCAAAACCACACGGGGGGACCTAGTGAATTACCTGCAGAGAGCTGGGACCAAAGTAACAAAGCCTACCATCAGTAACACACTACGCCACCAGGGACTCAAATCCTGCAGTGCCAGACGTGTCCCCCTGCTTAAGCCAGTACATGTCCAGGCCCATCTGAAGTTTGCTAGAGAGCATTTGGATGATCCAGAAGAAGATTGGGAGAATGTCATATGGTCAGATGAAACCAAAATATAACTTTTTAGTAAAACCTCAACTCGTCGTGTTTGGAGGACAAAGAATGCTGAGTTGCATCCAAAGAACACCATACCTACTGTGAAGCATGGGGGTGGACACATCATGCTTTGGGGCTGTTTTTCTGTAAAGGGACCAGGACTTCTGATCTGTGTAAAGGAAAGAATGAATGGGGCCATGTATCGTGAGATTTTGAGTGAAAACCTCCTTCAATCAGCAAGGGCATTGAAGATGAAACGTGCCTGGGTCTTACAGCATGACAATGATCCCAAACACACCGCCCGGGCAACGAAGGAGTGGCTTCGTAAGAAGCATTTCAAGGTCCTGGAGTGGCCTAGCCAGTCTCCACATCTCAACCCTATAGAAAATCTTTGGAGGGAGTTGAAAGTCCGTGTTGCCTAGCAACAGCCCCAAAACATCACTGCTCTAGAGGAGATCTGCATGGAGGAATGGGCCAAAATACCAGCTACAGAAAACGTTTGACCTCTGTCATTGCCAACAGGGTATATAACAAAGTATTGATAAACTTTTTTTATTGACCAAATACTTATTTTCCACCATTATTTGCAAATAAATTCATTAAAAATCCTACAATGTGATTTTCTGGAGAAAAAAAAATCTAATTTTGTCTGTCATAGTTGAAGTGTACCTGTGATGAAAATTACAGGCCTCTCATCTTTTTAAGTGGGAGAACTTGCACAATTGGTGGCTTACTAAATACTTTTTTGCCCCACTGTATATGCTTACAACAAGCAAGGGGACGATATCAAAATAGGGGCATTGGGGAATAATAACATATTGTACGGAATACATTTGTACTGTAGTGAAGCTGTCGCTAGAGTAATGCAAGGTCTCTTTCATGATCATGGGGAACGTCAATTGCTATGGAAATGCTGGGATGTGTTTGTCAATTATGTTAAAGGTAATTATGATGCAACTATGATGGTGATACGATACGGATTACAAGGCTATATGCACTACATGTTACACACATAGACACTCAAACATGAAAATTGGCAGAGTTATTATTTATTTGGACAACACACATTATAGTCTTACTCTTATACAGACATCACACACACTCTCAATATATCATATCCAATATCATACACATCAACCTACTCAGATTTGTTACACACATAATTTGTCTCAATTTTCTAACATCTGTGGCGTTGGCTCACAGGGAAACAGGCAAGGAAATAAAAAAAATATTGCTAGAACCTATTTCTTGAATTCTAAATATCAGACATTTGAAAGCTCTAGTTTTGACCTTCATAATACCGCTGGTGGCAGTAACTTCACAAGCACTAATTATGGTCAATTTAGCCTGAGAATAGTATCTAGTTATGGTAAGGGGTGAAATAAGTATAGCTAGTTATAATTGTAACGGTTTGGCAGATTATAAAAAAAGATCAGTCTACATGGCTAAAAGAAAAGGAATATAACATATACTGTTTACAGGAAACTCACTCTACATCCTTAGATGAAGTTGCGTGGAAAAAGGAATGGGGTGGTGAAATAATTTTCTGTCATGGACAAAGGAACTCCAAGGGTGTGATGATATTAATTAACAAACATTTCGATCTGAATGTGCAAATAATCAGGAATGATTCGCAAGGAAGGTGGATCCTTTTTGAATATGAAAGTGGACAAAAAAGAGATTTGGCTCATTAATCTATATGGTCCAAATCAGGATGATCCACACTTCTTCGAAAACATTTACACCAATTTATTGAACTTACATGCAACAAATTATCTAATCATTATGGTAGGAGACTATAACACAGTGTTAAGACCTCAATGGACCGTAAAAGTAATCACTCTACAAACTATCATCACCTTAAGGAAATCACAGATATTATGGACACATTAGAAATAGTGGATATTTGGAGACTAAAAAAAACACAACCTAGTGAGATATACATGGAGGAGACTTAATTAAGCTAGTCGTCTTGACTACTTTCTTGTCTTTCTTGTCTTTTTCTTGTCTTTTTCTTTTGCATTCTTTTTCTTTGTCTCTTGCATCAAAGATTAAAAAAGTTTTAATATGAGACAGATCATCTAATTGGCATTCACATAACTCATAGATTTTCCACGTGGACGGGGATATTGGAAATTTAATCAAAGTTTACTGGAGGACAACTTATTTTTAACGAAGACAAAGAATTTATAACTGAATTTTTCCAGTATAATATAGGTTCAGAAAATCCCCTTATTGTTTGGGATACCTTTAAAATGTACTTTCAATGTACTTTCAATTCAAAATTCATCAATAATAAAAAAGCAGTTTCTGGCTAAAGAAACAAGCCTAACAAGGGAAATCCATGAACTAATAGTACAGGTAGATAGCAAAAAAACGATACTACAGAGATACAAAATAAGTTAGAGGAAAAAGAAAAAGAACTTGAGGAACTTATTCAAGAACGATGTAATCTATTACAAAATTATAGCAAACTGGATGGAATGTGGAGAAAAATGCACAAAATTCTTCCTGAATCTCCAATACAGGAACGCTAACAAAAATAATTGTTATTGAATACGGAGTCATCTATGATTCTCCAAATTATATTTTAAAAAAGGAAGCTAATTATTTTAGGCAATGTTCTCTTTTCCGTCTCATCCTCTCCCACTGAATGAAGATTACGGTAAGGAATTATTTCCAAATAATATAAAAAATGGAAAACTAACAAATGTACAGAAAGATCCGTGCGAAGAACTTTTTGAGGCTATTAAATCCTTTCAGTCTGGAAAAACCCCAGGTCTTGATGGCATACCGGTAGAGGTATATCAAGTATTTTTTGATATACTAAAAGCTCTATTGTTAGATTATTTTAACTACCCCTATAGAAATGGTAGTCTGTCAGGTACTCAGCAAGAAGGTTTGATTTCTCTATTATTAAAACAAGACCCAGATGGCAAATATAAAGACCCGGTCTATCTAAAAAATTAGAGGCCCCTTACACTTCAATGTTGTGATGCAAAAATACCAGCAAAATGCTAGGGTTTTACCAGGTAAAAAGGGTTTTACCAGGTATTGTTCATCCTGATCAGACAGGTTTTTTACATGAACGATACATTGGAGATAATATGACAACTACTAGAAATAATAGAACATCATGAAACATAAGAAGCCAGGAATGGTATTTATAGCGGATTTTGAAAAGGCATTTGATAAAGTAAGACTGGATTTTATTTATAAATGCCTGGATTTTTTCAATTTCGGTAATTCTCTTATACAATGGGTAAAAATAATGTATAGCAACCCCAGGTGTAAAATAGTAAATACCGGCTACTTCTCAGAGTTTTGAATTGTCAAGAGGAGTTAAACAAGGGTGTCCGCTGTCACCATATCTATTCGTTAAGGCCATCGAAATGCTAGCTATTAAAATCAGATCCAATAACATCATTAGAGGATTAGAAATCCAAGGCTTAAAACAAAGGTGTCCATGTATGCCGATGACTCAAGTTTTATGTTAAGTCCGCAAGCTACATCCCTGCAATGTCTCATTAAAGACATTTAAGAGTAACCCATGGTGGCAGTGGGGTTATGGTTTGGGCAGTCATAATCTACGGACAGTGAACACAGTTGCATTTTATCAATTGCAATTGAAATGCACAGAGATACCATGATGAGATCCTGATGCCCATTGTCATGTCATTAATCTGCTGCCATCACCTCAAGTTGCAAGGATCCGTACACAATCGCTGGAAGCTGAAAATGTCCCAGTTCTTCCATGGTCTCAATGCAAAGGAGATGTGTCACGCCAGATACTGACTAGTTTTCTGATCCATGCCCCTACCCTTTTTTTCCAATGTGGCAGCGTTATACAATGCCACCTTTCCAACAAGTCAGTTTGTCAAATTTCTACCCTGCTACAGCTGCCACAGTCAACTGTAAGTGCTGTTATTGTAAAGTGGAAACGTCTAGGAGAACCAACGGCTCAGCTTTGAAGTCGTAGGCCACACAACCTCACAGAACGGGACTGCGTAGCACGTAAAAATGGTCTGTTCTCGGTTGCAACACCCACTCCCGAGTTCCAAACTGCCTCTGGAAGCAATGTCAGGACAAGAACTCTTAGTCAAATCAAATCAAACTTTATTGGTCACATACACGAACACATGGTTCGTGTGAAGGAATGAATAAGAATATGTACATATAAATATATGGATGAGTAATGGCCGAACGGCATAGGCAAGATGCAGTAGATGGTATAGAGTACAGTATAAACATATGAGATGAGTAATGTTGGGTATGTAAACATTATATAAAGTGGCATTGTTTAAGTGACTAGTGATACATTTATTACATCCAATTTTTTATTATTAACCTCTAGCGTCGAGCAATCCCGTATCCGGGAGCGTAATCATAGCCTCAAGCTCATTACCATAACGTAACGTTAACTATTCATGAAAATCGCAAATGAAATGAAATAAATATATTCACTCACAAGCTTAGCCTTTTGTTAACAACACTGTTATCTCAGATTTTCAAAATATGCTTTTCAACCATAGCTACACAAGCATTTGTGTAAGAGTATTGATAGCTAGCATAGCATTAAGCCTAGCATTCAGCAGGCAACATTTTCACAAAAACAAGAAAAGCATTCAAATAAATAATTTACCTTTGAAGAACTTCGGATGTTTTCAATGAGGAGACTCTCAGTTAGATAGCAAAAGTTATTTTTTTCCAAAAATATTATTTGTGTAGGAGAAATCACTTCGTTTTGTTCATCAGGTTTGGCTAAGAAAAAAACCTGAAAATTCAGTCATTACAACGCCGAACTATTTTCCAAATTACCTCCATAATATCGACAGAAACATGGCAAACGTTGTTTAGAATCAATCCTCAAGGCATTTTTCACATATCTATTCTATAAATAAATCTATAAATCATTCGTGGTAGTTGGGTTTCTCCTCAGTAGCAAACGGAAAAGTACTGCAGCTGGAGATTACGCAATAATTGCGACGGAGGACACCAAGCGACCACCTGGTAAATGTAGTGTCTTATGGTCAATCTTCCAATGATATGCCTACAAATACGTCACAATGCTGCAGACACCTTGGGGAAACGACAGAAAGTGTAAGCTCATTCGTGGCCCATTCACAGCCATATAAGGAGTCATTGGAACACAGCGCCTTCAAAATCTGGGTCACTTCCTGTTTGAAATTTCATCTTAGTTTTGCCTGTAGCATCAGTTCTGTGGCACTCACAGACAATATCTTTGCAGTTTTGGAAACGTCAGATTACGTCAGAAGCTGTCAATTATATGCATAGTCGAGCATCTTTTCGTGACAAAATATCTTGTTTAAAACGGGAACGTTTTTCATCCAAAAATTAAAATAGCGCCCCCTATATCCAAGAAGTTAAAGTGGCTAGAGATTTGAGTCAGTATGTTGGCAGCAGCGACTCAATGTTAGTGATGGCTGTTTATCAGTCTGATGGCCTTGAGATAGAAGCAGTTTTTCAGTCTCTCGGTCCCAGCTTTGATGCACCTGCACTGACCTCGTCTTCTGGATGATAGTGGGGTGAACAGGCAGAGGCTTGGGTGGTTGTTGTCCTTGATGATCTTTTTGGCCTTCCTGTGACATCGGGTGGTGTATGTGTCCTGGAGGGCAGGTAGATTGCCCCTCGGTGATGTGTTGTGCAGACCTCACTACCCTCTGGAGAGCCTTGCGGTTGTGGGCAGAGCAGTTGCCGTACCAGGCTGTGATACAGCCCGACAGGATGTTCTCAATTGTGCATTTGTAAAAGTTTGTGTGTTTTTGCTGACAAGACAAATTTCTTCAGCCTCTTGAGGTTGAAGAGGCGCTGTTGCGCCTTCTTCACCACGCTGTCTGTGTGGTTGGACCATTTCAGATTGTCCATGATGTGTACGCCGAGAAACTTAAAACTTTCCATCATCTCCAATAGTCCCCTCGATGTGGATAGGGGGGTGCTCCCTCTGCTGTTTGCTGAAGTCCACGATCATCTCCTTTGTTTTGTTGACGTTGAGTGTGAGGTTATTTCCTGACACCACACTCCGAGGGCCCTCACCTCCTCCCTGTAGTCTGGAGCTTCATGAAATGGGTTTCCATGGCCGAGCAGCTGCACCCAAGCCTAAGATCACCATGCACAATATCAGCGTCGGCTGGAGTGGTGTAAAGCTCGCTGCCATTGGAATCTGGAGCAGTGGAAACATGTTCTCTGGAGTGATGAATCACACTTCACCATCTGGCAGTCATACGGACGAATCTGGGTTTGGCGGATTCCAGGAGAACACTACCTGCCCGAATGCATAGTGCCAACTATAAAATTTGGTGGAGGAGGAATAATGGTAAGGGGCTATTTTTCATGGTTTAGGCTAGGCCTCTTAGTTCCAGTGAAGGGAAATCTTAACGCTACAGCATACAATGACATTCTAGATGATTCTGTGCTTCCAACTTTGTGGCAACAGTTTGGGGAAGGCCCTTTCCTGTTTCAGCATGATAATTCCCCCGTGCACAAAGCGAGGTCCATACAGAAATGGTTTGTCGAGATTGGTGTGCAAGAACTTGACTGGCCTGCACAGAGCCCTGACCTCAACTCCATTGAACACCTTGGAATGAATTGGAACGCCGACAACGAGCCAGTCTTAATAATGCTCTTGTGGCTGAATGGAAGCAAGTCCCCACAGCAATGTTCCAACATCTAGTGAAAGCCTTCCCAGAAGAGTGGAGGCTGTTATAGCAGCAAAGGGGGACCAACTCCAATATTAAGCCCATGATTTTGGAATGAGATGGTCGACGAGCAGTTGTCCACATACTTTTGGCCACGTAGTGTGTATATACACACACATTAAAATACAATAACCCGGTCATGGGAAGCACAAATAAAACGTTGCAAGGATTAAAAGATTCTCCACTGAATTTTTTTCTCTCACTTAGCTGAGTTGGATTTTCATAGGTGTGTTAAGAGGTTTAGCTAGGTTACTGGTTATCGGAGGTTGCATTGACATCACATTTTACAATACAGAATTTGTAAAAAAAACAAACAAAAAAAACAGTTTGGACATTAAAGTGGACAGGTGTTTGTGTGTGCGTGCATGTGGAATCCCCCCTCTCTCTCTCGCTCTCTCTCTGGAGAGAGGCCCACTTGTTTGTCATGTGCATAGAAAGCTCATTTGTTTCCAAATGTGGCATCATTTTGGGTGTTCAGATCATAGATAGTAATTGAATAGATAATGATAGCTTCCTTAATGCTTGCCAGTGTGGTGCGGTAGCCCTATGCACAAAGGTTTCACATCAGTGCAGCTGAGAGGGGAATACTATACATATTCATGAGGTATACAGCTGAGGCCCAACACTGGGGCCATTTAGCATTGGCCAGGGAGAAGCCAATGATAGCATTGTAAATGCACAGCCATCAGTGGCTTAATGACTTGAGTCTAACACTGGCCAATTAGGACACACAGTCACTCACCATGGCCCAATGGCCCCTGTTCATTTCAGAAGAAAAGAGGCTGAAACGAGCCTGTAGTCACATCCAGACACGTGGCGCTTTTGTATGTTTGCATGCGTGTGAGTTGGCCACGAAAGAGCGAAAGAACCAAAGAACCTCAGCTCCAAAACATAGAAACCTTAGCTTCAATACAAACTGCTTCAGTACAGTAGGACTGTGTGTAGTAGACAGCACGGAACTGCTTTAAGTTAGTCCTAATGAGCAGTATGGGCATTGAGACAGTTGTGCTCATCACAACATCATCATGCCCTTAAGCCACTACTGTGTGTGTCTGTGTACGTGTGTGTGACCCTATTTGAGTAATTCTTGTATCTAGGGAACATCGTCTCGGCCTGCTCTTGTCATGGGGTTGTACTGCAGATGATAATTGATTTGTTTTTTGAAATCATTTTTAATGCCTTGATCCTCGTTAGATATATCAATATATGCATGTTACATATGAATTTAAAACATGCCGTGCAATGACCAACAACAGACAGTAGTGAGTGATTGATACAGTCTCTTGCTCCAGGACATCGTTAGTTCAACTATTATTGTCTTGTCACTGGGACAATGTTAAACGTCCATCCAAAGTTAATAGCAGTAGTGTGTGTTCAGTCAGGCAGAATATGACATCTTTATCCTCCACGCAGGCGTACATACATACGGAGTGAGAGAGGGAGTCATTAGCCCCAGGCTACTGTGACTAGTTAATGAAGAGAGGGATGTTGCTCCTGATTATCACCATGTAGAGAAACTGTTACTCACTCAACTCTGCATACATAATGTACATCTACACTACATGGCCTGCCTGGGTTCAATGTTAGACGATCTAACTTGCCTTCCACTGTTCCCAAAATGTAAGCTCAACCAGGTAAGAGAGAGGAACATATACTGTAGCTAGAGAAAATGTGATGTATCTGTGTAAATCTGTATGTGTGTGCACTAACTTATCGTCTGTGTATGTGTTTCGATTGTGTGCTTAGTACAGTATGCAGACACTTGTTTGGTGGGAAGGTTCTGGGAGAGTGATAGCGTTGTCCTGACAACCCCAGCAGCTGTCAACAGCTTCCTGTAATGGTGACAAATGGTGGTTATTACAGGAGGGGTAATGTGGCGGGATCCCCCTCTACTGTTCTGTACAGTACATTGCTGCGATATAGATACACAGCTACTTCTGAGGCCTGCTAATTACAGTACAGTCAGTCCCTCTTCTACTCTTCTACTCTTACATGCAGTGCACTCGGAAAGCATTCAGACCCCTTCAGTTTTCCAAAATGTTGTTACATTACAGCCTTATTCTAAAATGTTTTTTTCCCCTCATCAATCTACACATAATACCCCATAATGTCAAAGCATAAACATTTCATTTTTATTTTAGCTAATTCAATAAAAATAAACAACTGAAATATTACATTTACATAAGTATTCAGACCCTTTACTCAGTACTTTGTTGAAGCACCTTTGGCAGCAATTACAGCTTAGATTCTTCTTGAGTATGACGCTACAAGCTTGTATTATGCCAACATTCCAGGTAGCCTAGTGGTTAAGAGTGTTGGGCCAGTAACCGAAAGCCGACAAGGTGAAAAATCTGTTGATGTGCAAGGCACTTAACCCTAATTGATCCTGTAAGTCACTCTTGATAAGAGTGTCTGCTAAATGACTAAAATGTAAATGTATTTTGGGAATTTATCCCATTCGTCACTGCAGATCCTCTCAAGCTCTGTCAGGTTGGATGGGGAGTGTTGTGCACAGCCAAGGTTGTTGTCCTGTTGGAAGGGGAACCTTCACCCCAGTCTGAAGTCCTGAGTACTCTGAAGCAGGTTTTCATCAAGGATCTCGCTGTACTTTGCTCCGTTCATCTTTCCATCAATCCTGACTAGTCTCCCAGTCCCTGCTGCTGAAAAACATCCCCACATTATGTTGCTTCCACCACCATGCTTCACCGTAGGGATGGTATTGGCCAGGTGATGAGCAGTGCCTGGTTTCCTCCAGATGTGACGCTTGGCATTCAGGCCAAAGAGATAAATATTGTTTTCATCAGACCAGAGAATCTTGTTTCTCATGGTCAGAGTCCTTTAGGTGCCTTTTGGGAAACTCTAAGCGGGCTGTCATGTGCCTTTTACTGAGGAGTGGCTTCCGTCTGGCCACTCTACCATAAAGGCCTGATTGGTGGAGTGCTGCAGAGATGGTTATCCTTCTGGAAGGTTCTCCCATCTCCACAGAGGAACTCTGGAGCTCTGGCAAAGTGACCATATGGTTCTTGGTCACCTCCCTGACCAAGGTCTCTCTCCCCTGACTGCTCAGTTTGGCCAAGCGGCCAGCTCTAGGAAGAGTCTTGGTGGTTCCAAACGTCTTCCATTTAAGAATGATGTAGACCGCTTTGTTCTTTGGGACCTCCAATGCTGCAGAAATGTTTTGCTACCCTTCTCCAGATCTGTGCCTCAACACAATCCTGTCTCGGAGCTCTACAATTCCTTTGACCTCATGGCTTGGTTTTTGCTCTGACATGCACTGTCAACTGTGGGACCTTAAATATACAGGTGTGTGCCTTTCCAAATCATGTCCAATCAATTGAATTTACCACAGGTAGACTCCAATCAAGTTGTAGAAGCATCTCAAGGATGATCAATGGGAACAGGATGCACCTGAGCTTAATTTCGAGTCTCATAGTAAAGGGTCTGAATACTTATGTAAATAAGCTATTTCTGTTTTCGCTTTGTCATTATGGGGTATTGTGTGTAGATTGATGAGGAAAGAAATTATTTTAGAATAAGGCTGTAACGTAACAAAATGTGGAAAAAGTGAAGGGGTCTGAATACTTTCCGAATGCACTGTATGCAGGACAGGACTCACTGTACACAGCAGTCCTGGGTTGAAAATAATTATAGTATGTGGAATCTTGTGAATACTTAAAAGAGTCTTTCAGAAGTGGAGAGAACATGATAATTATGCAGTTCATGTCTTTTCAACAGCAGGTTCAAGTCTCTGCGCAGCAGGGAACACGCACGCACGCACGCATGCACGCACGCATGCACGCGCGCATACACACAGAGGGAGTGAAGACAGAGAGAGCGTGTAGAGGATATATTATAGATGCAGATAGCTGCAGGAGGGCCAGCGTACTGCTGTTAATGTTAGGTAGTGTGACTGACTGGCCAAGGTTACAGTGACAGTAATAACCCCTGTCTCAGGGCGTGAACCAACCTCCACTCCCCAACACGGCAGAGACAGCCTGGCAGAGACAGAGAGCACCAGCTACAGTTAACAGGCTGGCTCTAGAGGGAAAGGGCTTTTTCCCTCCTTGGAGGAGAATCAGAATGATGATGAAGCCAATTTCTATTTTTGTTGTTGAAAGATAGCAGGGCTGTAGTTTTTATTTATGCGAGTGTGCTGATCAGCTGCCATGGTTCAGTTCAAAAGTGATATGAAAAGTCTTTATGCTCCTAAAAGACAGCTTGCATTGTGACATTATACCATTAACTCAGCGAAGGGATGAGAAAAATGTTTGTGAAAGAAGCATTTAAATGCCCAACTATGTCTCTCCTCCCATTTAGACAGAGACAGAGAGCGAGTCTGTGAGGTCAGATTCTTCAGGCGCCTGATGGGATCTGTCAAACAGATGTGGCTGAATTTGTTTTGATAATTGCTCTGCCTGGCCATGATCTGTATTAGCATATGAAAGTTGTCTTCTGTTTTTTCTTCTCTTTCTTGCACAGGGAGTACATTGGTGCATGCTAATTTGTAAGTAATTTCAGATGACAGAGAGGTTGTATTCCAGAGGTTCTCTCTCTCTCGCTCTCTCTCTCTCTTGCTCTCTCTCTCGCTCTCTCTCTCTCGCTCTCTCTCTCGCTCTCTCTCTCTCTCTCTCCTTGTGTCTGTATTAGTGTACAATCAGCAGAAGCCTCAGAGCTGAGCTGCAGGTCCTATGCGGCGGTGTTGTTGACAGGCATGGAGAAAGTCACCTTTTAGGCAGATGGCATTTGTCACCCAGCAAGTATAGGTCAGCCTGCAGAAAGAGCTCAACAATGTCATCACATGATTTGTTATTGTTATTCATTTTTGTGTGTAATATTGTTGAATTTCTATCCATGGATGTGATTTCGTAAAGTTTCAGCAAAATCCTCAACTGTAGAGAATACAGAGTCTATGTGAAAGCTCTGCAGCTTGTATGAGGAACAATTTAATAAATTGTGGAAACTCACAGAAGGGGGACTTGTGTCCCTGACTATGGCCATGCCAAGCACCTGGCTAGAGGAAGGAGAGGGGAAGGGGATGGAAGGGGCTTGGTGCCACCTGGGGTTGGTGATGCCATTTGCCATACTCTGACACACACAGATACTTTCACTGACACACACACACACACACACACACACACAACACACACACACACACACACACACACACACACACACACACACACACACACACACACACACACACACACACACACACACACACACACACACACACACACACACACACACAGCTTTGCGTTATCACAGAGCTTTGTGTTATCACAGAGGACTCTCTCTCTTTCTCAGACCTTATTTGTGATAGTATGCAGCAGGCGGACTGGGGGAGCAGGGGAGGGCACAGTAGAGTGCTGTGCATTGTTATAATTGACCAAGCATCTGTGTAGCCCTGTGTTGCAGAGACACGTTCACACACACACACACACACACACACACACACACACACACACACACACACACACACACACACACACACACACACACACACACACACACACACACACACACACACACACACACACACACACACTAACAGGGACATTTTTTTCTCAGACACACAATGCTCCTTGATAGTGAACATGGTGTTAGAGGGTAGTTGGGAGAGAGAGTGGAAAAAGAGAGAGAGAGAGAGAGTGGGATGAGGTGAGGGAGGGTCTTCTCCTTTAAAGCGTGGTCCCAGCTAGGATCCATCTCTCAGCAGAGCAGAGACACGGTGTGAGAAAGGGAGGGACACAGACAGAGAGGACTGGGGTATGAGGTCAGATGTATGGACAAATGTTTTGTCTCTATGGTTACTGTAGTAGGGGACAGTAGAACATTCCAAATGCTAAATTATTACCAAATAGTTGTTTAAAAAATGTATTGATTAATTGGGCTTGAGAAAATAAATATGATCATGGATGGTTGTAGAGAGAAACCCCTAAGTTTGCACCAGGAATCTGATTTCAGCCCTGCACTGAGAGGAGGAGAGGGATTCAATATACAACAATCTAGAGGCTCTGTGTGTGTGTAATTGTGTGTGTGTGTCACAGACCCCCAGTGCTGGTGCTGTTTTAACAGGCTTTTGAAGTGCATGCACACACCCCTCGCATGAATCAGAAATCTGATTACAGCCCTGCACTGAGAGGAGGAGAGGGATTCAACAATATAGCTGCTCTCTGTGTGTGTTTGTGTGTGAGCAAGACAGTGTGTGTGTGTGTGTTTGTGTTTGTCACTAACCCAGCACTCGTGCTGTTTTAACATGCATTTGAAGCATGCATGCACACACACACACACACACACACACACACACACACACACACACACACACACACACACACACACACACACACACACACACACACACACACACACACACACACCTTGCTTCACCCTCACATTACCCATGGATGAAGGGCAGTCTGTTTTAATGAAAGCACCTCTCATTCATAAACCCATAGAACCAAATCTTGTCACCTTTCGACATCTAGCAGCTTGTCAGGCAAGGTTCAGGAGAAGGTGAGAAGAGAAAAAGGAGGAGAAAGAAAGACAGGAGAGACTGACTGCTTCCCCCTCTGATAACACACACACAGATGTATGCACACTCTCATTTCCCCCTTATTTTACCAGTGGTTGCTTGTCACACACAACTGCAGCTAGACCACAAGCTGAAAAGCCCTTCAGGATATCAAATCCATGCTCTAACTAGGTCAACGCTCGCTCCTCACAATACACTGCTGCTTCTGCATCCCCCTCGTCTCCCTCTCTCTCCTTCTCTAGCTATCTTTCTCTCTTTCTCTCTCTCTCTCTCCTTCTCTAGCTATCTTTCTCTCTTTCTCTCTCTCCTTCTCTAGCTATCTTTCTCTCTTTCTCTCTCTCTCCTTCTCTAGCTATTTTTCTCTCTCTCTCTCCTTCTCTAGCTATCTTTCTCTCTTTCTCTCTCTCTCCTTCTCTAGCTATCTTTATCTTTCTCTCTCTCTCTCCTAGCTATATTTCTCTCTCTCCTTCTCTAGCTATCTTTCTCTCTCTCTCTCCTTCTCTATCTATCTTTCTCTCTTTCTCTCTTTCTCTCATTCTCTAGCTATCTTTCTCTCTTTCTCTCACTCTCTCCTTCTCTAGCTGTCTTTCTCTCTTTCTCTCCTTCTCTAGCTATCTTTCTCTCTTTCTCTCCTTCTCTAGCTGTCTTTCTCTCTCTCTCCTTCTCTAGCTGTCTTTCTCTCTTTCTCTCTTTCTCTCCTTCTCTAGCTGTCTTTCTCTCTCTCTCCTTCTCTAGCTGTATTTCTCTCTTTCTCTCTATTTCAGTTTTTCTCCATGTGTATGTTTTTTCTCCTTCTTTATTTCAACTCTCTTCTTTCTATTAAATGTAAACCACCACAAGGTTGAATCAATATTCTTTAATTAAACATCAATTACATGAACAGAGGTTAATTTGACTGCTTTCTTTGGATTATTTTAGCATTCTATACAAAGGCCCATTCCACTGGGCACGAACTGGTAGAATAAATGTTGTTTCAACATAATGTGTCAACGTATTGTGAAGTGGAATCTAAAAACACTAGATTTGAAAAGAGTAATAAACTGTTGTTTTGAGAGTGAAATTTCAACCATCATCATCATGGTAATCATCATGGTTACCAAATTTCAACACATTTCAACCTTGAATTTCTACCTGGTATTTTGTTACATTGTGAACCAAACACAATTCAATATTACTTTTGTAATGCAGTAAATAGTCTAAAGTTAAGGTTATTGCAGGTCTGTGGAGATCTTCACAATTGCTGTAATAATCTGTGCAGAATCTCGAACGGCATTGATCACTTGAACCATGTACAGTTGTAGTCAGAAGTTTACATACACCTTAGCTAAACACATTTAAACTCAGTTTTTCTCAATTCCTGACATGTAATCCTAGTAAAAATTCCCTGTCTTAGGTCAGTTAGATCACCACTTTATTTTAAGAATGTGAAATGTCAGAATAATAGTAGAGAGAATGAAACAAATCAGCTTTTATTTCTTTCATCACATTCCCAGTGGGTCAGAAGTTTACATACACTCAATTAGTATTTGGTAGCATTGCCTTTAAATTGTTTAGCTTGTGTCAAACATTTTGGGTTGCCTTCCACAAGCTTCCCACAATAAGTTGGGTGAATTTTGGCCCATTCCTCCTGACAGAGCTGGTGTAACGGAATCAGGTTTGTAGGCCTCCTTGCTCGCACATGTTTTTTCAGTTCTGCCCACACATTTTCTATGGGATTGAGGTCAGGGCTTTGTGATGGCCACTCCAATACCTTGACTTTGTTTTCCTTAAGCCATTTTGCCACAACTTCAGAAGTATGCTTGGGGTCATTGTCCATTTGGAAGACCCATTTGCGACCAAGCTGTATCTTCCTGACTGATGTCTTGAGATTTTGCTTCAATATATCCACATAATTTCCCTCCCTCATGATGCCATCTAGTTTGTGAAGTGCACCAGTCCCTCTTGCAGCAAAGCACCCCCACAACGTTATGCTGCCACCCACGTGTTTCACAGTTGGGATGGTGTTCTTCGGCTTGCAAGCCTCCCCTTTCCCTCCAAACATAATGATGGTCATTATGGCCAAACAGTTCTATTTTTGGACATTTCTCCAAAAAGTATGACATTTTTCCCCATGTGCAGCTGCAAACCATAGTCTGGCTTTTTTATGGCAGTTTTGGAGCAGTGGCTTCTTCCTTGCTGAGCGGCCTTTCAGGTTATGTCGATATAGGACTTGTTTTACTGTGGATATAGATACTTTTGTACCTGTTTCCTCCAGCATCTTCACAGGGTCCTTTGCTGTTGTTCTGGGATTGATTTGCCCTTTTTGCACCAAAGTACATTCATCTCTAGGAGACCGAACGCGTCTCCTTCCTGAGCGGTATGACGGCTGCGTGGTCCCATGGTGTTTATACTTGCGTATTATTGTTTGTACAGATGAACGTGGTATCTTCAGGTGTTTGGAAATTGCTCCCAAGGATGAACCAGACTTGTGGAGGTCTACAATCTGTTTTCTATGGTCTGATTTCCTTTGATTTTCAAAGTTTGAAGGTAGGCCTTGAAATACATCCACAGTTACACTTCCAATTGACTCAAATTATGTCAATTAGCCTATCAGAAGCTTCTAAAGCCATGACATCATTTTCTGGAATTTTCCAAGCTGTTTAAAGGCACAGTCAACTTAGTGTATGTAAACCTCTGACCGACTGGAATTGTGATACAGTGAATTATAAGTGAAATAATCTGTCTGTAAACAATTGTTGGAAAAATTACTTGCATCATGCACAAAGTAGATGCCCTAACCGACTTGCCAAAACTATAGTTTGTTAACAAGAATTTAGTGGAGTGGTTGAAAATTGAGTTTTAATGACTCCAAGCTAAGTATATGTAAACTTCCGATTTCAACTGTACTTTTAATGTAATCTCAAATGCAATCCACGCCATAAAAAGGAATTCCCCTCGACCACGGCCACAAATTGGGGAAAACAAACATAATTTTCAATTGACCCGCATTGTAAAAGAGACAACTTCATAGTCAATTTTTAGTCATACAGAAATAACAAAACATGCTGAAAAGCTGCTGTGTTGTTCTATGTACATGTTAACAGGTCAAGAATCCTGACCTACGCTTCACAATGCTTCCGGGTAGGTAAATGAGGTCTGCGAGAAGAGCCCTGTGGCTTCAGGCTATTTGGTGTGGGAGATTTGTGACAAAAATTACTATTTGTAGCCAAAGATTTTTATAGCTAACCCAAGATAGACCAGAGTCTGTCATTTCCAATGGGAGCAAATTAATCATAGTGGGCAGAACAAGCAAGAAAGTGGGCAGAGCCAAGCACGAGCTAGTGAGTTCCTATTGGCATGTTCTAGGATGTATTTGCATATTTCCATTAGGGAATGCCTACTCTGTGAAGTGCGAGTGTGCAATAACTCAATTCGACCTTACACTCCTTCTAAACAACAAGATTTTTGGTAAACTTTAGCAAAGGGTAAAGTCTACAAAATGCAGTACATTATGTTTGTTACAGATTCTAGTTTTGGAAACAGAAAGCTGTATGGAGATCAAATATTTAATCATTTACAAAATTAACATCATGTCGATTTGGAAATTCAGTGACGCAGATGGAACTATCCAAACAGATTTAAATCTCCCTGAAATGTTTATATTTGGTTGCTTTGACAACCAAACACAATTCAATATCACTTTTCAAATACAATAAAAAGCATATAAACTTGTCGACAAGTTCACAAATGATATGATAGATTCATGTCTCCATCATTTTAAGTTAAAGAATGTGATTAAGCCAGTGGCTCAGATGTAACTATCCAAGCAGTACATACATCTTCTTTAAATGCTGATATTTGGTTGAGTTGTCTTACTTATTGTATTACTTGTTGTATTACTTAAATAATAGGCTATTTACTGTATTACAAGTACTATCTTACAACATTCAACCTTAAAATGAGTAACTTTTAATGTAATCTCAATGGCAACCCACTTGATTTGGTTCCACTATTAGATGAAGCAAAGTGATAACACATTCATTTGGTGTATACATTTTTAAAAATTGACATTGTATTTCTGAACTTTGCTGTGCTTTTAAATAGTTGAAAGCGCAGTTATAGACATTTGGGTGACAACTAAAACAATAATCAGAAATTGTTTTTCCATTGGAATTTTATTGTGCTTTTAGATGGTTGAAAGAATTTTGGCTGATTTTTGAGTGGGTGAATATAGACTGTAATGTAGACATTTTTGCCCGTTCAAGACGATTCAATGCATATTTATAGTAGATACATGGTTTCCAATACAATACAGGAACGAAACGTTTTAGCTTTAAAAGATTCGGTGCGATTCGGTTTGATTAGAGGAATGTATCGATGCGGTTTGATGTGTGTGTGTGTGTGTGTGTGTGTGTGTGTGTGTGTGTGTGTGTGTGTAAACATTAAGAACACCTGCTTTTTTCATGACATGGACGGACCAGGTGAAAGCTATGATCCCTTATTGGTGTCACCTGTTAAACCTACTTGAATCCATGTAGATAAGGGGAGGAGACAGGTTAATGTAAGATTTTTAAGCCCTTCAGACATGGATTGTGCATGTGTGCCATTCGGAGGGTGAATGGGCAAGACAAAACATTTAAGTGCCTTAGAATGGTATGGTAGTAGGTGCCAGGTTTGAGTGGGTCAAGAACTGCAGTGTTGCTGGGTTTTTCACGCTCAACCATTTCCCGTGTGTATCAAGAATGGTCCACCACCCAATGGACATCCAGCCAATTTGACATCACTGTGGGAAGCATTGGAGTCAACATGGGCCAGCATCCCGTAGAATGCTTTCGACACCTTGTAGAGTCCGTCCATGTCTTGACAAATTGAGACTGTTCTGAGGGCAACTCAATATTAGGAAGATATTATTTTCTTTTTTCTTTTGAAATCATCATCACCCACTAATTAATTTCACATTTCTGCAGATTAAAAGTGTTAGCTTCTCTTTTTCTCCCTCTTGGACCATGCAGTGCGGGTAGCAAAAGAGATTGCTGTCCTCGTTATGAAATGATCAACTTTACTCTGTATATCTAAAAATATAAATTCTGATTGTTTCAAACCAAATTTCCCAAACTTTTGCTGATGGTGAACCTGAACAATCCAAATAAAATGTAATGCTAGCGCCAATCAGCATGTAGCCTACTTATAGCCAGATGAGTTGTTTCCAGCAGTAGTTTAGGCTACTGTAAAACACATTTTGTATTTGATAAAAATACATTATATTGGTTGTCACTCAACTAATAAAGCCTAATAATATGCAAGCCATGTAATACATATTTGAATGTTGAAGGTGACACAAACATGTGCCACATCAGGAATAGGTCTACCTCTCATTGGTCATCTTGCAAAGCTGCACACAGTGTGCAGTTAGGCTGCTGATATTGCCTGGGGTTGTTCAGCATGCAAAATGACTTGTAGATTAACGACTGTCAACATCATGTGCAGCTTAGTTTGACACTGAAGGAGAGGATGCATTTGTCACAAAATATTAAAGGTATTTTTGAAAGTAATATGAGCAAAATATTTTAGTGAAAAAGTGATTGGTAATGTTTGAATCGATTTTCTGATCGATGCATGCTACATTTGGATCGGTTTGGAGTTTGTTAGACAGCCACAACATGCACTCGTATCTTAAACATTTGAACCGGGGTCCTATGCTTATCGTGAATCAATTCCTAGTTGTAATCTCATTGGTCACCGTCTCAACAAAATATTACCCAATTATCCACATTGAAATGACGTGGCCCAGTGGAAAACCAATACAGCATGTCACAATACAAATGTTTCCCTTTCTGTGTCAAAATTACAATTTGGGCAAAATATGTTGAAAATAGTGTAGATTGAAGCAGTGCTGTAATGGGTTTTGTGTTTTTGAGACAATATTCTATAAGAGGTGTCGGTCACTGAACTGATTCTCATAGCTTCAATACTGACTGGCATAGGCTAGATGGGAAGGAAATGGGAGGTACTCTACACATCCCCAACACCAACCGAAACATTATCCTCTATCATCTGTGACTGAGGAATATCCTCCCAGCCTGCTTTGACAGCTCCGGCAGGCATCAGGCATTAGCCCTCCTTCACGTTGACGACCCCCCCGCCCTCATTCCCAGTTTTCCCACGAATTAGCATGATGTTAGCACAACCGACCTGAGCTGCGCCGTGCCACGATGCCATATCAAAGCTCTGTGCGATCTCTATCCCTGGGTCCCTCTGCTTTAGTCTGAGAAAGAGAGAGAGAGAGTGCTACATGATAAAGAGCTGTGTTAGACTGACACAACACAACACACAGCCCTGTCATATTTCCTCTCAGATGTGTTCATCTAAATGGGCTGGAACTGGTGTTCAGTGTTTGTAGTCTCATGGCCAGGCAAATATTTGCAAAGCCACTTTGATATTCTATATCAACTGTTAGTAGGGCTTTGAGTGTTTTTATAATGTCTACACAGGGTGGTGTTGTCAGACTTCAGCCACCCTAGTCAAAGACTGTTCTCTCTGCTACCGCACCGCAAGCGGTACCGGAGCGCCAAGTTTAGGTCCAAGATGCTCCTAAACAGCTTCTACGCCCAAGCCATAGCACTACTAAACATCTATTCAAATGGCTACCCAGACTACTTGCATTGCCCCCCCTTTTACGCTGCTGCTACTCTCTGTTATTATCTATGCCTAAGTCACTTTAACAACTCTACCCACATGTATATATTACCTCAATTACCTCGACTAACCGGTGCCCCCGCACATTGACTCTGTACCGGTACCCCCTGTATATAGCCTCGCTATTGTTATTTTACTGCTGCTCTTTAATTATTTGTTACTTTATTTATTTTTTGTGTGTTATATTCTTAACTGCATTGTTGGTTAAGGGCTTGTAAGTAAGCATTTCACTGTAAGGTCTACAACTGTTGTATTCGGCGCATGTGACAAATACAATTTGAATTGATTCCATTCTGGTGTGAATTTCAATTCAAAAGCAACGCTACAGATGGTTGTACAGCATGCTTCTGTATGTACAGTATGTGTAACGATGTAACGTATGTTTTGTCTCGCAGCGCCTCGGTTCCTCAGCACCTCCACAGGAGCCCTGTACATCCTGGACGTGCAGAATGAGGATGGATTGTATAATTATAGGTGTATGACACGCCACCGCTACACGGGAGAGACCAGGCAGAGCAACAGTGCACGTCTCTTTTTGTCAGGTAAGCAGAGGGACATTACAGCTTGGATGCCTTTCTGTTGTGCAAGTCTGGGTGCCAATGTTTGCATGGAATACACTCTGAATATTGCTAGGTTTGACTATTGTTTCCCTTCACTCCTTCAATCTGAACCTGCTCCAAGCTAGTTAAAAGAGTATGGCTAACAATGCATACCTTTGACCATGCTACAGTATGCATTAAATATTGAATCCATCTCACCTTTGGCCATTGCTCCTCCCTCAGACCCCACTAATTCGGCGCCGGCCATCCTGGATGGCTTTGAGCGTCGCGAGGTGATGACATCACACCGGGTGGAGCTCCCATGCAAGGCATCTGGTCACCCGGCCCCCAAATTCCGCTGGCTGAAGGACAACCGACCGCTGGAGCCGGACAGCCGCTTCAGGCAGAGTGTGACGGGCCTGCTGATCGAGAGGGCCCAGCCCAGTGACACGGGAAGCTACGTGTGTGAGGTGTGGAACAGCTATGGCAATGCAGAGGTGGTGGGGAGGCTGCAGGTCAAAGGTCAGTAATAGACTGTGTGCAGCATGTTGTGCTAAATGTACAGTATGTTTGTTGTTAATGTGTATCTAAGACAGTGGTTCTTAACCTGGGTTCGATCGAACCCCAGGGGTTCGGTGAGTCAGTCTCAGGGGTTCGGCGGAGGTCAAGACACACTTCCGATTCATATGATTCGTGATGACACGCTCCGCTTGGCCATCATTGGCTGCATGTGATCACGCTACATCGCTAGGCCTATCTGTGCTGCAGGGAATTTGGTGCGCTCAGTAGTCGACTTGTGACTGTCGTGATGGTACGTCTTGTGATTTCTTTCTTAATATTTTAATCCCTTCATACTTACTATGTCGAGCAAAAAAAGAAAGTGGTCGGACGAATATGTACAATATGGATTCACATGTATAACGGAACGTGATGGGAGTCAGTGTCCTAACTGCATGATTTGCAATGCCAAGTTGAGCAATTCTAGTCTAGCACCGGCAAAACTAAGAGAACACTTCCTTAAGCTGCATGGAGATGGAAAATACAAGAACACAACACTCGCTGAATTCAAGGTGAAGAGAGCCAAATTCGATGAAAAGGCTACTCTGCTTGTTCTCGGCTTTGTACCCATCAACAAACCGATCCTCACAGCATCGTACGAAGTTGCTTACCTGATCGAAAAGCAGGGCAAACCACACACCATTGGTGAAACACTCATAAAACCAGCTGTGTTGAAGATGGCGAATATCATGCTGGGAAAAGAGGCTGAAGTTAAGTTATCCCAAATTCCTCTTTCAAATGACACCATCAGCGACAGAATAGAGGACATGAGCAACGACATCTTGGCTCAAGTAGTTGCAGATCTGATTTCAAGCCCGGCAAAATTCAGCCTTCAACTGGACGAGACCACAGACGTTTCCAATCTAAGCCAGCTTGCTGTATTCGTGCGCTATGTGAAAGACGACGTGATAAAGGACGATTTTTTATTTTGTAAGCCTCTTACAACAACAACTAAGGCAGCCGATGTGAAGAAACTTGTGGATGAATTCTTCAAAGACAACAATCTTTCGTGGGATATGGTTTCTGCAGTTTGTTCGGACGGAGCTCCAGTCATGCTGGGAAGAAAGTCTGGTTTTGGTGCGCTAGTGAAAGCCGATGCACCACACATCATTGTTACGCATTGTATTCTGCACAGGCATGCGTTGGCAACAAAAACCTTGCCTCCAAAACTGGCAGAAGTATTACAAATTGTAGTGGAATGCGTGAACTATGTGCAAACTAGTGCTCTGCGGCATTGCATCTTCAGTGAGCTGTGTAAAGAAATGGGCTCTGAATTCGAGGTACTTCTGTACCATTCTAACGTTCGGTGGTTATCCCGGGGACAGGTGCTGAATCGTGTTTTTGCCATGCGTGTGGAATTAGCCCTGTTTTTTGCAAGAGCACCAACATTGCCATGCAGATTGCTTCAAAAATGAATTCTCATTTTAGCGTACATGGCCGATATCTTCGCAGCTCTCAATCATCTCAATCAAAAGATGCAGGGCGGTGGAGTCAACATCATCGAAGCAAAGGAAAACCTGAAGGCTTTTCAAAAAAGGCTACCGTTATGGAAACGACGAACAGAGAACAATAACTTCGCAAACTTTCCCCTGCTGGACGACTGTGTAAGTAAGATCGAAGATGTATCTGGAATCGGAGACATTTCTGTACCCGCGGAACTGAAGCAAGCAATTGCCACGCACTTAGATTTTGATGATTTTGTTCTTTGAACACAGTGATGTTGATGCATGTTGGTTCATTTTGTGCACCAGTCAAATATATACCTGTTTTGAATTTGAAAAAATCATTTTATTTTTCCAATTATGAAGGGTTCGGTAAATGCGCATATGAAACTGGTGGGGTTCAGTACCTCCAACAAGGTTAAGAACCACTGATGTAAGATGATGTTAGTCTTTGGAGTTTAAAATCCATTTCAGAGTTGATATGTATTTAGCTGACATAGAGAATGTCACATTGACATACGTGTAACTCTTCCAGAGCCGCTGAAGGCGGTGGTCAGCCCGAGGAAGGTGAAAGGCAGCGTGGGTAGCCAGGTGTCTCTGTCGTGCAGCGTGAGTGGCTCGGAGGAGTACGAGCTGTCCTGGTACCGGAATGGAGAGATCATCTACCCTGGAAACAGTGTCCGCATGACTGGAAACAACCGGGAGAACCTGGTCATGGCTGGGATGGCTAAGAGTGATGGAGGAGCCTACCAGTGCTTCGCCAGGAACGGCAAGATGTCCGCCCAGGACTTTGTCCAGGTCATCCTGGAAGGTCAGTACAATCAGTGGATGTCTGTGTGGTCAGGGAGTTATTTGATTACATATGAGTGATGTTACTGTGAATAACAGTAGGGAACATCTCTGAATGTGGGTTTTTGTGTTTGGGTATTTGGGTGTTCTTAGTGTATATGTGCGTGTGAGCGTTATGTGACCATGCATAGTGTTTGTGTGACTATGCAGAATGGGGGAACACCAACCATTGAGTGTGTGTGTGTGTGTGTGTGTGTGTGTGTGTGTGTGTGTGTGTGTGTGTGTGTGTGTGTGTGTGTGTGTGTGTGTGTGTGTGTGTGTGTGTGTGTGTGTGTGTGTTAATGAGAGCTGCAGTAAAGCCCTGCCACAGCCCCTGTTATTAGATTATCAGAACAAGCCTCACATTGCTCACATCGCCTGTGCTCCGTTGCTGGGGAAACTGTCTCCCATTGCCATGGACCAGTATAAAGACGGTATTGATAATCTATAATAGGGAGGAGGAGGAACAATTTCAAAACCTCTCTCTACTCAGTTCTCTCGCAGGCCCACGTGTGAAATCCATACAGTATATGGAAATATACAGTATTAGCTTGAATGGACACTATGTGCTCATCATGATCCCCACACGGACATTTCAATATATTTAACTTCACGTAAAATATATTTCAAATACATGTACATTTGCATTTTTGCTCAAGTGCATGTAATGCCTGACAATTCCAGAAATGCATGGCTATGACATCTAGGGTTCTATTTTAACAAACCTAACGCAATGGTAAATCTAAGCACAGGTGGAAGCACAATAGGTTCAGGGGAGTGTAAAAAATATTTTTGCTATTTTCACTATCCCAATTATCGGCACACTTGCTGGTGTTGGTGCAGAAGGGCTGAGTTTTGATGAATAAACAAGTTGTGGGTGTGTCAAGTCTTGGCCCCTCACTGGCCAATCAGAACATGCTTCATGGCAAAATATGTGCTTGCTTTAAGTTGTGCATTTATGGTATTTTATGTATTTCCTTGGAATCAACTCCAATGTTAGTCTGTTATAGTTTGTTAAATTATTTTCATTTTTAACTAGGTAAGCCAGTTAAGAACACATTTTTATTTACAATGGCTGCCTACACCGGCCAAACCTGGACGACACCGGGCCAATTGTTTCGCCGCCCTACAGAACTTCTAATCATTGCCGGTTGTGATACAGCCTGGATTTGAACTAGGGTGTCTGTAGTGACGCTAGCACTGAAATGCAGTGCCTTAAACCGTTGCGCCACTCAGGAGCCCAGAGTGAATGGAAACGGCTTACAGACACTAAATAACAAAATGAAGACCTATCTTTGTTAAATACGTTCACTTGAACCCATTTGCAATTCATATTGTTCTAAGTAATTGCATAGCCTCAATAGCATTCACACTGATATAGGGGCTAGGCCAGTGGTTCTTAACCTGGGTTCGATCGAACCCCAGGGGTTTGGTGAGTCAGTCTCAGGGGTTCGGCGGAGGTCAAGACACACTTCCAATTCATATGATTCGTGATGACACGCTCCGCTTGGCCATCATTGGCTGCATGTGATCACGCTACATCGCTAGGCCTATCTGTGCTGCAGGGAATTTGGTGCGCTCAGTAGTCGACTTGTGACTGTCGTGATGGTACGTCTTGTGATTTCTTTCTTAATATTTTAATCCCTTCATACTTACTATGTCGAGCAAAAAAAGAAAGTGGTCGGACGAATATGTACAATATGGATTCACATGTATAACGGAACGTGATGGGAGTCAGTGTCCTAACTGCATGATTTGCAATGCCAAGTTGAGCAATTCTAGTCTAGCACCGGCAAAACTAAGAGAACACTTCCTTAAGCTGCATGGAGATGGAAAATACAAGAACACAACACTCGCTGAATTCAAGGTGAAGAGAGCCAAATTCGATGAAAAGGCTACTCTGCTTGTTCTCGGCTTTGTACCCATCAACAAATCGATCCTCACAGCATCGTACGAAGTTGCTTACCTGATCGAAAAGCAGGGCAAACCACACACCATTGGTGAAACACTCATAAAACCAGCTGTGTTGAAGATGGCGAATATCATGCTGGGAAAAGAGGCTGAAGTTAAGTTATCCCAAATTCCTCTTTCAAATGACACCATCAGCGACAGAATAGAGGACATGAGCAACGACATCTTGGCTCAAGTAGTTGCAGATCTGATTTCAAGCCCGGCAAAATTCAGCCTTCAACTGGACGAGACCACAGACGTTTCCAATCTAAGCCAGCTTGCTGTATTCGTGCGCTATGTGAAAGACGACGTGATAAAGGACGATTTTTTATTTTGTAAGCCTCTTACAACAACAACTAAGGCAGCCGATGTGAAGAAACTTGTGGATGAATTCTTCAAAGACAACAATCTTTCGTGGGATATGGTTTCTGCAGTTTGTTCGGACGGAGCTCCAGTCATGCTGGGAAGAAAGTCTGGTTTTGGTGCGCTAGTGAAAGCCGATGCACCACACATCATTGTTACGCATTGTATTCTGCACAGGCATGCGTTGGCAACAAAAACCTTGCCTCCAAAACTGGCAGAAGTATTACAAATTGTAGTGGAATGCGTGAACTATGTGCGAACTAGTGCTCTGCGGCATTGCATCTTCAGTGAGCTGTGTAAAGAAATGGGCTCTGAATTCGAGGTACTTCTGTACCATTCTAACGTTCGGTGGTTATCCCGGGGACAGGTGCTGAATCGTGTTTTTGCCATGCGTGTGGAATTAGCCCTGTTTTTGCAAGAGCACCAACATTGCCATGCAGATTGCTTCAAAAATGAATTCTCATTTTAGCGTACATGGCCGATATCTTCGCAGCTCTCAATCATCTCAATCAAAAGATGCAGGGCGGTGGAGTCAACATCATCGAAGCAAAGGAAAACCTGAAGGCTTTTCAAAAAAGGCTACCGTTATGGAAACGACGAACAGAGAACAATAACTTCGCAAACTTTCCCCTGCTGGACGACTGTGTAAGTTAGATCGAAGATGTATCTGGAATCGGAGACATTTCTGTACCCGCGGAACTGAAGCAAGCAATTGCCACGCACTTAGATTTTGATGATTTTGTTCTTTGAACACAGTGATGTTGATGCATGTTGGTTCATTTTGTGCACCAGTCAAATATATACCTGTTTTGAATTTGAAAAAATCATTTTATTTTTCCAATTATGAAGGGTTCGGTGAATGCGCATATGAAACTGGTGGGGTTCAGTACCTCCAACAAGGTTAAGAACCACTTGGCTAGGCCTACTGTAAATTACATTATGGCTCAGCATGGGCATGCCAAACATTTTCAATAAGCAAGATTAAATTCATAATTGATAAGGCCTAAAGCGGGAACTGTAAGAACCGACGCTGGAGTTGAGAAGCAGGTACAGAGAGTGAACATTTAATTTTGCACAGACGTGGAACAGGACAGGAACAGGGTCAGAACCAGGTAACACAATGACATATGACAATTAATGCAGAAGCGGGGAACAGACAGATATAGGGGAGGTAATGACACAGGTGATTGAGTCCAGGTGAGTCCAAATGATCGCTGATGCGCATGACGAGGGAAGCAGGTGTGCGTAATGATGGTGGCAGGAGTGCATAATGCTGGGGAGCCTGGGGCTGTCGAACGCCAGAGGGGTATAGCGGGAGCAGGCGTGACAGGAACAAATAATAATAACTTATTAACAAAACATCAACTTATTTGAAATAGGCTATGTCACACTTACAGGCACCATCATTTCTCCCTGTTGCCATATAATATTAAAACAACGAAGAGGATGGAGGGTTTTACACCTGCAC
This sequence comes from Oncorhynchus clarkii lewisi, assembly GCF_045791955.1. Lineage (NCBI taxonomy): Eukaryota > Metazoa > Chordata > Actinopteri > Salmoniformes > Salmonidae > Oncorhynchus > Oncorhynchus clarkii. Next base: position 33,212,567 of record NC_092156.1, read on the forward strand.
CATGCTTCTACACCTGCATTGCTTGCTGTGTGGGGTTTTAGGCTGGGTTTCTTTACAGCACTTTGAGATATCAGTTGATGTACGAAGGACTATATAAATACATTTGATTTGATTTTACGGCTCATTCAAACTTTTCATTGTAGCTGGACAAAGATCCAATATACCGTGCATACAGAAAATATTCAGACCCCTTGACCTTTTAAAGATTTTTTTTAACGTTACAGCCTTATTCTAAAATTGATTAAATTAAAATGAAAAAAAAAAAAACGTATTTACGTAACTATTCAGACCCTTTGCTACGTGACTCGAAAATGAGCTCAGGTGCATCCTGTTCCCGTTGATCATCCTTGAGATGTTTCTACAACTTGATTGGAGTCCACCTGTGGTAAATTCAATTGGTTGGACATGATTTGGAAAGGCACACACCTGTCTATATAAGGTCCCATAGTTGACAGTGCATGTCTGAGCAAAAACCAAGCCATGAGGTTGAAGGAATTGTCCGTAGCAGACAGGATTGTGTCGAGGCACAGATCTGGTGAAGGGTAGAAAAACATTTCTGCAGCATTGGAGGTCCCCAAGAACACAGTTGCCTCGAGAGTTGGACTAGTAACCAGAAGGTTGCAAGTTCAAATCCCCGAGCTGACAAGGTACAAATCTGTCGTTCTGCCCCTGTACAGGCAGTTAACCCACTGTTCCTAGGCCGTCATTGAAAATAAGAATTTGTTCTTAACTGACTTGCCTAGTTAAATAAAGGTAAAATAAAATAAATAAATACTTAAATGGAAGAGGTTTGGAACCACCAAGACTCTTCCTAGAGCTGGCTGGCCGGCCAGCCAAACTGACCAATCAGGGGAGAAGGGCCTTGGTCAGGGAGGTGACCAAGAATCTGATGGTCACTCTGACCAAGCTCCAGAGAACTTTCCAGAAGGACAACCATCTCTGCAGCACTCCACCAATCAGACTTTTATGTTAGAGTGGCCAGACGGAAGCCACTCCTCAGTAAAAAAGTAGCCCACTTGGAGTTTGTCAAAAGGCACCTAAAGGACTCTCAGACCATGAGATTCTCTGGTCTGATGAAACCGAGATTGAACTCTTTGTCACGTCTGGAGGAAACCTGACACCATCCCTACGGTGAAGTATGACGGTGGCAGCATCAGGCTGTGGGGATGTTTTTCAGCGGCAGAGACTGGGAGACTAGTCAGGATTGAGGGAAAGATGAACAGAGCAAATTACAGAGATACTTGATGAAAACCTGCTCCAGAACGCTCAGGACCTCGGATTAGTTCGCCTTCCAACAGGACAAAGACCCTAAGTACACAGCCAAGACAACTCAGGAGTGGCTTCGGGACTGAATGTCTTTCAGTGGCACCGCCAGACCCGGACTTGAACCTGATCTAACATCTCTGGAGAGACCTGCAAATAGCTGTGCAGCAACGCTCCGCTTCCAACCTGACAGCGCTTGAGAGGATCTGCAGAGGATGGGAGAAACTCCCCAAATACAGGTGTGCCAAGCTTCATACCCAAGACTTGAGGCTGTAATCGCTGCCAAAGGTGTTTCAACAAAGTACTGAGTAAAGGGTCTGAATACTTATGTAAATGTTACACTTCAGTTTTTTATGTTTAATAAATGTGAAGAAAAAAAAATCTAAAAACCTGTTTTTGCTTTGTCATTATGGAATATAGTGTGTAGATTGAGGAAAACAAACAATTTAAGTCATTTTAGAATAAGGCTGTAACGTAACAAAATGTGGGAAAAGTGAAGGGGTCTGAAAACGTTCTGAATGCACTGTAAATGCATTTAAATGCATTTAAAAGTTTAGCTTGTACACTACCAGTTCTGTAGTCTTAATGAGACTGACATACACAAAGTGTACAAAATATTGGGGATACCTTCCTAATATTGAGTTGCACCCCCTTTTTGCCCTCAGAACAGCCTCAATTTCTTGGGGCATGGACTCTACGAGGTGTCGAAAGCGTTCCAAAGGGATGCTGGCCCATGTTGACTCCAATGCTTCCAACAGTACTGTCAAGTTGGCTGGATGTCCTTTATGTGGTAGACCGTTCTTGATACACACAGTACCAAGTCCTGGAACCACTGTACTAGAAGAAAAACCTTTAGCTCTAATCCACCTCCCATCTACTAGAATAAACACCTTTAGCTCTAATCCACCTCCCATCTACTAGAACATACACCTTTAGCTCTAACCCACCTCCCATCTACTAGACCACCTTGAGCTCTATCCCACCTCCATCTACTAGAAGAAACACCTTTAGCTCTAACCCACCTCCCATCTACTAGATAGAAACACCTTTAGCTCTAACCCACCTCCCATCTACTAGAAGAAACACCTTTAGCTCTAACCCACCTCCCATCTACTAGAAGAAACACCTTTAGCTCTAACCCACCTCCCATCTACTAGAAGAAACACCTTTAGCCCTAACCCACCTCCCATCTACTAGAAGAAACACCTTTAGCTCTAACCCACCTCCCATCTACTAGAAGAAACACCTTTAGCTCTAACCCACCTCCCATCTACTAGAAGAAACACCTTTAGCCCTAACCCACCTCCCATCTACTAGAAGAAACACCTTTAGCTCTAACCCACCTCCCATCTACTAGAAGAAACACCTTTAGCTCTAACCCACCTCCCATCTACTAGAAGAAACACCTTTAGCGCTAACCCATCTCCTATATTGTCTCCTTCTCCACTTCTCTCCAGATGGCACGCCCAAGATCATCTCCTCCTTCAGTGAGAAAGTGTTTGGAACCAACGAGTTTGTTTCACTGTTCTGCACGGTGAAAGGCACTCCGGAGCCCAGGGTGACGTGGACGCTGGATGACGAGCCGGTGATCAGGGACTCCCGCCACCGCATCGGCCACTACACCAGCCAGGAGGGCCATGTGGTCAGCCACCTGAACATAAGCCAGACCACGGGGCCGGACGGGGGTGTCTACCGGTGCATCTGCAACAATTCGGCCGGGGCGGTCTCCTACCAGGCGCGAATAAACGTAAGAGGTGCTTGTCAGATCAGCTCCTCCAAAACAATTACATTTTACACATGTTTATGAATTAATTTGTTGTTGTTTTTCCTGATCCATGTTTTTTTTGCTAAGCTCCTTTGAGTGTGCCAGAATAACCTCTTTCCAGGGTCTCTATGTTGGTTGTGTGTGTGTTTTCTGTGTGTGCTGTGTTAGTTGTGCACCATTTGCTTATTTCTTTCCTTCTTGTATTGTTTACGTATGTCATCACAAAGAGGTTTACGTGTGTCTGCGTTTGTGTACTTGTGTGTCTTTGTCTGGGTGTGTGTTTATGTGTGTTCTATCTGGTCTGTTTTCCCCATCTGTCGTCCTGTCTGTGTCGATGTGGGTCTCTTTGTGTCAACTAGTTCCTCTGTCTTTTCCCCTTTTGCTTTCATTTCCTATTCAGAACATGGCAAATTATCCTAGGGGCTCGTATAGTGCTGCGATCATCACTCTCTGCTGTCAGGGCATTAGAGACGTTACCGCTATCTAACACCCGCTGATGGCTTGATATTGGGACACCATTAAGTTGATTTACACTTGCACTAGCATATGACTGAGGAGCAATCTACACTCAGCAGGGAGGTGCCAAGCAGCTTTAAAGCCAGCTACTGTAGGACTGACTGTCACCATGGTTTCTGGGGGTCTATCTAGAGACTCCAGGCCCTCCATCCTCTACTTAATGCTAATTCCTAACAGAGGAGGATAGGCCTATGGCCTGTGTTACGGATTGAATAACTCCTTTTGATGGTTTGCCCCATGGAAAGTTGTCACAATACCAGTATCGCGATATTCAGAGGCATCGTGGCAAGGAAACAAAACATGAAGGAAAACAGTCTTAATGTTGGAAACAAGCAACCTTATGTTGTCAACTAGAATCATGTTTCTTTTCCAGGCTATAGCACACACTATTTTACATAGAGTAGGGTTTTTAAAGGACCAAAGAGTTTAGTCTGCTTTGTGTTTTCCTTTTTGCCATGGAAAATCAGTTTTCAATTTGTTTAATTTTACCTTTATTTAACTAGGCAAGTCAGTTTAGAACAAATTCTTATAATTATTAGGTATCCTAGTAACTCGATACTGGTATCATGACAACCCTACTGGAAATCACCATGTTGCAGCTTTAGCTTGGGCTTAGTGAAGGGATGTTAAAGTCTCCAGGTCAGTAGGCTAGCTAGCCTAGCGCAGAGCACAGCACGGAATGCAGCCAAGCATAGAAGATAAATCTCCACAGGTGCCATTGTGGAGATAGTGTAATGACTGTTTCTCGCATCGTTGGCTCCTTGATCGTGCTAAAGAGAGTAGCAGCGTGGATTCCTGTGCAATGCACTAGAGGTGCACACCACCACATAGTTAAACTGTCTTATATTCGACAGTGCCTTCAAAGTATTCACACCACTTGACATTTTCCACATTTTGTTGTGTTACAGCCTTAATTTAAAATGGATTACATTGTTGTTGTTTTTGCCTACCCACAATACCCCATAATGTCAATGTGGAATTATGTTTTAAAAATGTATACAAATTGATAAAAAATGAAGAGCTGAAATGTCTTGAGTCAATAAGTATTCTATCCATTTGTTACGGCAAGCCTAAACAAGTTCAGGAGTAATAATTTGCTAAACAAGTCACAAAACAAGTTGCATGGACTCACTCTGTGTACAATAATAGTATTTAACATGATTTTTGAATGACGACCTCATCTCTATACCCCACACATACACTAATTGAGCAGATTTAACCACAAAGACCAGGGACGATTTATAATGCTTCATAAAGAAGGGCGGGCACCTATTGGCAGGTGGGTAAAATACAAAAAACAGACATTGAATATCCATTTGAGCATGCGGAAGTTATGAATTACTCTTTGGATGGTGTATCAATACACCCAATCACTACAAAGGTGCAGGTGTCCTTCCGAACTCATTTGCTGGCAGTAGCAGTGCGTGGGTAAAATAACTGGGAAAACCAAGCCGAAAAACAGTGGCCATATTACAACCAGTCTTGTGATAATTGTGTTTTTTGCACTATGAACTTGTTAGTTCAAATGTCTTGCCACTGTGATATATAGGCTTAAGGCCAAGAAAATAAGACACAGTGGCAGAATAAATTCAATCACACCTTTGTTTCATCACAAAACTGGAGAGTAACATCTGTCCGGTGGAGTCAGCAAAGGATATTGCATGTAACAAACAGTTACATTAACTACAGCATGGCCAATTAATTTAATGTTTCCGAACTTTTCAGACTACTAACCCACTATTGATTTAGAACACTGGAGAGTTTCCGCAAGTCGCATGAAAACAGGAGCTGCCTCCACTATTCCGGCACCATTTCAACTTCAACATTTCAACATCATCAAATCACCTCTGCTTAGTCTAATACAGTGACAACTAAAATATTCCAAAAACAATTTAGTCCAATCAATGTAAGCTAAATATCATGTGGCTGTCTATAGTACTGATTTGTGTTTGTTTGTGTGTGTGTCTGCATGTAGAAGAAACTTGTTGACTCACCCTACTTGTAGAGAAACGCCAATGCCATCCTCTTCTCTTTCATGTTGCATTAAAGGTGGACTCTGGCGTACAGTACACGCTTTTAGTTTTTGTTGTCTTAGGCTACCTGGTTAAAATGCTTGCTCGCTAGCAAAACTTCCTTTCATGGGCAACAATTAGCCAGTTAGTTAACATTAGCCTACTACATCTAGCTACATATTGAACTTCCATCCTCTCAGGCCAGAGGCACCATGTATGAATTTACAGTTGGATCAGAATCATCGTTATAATACTTGGCCAGTACAGAGAATTAAGTAAAACCTCAAGTCCCCAAATTCCTATTTCCATCCATGGCTAATTTAGGAAAGGGACAATTTTAGCTAGCTGGCTAACTAGCCACCGGAGGACAACAACACAATGAGATGCAACAATTCAAGTTTATTTCTGTCAAATTACTTTTGGCTTGATGTGATGTGATTGTTGTGAAGGCAAATCCAAGCTGGTTTCCATTGACACTTTTTTTTTTTTGGTGCGCCAGGACCATTCAGTTGAGCTCAATCAGTTTAGTGCTACGCTGATTGGCTGTTATTGTATTTTTTTATGATGGGAGGCCAAATGGTTGATGGCTTCCCTTGCATTCAATACTACAGGTGGCAACAATATCATATTATTTTTGACCATACAGCATCAGAAAGATGGGCTATGCCTCCCGAGTAGCGCAGCAGTCTAAGGCACTGCATCACAGTGTCACGGCGTCACTACATCCTGGTGTTCGATCACAGGCTGTGTCACATCCGGTCTTGACCGGGACTCCCATAGGGCAGTTCACAATTGGCCCAGCCTCATCCAGGTTAGGGGAAGGTTCGGCTGGGGGGGCTTTACTTAGCTCATCGCGCTCTAGCGACTCCTTGTGGCGGGCTGGGCGCCTGCAGGCTGACTACGGTTGTAACTGTGTTTCCTCCGACACGTTGATGCAGCAGGCTTCCGGGTTAAGCGAGCAGGTGTTAAGAAGCATGGCTTAGCAAGTCATGTTTCATTTGCCTCTCCTGAGCGCATTGGGGAGTTGCAAGGATGAGACAAGATTGTAATTGGATATCACGGAATTGGGGAGAAATTGGGGAGAATTTATTTATTTATTTCAAAAGCTTGAAGACTTTTGAAAATAATAATGGGCAAATGTTGCACAATCCAGGTTTGGAAAGCTCTTTGAGACTTAGCCAAAAATACTCACAGCTGTAATCATTTGCGAAGGTGACTCTAACATGTATTGACTCTTGAATACTTATCTAATCAAGATATATAAGTGTATGATTTTCATAAATGTTTTACAAATGTTAGAATTTCTAGATCGTTAAGAAAAAATGACAATTAAATCCATTTTAATCCCACTTTGTAACAACAAAATGTGGAAAAAGTCAAGAGGTGTAAATACTTTCTGAAGGCACTGTATCGAGCTACAGTATCCAACTGTAGATTAGTACAGTGTTTCCCCACCCTGGTCCTCGAGTACCCCTAACAGTTTTACAATTTTATTGAAAAGCTGGACAAGTACACCTGATTCAACTTGTCAACTAATCATCAGGTCCTCATTGAGCTGATTGAAGTGTTTGTCCAGGGCTACAACAAAAATGTGTGCTGTTGCGGGTACTGGAAGACCAGGGTTGGGAAACACTGATCTACAGTATGTCAAATATACTTATAGTCAGTCAGTATCCCTGATAGGGGCTGTATTATGGAGTCATATTTGTTATATATGCTGTGGGTTTTCCAGCAGTGTGAAAGAGAGAGCAGGGGGAACATGAGTAATAGTTTTGATAATAGGTTCATGAGTGGGAACATTGTCTAATGCTTGTCAAACGCAATCATGGCTGGCGTCTAGCAGGTGCTAGAACAGTATAATAATATTCACTTCACCTCAGAGAGATTAAAATTGGAAGGTAGGTAAACCCCCTCTGGAACACTTAGCTATGGATAGGTCCCAGGACGAGGCGATTTTATATTGCTATTATTCCATAAGACTATTATAGGAAATAAATGGAAAGCATTTACATAAATGAGCACTGCTTTATAATAGAGAAGTATTTATTTTTGTAAATAGTTTTTTTAATGTACATTCTTGCCCTTTATTTACTAATTACAGGGAAAAGAGGTGTTTATATTATACTAATCTATTATCCACAGTAAGATATTGTTTTAATATGTCAAAATCCCCAGTAAATGTTTCCTTTGTCTTTCAGAATGAATCACTGTCTGTATCCATGGTTTTTGACACATCAACACCTCACACTTCTAAAGTTTCACATTTCTTAGCCTCAAAATCATTTTAAGAGAGGTATTTCTCTTCTGTCTCCTTTAAGGGCCTGCCAGCATACGACCAATGAAAAATCTCACTGCCATTGCTGGGCGGGACATGTATATCCACTGCCGCGTCATTGGCTACCCGTACTACTCCATCAAGTGGCACAAGGATGCCAACCTGCTCCCCTATAACCACCGGCAGCGGGCATTTGAGAACAATGGCACGCTAAAGCTGTATGATGTACAGAAGGATGTGGATGAGGGAGAGTACACGTGTAGCGTGCTGGTCTCACCTTCTCTCTCCACCAGCCAAAGTGTGCACATCAGTGTGAAAGGTACAGTACGCACTCAAACCTGGTCTCACTCTGCCAGACTCAGTTAATAAACATATAACGTAGGGCTCCACGACCTAGAGCTACAGTACCAGTCAAAAGTTTGGACACACCTACTCATTCCATTGTTTTAATAAATGTATACTATTTACTACATCGTAGAAAAATAGTGAAGACATCAAACTATGAAATAACACTGTATATTTTATATTTGAAATTCTTCAAAGTAGCCACCCTTTGCCTTGATGTCAGCTTTGCACACTCATGGCATTCTCTCAACCAACTTCATGAGGTAGTCACCTGGAATGCATTTCAATTAACAGGTGTGCCTTGCGTTTCAGTTGTGTTGTGACATGGTAGTGGTGGTATACAGAAGATAGCCCTATTTGGAAGAAGACGAAGTTCATATTATGGCCAGAACAGCTCAAATAAGCAAAGAGAAATGACAGTCCGTCATTTCTTTAAGACATGAATGTCAGTCAATCCGGACAATTTGCAGTGCAGTTGCAAAAACCATCAAGCGCTCTGATGAAACTGGCTTTCATGAGGACCGCCACAGGAAAGGAAGACCCAGAGTTACCTCTGCTGCAGAGGATAAGTTCATTAGAGTTAACTGCACCTCAGATTGCAGGCCAAATAAATGCTTCACAGAGTTCAAGTAACAGACACATCTCAACATCTACTGTTCAGAAGAGACTGCGTGAATCAGGCCTTCATGGTCAAATTGCTGCAAGGAGAGTGCTACTAAAGGATACCAATAAGAAGAAGAGACTCGCATGGGCCAAGCTCCTGAGTGGCACAGCGGTCTAAGGCACTGCTTTTCAGTGCTAGAGGCGTCACTACAGACCCTGGTTTGATCCTGGACTGTGTCACATCTGGCTGTGATCGGGAGTCCCATAGGCTGGTGCACAATTGGTCCAGCACCGTCTGGGTTAGGGGAGGGTTTGGCCGGGGTAAGCTGTCATTGTAAAATAAGAATCTGTTCTTAAAAAAAAACAGGAAATCTGTCCTTTGGTCGGATGAGTGCAAATTTGAGATTTGTCGTGTTTTTGTGAGACACAGAGTAAGTGAACGGATGATGTCCATATGTGTGGTTCCCACTGTGAAGCATGGAGGAAAAGGTATGATGGTGTCACAGTGCTGGTGACACTGGTGATTTACACGTTAACGAGTGTGCAAGGCAGGGGGAATCACACTGGCTACAGTCCTAGACAAAGCTGGGAACACTGTCATTCCCACTCTGCCTAATTTGCCTCTTGGCTGCTTAGCATTCCGAGGTTGAGGAGAGGAGAGGGAATCCCCAGGAGCCCATTATGCCTACTTTGTTGTGAATTAAATAAGCGCTGAAGTGCTGCTTATTCCAATGTTATTTTAAATCATTAATTCTCCAAAGCATCTGTTTCTCACAATGTCTACAGTGTCCCCAGAGAGGGAGAGGGAGAGCACATCCATGCTCATGCAGTCAGGCCTATTCGTGTTATTTCAGTGAGAATTCTGCCTCCCCACAATGGGAAGTATAATCAGTTTCTCTCTCTCTCACTTGCATCTCCACTGTGTTAAAACATGCTATTAATAAGGTGATGGACTGAATGGGATGATGGTTGATTAGTGACATCTTTTCACAGGGGTTTCACAGGATGGTACCTGCTAAACTTACAATGGTGCATAAATAGAACTAACTGAGTTGAATCCTTGCTTTTAGAGACATAAATAAATATGCTTGCCTTAACACAACCCCTCTCTTTCTCCCGTAGTTCCTCCCACCATCCATCCCTTCGAGTTCCCTCGTTTCTCCATCGGCCAGCGTGTGTTCATTCCGTGTGTGGTGATGTCAGGTGACCAGCCTGTCTTCATCACATGGCAGAAGGACGGTCAGCCAATCCCGGCCAGTCTGAGTGTAACCATTGACAACATAGACTTCACCAGCTCCCTGCGTATCTCCAACCTCTCTCTCCTGCACAATGGCAACTACACCTGCATTGCACGCAACCAGGCCGCCATCGTGGAACACCAAAGTCAGCTAATTGTCAGGGGTGAGTGAGGAGGGGAGGGAGAAAGGGGGAAGGTGGGGTGGGCGGGGTGGAGAAGGGTGAATAGGGGAGAGAGGGAGGGTGGGGATTGGGATGGGGAAAAGGGGCGAGAGGGCTTGACCCTACTCAAAGATATGAGTCTAGAAGGTATTTGGCAGTTTTGCAAGTATTTTGCTAGATACAACTCTCTTCATATGTTCCCCTACAGTTGGAGTGAATCCAAATCAACCTACCACTAGGCCTATACAGTATGTTGGGTATAGCACAGGAAAACCTGGCAAAATTATATGCTTAAGCAAAATATTACCATAACATGCTGACCAGACTGCACGAACGTGTGCGAACGAGTGCGTCCACGTGCGCTATCTCACGCAAGTTGATTTTGTCCACCCACACCAGTAGCGATCAGGACACGCAGGTTGAAATATCAAAACAAGCTCTGAACCAATTATATTAATTTGCTGTTGCTAGCTAATTTGTCCTGGGATATAAACATTGGGTTGTTATTTTACCTGAAATTCACAAGGTCCTTTACTCAGACAATTAATCCACAGATAAAACAGTAAAACCACATTTGTTTCTAGTCATCTCTCCTCCTTCCTTCAAGCTGCTTCTTCTTCTTTGGACTTCATATGGCGGTTGGCAAACTACTTTAAGGTGCGTTACCACAACTGACTGGAGGGTGGACCTCAGTTAATATTTTAATCACCCATGTGGGTATATGCTCCTAAAAATCTATGAGGAGACGGCATTGGGTGTATGCTCCTAAAAAACAATGAGGATATTGAATAGAATGTAATAGAATAGAATACAACTTTATTGTCCATCCAGGATGGACATTTTTCTTCGACATCACCTTCATTAAAATAATCACATACATTCTCACAACATACACATTTAAACCATAAAAGACAGTAATACATTCATGCACTAGATACAGTCGAAGTCGGAAGTTTACATCAACTTAGGTTGTCATTAAACTTGTTTTTCAACCACTCCAAACATTTCTTGTTAACAAACTATAGTTTTGGCAAGTCAGTTAGGACGTTTACTTTGTGCATGATACAAGTAATATTTCCAACAATTGTTTACAGACAGATTATTTCACTTCCCATTCATTCACGGTATCACAATTCCAGTGGGTCAGAAGTTTACATACACTAAGTTGACTGTGCCTTTAAACAGCTTAGAAAATTCCAGAAAATGATGTCATGGCTTTAGAAGCTTCTGATAGGCTAATTGACATCATTTGAGTCAATTGGAGGTGTACCTGTGGATGTATTTCAAGGCCTACCTTCAAACTCAGTGCCTCTTTGCTTGACATCATGGGAAAATCAAAAGAAATCAGCCAAGACTTCAAAAAACTAAAACGGTATACCTCCACAAGTCTGGTTCATCCTTGAGAGCAATTTCCAAACGCCTGAAGGTACCACGTTCATCTGTACAAACAATTGTACGCAAGTATAAACACCATGGGACCACGCAGCCGTCATACCGCTCAGGAAGGAGACACGTTCTGTCTCCTAGAGATGAACGTACTTTGGTGCGAAAAGTGCAAATCAATCCCAGAACAAGAGCAAAGGACCTCATGAAGATGCTGGAGGAAACCGGTACAAAAGTATCTATATCCACAGTAAAACAAGTCCTATATCGACATAACCTGAAAGTCCGCTCAGCAAGGAAGAAGCCACTGCTCCAAAACCGCCATAAAAAGCCAGACTACGGTTTGCAACTGCACATGGGGACAAAGATCGTACTTTTTGGAGAAATGTCCTCTCGTCTGGTGAAACAAAAATGGAACTGTTTGGCCATAATGACCATCGTTATGTTTGGAGGAAAAAGGGGGAGGCTTGCAAGCCGAAGAACACCATCCCAACCGTGAAACACGGGGGTGGCAGCATCATGTTGTGGGGATGCTTTGCTGCAGGAGGGACTGGTGCACTTCACAAACTAGATGGCTTCATGAGGAAAGAAAATTACATAGATACATTGAAGCAACATCTCAAGACATCAGTCAGGAAGTTAAAGCTTGGTTGCAAATTGGTCTTGCAAATGGACAATGACCCCTAGCATACTTCCAAAGTTGTGGCAAAATGGCTTAAGGACAACAAAGTCAAGGTATTGGAGTGGCTGTCCCAAAGCCCTGACCTCATTCCTATAGAAAATGTGTGGGCAGAACTGAAAAAGCATGTGTGAGCAAGGAGGCCTACATACCTGACTCAGTTACACCAGCTCTGTCAGGAGGAATGGGCCAAAATTCACCCAACTTATTGTGGGAAGCTTGTGGAAGGCTACCTGAAACGTTTGACCCAAGTTAAACAATTTAAAGTCAATGCTACCAAATACTAATTGAGTGTATGTAAACTTCTGACCCACTGGGAATGTGATGAAAGACTTAAAAGCTCAAATAAATCATTCTTTCTACTAAGATTTTGACATTTCACATTCTTAAAATAAAGTGGGGATCCTAACTGACCTAAAACAGGGAATTTTTACTAGGATTACATTTCAGGAATTGTGAAAAACTGAGTTTAAATGTATTTGGCAAAGGTGTATGTAAACTCCCGACGTCAACTGTATACCGATACAATTTACTTTGCATTTAGTAGTCCAACAGCACAAGGAACGAATTCATGTTTGAACATGTTCTTCTTGGTCATGGGCATTCTGAAGTGCCGGCCAGAGGGAAGCCTCTCAATCTGAGGGTGTAGAGGGTCGGAGGGGTTACCAATGACAGCCAGTGCTTTCTTTTTGATTGCCTTGTGGAACAGAATATTCAAATGTGCCTGTGGTCGACCAATTACTATGCTGGCTGTGTTTACTATTCTGGTCAGTTTGTTTTTGCTCCTCATGCTCAGATTACCAGACTGTCATATTGAACGTGAGGATGCTCTCCACCAAGATGCTGTACACCCTCTCCAGAACATCCTGGCTGACCCCAAACACCTTTAAGGCAGGACTTGCAGCACGTTAAGCATCAGAAATAGAACCAAATTCTATTTTAGCACCAGGCTACGCTGATGCGCATGAGCAGTGTGGGTGCAATGATTGAATAACATGTATGTGATAATTTTGCAACACTCGAGCACGCAACGCTTTTGCTCTGGTCAGCATGTAATCCCAATAGCAGCGATTACCGTAATTGTATTTTAATGTTGTGATGTGAGATGCCACTTATTCCACTACTGAAGGCTAATATGCATGGTTGGGGTTAATTCCATTTAAATTCCAGTCAATTCACAAAGGAAACTGAAATTCCAATTATCTTCGATGCTTTTCAATGTGGAACAAATTTGAATTTGAATATTGGTTACTTTATGAATTGACTGGAATTGAAATGGAATGGACCCCAACCCTGCTAATATGCTAATCTACGTTAGCATTGGCTCCTTTTGTTTTTCTTACACTTAGTGTGAAAATATATCATTTCTAATTTCCACTATTTAAGCCACAAGGTATTACAAACTCAAACTAAAACACCATAACAGTATAACCAGTGTTACTCCAGGCTGCATCACATCCGGCCGTGATTGGGAGTCCCATAGGGAGGTAGACAATTGGCCCAGCGTCATCCGGGTTTGCCCGGGGTAGGCCGTCATTGTAAATAAGAATTTGTTCTTAACTGACTTGCCTAGTTAAATAAAGGTATACAATAATCAATTACCTTTTTTCTGTTCCTCTCCTAACCAGTCCCTCCCAAATTTGTGGTGCAGCCCAAGGACCAGGATGGCATCTATGGGAAAGCTGTGATCCTCAACTGCTCTGCAGAGGGATACCCCGTCCCTACCATATTGTGGAAGTATTCCAAAGGTAAATAGCACCACAATATACACTGAGTGTACAAAACATTAGGAACACCTTCCTAATATTGATTTGCACTCCTTTTTGCCCTCAAAACAGCCTCAATTCGTCAGGGCATGGACTCTATAAGGTGTCAATGTGTACCATAGAGGCACATAAGTTAGTTAAAATAAAAATGAAAATAAATGGAGGAACTTATTCCAGAAAAATCTAATGTATATATATTATACAAGTAAAGCGAACTGGATGGAATATCGGAAAAAAATGCACGAAATCATTTTTTAATCTTCAACATAGAAATTCTACCAAAAAATATTGACTGGAACTTGTTACAAATGACGAAGTCACCCATGATTCATCAAACCATATTTTGAAAGAGGAAGCAAAGTACTTAAAGCATATGTTTCAGTTTCAGTCTCCTCCATCTCCACTAACCGAAGTTAATTGTATGGATTATTTTTCTATTAATAATGTACAATTAACAGCTGTGCAGAAAGACTCATGTGAAGGCCAAATTACAGAGGAGGAACGTCTTGATGCAATTAAAGCCTTTAAGTCCGGAAAATTCCAGGGCTCGATGGCATATCAGTGGAGGTATACAAAACATTTTTTGAAATACTCAGAGGACCGTTATTAGCATGTAGCACACCTATAAAAATGGTAGATTATCAGATACTCGACAAGAAGGCCTGATTTCATTATATATATATATATTTTACCTTTATTTAACTAGGCAAGTCCGTTAACAAATTCTTATTTTCAATGACAGCCTAGGAACAGTGGGTTAACTGCCTTGTTCAGAGGCAGAACAATAGATTTGTACCTTGTCAGCTCAGGGATTCAATCTCGCATCCTTTCAGTTACTAGTCTAACGCTCTAACCAATAGGCTACCTGCCGCTATTACTGAAACAGTATCCAAGTGGTAAATATGAAGACCCAGTCCATTGAAAAAAGTGGAGTCCCCTTCCACTTCAGTGTTGTGATGCAAAAATTCAAGCAAAATGCATAGAATTAAAAAGGTATTGTCGAATATTATTAATCCTATTCAGACAGGTTTTTTACATGGACGATATCTTGGAGATAATATAGGACAGATACTGGAAACAATAGAACACTATGAACATCTGGGAAATCAGGCCTGGTATTCATAGCTGACTTTGAAAAAGGCTTTTGATTAAGTACGACTGGAATTGATATATATATAAATGCCTGGAATATTTCAATTTTGGAGAATCTCATAAAATGGGTTAAAGTTATGTATAGTAACCCTATGTGTAAAATAGTAAATAATGGCTACTTCTCGGAAAGTTTTAAACTGTTAAGAGGAGTAAAACAAGGTTGTCCACTATCTGTGTATCTATTTATTATGGCCATGAAATGTTAGCTATTAAAATCAGATCCAACAATAATATCAAGGGGTTAGAAATCCAGAGCTTAAAAACTAAGAAGTCATTGTACACTGATAATTCATGTTTTCTTTTAAATCCACAACTTGGATCCCTCCACAGCCTCATAGAGGATGTAGATACTTTTTCTAACCTCTCTGGATTACAACCAAATTGTGTTCTATATTACATATGGGATCACAAAAAAAATACAACTTTTACATTACCGTGTAGTTTACCAATAAAATGGTCTGACGGTGATGTGGACATACTCGGTATACATATCCCGAAAGAAATGATTTCACTTCAATACATTTTAATAGAGAGTTAGCAAAAGGAGATTAGATCTTGCTACCATGGAAAGGTAAATATATATTTGTGGGAAAATCACCCTGATTAACTCTTTAGTCATATCCCAGTTTACATATTTGCTTATGGTCTTGCCTGTTTTTTTTCAATTATATGAGGAAAACATATTCAATTGTATTTGGAACAGCAAGCCAGACATAATTAAACGGGCCTATTTAAATAATGAATATGTATTCCGAGGGCAGAAATCATTAAATATTAAAGCATTAAACCTCTCACTAAAGACGTCAGTCATACAGAAGTTCTACTTAAAACTGGTTCTATAGCAGATGAGTAAAACTGTCTCACCTCATGTTCAAGAATGGCCCTTTCCCCTTATTCAGATTACAACCTCTCACTTTCGGTTATTTGAAAATGAAATCATCTCCAAAATATTTATATTTTTAAACAAGCCATAGAAAGGTTGCAATTTCAGTTGAATCCACCATAAGAGAAAGAACAAATAATACAACATAAATTGTGGTTAACGTCACTAGGGTAGGGGGGGCAGCATTCAGAATTCATTTGGATGAAAAGCGTGCCCAAATTAAACTGCCTGATACTCAGGCACAGAAGATAGGATATGCATATAATTAGTAGATTTGGATAGAAAACAATCTAAAGTTTCCAAAACTGTTAAAATAATGTCTGTGAGTATAACAGAACTGATATGGCAGGCGAAAACCTGAGGAAAATCCAACCAGGAAGTACTATTATTTTGAAAGGCTGTTTTTCCATTGAAAGCCTATCCATCATACAAAGACTTAGGACCCAGTTCACGAGTTCTATGGCCTCCTCTACATGTGGCCAGTCTTTAGGCATTGTTTCAGGCTTTTGCTCTTAAAAATTAGGGAAATACAGCACTTTCAATCAGTGGCCAGTGGAAATTTCCATTCATCAGCCATGCGCCTGATCGGCAACGCGCCTTTCTTGTTTCTCCTTTCCTATTGACAAAGCTTTTGTCCGGTTGAAATATTATTTTTGACAAAAACAACCGGAGGTTTGATTTTAAACATCGTGTGGCATGTTTCTACTAACTTTTATTGTACCTTTTAAAAACTTTTCGTCTGGACTTCTTAGTGCACGCGCCTTTAAAACCTCTTACTTCTACCCCCTCCTTTTTCGAACATTCTGTTAAAAATCGCGCAACTTTTTAGCGTCCTGCTACTCATGCCAGGAATATAGTATATGCATATGATTAGTATGTGTGGATAGAAAACACTCTGAAGTTTCTAAAACTGGTTAAATCACGGCTGTGACTATAACAGATCGTGTGTTTCATTGAAAAACGCAAGAAAAACTGCTCTCTGAAAGCTAAAAATAATTTCCATAAGTCACTTTCATGGGTTGTTAAAAGAGGACAAAATTTAATATCGACCTGCATGCAATTCATACAAATTCCACACGATGTCGCCATTGTCGTCATTTTCAATTGAATTTTTTGTTGGAAAATCCAACTATCTGGCTTCCGTTTCTTCCAGTCTCCACCAGGACGCTGTAAATGTGGACATTGGCAGCCT
This sequence comes from Oncorhynchus clarkii lewisi, assembly GCF_045791955.1. NCBI lineage: Eukaryota > Metazoa > Chordata > Actinopteri > Salmoniformes > Salmonidae > Oncorhynchus > Oncorhynchus clarkii. The sequence continues at coordinate 33,229,799 of NC_092156.1, forward strand.
TTGATTTGCAGACGAGGAGCTATTGAATATACATCGCCCTGTAATCATTTTGATAGATTATAAACGTTTACTAATACCTAAAGTTGGATTACAAAAGGATTTCGAAGTGTTTTGTGAAAGTTTATCGTCGACTTTTTTAATTTTAAAAAATGACGCAGCGTTTAAAAACGATGTTTTTTTCTGAATGACACAGCTTCCATAGAAAGCTATTTTGGGTATATATGGACCGATTTAAACGAAAAAAAAACCCAATAGTGATGTTTATGGGGCATATAGGAGTGCCAAGAAAGAAGCTCGTCAAAGGTACTGAATGTTTTATATTTTATTTCTGCGTTTTGTGCTGCGTCGGATAAGCAGAGTCTTTGTTTACGTCGCATTCAGGCATTTTGAGGTGGTGCATGCTATCAGATAATAGCTTCTCATGCTTTCGCCGAAAAGCATTTTAAAAATCTGACTTGTTGGCTAGGTTCACAACGAGTGTAGCTTTAATTCAATACCCTGCTTGTGAATTTTGATCAAGGTTTGAGATTTAACGAGTACATTTAGCATTTAGCGTAGCGCATTTGCATTTCCAGGTGCCTACTTGAGACATATGCGTCTCAAGTAGAATCAAGAAGTTAAGCATTCGGATTACTGGACAAAACGCACGAACAAAGCGGAGGTATTTGGTCATAAAGAGGGACATTATCGAACAAAACAAACATTTATTGTCTAACATGAAGACCTGGGAGTGCCACCAGATGAAGATCATCAAAGGTAGGTGATTCATTTTAATGCTATTTCTGACTTTTGTGACACTCTCCTTGGCTGGAAAATGGCTGTATGGGTTTCTGTGGCTAGGTGCAGACCTAACATAATTGCAGTGTGCTTTCTCCGTAAAGCCTTTTTGAAATCAGACACAGCGGTTGCATTAAGGAGAAGTTTATCTTTATTCGTATGTTAACACTTGTATCATTTATCAATGTTTATGATGAGTATTTCTGTAATTTGATGTGGCTCTCTGCACTTTCACCGGATGTTTGTTTGAGGCAATGCATTTCTGACCATAACGCGCCAATGTAAACTGAGACTTTTGGATATAAATATGAACTTTATCGAACAAAACATACATGTATTGTGTAACATGAAGTCCTATGAGTGCAATGTGATGAAGATCATCAAAGGTTAGTGATGAATTTTTATCTCTATTTCTGCTTTTTGTGACTCCTCTCTTTGGCTGGAAAATGGCTGTATGGTTTTCTGTGACTAGGTGCTGACCTAGCATGGTGTGCTTTCGCAGTAAAGCCTTTTTGTAATCGGACACTGTGGTTGGATTTACACGAAGTCTGTCTTTAAAATGGTGGATAATACTTGTATGTTTGAGAAATTTTAATTATGGGATTTCTGTTGTTTTGAATTTGGCGCCCTGCAATTTCACTGGCTGTTGTCGAGGTGGGACGCTAGCGTCTTGTACCAGAGAGGTTAAACTCAAATATAGTAATTGATTAAAAGAACATTATTTTTTAGAAATGTTATAGAATTTTATAGAATCTTTGCAAATGATATCTTAAGTAAACTCAGCAAAAAAAGAAACATCCTCTCACTGTTAACTGCGTTTATTTTCAGCAAACTTAACATGTTGTGGTATCCCAGGAGGTCTATCCCAGGGGAGGGTAATAGAGTACGTGAGGCGATGATGGCTCCCTCTGCTGGGAATACGGGAGTTGGGCACCCCGACATGGACAGCTCTAAGTGAAGGTAATTAGAGAAAAGTGCCAACCAGCAGTGGAGGCCAAATAAAAGAAGCACTGGGGCACACCGCGAGAGAGAACTGGGAGAGACCGACGCCAAGCCACAGTAGAGAAGAAGGACCGAGCCAAACCTAAGTGATTTTCTTTGTTATGTTTATTTTCTGTCTTAGTAAAGTTGTTTTTGCAGACTAAAACCTCCCTGTCTCTGTGTCAATCTCTGCATGCTCAACCCAACACTCCACGGTTTACCACAATGTGTAAATATTTGTATGAACATAACAAGATTCAACAACTGAGACATAAGCTGAACAAGTTCCACAGACATGTGGCTAACATAAATTGAATAATGTGTCCCTGATCAAAGGGGGGTTCATAATCAAAGTAACAGTCAGTATCTGGTGTGGCCATCAGTTGCATTAAGTACTGCAGTGCATCTCCTCCTCATGGACTGCACCAGATTTTCCAGTTCTTGCTGTGAGATGTGTCCCCACTCTTCCTCCAAGGCACCTGCAAGTTCCCGGACATTTCTGGGGCGACTGGCCCTAGCCCTCACCCTCCAATCCAACAGATCCCAGACGTGCTCAATGGGATTGAATTTCGGCTCTTTGCTGGCCATGGCAGAATACTGACATTCCTGTCTTGAAGGAAATCACACACAGAATGAGCAGTATGGCTGGTGGCATTGTCATGCTGAAGGGTCATGTCAGGATGGACCTGCAGGAAGGGTACCACATGAGGGAGGAGGATGTCTTCCTTGTAACACACAGCGTTGAGATTGCCTGCAATGACAACAAGCTCAGTCCGATGATGCTGTGACACACCGTCTCAGACCATGACGGACCATCCACCTCGTCCCGCTTAAGAGTACAGGCCGCGGTGAAACACTCATTCCTTCGACGATGAATGCGAATCTGACCATCACCCCTGGTGAGACAAAACTGCGACTCGTCAGTGAAGAGCACTTTTTGCTAGTCCTGTCTGGTCCAGCAGCGGTGGGTTTGTGCCCATAGGCGACGTTGTTGCCGGTGATGCCTGGTGAGAACCTACATGCCCTCAGTCCACACTCTTTGTCTATTGCGGACAGTCTGAGCACTGATGGAGGGATTGTGCGTTCCTGGCGTAACTCGGGCAGTTGTTGTTTCCATCCTGTACCTGTCCTGCAGGTGTGATGTTCGGATGTACCGATCCTGTGCAGGTGTTGTTACACGTGGTCTGGCACTGCGAGGACGATCAGCTGTCCTTCCTGTCTCCCTGTAGCGCTGTCTTATGCGTCTCACAGTACGGACATTGCAATTTATTGCCCTGGCCACATCTGCAGTCCTTATGCCTCCTTGCAGCATGCCTAAGGCATGTTCACGCAGATGATCAGGGACCCTGGGCATCTTTCTTTTGGTGTTTTTCAGAGTCAGTAGAAAGGCCTCTTTCTACAATTTTTATAACTGTGACCTTAATTGCCTACTGTAAGTTGTCTGTAAATTGTTAGTGTCTTAACGACCGTTCCACAGGTGCATGTTCATTAATTGTTTATGGATCAATGAACAAACATGGGAAACAGTGTTTTAACCCTTTACAATGAAGATCTGTGAAGTTATTTGGATTTTTACGAATTATCTTTGAAAGACAGGGTCCTGAAAAAGGGACGTTTCTTTTTTTGTTGCTGAGTTTAGCATTAGTGGAGTAATGTCAGACATGCAGCTAACAAAAATACAGTTCATTCTGAAAGTTTTCAAACCCCTTGACGTTTTCCACATTTTGTTACGTTACAGCCTTATTCTAAAATAGATTAAATAGTTTTTTTTCTCTCCTTAATCTACACACAATACCCCGTAATGACAAAGCACAAACAGGTTTTTAGAAATTCTTGCAAATGTATCATACAAAAATTGGAAATATCACATTTACATAAGAATACCTAGACCCTTTACTCAGTACTTTGTTGAAGCACCTTTGGCAGTGATTTCATCGTCGAGTCTTCTTGGGTTTGACGCTACAAGCTTGGCGCACCTGTATTTGTGGAGTTTCTCCCATTCTTCTCTGCAGATCCTCTTAAGCTCTGTCAGTTTAGATGGGGAGCGTCGCTGTACAGCTATTTTCAGGTCTCTCCAGAGATGTTCGATTGATGAAAGCTACAATCTATCTGCAATATTAAAGATGATCTACCCCCTAAATTTTTTTTAAAAGGGCCAATATGTGCCATTCACTCTCTGAACGGCACACATACACAATCCATGTTTCAATTGTCTCAAGGCTTAAAAATCCTTCTTTAACCTCTCCTCCTTCACCTGCACTGATTGAAGTGGATTGAACAAGTGACATCAATAAGGGGTCATAGTTTTCACCTGGATTCACCTGGCCAGTCTGTCATGGAAAGAGCAGGTGTTCCTAATGTTTTTGTACTCTCAGTGTACAAGGGTGGTGTTTAGTAGAGAGTAAATGTCTTGACATGGAGTGAAATGGTGTGGTACTGCCTGAACCTGTCCAATTAGAACACACATGTTCATTTTCCATTGCAAAACGTTTTGCTACAGTACAGTGTACCCTGCTGAACACATTCCAGCATTATTTAGAAGCTACTCTTCTTGCTTCTGACCACTATGATGATCTGTTTACACACTGGGTTCATGATTGAGGAGAACAGAATTATTTTGAAACTGTGCATCTTCCATTTCTACTCCTCTGACTATCTTGCTGAATTGCGTAAACACAACATTATGTGTTCTACGGAAAGCTTTTTTTTATTATAGATCATTCGTTTAGCCAACACAGAAAACACAGTGTCCACAGCCTTGAGGTTGAATGGTGAAAGTGCAGCACTGTACTGTAAGTCTAAACCAACAGTAAGAGAAAGGAAAGCAACAGCTTCTCACATTACGATAACAGAGTAAAAGGAAATGTACTCTGTTTGTTGATGCAAAACATCCATCCATTATGTAGCAATTTCTCTTAATTTGATCATAAACAATGCAAAGGGTGTTATTAAAACATCTTACACCTCCCCTTCCTCCTCTCCCTCCCTCCATCCACCCCTCCCTTTCTCTCTCTCCGTCCCCAGGTGCGGGGGTTCCCCAGTTCCAGCCTATAGCCCTGAACTCAGGCTTCCGTATCCAGGTGCTGGTCAATGGCTCTCTGCTAATCAAACACGTGCTGGAGGAGGACAGCGGCTACTACTTGTGTAAGGTCAGCAATGACGTGGGAGCTGACGTCAGCAAGTCCATGTACCTCAACGTCAAAAGTAAGTCACTTTATACATGGATCTCAGTGTCAAATGGAAGACCCCCTCTTTATCCTGGAATGTCTGTGTTCTCCAATGTCCATTTTTTTAAAGCTCAGTGTTAAAAGTAAGACCTCTCTTCTTGAAAGGATCATGTACTGCAACTTCAACAGAGAGACCCATGGGGAAGCAGTAGGCTATATGTTGGCCCCCATTAGAGACATTCATAGCAGTCATTTTGTGAAGTCTATTTGTTGTTGAGTAATGTTACTGTTCTGTGCTGGAGTGAGTGTCTCTGTGTTGGAATAAAGTGTTATAGGTGTCATGACGTTGGCCTGGGGGGTAGGTTTATGACAGTCATAAATACCTCTTTCCACCTTTTTCCTCTCTCTACCCTACTGAGGTTACATTTGCAAAACCCTTGGTTAACATAGAGATTCTGGGAACATCAGAAGGTGGGGGGGGGGGGGATTAACTATATTCTGGAAATGCGACCAATTGAACAAATGCGGTGGTACTTAATGAATATGATGTCAGTTCGGTTGTCATCTGAGACATTCTCATCAATGATAAGATGAGATAAACTCTACAGTGGAAAGTCTACACATCAGAGTTATCGGATTCACATGGAATTGTTGTTCAATTTACATGTTTGAATATGAAATTATTCGTGATGGGATGAAATGGGATTTTAGCTTCTAAAATGTGAGATTTGGGTTTTCATAAGACATGGCTCTGCTCAATCAGTGGCCCGCCTCTGTGAAGAGACTTGGGCTATAAAACATGCCCTCCTCTCCCTTTCCTATATAAGCCCTTGACGACAATATAACCTCATGTTCCGAGGATGTAGGACGACGGTCCTATGTCAGAATGGTTCAGATAATAACTACAGAACGAAGCCAACATCAGCGTGAGCTTTGGTTGCGAATGGTATGAACTTTGAACTCTTATTCACTACAGAAGTGATACCTCCTAGCCGTTGAGTTAGCAACAGCAGATGCGACGAGGGTTAGGAAGGAACAGACAGAGTATCCCGTCTATCACCCAACGACGTTACTACAACGTATCCAATTGACAACCAGAGACATTCTTCAAAGGACTCGGTTGGGCAACACGGCCTTCCATCTACCACCAACCTACCGAAGCACAGCTCAGAGTAAATATTTATTGCATTTTCCTTTTCCAAATGGGCGGTAATTTAGAATGCATCAGATACTGTATTTACGATAGCACAGCTTCTCCCTGTGTCCCTCAGTCTTCCCGCTCTTTCACTCAAACCCAGCCCTTTTCCTTTGTGTAACAAGCTGTCATATCTGTTCCGCCTGCTAGGGACGTTTTCCTTTATGACGTAATTTGTAATCAAGTTATGATTTAATTATGTGTATGTGTAATTCTGTGTGATTAGTTAGGTATTTAGTAAATAAATGATTAAACCCAATTTTGTTCTGCTGATTCAAATTGTTAGCCAGTGTTTGTGCAGATAACCAAGAATTTACAACTTTCAGATGAGACTGAATTAAGATGACTATTAATATTGACTGCTATTGATGTAAAATATTACTAGGTCTTTAAGAGTTTATTCGGAAGATAACAGCTCTATAAATATTATTTTGTGGTGCCCGACTCTCTAGTTAATTACATTGACATAATTCGCTCAATAAGGTGATATTAATTACGGAGAAATTATTTTATAGAATAGCATGTCATATCACTTAATCCGACATAGCCAAAGACACAACATAGGAATGTCAAAGATCCACATTTCAGCACTGTATGGATGGACAGCGGTTGTTAGCGGGTCATCTTTCCCTGTATTTACAGTGGGGTGATCCAGTAAAGTGCTGCGTGGTGGTGGTGGCGTTAACCTCTCTGAACCACCCATCTCGGATCCGGTATAATTGTCATCAGCAACGCTGAATAGCATAGCGCCACAGTCAAATAATATTACTAGAAAATATTCATATTTCTGAAATCACAAGTGCAATATTGCAAAACACAGCATAGCCTTTTGTTAATCCACCTGTCGTCTCAGATTTAGAAATTCTGCTTTACAGCGAAAGCAATACAAGCGTTTGTGTAAGTTTATCGATCGCTTGACAAAACAATAAGTACACTTAGCATCAGGTAACTTGGTCACGAAAATCAGAAAAGCAATCAAATTAATCGTTTACCTTTTGATGAACTTCGGATGTTTTCACTCACGAGACTCCCAGTTAGACAACAAATGTTCCTTTTGTTCCATAAAGATAATTTTTATATCCAAATACCTCCGTTAGTTTGGTGCGTTATGCCCAGGAATCCACCGGAAAGAGTGGTCACGACAACGCAGACAAAAATTCAAAATTATATCCATAATGTCCACAGAAAAATGTCAAACGTTTTTTATAATCAATTCTCAGGGTGTTTTTCAAATATCTATTTGATAATATATCAACCGGGACAGTTGGCTTTTCACTAGGACCGGGAGTAAAAATGATCGCCTTTCTCTCTTTTGCGCACAACTCACTCTGAGAGCCTCCATCTATCCACTTACGCAATGTGGTCGTTCACGCTCATTCTTCAAAATAAAAGCCTGAAACTCTGTCTAAAGGCTGTTGACACCTTAGGGAAGGAATCTGGTTGATATCCCTTTAAATGGGCAATAGGGATGCATAACAACAGAGAGGTTTCAAAAACAGGGGCACTTCCTGATTGGATTTTCCTCAGATTTTAGCCTGCAATATCAGTTCTGTTTCACTCACAGACTAAATTCTGACAGTTTTGGAAACTTTAGAGTGTTTTCTATCATAATCTGTCAATTATATGCATTTTCTAGCATCTGGTCCTGAGAAATAGGCCGTTTACTTTGGGACTCTCCAAACATAAAAATAGTGCCCCCTAGCTTCAAGAGGTTAAATGGCTGAAGGTTAAGTTGACTGAAGTCACTGTGCTCTGTGACAGAGAGGCCACCAGTGTGGTGCCACCACCACCACGGCCCTGTGTCATTCTGCCTGAACACATCCCACAAAAGCATCCATGCAGTGTCGCCGGTCTCCATCGCTCTATTTCTCTCTGAGAAACACAGACGTTTATCCGCTGAGTGGCCATGGACTTAGCTCCCCTCCATTAGGCTCTGAACTCTATAAGCAGGCAGAGGCTGCCATGTGGAAAAGAGGGCTGGGGGAGGGATGGGCTACCAGTCTATCTCTCTCCCTTTTCTTCCCTTCTCTCTCTTCTCCCCCTCCCTAGGCTGCTTTTCTGTATGTCTGGCTTTCTCTCCTCCTTTTCCTCCTCCTCCTCCTCTTCTGCTTCCTATTTTGCTCAGTCTTCCCTTTCTGTATTTCTCTCTCTGTCTTTATGTGTGTGTAATATTTAACTCTATTTCATTTCTGATGCAATATGATTTCCCCTCCCCTGTCTGTCTGTATCTATCTCTCCTCCCTCCTCCCCTCCATCTCCCATCATTGTATGTCTCCCAGTCTAACCACTGGGATTTGATTGGTAGTGACATGGTGGGGAGTTGTGCCCATCACCCCCCTCTAGAGCCAGTTCTATCCCCCTCACACACACACACACACACACACACACACACACACACACACACGTTCATTGATTTGATGTTTTCAGCCTCTTCAGACATGGTTCCCAATCTTACGTTATCTCTACAATTAGATGTGACATTATTTCTTACGATGCAATGTAGTTATCCAACCTAGATGACATACGCTGTACCTTATTATTGTGCTTCAAGTGAAATGAAAGCAGTTTTATTTGACAACTAATCAAAAGCGGGATCCCTCCAAGCGTTCCTCACTTTCAGTCTGCTGCTCCCACATGCATACCGCATTATACTGTACTATACGTTCTCACTGTAGATTTTGCCAATAGAAACACTGCCCTCTTCAGGTGAAAAAAAGGAAACTGTAGAAAATTAAGGCTAGACTATTGTTTTCATCTTGCCGTTGAAGGATTTCCACTTATGATGTTGATGGTGAATAGACTGTGTAAACTGCATAGATTTTCTGTATGAAAGAGGAACTGTTGATTCTCCTGAATCAACGTTAACATTATAAGCCAAAGTTTTTGGGTAAATCAGGCTCTTAGTGTGTCTTAGAGGTATGTGTTGTTTGTGTGCGTACCAGTCAAAAGTTTGGACACCTACTCATTCAAGGTTTTTCTTATTTTTCTTATTTTCTACATTGTATAATAATAGTGAAGACATCAAAACTATGAAATAACACATATGGAATTACGTAGTAATCAAAAAAGTGTTCAACAAATCTAAATATATTTTATATTTGAGATTTTTCAAAGTAGCCACCCTTTGCCTTGATGACAGCTTTGCACACTCTTGGCATTCTCTCAACCAGCTTCATGAGGAATGCTTTTCCAACTGCTTTGAAGGAGTTCATATATATGCTGAGCACCTGTTGTCTGCTATTCCTTCACTTCCTGCAGTCCGACTCATCCCAAATCATCTCAGTTGGGTTGAGGTCGTGTGATTGTGGAGGCCAGGTCATCTGATGCAGCACTCCATCACTCTCCTTCTTGGTCAAATAGCCCTTACATCTCAAATATAAAATATAGTTTGATTTCTGTAACACCTTTATGTTACTAAATTATTTCATGTATTATTTCATAGTTTTGAAGTGTTCACTATTCTACTGTGTAGAAAAAAGTAAAAATTAAAGAAAAACCCTGCAATGGGTAGGTGTGCCCAAAATGTTGACTGGTTCTGTATGTGTGCACGGTTGGTGTACATGTGTGTCCTTGTGCGTGTGTGTATCTGTACATGCGTGCACGTGCGATGTCCCGCTGCTCCCCTATGGCTGGGCTGGGTGCTCATTTGATCCCAGTCACACAGTGTGGGGGCTTATATCCTTGTAGCTGTTATCTGGCCAGAGCAGAGGCCGCCCTGCAGAGTGTCTGTCTGTCTGTCTGCCACAGCTAAATACTGCTCCCTCATGACTACTGTCTGTCGGTCTGTATTTGTATTTATTAGGGATCCCCATCAGCTGAGCTAGTCTTACTGGGGTCCAAACACATTAAGGCACTTACGTTATATATAAAACAAAATATAAAACAGTACATCATATAATGTTATTACACAACTACATGTCTAGAATACAAATTATAAACTGGGTGTTTCGAGCCCTGAATGCTGATTGCCTGAAAGCCGTGGTATATCCGACCATATACCATGGGTATTACAAAATACTTATTTTTACTGCTAATTATGTTGGTAACCAGTTTATGATAGCAAAAGGCAACTCGGGGGTTTTGTGATATATGGCCAATATACCATGACTAAGGGCTGTGTCCAGGCACTCCGCATTGCATCGTGCATAAGAACAGCCCTTAGCCGTGGTATATTGGCCATAAACCACACACCACCAGGCCTTATTGCTTAAATGTATAATGCCACCATACAACAATATTACAATGTGCATGTTTGTAGAGTGCATATGTTAACTCTTGTGTGTGAATGCGTTTGTCTGTACCATTGTGAGTGTCTGTTCACAGTTCCCGCTGTTCCATAAGGTATATTTTTACCTGTTTTTTTCATCTGATTCTACTGCTTGCATCAGCTACCTGATGTGGAATAGAGTTACATGTAGCCATGGCTCTATGTAGTACTGTGCGCCTCCCATGGTCTGTTCTGGACTTGGGGACTGTGAAGAGACCTCTGGTGTCATGTCTTGTGGGGTATGCATGGGTGTCCGAGCTGTGTGCTAGTAAGTTAAACAGACAGCTTGGTACATTCAGCTTGTCAACACTTCTTACAAAAACAAGTAGTGATGAAGTCAATCTCTCTTCCACTTTGAGCCATTAGAGATTGACATGCATATCATGGTCATCTCTGTGTACTCGTCGCAAGACCTACTGGTTGATGCTTATTTATAAAACCCTCTTAGGCCTCACTCCCCCCTATCTGAGATATCTACTGCAGCCCTGATCCTCCACATACAACACCCATTCTGCCAGTCACATTCTGTTAATGGTCCCCAAAGCACACACATCCCTGGGTCTCTTGTCTTTTCAGTTCGCTGCAGCTAGCGACTGGAACGAGCTGCAACAAACACTCAAACTGGACAGTTATCTCAATCTCTTCATTCAAAGACTCAATCATGGACACTCTTACTGACAGTTGTGGCTGCTTCGCGTGATGTATTGTTGTCTCTACCTTCTTGCCCTTTGTGCTGTTGTCTGAGCCCAATAATGTTTGTACCCTGTGCTGCTGCCATGTTGTGTTGTCATGTGTTGCTCCCATGCTATGTTGTTGTCTTAGGACTCTCTTTATGTAGTGTTGTCTCTCTTGTCGTGATGTGTGTTTTGTCCAATATTTTTATTTAATTTATTTAAAATGTTTAATCCCAGCCCCCGTCCCTGCAGGAGGGCTTTTGCCTTTTGGTAGGCCGTCATTGTAAAGAATTTGTTCTTAACTGACTTGCCTAGTTAAATAAAGGTTCTATAAAAATATCATTAATGTTAGCTCCCTGTGTACTTTTAAGGGCCAGCCATGCTGCCATGTTCTGAGCCAATTGTAATTTTCCTAAATCCCTCTTTATGGTACATGACCACACCACTAGGGCAGAAGGCGCCGGAACCTCTGGATCCAGGGCAGCAAAGCCGTTTCTGGTCTGTGTCCGGTCCGGACTTAACATCTCCAAGGAGGCCCTCTTTGCCAGAGGACGTTTTTTTTAAGCTTCCACGGCGAGAGACATACAGTATCTCCATGATACATGATGAGTGACATATTTCCATGGCTGGTTGGTTGGGTCGAGAACAGGAACATCCCCCATCATCTAGGAGCATCCTGCTAGCTCCATTCTTCAGGGAAGGGGGAGGCCCCTCCGGGGAGGGATCCATGCACAGTACCGACCAGTTGGCTGTGGAGAGCCGACACTGGGGCGACACTTCCACCAGACCAGAACAGCGTCCTGCTACTGGGGTAGAAGAAAAATAATAAGTAGACAGGCGTGGATTCCCAAGTAGCTTGTGTAGGTTCGCTACTTGTTTTCTAAGAGAAGCCACCTCGACCCTGTATTCCTCTGCAAGAAAACAGTTGCTGCGTTGAAAGTCAGGGCGGTCCACATTCTTCCGGAATAAAGCAAAATATACACAGCTCCTGCAGCGTTGAAAATGTTCCATAGCAACCTCCATTTGAGACTGCCGAGCCAGTCTCTCTGACTCAGTCAGTCATATAATACTCTCACACACTTACTCAAACACACACACACAACACATATACCAGGACACGTTCACTTACCAACACACAAACACAGACACTCACAACACATATACCAGGACACGTTCACTTACAAACACACACACAATACATGTACCAGGACACGTACACTTACCAACACACACACAATACATGTACCAGGACACGTACACTTACCAACACACACACAATACATGTACCAGGACACGTACACTTACCAACACACAGACACACACACAATACATATACCAGGACACGTACACTTACCAACACACAGACACAGACACACACAATACATATACCAGGACACGTTCACTTACAAACACACACACAAAACATGTACCAGGACACGTTCACTTACAAACACACACACAATACATGTACCAGGACACGTACACTTACCAACACACACACAATACATGTACCAGGACACGTACACTTACCAACACACAGACACACACACAATACATATACCAGGACACGTACACTTACCAACACACAGACACACACACAATACATATACCAGGACACGTACACTTACCAACACACAGACACACACACAATACATATACCAGGACACGTACACTTACCAACACACACACACACACACACACACACACACACACACACACACACACACACAGACACACAGACACACACACACACAGACACACACACAATACATATACCAGGACACATACACTTACCAACACACAAACACAGACACACACAATGCATATACCAGGACACATACACAGACACACACACAATACATATACCAGGACACGTACACTTACCAACACACACACACACACAGACAGACACAATACATACACTTACCAACACACACACAGACACACACGCAATACATATACCAGGACACATACACTTACCAACACACAAACACAGACACACACAATGCATATACCAGGACACATACACAGACACACACACAATACATATACCAGGACACGTACACTTACCAACACACACACACACACACAGACACACACAATACATATACCAGGACACATACACTTACCAACACACAGACACACACACAATACATATACCAGGACACGTACACTTACCAACACACAGACACACACAATACATATACCAGGACACGTACACTTACCAACACACAGACACACACACAATACCAGGACACGTACACTTACCAACACACACACACACACACACACACACACACACACACACACACACACACACACACACACACACACACACACACACACAGACACACACAATACATATACCAGGACACATACAGTTACCAACACACAAACACAGACACACACAATGCATATACCAGGACACATACACAGACACACACACAATACATATACCAGGACACGTACACTTACCAACACACACACACACACACACAGACACACACAATACATATACCAGGACACATACACTTACCAACACACACACAGACACACACGCAATACATATACCAGGACACATACACTTACCAACACACAAACACAGACACACACAATGCATATACCAGAACACATACACAGACACACACACAATACATATACCAGGACACGTACACTTACCAACACACACACACACACAGACACACACAATACATATACCAGGACACATACACTTACCAACACACAGACACACACAATACATATACCAGGACACATACACTTACAAACACAGAACACACACACACTCATATGGATGCACACCCCGATAAACACAATTATATGTACTTACAGTAGCTAAAACCTTATGTCTAGACACACACAGCAGAGTACCCACAGCAGTGGCCGATTTTCATCCCCGTGTAAATTGTTTGGACATAGGCTGCTTCGAGTGTTTTCTGTGTACACACACACACACACACACACACACACACACACACACACACACACACACACCCTGTTATTAATGTCCCTCTGTAGTGTTTGTGTGTCTGTTTGTGAGCCTGTGTGTCAGTGTTCTTCCTCAGCTGAGCTCAGCTCCCGGAGTGTCAGGTTCAGGTTGTTGTTTTGATCGTTGTGCGGGTGGTTGTGTGGTCAGGGTGTTGGTTGTGTCTGGCCCTCCTGCTCTCTGGAACCTGAGCCTCCCTGGGAGCCTTGTTCCCTGGTCTCCTGTGGATCAGTGCATTTGTGCCAGACGAGACCCTCATTAACCCACTGAACCTGTCCTCTTCTGAGCAGGTGTAATGTTACATACTGTACACACACCAGACTGTGCCCTCCTCTTCATAGACAGTAAACATGTAGCATGCAGTACACTCTGCACTGTGCTGGTGTGTGTTGTTTATCCAGGCTATACAACACCACTGCTGCTGGAGAAGCTGCTGCCACTTAAGTGGCTTAGGAGACTATTACAGCCACACTGGAACTGACTGGCTGTAAAGTGGTCAGGTGATATACAGTACTGGATGAGCTCTTGGCTGGGTTACCCCGCTCACAAGTGTACCTGGTTGTATTTCTGGAAAAGACACTAATAGGCACACACACACACACACACACACACACACACACACACACACACACACACACACACACACACACACACACATACACACACACACACACACACACACACACAGGCCATTACTGAAGAATCATGGCCATTACTGAAGAATCATGGCCATTGCTGAAGAATCATGACCCTCGCAGGCTGCTACTGTAATTCAGTGGTTTCGACAGATTCCATTCGGCCAGGCTATTGTGGCGGACCCACAGGGAAATGAATTGCAGCTATTGTGATGTCGTAGTGAAACACTTTTATTGTGATTAGTGTCTGTGCATAGGCTAATGCCTAACCATAATACACCATGCATCCTCGTATATGAACGATGTCACAGACACCCACAGTCAGCAGAAATTGCTTGTGTCGCAATAGCAGTATTTTCACAGCTCTGTGTGTGTGCGGGCGTGTGTGCATGTGTGTGTGTGAGAGTGTGTGTGTGTGAGAGTGTGTGTGAGAGTGTGTGTGTGCGAGAGTGTGAGAGTGTGTGTGTACGTGCGAGAGTGTGTGCTCACATTATTCACTCTTTATTCATGATAGATTCACAATATTTGGCATATTGCCTAGACACCTTAATACTTAAGTCTACCTTACTTAAAACTATCCATGTCTTTATTTATATTTTGTGCAGCTGAGGGCAACAACAGGATTTGAACCCATTCCCATGTCTAAATGACTAGTCTCCTCTACCGTATACCTACCTCCACTGATGCAATTGACTGGATGCATCACTAATCCAGAGTAGGTTTATTCTATCAGTGGGTCAACAGCCACTCAATGTTTATCAGTGCCAATTAGGATCAATTAAGAGCATCACACTCGTAACGCACTGAGACACAATGATGAGAGGACGCACATAATGACACTTAACTTTAGAAAAACAGCGTTGTCGCCTGGTCGCCAACCTCCCAATCACCCAATCAGACCGCTTCCCTCAGACTGAAGTAAGAATTATTTTCTCTTTCACTCTCGCTTTCTCTCTCTCATTCCTTCCCTTGTTTCAGCCCTCCAACTACCCACACAAAGCAGCCTGTCTGCAGCCATATACTCAGCATCATGCTCAATGTCCAACCCAATTGTGCAGCTAAGGGAATTATTTTGGTGCAGTGAGTGGAGCTAGCACCCAGTGAACCAGTCAAATCTGTGCCATCACCACCCTTCCCCCTACCTATCCACTCTACACACACACACACACACACACACACACAATGCCCCAGGGGCAGTGGGCTCCTGTTGGGAGTGATCTTGTCTTGTTCTCGTCTCACACCCATGGCCCAGTCATCCAACCAGGGCACCCTGTGGCCTATATTCCACAGCCAGACACTCACTCTGGTGGGGTAAACGGAGCCGGATGCCTGCGGCTATCTATTCGACCGGGAATCTACAGTCATAAGTTAATGTTACTGTTAGATGTCCATGCTGGGTAGATATGGATATGATTAAATGTACAGCATGTGGATGATGGTACAATGGTGTCATAAAAAAACTAACAGGACGATAGGAGACGGGAAGTTGTCTGTTTCAACTGACTGAATAAGATGGTGGACATGTAGGCCTACTGACAGTTGTGGCTGCTTCGCGTGATGTATTGTTGTCTCTACCTTCTTGCCCTTTGTGCTGTTGTCTGTGCCCAATAATGTTTTTACCATGTTTTGACCTGCTACCATGTTGTGCTGCTACCATGTTGTTGGCATGTTGTCGCTACCGTGCTGTGTTGTCATGTGTTGCTGCCATGCTATGTTGTTGTCTTAGGTCTCTCTTTATGTAGTGTTGTGGTGTCTTACTTGTCGTGATGTGTGTTTTGTCCTATATTTGTATTTGATTTTTAATTTTTAATCCCAGACCCGGTCCCCACAGGAGGCCTTTTGGCTTTTGGAAGCCGTCATTGTAAATAAGAATTTGTTCTTTAACTGACTTGCCTAGTTAAATAAAGGTTAAATAATTATAAATTAATATTTAGGTTGGTAGGAGACGGGAAGTTTTGTTGTCTGTTTCAACGGACTGCATAAGATGGTGGACATGTAGGCCTGCTGTATATTTCACATCTGGCATAAGTATGGTAGATTTAGAGTCAGGTCCGTAATTATTGTCACCCTTGATAATGATAAGAAAAAAAGACAATCAAATAAATAATAATACAAATACTGTGCTTATATTATTTCATACTAATACAATTTCTCAGAGAAAGAGATTTTGCTTAACAAGTGGCAAAAAAGATAGAGGTCAAAATTACTAGCCAAAAACAGGGTTACCTCTACCAAGAGGTTGACACTTGGCCACAAGTAGATATTCCAGCAAGACAATAACCCCAAGCACTAATCAAATTCCACCAAGAAATGGTAAATGAACCACAAAATCAAAAAAAAATGTAATGGCCATCTCAGTCTCCAGACTTGAACCCCATTGAAAACATGTGGTTTGAATGGAAGAGGGCAGTCCATAAGAACAGACAAAGGATATCAAGGATCTGGAAAGATTCTGTATGGAGGAATAGTCTAAGATACTGTAGCTCCCAACGTTTTTTCCAATCTCATAAAACATTTTAGAAAAAGTCTCAGTGTCGTTATCCTTGCAAAGGGAGAGTGCTGGAGTATTGAAAACAAGTGTGCTAATACTTTTGACTCCTATCTTCATTTAGATGTTTTTATGAAATTGATAATAACAAATAAAAAAATCGACTTTCTTTATCTGAGCAATTGTATTAGTATAAAATAGTATATTTTCACTTTTTTTTAGCATACAATATAGCTCAATATTTTTTTTGCTCATCTTTATCAAGGGTGCCAATATTTATGGGCCTGAAGCCTGGCTGTTAAGACAACCCGAAGCAATATTATTCATGTCTTTGTCTGGAATCATGTAGTAACCAAAAAAGTGTTAAACAAATCAAAATATATTTTATATTTTAGGCTCTTCAAAGTAGCCAATCTAAGCCTTTGTAATGAACATATTGGGAGACATAGAGCTGGTTTCAAGCGCAGGGCGCAGGTGTTTATTTGTAAAGGACCACAGGAGGAGGGAGGTAGCTGGGTCCAAGGGCAGGCAGAAGGTCATACACAGGAGGAGGCAGATAGCTGGGTCCAAGGGCAGGCAGAAGGTCATACACAGGGGGTCCAGAAAGGCAACAGTACAGGCAGAAAAATAATGTTGTCCGGGAGATCAGGCAATAGGTTGATAACAGGAAATCTGATAGTACAGGCAGGGAATAGGCAAAAGGCATCGTTAGTGAGGCAGGCAAAAACTATGATACACGGGAGGATTAAATTACGGGAAAAACAGAGCTTCGAATATACAGTCATTAAAACTCGTTTTTCAACAACTCCACAAATGTCTTTGTAACAGACTATAGTTTTGGCAAGTCGGTTAGGACATCTAATTTGTGCATGACACTAGTAATTTTTCCAACAATTGTTTACAGACAGATTATTTCACTTATAATTCACTGTATCACAATTCCAGTGGGTCAGAAGTTTACATACACTAAGTTTTTAAAATGTATTTTTAAATTGTTGGTAGTTACTGTCTTGTCTCATTGCTGCAACTCCCGTACGGACTCGGGAGAGGCGAAGGTCGAGAGCCATGCGTCCTCCGAAACACAATCCAACCAAGCCGCACTGCTTCTTAACACAGCGCGCATCCAACCTGGAAGCCAGCCGCACCAATTTGTCGGAGGAAACACTGTACACCTAGAGACCTGGTCAGCGTTCACTGCGCCCGGCCCGCCACAGGAGTCGCTAGTGCGCGATGAGACAAGACCTGCCGGCCAAACCCTCCCTAACCCGGACGCTGGGCCAATTGTGCACCGCCCCATGGGCCTCCCGGTCGCGGCCGGCTGCGACAGAGCCTGGGCTCGAACCGAGAGTCTCTGGTGGCACAGCTAGCACTGCAGACCACGGCGTCACCCGGGAGGCCCCTACATACACTAAGTTGACTGTGCCTTTAAACTGTTCAAATAATGTCTGTGAGTATAACAGAACTGATATGGCAGGTGAAAACCCGATAAGAATCCATCCAGATTTTTTTTTTTTTTAGGTCAGAGGCCATTTCGATGCCAGCCTATGGGATATTCAAAATAATTCCTCCCAGATTGCAGTTCCTATGGCTTCCACTAGATATCAACAGTCTTTAGAAAGGGTTTCAGGCTTGTTTTTTGAAAAATTAGCAAGTAGTTGTAGTTTTTCAAGGTGTCCCTCAGGAGGACTCTAGACTTGTGGTGCGCGTGAATGAGGGCACGCACTTCGTCATCTATCTCCGGTATTGAACATACCGTCTTACTGATACAAACTATATTATGTGTAAGTATTTCATTTTCATTCATTCCGTCTTAAATTGTATTGTTTATTTACATATCAGGGTACCTAAGGCTTGATTAGAAATGTTGTTTGACTTGTTTGGACGAAGTTTACCGGTAGCTTTTGGGATTCCTTTGTCTGCATGTTGAACGAGTGGATTACTGAATCAAACGCGCCAACTAAATAATTTTTTTGTGATATAAAGGACTTTAGCGAACAAAACAACCATTTGTTGTGTAGCTGGGACCCTTGGGATTGCAAACAGAGGAAGATATTCAAAGGTAAGTCATTTATTTTATCGCTGTTTCTGATTTTTGTGATGCCTCTGCTGGTTTGAATTTTTTTTTTAATGCTGGTGTATGCGCGCGTTGTTCTCAGATAATCACATGGTATGCTTTCGCCGTAAAGCCTTTTTGAAATCTGACAACGTGTTTGGTTGAGCTTTTAAACGATGTAAGACACTTGTATTTTCATGTTTAATATTACAATTTTTGTATTCTGAATTTCACGCTCTGCAATTTCATCAGATGTTGTCGTGGTGGGACACTAGTCGAAACAGCTTGGAAAATTCCGGAAAATTATGTCATCGCTTTAGAAGCTTCTGATAGGCTAATTGACATCATTTGAGTCAATTGGAGGTGTACTTGTGGATGTCTGTCAAGGCCTACCTTCAAACTCAGTGCCTCTTTGCTTGACATCATGGGAAAATCTAAAGAAATCAGCCAAGACCTCAGAAAAATAATTGTAGACCTCCACAAGTCTGGTTCATTCTTGGGAGCAATTTCCAAATGCCTGAAGGTACCACGTTCATCTGTACAAACAATAGTACACAAGTATAAACACCATGGGACCACGCAGCCGTCATACCGCTCAGGAAGGAGACGCATTCTGTCTCCTAGAGATGAACGTACTTTCGTGCAAAAAGGGCAAATCAATCCCAGAACAACAGCAAATGACCCTGTGAAGATGCTGGAGGAAACAGGTACAAAAGTATCTATATCCACAGTAAAACGAGTCCTATATCGACATAACCTGAAAGGCCGCTCAGCAAGGAAGAAGCCACTGCTCCAAAACTGGCATAAAAAAGCCAGACTAGTTTGCAACTGCACATGGGGACAAAGATGGCACTATTTGGAGAAATGTCCTCTGGTTTGATGAAACAAAAATAGAACTGTTTGGCCATAATGACCATCGTTATGTTTGGAGGAAAAAGGGGGAGGCTTGCAAGCTGAAGGGCACCATCCCAACCGTGAAGCATGGGGGTGGCAGCATCATGTTGTGGGGGTGTTTTTCTGCAGGAGGGACTGGTACACTTCACAAACTAGATGGCATCATGAGGAAAGAAAATTGTGGATATATTTAAGCAACATCTCAATACATCAGTCAGGAAGTTAAAGCTTGGTCGAAAATGAGTCTTCCAAATGGACAATGACCCCTAGCATACTTCCAAAGTTGTGGCAAAATGGCTTAAGGACAACAAAGTCAAGATATTGGTGTGGCCATCACAAAGCCCTGACCTCAATCCTATAGAACATTTGTGGGCAGAACTGAAAAAGCGTGTGCGAGCAAGGAGGCCTAGAAACCTGACTCAGTTACACCAGCACTGTCAGGAGGAATGGGCCAAAATTCACCCAATTTATTGTGGGAAGCTTGTGGAAGGCTACCTGAAACGTTTGACCCAAGTTAAACAATTGAAAGGCAATGCTACCAAATACTAATTGAGTGTATGTTGAAGGCCTAGGAAGCTGAGCAGGGGGCCTCCCCCGGGGACGTGGAGCTAGACGGTCAGGACAGTTACGTTGGAAAGCCAGGATTATGGCTGGTTCGAGGATTTCCTGGGCAGGGACCCAGGACCTTTCTTCGGGTCCGTACCCCTCCCAATCCACCAGGTAGTGGATGCGACCTCCCAGGTGCTTGGAGTCAAGGAGGGCTTGGACGGAATAAGCCGGTGCACCGCCGACATCAAGCAGAGGGGGTGTGCCAAGGTGCACTATTGGAGGATGGAGGGGTGTACCTCACAGGCTTGAGAAGGGACACATGGAAGGGTGAGGAGATCCGGTAATGGCGGGGCAACTGGAGATGGTAGGTGACAGGATTGATGCTGTGTGTTATTTTGAAGGGACAAATGAACCGGGGACTGAACTTTTTGCAGGGGTCACGAAGCCAGATGTCCCGGGTTGAGAGCCACACATGTTGCCCAGGGTGGAAGAGTGGAGTAGGTTGGCGACGCCGGTTAGCAAACCGTTTCTGGGAGAGGGAGGCTTGATCTATGTGCCGATGTGCGGTCTCCCAAACCTGCTCACTCCGTCGAAACCACTCATCGACGGCAGGCACATTTCCTGGCTCTGTCTCCCATGGGAACACGGAGGGTTGGTATCTTAGGACACACTGAAAAGGAGTGAGATGGAGTGAGGAATGCACCAGGGAGTTCTGTGCATATTCGGCCCAGGCTAGATAGCAACCTCACTCGTGTGGTTGGTGGGTAAAGTGTTGGCGAATGTACTTCCATATTTCTTGATTCAGGCATTCCATCTGCCCGTTGGTTTGAGGATGGTATCCGGAGGATAGGCTGATGGAGAACCCCTTACTACATGATTCCATATGTGTTATTTAATAGTTTTGCTGTCTTCACTATTATTCTACAATGTAGAAAATAATAAAAAATAAAGAAAAACCCTTGAATGAGTAGGTTTGTCCAAACTTTTGACTGGTACTGTATATTCCTGTTTTTATTTTGGGTCTGCATTGCGACATTCTGGGCTGGGATAATGTAATCACGGTCCTGTAGAAAATCAATGGCTGCTCCATGTTCTATTCCTGGATACTATAAATGGCCTCCTTTGAGGACAGGGATGGAGGGAAAGAGGGAGAGGGATATATAGATTGTCCGATGCTAGTTGGCATGGTAACCTGGTCAGGTGAAAGGGAGCCTGGGAGGGGGAGCTGCAGCTTTTGTCTAGCGGGAGCAGAACATCCCAGAATTCCCTGCAGGCAGTTAGTGAGGCAGGCTGACATGCATCATGTTTGTTGCCCTTTGGGCTTCAGGCTTAGAAACGGGGCTCTCCTAACCTCTACTCTGTCAGCTAGAGATACACATATCAGTCAGTACTGCTAATTAAACCGTGTGCATGTGTGTTTATGTAGTGCACTGTGTGAAATAAAAAAATGAGTGGCTGTCCAATGTTTGAGTCTCCCAGTGGAGGAGTCACCTCGCCCCCCTGCCCCCAGAGCCATGTTCCTCTACCCATAATTCTGCCGGATATTTAAAAAATACATCAACACAGCAATTACAGGCCCATGAAACAGCCTGGCACCGTGGCATGTGCCTCGGGGCAGACAGACACAGCTGTGCTACTCTCTCACTCACACACTGATTACATTGGTCCTGTCTGTGTGATCTCCCGCTGAGTGATGGCTACCACACCTCATGTAGTCCTTCTGTACAATAGGTGTTTCATTGACTACGCATCAACACTGTTGTGTCCCATTGGAGGGCTCTCACCTGATCTCATCATGATGTTAGTCTTAGCTAGGCTAGTTTGAGCTTACCTTTGTCATAATCATGGTAATACTACACTCTTAGAAGAACCATTTTGGGTTCTCTACATGGAATCCAAAAGGGTTCCACCTGCAACCAAAATATGTTCTTCAAAGGTTTCTCCTATGGGGACAGCCGAAGAACACGTTAAGGTTCTAGATAGCATCTTTTTTTCTAAGAGTGTAGTGGTCGAGGTCTTAACAGTTCATTATAGTTTATGATTAACCCATTAGTGTAGTGTCAGTCTCTGTCTGGGGTAAACTTTGCACCTCGGAGCCACTTTAAATGGCACAATGAGACTACCGTTGCTCAAAACGCTAACATTTACCGAAAGGGTGAGGAGTTATTTTTTCCCTCACTACTTCAAGTGCATCTCACTAAAAATTCATAGTTTTCATGCAAAATAAATCAACCTTATTTTTCTGCAGCCTGGCTCAAAATGGCTGGGGAATGAATAAGAGATGAAGCTTAAACATCTGCGACCCCTCGCCTGACACTTTCCATCATATCACAGGAGCCGAGCCGTGTGTGTATGTGTCATTACACACTCGGTTGTGGGGGTAATGAGCTGTGTGTGTGAGTCGTTAGTGTGCTGTCCTAGTGTGCTGTCAGGGACCGGCCAATAGGGATTTTCTCAGATCCAAGCCTTGGCTGCTTGTTGTCATAAGATGTTTGTTGTCACAGTTCAACAAGAAGCATGGTGTTCACTGTGTTTTATGTTAGAAATTGGAGCAATGTCTGCAGAATGTAAACCAAAATACTTAGCAACCACTGAAGTCAGCCATACTATGACTCAATTAAGTGTCATTTGAACAGAGAGATTTGATTCATTGCACTGTTCCCGTCTTTTAACGACCCTCCTCCATGTGACAGGTATCACTATGATGTCCAACTGGAATTGGATTATGGCTAAACTTGTTTATGTTCAACCTGTCTTACTTCATAACTAATGTAACATGTCCCTTCTACTCTTTTCTCTATCTTTCTCCCTTCCTCCTCCTCTCCTCTTTCTCTTTATCTCTCTCGCTGTCGCTCTCTCTCTCTCTCTCTCTCTCCCTGTCCATCTGTCTGTCTCGCTCGCTCTCTCTTTCCCTCCCCTTTTTCTCTCTCCCTTCCAGTCCCAGCCATGATCACGTCATACCCCAACACCACGCTGGCCACGCAGGGCAGTGAGAAGAGGATGAGCTGCACGGCTCACGGGGAGAAACCCATCATGGTGCGCTGGGAGAAGGAAGAGCGCATCATCAACCCGGAGAGCAGCCACCGCTACGTCGTCACCGTCAAAGAGGTGGCAGACGAGGTCATCTCCACCCTGCAGGTATACAGACACACCAGTGGAATGGTGCTGCCCTATTCCCAGTTACCTCTGCTGAGGCCAGGTGGAGAACTACTGGGTATGCAGGGCATTTGCTTGGAGCAAAGCGTTGGAGCAAAAGCCTGCACTAAGTTCGTCAGTTTGTAGACAGGTTTGATGATGGCTCATCACGAGTCCTGTCTGTGAATGATATAGCCCAGAATGTGTATTTTCCATGTATTTCCTCATCTATGTAGCTGACCCTTTTTTTCCCCTTCCCATAGATCCGGCCTACAGTGAGGGAAGACTCAGGCTTCTTCTCCTGCCATGCCATCAACTCCTATGGTGAAGACAGAGGGATCATTCAGCTAACAGTGCAAGGTACAGCTGCCTACCACTGACAATTGTCATGAAAACATAATGAAATACAAAATATAACCCCACAATTAGGGTAATGATGCATAAACAACACCCTAGCATTGTATAACCTTGTTTGTGACTTTGTGGTGTCCCTCAGAGCCCCCGGACCCTCCTGAGGTGGAGATCAGAGAGGTGAAGGACAGGACCATCGCCCTCCGCTGGACCATGGGCTTCGATGGAAACAGCCCAATCACAGGCTTCGACATTGAGTGCAAGAACAAATCAGGTACAAGACAAACAATAGTTATCTTTTCTGTATGGCACAGAATACAAATGTTTTCACTTCTTGTGTATTTTCAAGGTCTCTCCTGATTAAATTATTCTCTGTATCCTCATGTTAAGCTGAATGTGCTCCTCTTGTCTTCCAGATAAAGATTTTTAATGATATTTTATATTTTTCTCAGTATAATTCAATACAGCAGACTAATGCACTTAGCAGGCTTTGACCTACAACCCCACTTAGTGGTCCTCACTAACCCCTATAAACCTTGACCCCGGCCCCACAGGCTCCTGGGAAATGGCCCAAAGGACCAAAGACGTGTCTCCCCAGCTCAACCAGGCCACCATCATAGACCTGCACCCCTCCTCCACATATAGCATCCGCATGTTCGCCAAGAACCACATCGGCAAGAGTGAGGCCAGCAACGAACTCACGATCACCACAGACGAAGCAGGTATTAGACCAGCACTGGTCAAATGTATACACACACAGAATGCAGACACAGACCTACAACAACAAGGCAAGCACACACAGACATGCGTAGCTATACTGTACATACACATTTAGACTGCTGCACTACATAAATACATAAGGCAAAGCAAGCAAACAGGCAGGATGATGAACTGCAAAAGGAAATACCTACATAAGTGACTAGGATGAAAGAGGTAGAAAAGAGGGTAATGGGGATGAGGAAGTCAATTCATTAACAGCAGAGTGACATCAGCTCCATTGGCTCCGTTGCATTATTGAACACACGCTGACCCTGCACTAAAAGCGGGACTTTTCAATTAGCAGACCATGTTGTAAATGTCACACTGCGGTCAATAGATCACTGGCCAGCCCCTCTGTAAATTGCTCCCATTCCCTTTGGTGGTTCCTCCCAATCCCCATACTGCACTTCTCTCTCTCACTTCTCTTCTGACTCTATCCCCCATGACCTCTCATAAACATGACCTCCATATTTATTACTGTTCAAGTGGGCTGGGCCATCTGAGACCAAATACTCTGGTCTACCCAAAGATACTGTAGAACCTTAGCCTTCCATGTCTCAGGATCTTTGCCTTAACCCTGGAATAATCTTCAGAATACACTCAGACTGGATACTTTAATTCCTTTGCTGACTAATTTCTGCCTTCCTGCACCTCCTCTACTCAACTGACAGTAGCTCACATCTGAATGACCTTGATGTATGTTCTTCCTTCTAGCTCCTGATGGTCCCCCACAAGATGTGCAGCTTGAAGCCTTCTCCTCTCAGAGCATCAGAGTCTCCTGGAGGGTAAAATATGTTCAATCAATTCCATCAGGACTGAGAAGAACTTACTGTAGCTCAGTGGTCTACTAGCTACATGGTCTGTTACATATCAGGTCATCGAGGGCCACAACCATTATTCTGTCCTCAAGAAGATGTCCCCTAATATCTAAATGTACTTTCCCCTCTCTTCCCTCCCTCTCTCCGTCCTTCACCAGGCCCCTAAGAAGCACCTCCAGAACGGGGCGATCCGTGGCTACCAGGTGGGCTACAGGGAGTTCAGCACCGGGGGGAACTACCAGTTCAACGTCATCAGCATGGAGACGACGGGGGACAACGACCACAGTGAGAGCGTCACCCTGGACAACCTGAAGAAGTTCACCCAGTATGGGGTGGTGGTGCAGGCCAGCAACAGCGCTGGGACAGGACCCTCCTCCCAGGAGGTCATCTCTACCACGTTGGAGGACGGTGAGGAGGACAAACACACAGTCTGCCTTTAGCTATCAGTACTAATATCGTGGACAGTGAAAATCTTACTGATTTCAAACATTAGGGTATTCTACAGTATTGTGGTGCATCAAGGGTCAAACAGCTGATGTTTTGTCTCTGAAAGAAGTGAACTCCCATGATGGAGTTTTATCGACATCTTGTGGATGATGTTGGTACTGCTGGTGTAGTGAGTGTCTATCACATGTTCAGTATTGTCATGCATGGCTGGTCATTTTTGTCATGGCTAAAAACATACCCGATGAAGGCTTGGTCCCAAAACACTAGTTTTAAGCATTATGAGGTTCACTTCCAAGAGTATCTCAATATTCTCATCTCTTCAGTAAACTCTTCTGTTCATTCTACTTGTTTGGAGACTGAGGTAACAATGTTGTTTTTCCTCCTCCCTGGTTGTGACAGTTCCCAGCCGGCCTCCAGAGAACGTCCAGGCCACAGCAGCGTCTCCAGAGATTATCTCTCTATCCTGGCTGACCCCTCCTAAAGACGCTCTCAACGGCATCCTGCTCGGCTTCAGAGTCATCTACTGGGCTAACCTGCCCGACGGAGGTACAGTACACACACACACACACAGATGCATGTGTAACAGTATAACTTTAAACCGTCCCCTCGCCCATACCCGGGCGCGAACCAGGGACCCTCTGCACACATCAACAACAGTCACCCACGAAGCATCGTTACCCATCGCTTCACAAAAGCCACGGCCCTTGCAGAGCAAGGGGAACCACTACTTCAAGGTCTCAGAGCAAGTGACGTCACCGATTGAAACGCTATTTAGCGCGCACCACCGCTAACTAGCTAGCCATTTCACATCCGTTACACTCACCCCCCTTTTGACCTCCTCCTTTTCCGCAGCAAACAGCATTTTATTTTATTTTATTTCACCTGTATTTAACCAGGTAGGCTAGTTGAGAACAAGTTCTCATTTACAACTGCGACCTGGCCAAGATAAAGCATAGCAGTGTGAACAGACAGCAGAGCTTTACCTAGCATGGACTTGTAGATGACCTGGAGCCAGTGAGTCTGGCGACAAATATGTAGCGAGGGCCAGCCGACTAGAGCATACAGGTCGCAGTGGTGGGTGGTATAAGGTGCATTAGTAACAAAGCGGATGGCACTGTGATAAACTGCATCCAGTTTGCTGAGTAGAGTATTGGAAGCCATTTTGTAGATGACATCGCCGAAGTCGAGGATCGGTAGGATAGTCAGTTTTACTAGGGTAGGTTTGGCGGCGTGAGTGAAGGAGGCTTTGTTGCGAAATAGAAAGCCGATTCTAGATTTGATTTTGGATTGGAGATGTTTACAGTCTAGCCAGACACCTAGGTACTTATAGATGTCCACATATTCTAGGTCGGAACCATCCAGGGTGGTGATGCTAGTCGGGCGTGCGGGTGCAGGCAGCGAACGGTTGAAAAGCATGCATTTGGTTTTACTAGCGTTTAAGAGCAGTTGGAGGCCACGGAAGGAGTGTTGTATGGAATTAAAGCTCGTTTGGAGGTTAGATAGCACAGTGTCCAAGGAAGGGCCAGAAGTATACAGAATGGTGTCGTCTGCGTAGAGGTGGATCAGGGAATCGCCCGCAGCAAGAGCAACATCATTGATATACAGTGGGGCAAAAAAGTATTTAGTCAGCCACCAATTGTGCAAGTTCTCGCACTTAAAAAAATGAGAGGCCTGTAATTTTAATCATAGGTACACTTCAACTATGACAGACAAAATGAGAGAAAAAAATCCAGAAAATCACATTGTAGGATTTTTAATGAATTTATTTGCAAATTATGGTGGAAAATAAGTATTATTTCCTGACTGACTGCATGTATTGGTTCCTGACTTCCCTGAACAGTTGCATATCGCTGGGACTATTCGATGCTATTGCAGTCCGCCTCATCAATGTAACAGTATAAACTTTACACCGGTCCCCTTGCCCCGACCTGGGCGCGAACCAGGGACGCTCTGCATACATCAACAGTCACCCTCGAAGCATCGTTACCCATCGCTCCACAAAAGCCTTCAAGGTCTCAGAGCAAGTGAAGTCACCGATTGAAACGCTATTTAGCGCGCGCCACCACTAACTAGCTAGCCGTTTCACATCCAGGCACACAAAGAGAGAGAAGGATGTAGATGTTAGACTGCATCTGCCCTAGTCCGTAGCCTCCAAGACACATAGAATGTATACAATATCAACATGATTACCTATGCATGATAATTCAAGTGGGATGAGAATGAGACATATTAGCAGTGACCTAGGCTTTCTAGTCCAAGTCAGACTGCCTGGCATGGCATGCAGTCGCCACATGCTGGAGAGACGTCAGAGTGATGACTTCTGACTCCTCATCTGTCATATTACATCCCCTCTGATGGCCCCTGGATGCACCAATTGAAAAGCAACACAATCTAGTTTGCATAGTAACAGTGCATGTCATATTGGGACACACTCCCAATAATACTACAGTCATTTTTTTATTATTTAACTAGGCAAGTCAGTTAAGAACAAATTCTTATTTTCAATGACGGCCTAGGAACAGTGGGTTAACTGCCTGTTCAGGCTCAGAACGACAGATTTGAACTTACAACCTTTCGGTTACTAGTCCAACACTCTAACCACTAGGCTACCCTGCCACCCCATAGCCATGTATTACATCTATTATGTATATATTGATATCTTATGTAACATTGACAACAATTCATATGAATACATATCTTATTCATTTAAATGAAAGATGTCACTCATTAAGTCAAATCAAATCAAATTGTATTGTTTTTAGCAGATGTTATAGTGGGTGCAGCAAAATGCTTGTGTTACTAGCTCCTAATAGTGCAGTAAAATGTCTAGTTCCTAACAGTGCAGTAAAATGTCAAGCTAGTATACAAATAATCTAACATCTAAAATTAAGAAATGTCAGAAGGAATTAAATGAACAACCAAAAGATCACTGTATCAGTAATCCAAATGCAATCCATATATACACTGAAAATATACTAAGAATGTGTGATATGTGTGATAGAAATCATGTTGATGTATTTATTGTCAAAGACACTTGTCTAAACCCTCAGCCAGGGCCTGTTGTGTTCATCATATATTTTAAGTGTGAGCAATATAAATGTTTTTGTTGGGAAAGTATCATGGGGTTGTTTACCTCATGCACCAGAAGAGGGGGCTATAGGCCCCTTTTCTAAGATGGTGGAGCAACTGTGTCTTATCCATCAACACTGCTCTAAACATTTGGCACCAGCCTGTCACTGCAGTAATCAAACTCAGCACCCATCAATGGTGTACATTTATCAGCCATTTTATGGATTTCATGTACTGTGCATTCGGAAAGTATTGACACCCCTTGACTTTTTCCAGATTTTGTTACATTACAACCTTATTCTAAAATTGATTAAATCGTTTTTTCGCCTCATCAATCTATACACAATACCACATAATGACAAAGCAAAAACAGGTTTTTACATGTTTTCAAATGTCTAAAAAAAATAATAATGGAAATATCACATTTACATAAGTATTCAGACCCTTTACTCAATACTTTGTTGTATTTGGGGAGTTCCTCCCATTCTTCTCTGCAGATCCTCTCAAGCTGTCAGGTTGGATGGGGAGCATCGCTGCACAGCTATTTTCAGGTCTCTCCAGAGATGTTCAATTGAGTGTCCCGAAGCCACTCCTGCATTGTCTTGGCTGTGTGTGTAGGGTCAATTGTCCGGTTGGAAGGTGGACCTTACACCAGTCTGAGGTCCTGAGCGCTCTAGAGCAGGTTTTCATCAAGGATCTCTCTGTACTTTGTTCTGTTCATCTTTCATCCGGACTAGTCTCCCAGTCCCTGCCACTGAAAAACATCCCCACAGCATGATGCTGGCACCACCATGCTTCACCGTAGGGATGGTGCCAGGTTTCCTCCAGATGTGACGCTTGTCATTCAGGCCAAAGAGTTCAATCTTGGTTTCATCAGACCAGAGAATTGTATTTCTCATGGTCTGAGAGTCCTTTAGTTGCCTTTTGACAAACTTCAAGTGGTGTTGTCATGTGCCTTTTACTGAGGAGTGGCTTCTGTCTGGCCACTCTACCATAAAGGCCTGATTGGTGGAGTGCTGCAGTTATGGTTGTTTTTCTGGTTTTCCCATCTCTACAGAGGAACTCTGGAGCTCTGTCAGAGTGAACATCAGGTTCTTGGTCACCTCCCTGACCAAGGCCCTTCTCCCCCAATTGCTCAGGGTTGGTGGTTTCAAATGTCTTCCATTTAAGAATGATGGAGGCCACTGTGTCCTTGGCGAGCTTCAATGCTGCTGAAATATTTTGGTACCCTTCCCCAGATTTGTGCCTCGACACAATCCTGTCTTGGAGTTCTACGGACAATTCCTTCGACCTCATGGCTTGGTTTTTGACCTTATATAGACAAGTGTGTGCCTTTCCAAATCATGTCTAAGCCATTGAATTTACCACAGATGGACTCCAATCAAGTGGTAAAAACATCTCAAGGATAATCAATGGAAACAGGATGCACCTGAGCTCAATTTCGAATCGCATAGCAAATGAAGCTCAATTTCGAGTCTCATAGCAAATTAATACTACTACTTTCTGATTTTTATTTGTAATACATTTGCAAAAATGTCTAAAAACCTGTTTTTGCTTGGTCATTATGAGGTATTGTGTGTAGATTGGTGAGGAAAGTGTTTTATTTAATCCATTTTAGAATAAGTGTGTAATCTAACAAAATGTGGAAAAAGGGAAATTGTCAGAATACTTACCGAATGCACAGTACCTACAGTACAGTGAGTCAGAATTCATTGATCACAGCTATTGTAGTATACAGCATATATTTTACTGCACGTTTCCAAATCACACTATTATGACTCATAAACCTATGAGGTTTATATCTCAGAGAACTGTTCTGATTAGCCCACAACACAACTATAGATGGAGTTATAGAGCCAGAGATTAGTAGATTCCAGAGCTCTTCATATGCTATGGCTGCTTTGGGACAGTTCGTGTTTGAATGACTGCATTAAAAGAGAGGAAGAAGAAGGAAGTGTACTAACAGGGAGGATGGAGCATTAACAGACTGTGGCTCTAATCCAGACTGCAGTAGAGGAGGGGAAGATAGAGAGAGGGAGAGACATCCATTATTCAACACTTAGAGAAGCATCATCAGCGTCAAGGTCAGACACACCAGAACAGGGCTTTTTAATCCTGTATTTGTGTCCATGTTTTGATTCAAGGCTGTGCTATCACTGCTATGACATCCTTGGACATATTATTTTATTTACAGTACCAGTCAGTTTGGACACACCGACTCATCCCAGGGTTTGTCTTGTTTTACTATTTTCTACATTGTAGAATAATAGTGACATTGCCTTGATGACAGCTTTGCACACTCTTGGCATTCTCTCAACCATCTTCATGAGGTAGTCACCTGGAATGCACTTCAATTAACAATGACCTTGTTAAAAGTTAATTTGTGAAATGTCTTTCCATCTTAATGCGTTTGAGCCAATCAGTTGTGTTGTGACAAGGTAGGGGTGGTATACAGAAGATAACCCTATTTGGTAAAGGACCAAGTCCATATTATTGCAAGAACATCTCAAATAAACAAAGAGAAGTTACAGTACATCATTACTGTAAGACATGAAGATCAGTCAATCTGGAAAATTTCAAAAACCATCAAGAACTATGATGAAACTGGCTCTCAGGAAGACACACCTCTGCTGCAGAGGATAAGTTCATTAGAGTTACCAGCCTCAGAAATTGCAGCCCAAATAAATAAAAGTAACAGACACATCTCAACATCAACTGTTCAGAGGAGACTGCGTGAATCAGGCCTTCATGGTTGAATTGCTGTAAAGAAACCACTACTAAAGGACACCAATATGAAGAAGAGAGCTGCTTGGGCCAAGAAACACGAGCATTGGACATTAGATGAGTCCAAATTTGAGACTTTTGGTTCCCATCGTCGTGTCTTTGTGAGGCGCAGAGTAAGTGAACGGAGGATCTCTGCATGTGTGGTTCCCACCGTGAAGCATGAAGGAGGAGGTGTGAGGGTGTGGGGGTGATTTGTTGGTGACACTGTCTGTGATTTATTTCGAATTCAAGGCACACTTAACCAGAATGGCTACCACAGCATTCTGTGATGCGCCATCCCATCTGGTTTGCGCTTAGTGGGACTATCATTTGTTTTTCAACAGTACAATGACCCAAAACACACCTCCAGGCTGTGTAAGGGCTATTTGACCAAGAAGAGAGTGATGGAGTGCTGCATCAGATGACCTGGTCTCCACAATCACCCAACCTCAACCCAATTGAGATTGTTTGGAATGAGTTGGACCGCAGAGTGAAGGAAAAGCAGCCAACAAGTGCTCAGCATATGTGGGAACTCCTTCAAGACTGTTGGAAAAGCATTCCAGGTGAAGCTATTTGATAGAATGCCAAGAGTGTGCAAAGCTGTCATCAAGGCAAAGGGTGGCTACTTTGAAGAATCTAAAATATATTTTGGTCATTTTAACACTTTTTTGCTTACCACATGATTCCAAATGTGTTATTTCATAGTTCTGATGGACACACCAACTCATCCTATTATTCTACAATGTAGAAAATAGTAAAAAAATAAATACAAACCCTGCAATGAGTAGGTGTGTCCAAACTTCTGACTGGTACTGTATGTGTTATACTATACAAGCGTTCACTGAGTGTACAAAACATTAGGAACACCTTCCTAATATTTAGTTGCACCCTCTTTTGCCCTCAGTCCAGCCTCAATTCGTCAGGGCATGGACTCCTCAAGGTGTCGAAAGCATTCCACCTGGATGCTGGCACATGTTGAACCCAATGCTTCCCATATTTGTGTCAAGTTGGCTGTATGTTCTTTAGAAGGTGGACTATTACTGCTACTACACACAGGAAACTGTTGAGTGTGAAACACCCAGCAGCGTTACAGTTCTTGACACAAACCAGTGCGCCTGGCACCTACCACCATACCCCATTCAAAGGGCACTTGGATATTTTGTCTTGCCCATTCACCCTCTGAATGGCACACATACCCAATCCATGTCTCAATTGTCTCAAGGCTTAAAAATCATTCTTTAACCGGTCTACTCCCCTTCATCTACACTGATTGAAATGGATTTAACAAGTGACATCAATAAGGGATCATAGCTTTCACCTGGATTCACCTGGTCAGTTTATGTCATGGAAAGAGCAGGTGTTCTTAATGTTTTGTATTTACCTGTATTTACCAAGCAACTTTTCATCTAAGTTAGTTGACATTTACAGTAATTCTGCATTTGACATCCTTGTTTTTCTCCCTCCCTTCTTCCCTGTCTCTTTTCCTTGCTCCCCACTTCTCTTTCTGCCTTATTCCTACCCTTATTTCCTCTCATTGCCCTCTATCCCTTCCTCTCCTTCTCCTATCTCAGAGCTGGGGGAGATTCGTAACGTGACCACCTCTAAGCCGTCTCTGGAGCTGGATGGTCTGGAGAAGTACACCAACTACAGCATCCAGGTGCTGACCTTCACCCGGGCCGGGGACGGGGTGCGCAGCGAGCAGATCTTCACCCGCACCAAGGAGGATGGTACGCACACCAGTAGACAAGAAGTCTTCAGGCACTGTTCTAGGATCAGCTTGCACTCTCTAAATTCTAACCTTAACTATTAGGGGGGAGATGCTAAACTGACCTTAGATCACTGTGTAGGGGGAACTGCATCATACTAATCATACTAGAGGTCAGGGGTCAGCTGTGGTAGGTAAACCGTGCCTAGATTTGCATATCCCCTCTTGCATTATGTAAGAGCGTTTTGAAAAGTAGAAATAATTATGACAGAACTTCTGTTTGAATTTGGTGTGAAATTATATACATTTTTGTTGAGTTGGTGCAGAAGACTCACATAAGTAGCTGAAAAATTGCAGCTCCTGCATATTGCAGATCGCCCTGTAGCATCAGACGTTCAGGCACGGTTACTGGAATGACTGATTTTGACACTGGCACAACTTAAATACAGATTGGTTTCCTTAGATGATACACAAAATGAGGATAAGGTTAATAATGTATATTTCCCTATTTCACTGTTTTCCCTCACCAGTTCCTGGTCCTCCGGCTGGGGTGAAGGCAGCGGCGGCGTCTAACTCTGTGGTGTTTGTGTCGTGGCTCCCTCCTCTCAAACTCAACGGCATCATCAGGAAATACACAGTCTTCTGCTCTAACCCACACCCCACGGTAAGGAGGGCACAGAGTACTGGGTTTCAGAGTGCAGGGATAAAGGCATGTCAGTGATGGACCAACAGTAGATTTAAGAGACCTGACATAATTGGAGGAGAGGGAGGCACCAGATTCAAGGGCTAGACTAGATAAGAAGCCTGCATGGTGCACAAAGCTACAGGGAGACTGATGATGGCTTATAAACCCTCTATCTAAAATTGTCAGGGCTGTGACATCAATGATTCAACTCTAATAATTGATACCTTGGTACAGACATTTGGAGTAAGTCCTGTATCTCTCTGCTAACTTCATGTCGGTCTCTCCCCTCCTACAGGTGAGCAGTGAGTTTGAAGCAGCGCCAGACGTCTTCTTCTACCGTATCCCCAACCTGAGCAGGAGCCGCCAGTACAGCATCTGGGTGGTGGCCGTCACCGCAGCCGGCCGTGGCAACGCCAGCGACATCATCACCGTCAAGCCCCAGGCCGAGGGTAGGTGGAGCTTATGGTTTCCCTTCTCATTATCCTGAAACAGATAGTAAGATGAGGTGTCTCAGTCTCTGAATGTTTTTAGAAGACACAAAAGTCATCAGCTCATTTTCACTGTGTCAAAGCCTTGATCAGAACATTTAAAGGGGCACAACCCTTAGAAACTCTGCCTATGAGCTGCTTAATGAGAACTGATAAACTGACAGCACTGTACTGCCTAACGAGAACTGATAAGCTGTCAGCATGGTGCTGCTTGGTGAGAACTGTTAAGCTGTCAGCACTGTGCTGCTTGGTGAGAACTGTTAAGCTGTCAGCACTGTGCTGCTTGTTGAGAACTGTTAAGCTGTCAGCACTGTGCTGCTTGGTGAGAACTGATAAGCTGTCAGCACGGTGCTGCTTGGTGAGAACTGATAAGCTGTCAGCACTGTGCTGCTTGGTGAGAACTGAACAGCTGTCAGCACTGTGCTGCTTGGTGAGAACTGATAAGCTGTCAGCACTGTGCTGCTTGGTGAGAACTGATAAGCTGTCAGCACTGTGCTGCTTGGTGAGAACTGATAAGCTGTCAGCACTGTGCTGCTTGGTGAGAACTGATAAGCTGTCAGCATGGTGCTGCTTGGTGAGAACTGATAAGCTGTCAGCACTGTGCTGCTTGGTGAGAACTGATAAGCTGTCAGCACTGTGCTGCTTGGTGAGAACTGATAAGCTGTCAGCACTGTGCTGCTTGGTGAGAACTGATAAGCTGTCAGCACTGTGCTGCTTGGTGAGAACTGATAAGCTGTCAGCATGGTGCAGCTTGGTGAGAACTGATAAGCTGTCAGCACTGTGCTGCTTGGTGAGAACTGATAAACTAATGGTGAGCAGTGGTAGGTAGTGTAGTGGTCCATTATCTGGACGTTCTCATCCTGTTGATACATGTGGTTTCCAACCTGATGCGTTTTAGAAATCAATCTGCTGCCTGACCATCCTCGTCCCAAACAAACAGTGGTGTAAAGTACTTAAGTAAAAATATTTTAAAATACTACTTAAGTCGTTTTTTGGGGTATCTGTACTTTACTTTAATATTTATATTTTTGACTAGTTTTACTTTTACTTCACTCCATTCCTAAAGAAAATGATGTACTTTTTACTCCATACATTTTCCCTGACACCCAAAAGTACTCGTTACATTTTGAATGCTTACAGGAAAAGGGACAAATTCACACATGTCTCTGGTCATCCCTACTGCCCTACTGCCTCTGATCTGGTGGACTCACTAAACATAAATTCTTCCTTTGTAAATTGTGTTGCAGTTGCCCCTGGCTGTCAAAAAAAAGTTATAAAAAAGGACATTGTGCCGTCTGGTTTGCTAAATATAAGGAATTTGAGGTATAGCATTTACTTTTACTTTATACTTTTACTCAAGTATGACAATTGAGTACTTTTTCCACCACTGTACTTAAATCCATTTGAAATCTGATACTTTTAGACTTTTCCTCAAGTTGTATTTTACTGGGTTACTTTTACTTGAGTCATTTTACATTAAAGTATCTTTAATTTCACTCAAGTATGACATTTGAATACTTTTTCCACCTCTGCAAACAGACCACTTTATATCTGTCTAAGCACAGAGATGGGCTGTCTTAAGGGGTGCAGGTGTAGACGAAGAGGTGGGGAATTCAATAAAGTTGGATAAAGAATTAACAGTTTACACTGCTTTTATAGAGCTTCCCTTGAAAGTATTTGGGATCGGTTTCCACCTTTGGGTCTATTCCATTACTTCTGTTGTACCAGGAAAACTAAATCAAGTCAGCCAAAGTATTTGACCCGGTTGTGGTGTGTTTGTGTGCAGCTCCAGCTCAGATCCTGACATTCAATGGCACAGTGACCACCCCCTGGATGAGGGACATGGTGTTGCCCTGTAAGGCGGTGGGCGACCCAGCCCCCACGGTCAAGTGGCTCAAGGAGACGTGAGTACAGAGTACAACACATCATGCTGCATGTAGGACAGACAGTAGAACTTCGTACAGAC
This sequence comes from Oncorhynchus clarkii lewisi, assembly GCF_045791955.1. Lineage (NCBI taxonomy): Eukaryota > Metazoa > Chordata > Actinopteri > Salmoniformes > Salmonidae > Oncorhynchus > Oncorhynchus clarkii. Next base: position 33,266,669 of record NC_092156.1, read on the forward strand.
CATGTTTTGAGTCACTTATAACACACACTAAATACCAGTGAAAAAACAGTGGCTCTTTGGAATGCCAATTTTCAATGAAGACCTTGTGTGTTTGCAGTATCCTTTCACACTTATCAGCAGAATGTAAAAAATCATGGTTGTTGACATGTGCCGCATATTCCTATACACATAAAAGTATTGTAACATTATCCAATACTTTTCAAATATTTTCTCTGTGGTGTATCTCACTGTAGTTCATTGTCTGACTGTCTTTCATACATTTGTGATTCAGCAATGGAAGCCCCGCCCCTGCTGTGATTGACAGTAGACACATTGTTCAGGGCAACGGCAGCCTGGTCATCCGCACAGTGAAAGCTGAGGATTCTGGGAACTACACCTGTGTGGCTAGCAACAGTTTTGGGCCAGATAAAATCATCCTCAACCTGCAGGTTCAAGGTAAGTCAGTTAGTGTGTGGTGGAACAATCCAGTTTACCAGTCTTCAGATCAGTTCATAACAATACTAAATAGACATGTATTCATCATAGGTAGTGAAGTGAAAGGATATCATCATGAGTTAGAAGGACTTAAATAAAATCCATATTTTTACTTCTAGTTCCCCCGGACCAGCCACGTCTCACCGTTACCAAGACGACCACCACTTCCATCACTCTGTCCTGGATACCAGGAGACAACGGAGGCAGCTCCATACGAGGTCAGACACCAACGCAGCTAGCAGCAACACTAACTATTATTGGAGATTTTTGTTTTCCCTTGGACAACAGCGTACTGACTTTATTAAATAGCAGGCAACACTGTAACATCCTAACCTCTCTCTCACACATCAGGCTACATCCTGCAATACTCAGAGGACAACAGTGAGAAGTGGGGCAACTTTGCTATCAGCCCTAGTGAGCGTTCCTATCGACTGGAGAACCTGAAGTGTGGCACCTGGTACAAGTTCACCCTGACTGCCCAGAATGCTGTGGGGCCAGGGCGCATCAGTGAGATCATCGAGGCGAAGACTCATGGGAAAGGTAGGGAGATGGTGACATCCTTTTACGTATGTTTTTTATTAAATAGTGACCCCATTGCTTTTACTCAGTTAATAATGGAAAACTCATTCTTATGGAAAGACCTCTCATTGAAGTGTTTGTGTGGTCTGACTCCTCTCTCCTCACTCCCCAACAGAACCCCAGTACTCTAAAGAACAGGAGCTCTTCACCAGTATCAATGCCACGCGTGTCAGGCTCAACCTGATTGGCTGGAACAACGGCGGCTGTCCAATCACATCCTTCACGTTAGAGTACCGTTCGGTGGAGTCTCCCACGTGGACCACGGCCCAACGCACCTCTCTGACCAAGAGCTACATCCTGTATGACCTGGCCGAGGCCACCTGGTACGAACTACAGATGAAGGTGTTCAACAGCGCCGGGTCAGCAGAGAAGAGGGTCAAGTTTTCCACTCTGAGCTACGATGGCAGTGAGTTCACTTGTCTATACACGCTTATAGTGACTTATTCAGGATATCTGAATAAAGAATGAAGAACTGTAGTTTAAATGTCATTTACCTAACCATTCCTTGAAAATTGTTTCACAACTGCCTGAGTTTCCATTCCATTAATTTACAGTATGTCCTTAAAGGAGAAGGAAATGACCTCATATTTAGCTATTTACTGGTCCTTGGAGCTCTTCTCTCCTCCCTGCCATTAAAGTGGCTGTCTCATGCTAGTCTTCCCTGGTCCGGGCTTTAAAAGGCTCTAGGCCTAACTGATGAATGGGGCAGTAAAGTACCTCAAGTAGATGTTCTGCTGACTCCAGTGGTCGTGGCGATGTCACACACACACACACACACACACACACACACACACACACTAGACTCTAGTCTATTTGTCCCCCCCACATCCATCTAACCCCCCAGCCATCCAGGAAGTGTAAAAGGGGAAAAAAATAGCTTTGTTTTCAGCTAAGAAAGTTGAGTTGATCTTCTGTCAAGTGGGCATTACTGCCAGTTTGGCAGAATGTCAGGTGCTGATTGCAGCTAGCGCAGTGCTGCAGCAGCTTGTTGGAGCAGATTGGGTGGGTTTGATGGAAAATACATTAAGATTGGGATGCAAGATGTAGAGGCACTGTTACCTTGTGCCAGGTGCTTGATCCATGTTTTAAACATTAACACGAAGCTCATTTAGTATTTACTATTCATCGACAGGCTCGTGGGAGGAGCTATAGGAGGACTGGCTCATTGTAATGGCTGAAATGGAATTATGGGAACGGTATTAAATACATCAAACATATGGAAACCATTACCAGCCATTAAAATGATCCTGTCCTCCTATAGTTCCTCACACCAGCCTCCACTGCTGTATAGGCTTAATATGTGTTCGTGTTTGGATGATTTTTTGCAGTCATTCTCTCGTCTACCAGGTCTGGTTGCGACACTTGACAACCTTCTAGTTATTGTACAAGTAACCTAACGTAGCAGGCGTAAAGGAAACGCCTGAGCGGGATGCCCCACATTCTGGTCCTGACGAGAAAGAAAACTGTCAGGGAGTTTCTCTTCTGGACTATTCAACCAATCCACTAAATATAGAGGAGGAGTTAAGATGAAGTGTCACCAAAGCGGAAGTCTCATTACAGGCTCTCTTCCAATTCCCCTGAAAACCTCATTTACCCAGCCCCGCTGAGGGTGTTGTGCATCAAACTACATAATGTTGTCATAACACATGTCATAGTTTATGTCAGCTAATGACATCTCTATGACCTGTCTCAAGGTACCATTGCTCCACTGGTGAAGGCTCCAACGGTGAGTGTGGACAGTACGTCCAGTAACGAGGGTCTGAAGATGGTGACCATCATCTCCTGTGTGCTGGTGGGAATCGTGCTGGTCTTCGTCCTGCTTCTAGTCCTCAGGAGGAGGAGGAGGGAACAGAGACTGAAGAGGCTCAGAGGTGAGAGGTCACAGCAGCAACAGGGCAACGCCTGATTGGTTAGATTTCTGTCAAATTTCGGTAACTATTGTCAAGTATAGTGTGAGTATCATCTGTATGTAATGTGATTTTTGTTCTTGTTTGCTCTGTAGATGCGAAAAGTTTGGCAGAGATGCTGATGAGGTAAGCATGAGCAGTTTGACATATAACTTTATAGACAGTTACTATTGTCTAATGTATTAATGGAAGAAAAAAACATTCAATACTGTATCTATAGAATCATATTAGAATCACCCGTTTCTGAAAATCTGATGCAGTGTAATGAGGTCCTTATTGACCAGTGTATGTTGTTTCCTGTGTTCCCCAGTAAAAACACACGACCTGCAGACACCATCAACAAGCAGCAGCAGACCCTTAGAATGCACATCGACATCCCCCGAGCCCAGCTGCTCATAGAGGAGAGAGACACCATGGAGACAGTCGGTGAGTGGACACTGATACATTATGCTGCTTTCATGTGTTCTCTGAATTATCTGAAACTTTGGACTGAAACTCCCGGAAAGCTCCCGGACATGTCAAAACTCATAATGAGCTTCCAAGTAGGAAATACGAGTGTAACATTGGATAACAATATGTGAGTATCACATATCTGTGGCCTTCTATGTGGTAGTAGTACCTACTGTGGCGATTCTCATCGTACTGTGGTGACCATGTTTGTGAAATGATTCTCTCTATTTCAGACGACAGGTCCACAGTGCTGCTGACTGACAATGACTTTGGGGAGACTCAAAAACAGAAGTCATCTACGGTTACCCACACCGTCCACTACCAGTCCCTGTCCCAGGCCACCGGACCTCTAGTGGATGTATCTGATGCTAGGCCAGGAACCAGTAAGTCCAGTACGGACATCCTCTTTACTTTACTAGCTGTGGAGCTAGAATTAATAAGTGCAATCAGGATTGCATTCATACAGCTGGAATTTATTCAGCTAGACTTGATTCCAGACAACAGACTGGTTTGATTCAGCTCCAGTTCTCAGAGAGTCATCAGAAGCATTAGGAGCACTGCCCCTACCATCTCCACTGATGTTGTTCACACTGATAAGCATTTACTTTCAACACAGTGATTATTGCTGTTATATTATTTTCAATTCTAAACATGAATGATTATGTACAGTGGGGCAAAAAAGTATTTAGTCAGCCACCAATTGTGCAAGTTCTCCCACTTAAAAAGATGAGAGGCCTGTACCAAATACTTATTTTCCACCATAATTTGCAAATAAATTCATTAAAAATCCTACAATGTGAATTTCTGGATTTTTTTTCTCATTTTGTCTGTCATAGTTGAAGTGTACCTATGATGAACATTACAGGCCTCTGTCATCTTTTTAAGTGGGAGAACTTGCACAATTGTGGCTGACTAAATACTTTTTTGCACCACTGTATGTGTATTGCATCCAATCAAAAATGTACGTATTTGTGGAGGACTGCAATCAACCCAATCAAACCTTTTTCTCACTGTTATTGTAAGCTATATGTATTTGTGTGGACATCCTGAGATGAACTCCAGGTGAGATATTGTGATGGTGGCCGTTTTCTTTTTGTTGGTTTATGTGAGGATTGGGTGTCCATCCGTCATTGCTATTGCCAGATACACACTTACTGCCACCCTTAAAAACACTCAGTCAGCTTAAAAAAACAGAGCATTGCAGTTCTCAAGATGACCTCTTGCTATGTGACATAACACCCTGGTGTGTGACTGTGATGTCATTTTCTGTATCTTTCCTTGTCAGATCCCACAGCCCGCCGCACAGCCAAAGCAGGCCCTGCCGCACGCAACCGCTACGCTAGCCAGTGGACCCTGAACCGACCACACCCGCCAGTCTCGGCCCACACCCTGAGCACTGACTGGAGATTGCCCACGCCACGGGTGGCCGGCTCTGTGGACAAGGAGAGTGACAGCTACAGCGTCAGCCCATCTCAGGACACAGGTAACAACGCACCTGAAGATGAGACAAGTCTGCAACAACTGCTACAACAGTCCCCATATAAGAATGTCTGTAACACCACCCTTAACCATAACAACACCTCTCACCTCTTTAATAAAAACAGATTGGCCTACTATAGAACTTTCAACAATGCCAACAGTTTATAACAATGCTAATGCTATCGTTATCCCCTAACTGCTCTACTAACATGGCCTCTAACCCTAACCCCTGGTATAGACCGGGCACGGAGCAGCATGGTGTCCACAGAGAGCGCCTCGTCCACCTACGAGGAGCTGGCGCGGGCCTACGAGCACGCCAAGATGGAGGAGCAGCTGCGGCATGCCAAGTTTACCATCACAGAGTGCTTCATCTCGGATACGTCGTCGGAGCAGATGACAGCAGGCACCAATGACTACACAGACAGCCTGACGTCCAGCACACCCTCCGAGTCAGGCATCTGCAGGTTCACTGCCTCCCCGCCCAAGCCTCAGGATGTCAGCCGAGTCATGAACATGGCCGCACCCAAAGCTCACAGACCGGGTGAGGCCACGTAGACACATAGCTAACTCTGCTGTAGCTAACTCTGAGCTCTGTTGCTAATGTTTGTTAGCCTTCACCATGCCTGTAATGCTTTGGTTTGAGGGCCCCCCCCAAGCACTAACGCTAATCCTAACCCTAATGTTCACTTTAAGATCTGATACATACTTTCTTCATATATAGACTGTGGGTTTAGTCTATGGTCTGTTACATGTATGCGGAACTGTAGCTGAATTGAATAACTCTGTGTCTTAACATTTCAAGCTATTATGTTCTTCATATGCCAATAAAAACTAACAAACTCTGTAATATGCATTTAAAACACAACGCTGGTCTGTTAGACCAAACGTATCAATTCAGGGCCATTTCCCTCTCCCTCGTAAATGTTAGGCAAACTAGATCATATCCCAGGGTTAGGGGTTCGTAAATATTTACTGCTGATATATCAATTTAACTGTTCTGAAGATAATGGTCTAGTAATGCTTAGGGTTGCACAATTCTGGGAACTATCAATAAATTCCCTGGTTTTCCCGAAATCCCGGATGGAGGATTCCTGGAATCGGCAGGGAATAAACATGAAACCTGGAATCTTCCAACAAGGATTTCTGGAAAACCAGGGGTTTTATTGAAAGTTCCCAGAATTTTGCAACCCTAGTAATGCTACTTGCAGCAACAAATGTGGAGTTTTGCAGACAGTGATGTCAATAGATTAATGTATTAATTAAGGTAATGTATTAATGAAGCTTATTCTATTGACTAAACTCCATTGCAGGATGACCAAGCTTGAACATTGAACCACCTAAATCTGTTTGAGGCCACTTCACCTCATGAAATCAGTATTTTTGTTGAAGTCTTCATCTTATTCATTCTATATAGTTTTGGTTCATTATAGTTATATTTTATTAAACTCTGTAGACTTTACTCAGATACATTTGTAATGAGCAGCGCTGGAGTCTTAAATCTATAACATTATTTATTTATGTTATAGAAAAGCGACAGTCTCCTTCTCCCTCCATTAACCTAATAAGTATAATGGAATCTGGGGGGGGTTTAATGACATTGTAAAATATTGCCATTTCATTTCATGTTGGTCAAGGCCAAATTCAGATGAAGAACATTCTTTGGCATATTACCTCAATAACCAGACAAAGCAGTATACTTTAATAGTCTGTCGGAATCTATGGATGACTTTGGCATATAAACTACCCTAGTTTTGTAGGTTGGTGTGGAAGATGTGATGAGCTTGTATCTCACCTAACCTTTCCCCCAGGGGCAGTCATTTCTCTTTACTGAAGTGTTTTGAGCTGAGATTTTTCCATATTTCCACTGGCCATATGTGTATTCTATGGGGTTGTTGTCCATAAAACACACTTTCCTTCCTTTGTCCTTTAGGGGGCGAGCTAGTGCACCTGCCTCCTTACCTGCGCATGGACTTCCTGCTGAACCGCGGCATGTCGTCCTCGGGCACTGGAGGGAGGGGTGGCGCCGGGGGGGAGGGGGCCATGGGCCAGGCCTGCTTGGAGCCCCAGAAGAGTCGCTCCCTGAAACGGCCATCACGCATGGCACCCCCAACTCCCACGGAGGCCCCCCAAGCCAGCAACAGGGCCAGCAACAGGGACCCAGTGGCCCAGTGGCAACCCGGCTCAGCAGCCACCCTGCCTCACAGAGAGGGCTCAGAGCTGGCCCAGGCCGCCAAGCTTAGCACCTCCCAAGAGTCCCTGCTGGACTCACGAGGACACCTCAAACAGACCAACAACCCCTACGCAAAGTCCTACACGCTGGTATAACATCAGTGGCATGGGGCCAGACTAAAACTCACACTAACACTGGACTTATTACACTTACAAGTGCAGTAAACTGACTCTCACCACACAGTCCTGTATATAATGTCCCCTTTCTTTCTTTGTTTTTTTTTTAAACTTGTGAGTAAATTCATTCATCTGAAATGACTCCACGCGGAGCTTGCCAAAATAATTTTGTTATGAGGGAACATTATTTATTCTTGATTATTATTGTTAATCATTAATTATTAATCAGTGATTATTTGTTCTTAGTTCTCAACTATTAATGATTATTAATTATTGATTACAATTGATCAATTATTACCATTACTACACTATTTGAATTAGAACCTGGACAACTTTTTTCCCAGAGTATGAGATGATAATTTGGAGCTTGTCATTTTTTTCTATGGAAACTTCCTCTAAAACACTGAATGAAACTCTGGAGAAATCTGGGATGGAAGCAATCGACACCAGTCCAAACTTGTCAGCTGCTCTCAAATTATTACTTTTTTGAAGAAAAAAATCTATTTCCTATGGATGCATGGGTACTGACCAATTAAAGACGATTAAGAGGATTATGATCACGACTGGACAGCCCAGTTGACCATTTTTGTCACACTATGAAATGATCAAATGTGAAGATTTATTATTCTTATTACTATAAATATATATATATAAAAAGAGAAATCACTTTTATTTGTGGATATTACAGGGAAGAATTCATTTGGTTAATAAAGTCCGTAGTCATGTTTGCACATATCTCGTTTTGATTAGGAAATGGAGTCTCTGTTGATCTTTCTCTGTGTCGCATACTCTGATGGTGCAATATGAAAAAAGATTATGAAAATTATATTGATACTATTTGCTCTATACTGTACTGTAATGAAAAATAACTATGTTAGTATACTTACAGGGCGGGACAAACCCCAGCTATGTATTCAGGTGTAGTTTACCACTGCTAATTTGCCAGGGTGGTAAAGGAAGTTAGTTAGAACAGGGAGGGTCAGAGATATAACGGTTTGCACTTCACGACACCCCCCCAAAAATGTCCAGACAGAGCCCCTATTCTCAGTGCACTAGGTAGAGTCTTCAAGGCTCTCACTCTCCTCCTCAATAGATTTATTGTCGCTGCATTGCCGTGATGCTCCTCTACAGGGAAAAACTTGAGACAATCCCCCCTTCAAACCAAATCAAAATCTATGGGAAGTGTCTATCTAAAGTGTGGATATAACTACACAGTTTTAGTTGTTGTTTACCCTGGCCCATTTTTCTTTCTATTTTAGTCCTGGAGGGAGAGTTTGATAAGAATGCTGTGAGGTCATTAATGTCAGTTTATATTATTTGTTTTAATTGTCTTCATTATGATATTCCTTTTAACAAAATGTCGCTTTTTATTTTTAACATGGTGTTCACCATGGTGGCACTGAAATAAAGAGAAACTAACCCACAGTTCAAATTTTATTAATAAAAAGGCTGTTCCCCAAATGATCCTTCACAGTTTGACATGAATGACTGGCGATGGGTTGTTTAGAGGCACGGATAGAGGAGGACGCCCACACAGGTTGTGGGTGGGGTGTGTCACTGGGTGAGTGAGTGAATAAGTGAGTGAGGAACTGAGTCAGTGAGTGAGTGGTGATAGGGGTGGATTGTTGGGTAATTCATCTGAAATTAATTTGAACGACAGTCATTGATTATCACTAATTCCTTTTTATGTAAAAGCACTCATGAGTCTCATAAAACTCAAACTCTCCAAATAAAAATATTGTTGTATCAATGACATTTCATGTTTTTTCAGTACTAAACCCCCTAAGGGCCCGGGGTTGGGTTTCTACTAAGCTAACGTGTGTCATTGTTTTAAGATCATCATGCCAAGGTTCATTTATACCCCTTTAAGCATCCCCCCAAAATATGTAAAAAAAAAAAAATTATGAAACATTGAATTTGGCCTTACTGCTATTAGCCCATAGAAACGCATTGAATAACATATTCAGACATGGCAAAATAGTCCCAAAAAATAAAAAGGAAGTATGTTTTGAAGTGTCTTTCCTATATCTGAGAGATTTAAGAAATATCATAAAATTATTTAAAAAAATAATTACACATATTTAACAATTTTTTTGTCACTGAAGTAATTCCATACACAGCATACTTCCATATACAGCATACTTCCATATACAGTATACTTCCATGTACAGTATACTTCCATGAATTTGTTTAATGGTCCCTGGCTACCTTCAGACAAGTCTTGTGGGGTTTGTGGGCGTCCTAGAGCAAAACAACCGACTTGTACTTGTCCGTGAGAGTCCCATCGTTCAATGGTGGGCTCATATTAAGGCGTCCGCATGCTTCCCATCCGAAACAGATTGTGTATATAGTATATTATATTATATATTGTTTTGTGATGTTTTTGTTCGTTTTGGCCTTCAGTAAGGGTGTTTTTGGCTGTTCGTTCACAATCTTTTTTTTCCTGAGGCAACCCGAAGTTCAGTAGCTAAAGTTTACGCCCCTTTTGTCAGTGATTGGTCAACAGTAGTGATTCTTCAATTAAGTTTTTGTCATTCAAATCAAATCAAATTGTATTAGTCACATATGTCGCATACAACAGGTGTAGTAGACCTTAAAGTGAAATGCTTACTTACGAGCCCCTAACCAACAATGCAGTTTAAAAAAAAATACAGATAAGAATAAGAGATAAAAGTAACAAGTAGTTAAAGAGCAGCAGTAAAACAACAATAGCAAAACTATATTCAGGAGGGTACCAGTACAGAATCAATGTGTGGGGGCACCGGTTAGTTGAGGTAGTATGTAGATGTAGGTAGAGTTATTAAAGTGACTATGCATAGATGACAACAGAGAGTTGCAGTGGTGTAAAGGGAGGGGGGACAGTGCAAATAGTCTGGGAATCTATTTGACTAGATGTTCAGGAGTCTTATGGCTTGGGGGTAGAAGCTGTTTAGAAGCCTCTTGGACCTAGACTTGGCGCTCTGGTACCACTTGCCGTACGGTAGCAGAGAGAACACTCTATGACTAGTGTGGCTGGAGTCTTTGACAATTTTTAGGTCCTTCCTCTGACACTGCCTGGTATAGAGGTCCTGGATGACAGGAAGCTTGGCCCCAGTGATGTACTGGGCCGTTCGCACTACCCTCTGTAGTGCCTTGAGGTCGGAGGCCGAGCAGTTGCCATACCAGGCAGTGATGCAACCAGCGAGGATGCTCTCGATGGCACAGCTATAGAATCTTTAGAGGATCTGAGGACCCATGCCAAATATCCCTGTCATGAGTGAACAGGGAGTACAGGAGGGGGCTGAGCACACACCCCTGAGGGGCCCCTGTGTTGAGGATCAGCGTGGTGGATGTGTTGCTACCTACCCTTACCACCTGGGGGTGGCCCGTCAGGAAGTCCAGGATACAGTTGCAGAGGGAGGTGCGTAGTCCCAGGATCCTTAGCTTATGTATGAGCTTTCAGGGCACTATGGTGTTGAATGCTGAGCTGTAGTCAATGAATAGCATTCTCACATACGTAGGTGTTCCTTTTGTCCAGGTGGGAAAGGGCAGTGTGGAGTGCAATAGAGATTGCATCATCTGTGGATCTGTTGGGGCGGCATGCAAATTAAAGTGAGTCTAGGGTTTCTGGGATGATGGTGCTAATGTGAACCATGACCAGCCTATCAAAGCACTTCATGGCTACAGACATGAGTGCTATGGGTCGGTAGTCATTTAGACAGGTTACCTTAGTGTTCTTGGGCACAGGGACTATACTGGTCTGCTTAAAACATGTTGGTATTACAGACTCGGACAGGGAGACGTTGAAAATGTCAGTGAAGACCTTGCCAGTTGGTCAGGGCATGCTCGCAGTACACGTCCTGGTAATCCATCTGGCCCTGCGGCCTTGTGAATGTTGACCTGTTCAAAGGTCTTACTCACATCAGCTGCGGAGAGCGTGATCACACAGTCTTCTGGAACAGCTGGTGCTCTCATGCATGTTTCAGTGTTTTTTGCCTCGAAGTGAGCATGGAAGTAGGTTAGCTCGTCTGGTAGGCTCGTGTCATTGGGCAGCTCTCGGCTGTGCTTCCCTTTGTAGTCTGTAATGGTTTGCAAGCCCTGCCACATCTGATGACCGTCAGAGCAGGTGTAGTACGATTCGATCTTAATCCTGTATTGACGCTTTGCCTGTTTGATGGTTCGTCGGAGGGCATAGCGGAATTTCTTATAAGCTTCTGGGTTAGAGTCCCGCTCCTTGAAAGCGGCAGCTCTAGCTTTTAGCTCAGTGTGGATGCTGCCTGTAATCCATGGCTTCTGGTTGGGGTATGTACATACTGTATGCTCACTGTGGGGACGACATCATCAATGCACTTATTGATGAAGCCAATGACCTGATGTGGTGTACTCCTCAATGCCATCGGAGCAAAACAGTCCTGTAGCTTATATCTGCTTCATCTGACCACTTTTTTATTGATCTAGTCGCTGGTGCTTCCTGCTTCCCCTGTGCTGATGCCCAGTCTAAGCACGGCGTCTAGTCCAGCTTCAAGGCCAGAGTCTTCTTCTGCGTTGGTGCCCAGTCCAGGCACAGCGTCCAGTCCCGCTCCATGGCGGGAGCCTTCCCCTGCGCCAATGCCCAGTCCAGGCACGGCGTCCGGTCCAGCTTCATGGCCGGAGCCTTCCCCTGCACTGATGTCCAGTCCAGATCTGGTGTCCAGTCCCGCTCCATGGCAGGAGCCTTCCTTGATACAGAGGTCCAGTCCAGGCACAGTGTTCAGCCCGGGTCCATGGCTGGATCCCGCACCAGAGCCGCCACCAAATATGGTGGATCCGCAAGCTGAGCGGGTTCTTCGTCCCGCACCAGAGCCGCCACCGACACTAGACACCCCCCTAACCCTCCCTTTTGGTTTCATGTTTTGCGGCCAGAGTCCGCACCTTTGGGGGGGGGGGGGGTCACGTCCTGACCATAGAGAGACCTTATTTTCTATAGTAGAGTAGGTCAGGGCGTGACTGGGGGGTTTTCTAGTTATTATTTTCTATGTGGGGTTCTAGTTGAGTTTTTCTATGTTGGTGTTTGGTATGATTCCCAATTAGAGGCAGCTGGCTATCGTTGTCTCTAATTGGGGATCATATTTAAGTAGCATTTTTTCCACCTGTGTTTTATGGGACATTGTTTTGAGTTAGTGTATGTTACACCTCTTAGTTATGGTTCGTTGTTTGTTTTGTTCTTTCTTTGTTGTTTTGTGCATTTTCAAATAAATATTATGTGGAAACCATATCGCGCTGCAGTTTGGTCCGATAATTATTCCAGCGAACTTGACAGTAAATGAAATGTAATTCCCCGTTTATGCACTTTTCTTTCTATGTGTATTCTGACGTGCATTTAAGTAGCGTGATATTCACCCACTACTCGTTTGCAGTGGAGATTAACAAAATGAAGGTGTGGCGGAGGTGTTTTTACAGATATGGCGTATCCTGACCTTGATTTAATTCCCTCATAATTCCACCACGTTTACAAGCGAGGAATCCATTAATAAGGTTGAGTGAACCTGCCAGTTATAAATGGGAAAAGTATTGACTTTCTTTTTTCTAATTGTAATAACAGCATTCTCCATTCACTGTAATTGATAAATTGATAAGAGCTCGTTAAACGAGTATTCTGTTTGGAAAAGGGGATTGTAAATACACATAGCAATTGTTTTAGATAAAACGGTTCCTTATGTTCCTTATGATCCATGGAGATGAATGTTAAACCAGTCATATGGAAGCAAACTGAAAATCCTATCACTGTCAATAATACCCACAAATATTTAGAACTGTCACTTTACTTTCCTTCAATTTGTTGCTTACAATTTGCATCATTACATTCCATCCGGTTTACCTTTCTTTCCTCTTTCATGTCCGTGTAGTTGTTCCTGAGGGTTGCTAGCATTAGTGGATCATATTAGGCTAACGTTGTGCAGTAATTTGGGACATGTAGCCTATTTGAATCATTATGGAACTCAGACCAGGTAGCAGTTTAAACCTGGAGCCTGGCTCACGGTTCACAACGACTGGACTGTTGTCATACAGTTCCATGAATAGTGAGGATTAAGGGTATATTTATCGGACTATTGTTCAACCCCTATTGTACACTTTTTTTCACCTTGCTGAATTTAATGGGTGTACTTGAATATGGCAACTTTCAGGATGAATCAAACTAATGTATTAATGATACATTAATATTTTTAGTGTGTAAAATTAATCCAAACCTGTTTCTTATGATTCAAACATACTTTCCTAACCCTACATTTTGTCAAAATAATCTACAAAATCAGAGTATTTTTAAATCTACCAATTGTTGAAACAGAGACAAATATGAATATATTCTGTCACACCCTGATCTGTTTCACTTGTCTTGTGATTGTCTCCACCCCCACCCCTGGTGTACACATCCCTGTTTTTCCTGTCTCTCTGTGTCTTGTATGTGTTCAAGTCAACCAGCATTTTTCATGTACTCTTGATTCTATTCTCTTTTGCTAGTCCTCCTGGTTCTTGACCCTTGCCTGTTTTCTGGACACCATACCCGCCTGCCTGACCATTATGCCTGCCCTGACCTCGAGCCTTCCTGCCACTCTGTACTTCCTGGACCCTGAACTGGTTTTGACCTTTTGCCTGTCTATGACCATTCTCTTGCCTTCCCCTTTTGGATTGTTTAATAAATATCAAGACTCAAACCATCTGCCTCCCGTGTCTGCATCTGGGTCTCACCTTGTGCCCTTGTACTTTTTTTCATTGAACCCTATATTCTGAATCCATTCTCTCGATGTATTCTAGTCTGTCGATAAAATTGTAATTAAAGGTACACCGTATTTAAAAGGATGGCTTAAGATAAATATACTGAAAATCCTATTGAATGTTTCATTCAATAGGGTTTTCAGTACATTTATCTTATGCCATCCCTTTAAATATGTTGAAAATTACTCTGAATTGACAGACCTATTTCCTAAAAATTATAGTAAGGTATGGAACATTCATTGTGTGACAAGAAACAACAAGCAGGTCTTTTACGCTCCAGCAGCTAGAATTTGTCCGTCCACAATTCAACTGTGGGAACATGGCAACTCTCAACACCAGACAACAGAAGGAGCTGGCCGCTGCTGTACAAGAGATTGTTTGTGAGGAGATTATCTCTCCCCTTGACTTAGAATTAAAACCAATAAATTAATCATTGCCCGTGTTCACTGCTAAAGTTGATACCTATTTTACTGAAGTGGAAAGTCTGGTGAGGATAGTCATTGCGACAGAGGTGCGACTCCATGACCTGGAAACAGCACAAGCTAAGTCGGAAGGGATAATCAAACTCGTAAAAGAGAAATTAGAATCACTCAAATCATTCCCGTAAATTCAATGTGCGGATCACAGGACTTGAAACACTTGCACAGGAGGTTGGTGGCACCTTATTTGGGGAGAATGGCCCTGTGGTAATGGATGGAATGGAATGAGTGGAATGGTATCAAATACCTAAAACACATGGTTTCTTCAAGAAGGACATCAAATCCAACACACAAGGGGACAAGACGACAGATGGAACCCCAAGATTGGCTCATTATTCAGGTGGCTATCCATGCACAATCAGACAATGTTGAGGACACCCCTCATGTTTAGGTACAAGGAACAATATTACTATAATTACTGAGCATTGAACTTGTTATAATTATATTGCCTATAGTCCAGGACATTTACACAGTAATAATGACATAACAAAAAGTTTTTAAAAACTCCTGAAAATCTAGTGTTGATGTGAAATGATTTTGTTAAATTTCAGTCTTCTGTGATGTATATAAAGTATGATATTGGGTTACAAACTCACATTTGAATACATTTCAACTCTATATCTGACACGGTACAGGTGTCTTCTTTTTTTAAGCCCCTAACCATGTGTGTGAGGTGTATACTTTTGTTTCAAAGTAGATTACTTTAAGACTAACAGGAAACACGGTGTGTAAAATGTTTCCTTGTGTGGCAACACCCGTTTGGGCTATATATGGCAATACAGTGCCTTGCAAAAGTATTCATCCCCTTTGTCGTTTTTCCTATTTTGTTGTATTACAACATGTAATTTAAATGGACTTTTATTTGGATTTCATGTATTGGACATACACAAAATAGTCCAAATTGGTGAAGTGAAATTGAAAAAATAGCTTGTTTTAAAAAATTCTAAACAATAAGACCCTGAAAAGTGGTGCGTGCATATGTATTCACCCCCTTTGTTATGAAGCCCCTAAAATAAGATCTGGTGCAACCAATTACATTCAGAAGTCACATTATTAGCTAAATAAAGTCCACCTGCATGCAATCTAAGTGTCACATGATCTGTCACATGATCTCAGTACATATACACCTGTTCTGAAAGGCCCCAGAGTCTGCAACACCACTAAGCAAGGGGCACCACCAAGTAAGCGACTCCATGAAGACCAAGGAGCTCTCCAAACATGTCAGGGACAAAGTTGTGGAGAAGTAGATCAGGGTTGGGTTCTAAAAAAAAATCTGAAACTTTGAACATCCCACAGAGCACCATTAAATCCATTGTTAAAAAATTGAAAGAATATGGCACCACAACAAACCTGCCAAGAGACGGCCGCCCACCAAAACTCACAGACCAGGCAAGGTTGGCATTAATCAGAGAGGCAACAAAGAGACCAAAGATAAACCTGAAGGAGCTGCAAAGCTCCACAGCGGAGATTTGAGTATCTGTCCATAGGACCACTTTAAGCCGTACACTCCACAGAGCTGGGCATTACAGAAGAGTGGCCAGAAAAAAAGCCATTGCTTGAAGAAAACAATAAGCAAACACGTTTGGTGTTCGCCAAAAGGCATGTGGGAGACTCCCCAAACATATGGAAGAAGTCACTCTGGTCAGATGAGACTAAAATTGAGCTTTCTGGCCATCATGGAAAACTATATGTCTGGCGCAAACCCAACACCTCTCATCACTCCGAGAACAACTTCCCCACAGTGAAGCATGGTGGTGGCAACATCATGCTGTGGGGCTGTTTTTCATTGACAGGGACTGGGAAACTGGTCAAAATTGAAGAAATGATGGATGGCGCTAAATACAGGGAAATTCTTGAGGGAAACCTGTTTCAGTCTTCCAGAGATTTGAAACTGGGATGGAGGTTCACCTTCCAGCAGGACAATGACCTTAAGCATAATGCTAACGTAACACTTGAGTGGTTTAAGGGGAAACATTTAAATATCTTAGAATGCCTAGTCATTTTTCCAACAATTGTTTACAGACAGATTATTTCACTCACAATTCACCGTATCACAATTCCAGTGGGTCAGAAGTTTACATACACTAAGTTGACTGTGCCTTTAAACAGCTTGGAAAATTCCAGAAAATTATATCTTGGCTTTAGAAGCTTCTGATAGGCATATTGATGTAATTTGAGTCAATTGGAGGTATACCTGTGGATGTATTACAAGGCCTACCTTCAAACTCAGTGCATATTTGCTTGACATCATGGGAAAATCAAAAGAAATCAGCCAAGACCTCAGAAAAAAAATTGTAGTTCACAACAACAATCTAGTTCATCCTTGGGAGCAATTTCCAAACGCCTGAAGGTACCACATTCATCTGTACAAACAATAATACGCAAGTACAGTGCCTTGCGAAAGTATTCGGCCCCCTTGAACTTTGCGACCTTTTGCCACATTTCAGGCTTCAAACATAAAGATATAAAACTGTATTTTTTTGTGAAGAATCAACAACAAGTGGGACACAATCATGAAGTGGAACGACATTTATTGGATATTTCAAACTTTTTTAACAAATCAAAAACTGAAAAATTGGGCGTGCAAAATTATTCAGCCCCTTTACTTTCAGTGCAGCAAACTCTCTCCAGAAGTTCAGTGAGGATCTCTGAATGATCCAATGTTGACCTAAATGACTAATGATGATAAATACAATCCACCTGTGTGTAATCAAGTCTCCGTATAAATGCACCTGCACTGTGATAGTCTCAGTGTAATGACGTTCGTCTGTACGAGAGGCGGACCAAAGCGCAGCGTGGTTGTTTTGATTCATGTTTTAATAAATAACTTCACATGAACAAACTAACAAAAACAAGAAATGTGAAACCGCAAAACAGTCCTATCCTGTGACAACAAACACAGTGACAGGAACAATCACCCACAAACAATCAGTGAAACCCAGGCTACCTAAGTATGATTCTCAATCAGAGACAACTAATGACACCTGCCTCTGATTGAGAACCATACTAGGCCGAAAACATAGAACTGCCCCAAAACATAGAAAAACAAACATAGACTGCCCACCCAACTCACGCCCTGACCATACTAAATAAATGCAAAACAAAGGAAATAGAGGTCAGAACGTGACAGTACCCCCCCCCCAAAGGTGCGGACTCCGGCCGCAAAACCTTGACCTATAGGGGAGGGTCTGGGTGGGCGTCTGTCCGCGGTGGCGGCTCTGGCGCGGGACGCGGACCCCACTTCGCCATTGTCTTAGTCCGCCTTATTGTCCGCCTCCGTGGCTTACTCAACATGCCCACCCCTCTCAATGACCCCACTGGACAGAGGGGCTGCTTGGGACAGAGGGGCAGCTCGGGACAGAGGTGAAGCAGCTGCTCGGGACAGAGGGGCGGCAGCTGCTCGGGACAGAGGGGCGGCAGCAGCTCGGGACAGAGGGGCGGCAGCTGCTCGGGACCGAGGGGCGGCAGCAGCTCGGGACAGAAGGGCGGCAGCAGCTCGGGACAGAGGGGCAGCTGCTCGGGACGGAGGGGCAGCTGCTCCGGGCGGAGGGGCTCTAGCGGCCCCTGGCTGACTGGCGGCACTGGCGGCCCCTGGCTGACTGGCGGCACTGGCGGCCCCTGGCTGACTGGCGGCACTGGCGGCCCCTGGCTGACTGGCAGCACTGGCGGCCCCTGGCTGACGGGCGGCACTGGCGGCCCCTGGCTGACGGGCGGCACTGGCGGCCCCTGGCTGACTGGCGGCACTGGCGGCCCCTGGCTGACTGGCGGCACTGGCGGCCCCTGGCTGACGGGCGGCACTGGCGGCCCCTGGCTGACGGGCGGCACTGGCGGCCCCTGGCTGACGGGCGGCACTGGCGGCCCCTGGCTGACGGGCGGCATTGGCGGCGCTGGGCAGACGGGCGGCACTGGCGGCGCTGGGCAGACGGGCGGCGCTGGCGGCGCTGGGCAGACGGGCGGCGCTGGGCAGACGGGCGGCACTGGCGGCGCTGGGCAGACGGGCGGCACTGGCGGCGCTGGGCAGACGGGCGGCGCTGGCGGCGTTGGGCAGACGGGCGGCGCTGGCGGCGCTGGGCAGACGGGAAGCTCAGATGGCGCTGGGCAGACGGGAAGCTCCGACAACGCTGGGCTGAGTAGCTCTCCTAGCGCCGAACAGGCGGGAGACTCCAGCAGCGCTGGAGAGGAGGAAGGCTCTGGTAGCGCCGGAGAGGCGGGAGGCTCCGGCAGAGGCGCCGGACAGACGGGAGGCTCCGGACAGGCGGGAGGCTCCGGCAGAGGCGCCGGACAGACGGGAGACCCCGGCAGAGGCGCCGGACAGACGGGAGACTCCGGCAGCGCTGGAGAGGAGGAAGGCTCTGGACGGATGGGCCGGAGAGACAGCCTGGTACGGGGAGCTGCCACCGGAGGGCTGGGGTGTGGAGGTGGTGACGGATAGACCGGGCCGTGCAGGCGCACTGGAGCTCTTGAGCACCGAGCCTGCCCAACCTTACCCGGTTGAATGGTCCCGGTCGCCCTGCCAGTGCGGCGAGGTGGAATAGCCCGCACTGGGCTATGCAGGCGAACCGGGGACACCGTGCGCAAGGCTGGTGCCATGTAAGCCGGCCCAAGGAGACGCACTGGAGACCAGATGCGTAGAGCCGGCTTCATGGCACTTGGCTCGATGCCCACTCTAGCCCGGCCGATACGCGGAGCTGGAATGTACCGCACCGGACTGTGCACCCGCACTGGGGACACCGTGCGCTCCACAGCATAACACGGTGCCTGCCCGGTCTCTCTAGCCCCCCGGTAACCACAGGAAGTTGGCTCAGGTCTCCTACCTGGCGTAGCCATACTCCCTGTTAGCCCCCCCCCAAGAAATTTTTGGGGCTGACTCCCGGGCTTCCATCCACGACGCCGCGCTGCCTCCTCATACCAGCGCCTCTCCGCTTTCGCCGCCTCCAGTTCTTCTTTGGGACGGCAATATTCTCCTGGCTGAGCCCAGGGTCCTCTTCCGTCTAATTCGTCCTCCCATGTCCATACCTCCTCGCGCTGCTCCTGCTGCTGCTTTTTCCGTTGCCCATTACCACACCGCTTGGTCCTGTTGTGGTGGGTGATTCTGTAGCGATTCTCTTCTTGTGAAGTAGAGGCGGACCAAAGCGCAGCGTGGTGGTTGTTCATTGTATTTTAATGAAATAAATGACGATACATGAAATAACTAAATGGATACGAAAACAACAAACGGAACGTGAAACCTAATACAGCCTATCTGGTGAACACTACACAAAGACAGGAACAATCACCCACCACAACAAACAGTGAAACCCAGGCTACCTAAGTATGATTCTCAATCAGAGACAACTAATGACACCTGCCTCTGATTGAGAACCATACTAGGCCGAAAACATAGAACTGCCCCAAAACATAGAAAAACAAACATAGACTGCCCACCCAGCTCACGCCCTGACCATACTAAATAAATGCAAAACAAAGGAAATAGAGGTCAGAACGTGACACTCAGAGGTCCGTCAAAAGCGCAGAGAGCATCATGAAGAACAAGGAACACACCAGGCAGGTCCGAGATACTGTTGTGAAGAAGTTTAAAGCCGGATTTGGATACAAAAAGATTTCCCAAGCTTTAAACATCCCAAGGAGCACTGTGCAAGCGATAATATTGAAATGGAAGGAGTATCAGACCACTGCAAATCTACCAAGACCTGGCCGTCCCTCTAAACTTTCAGCTCATACAAGGAGAAGACTGATCAGAGATGCAGCCAAGAGGTCCATGATCACTCTGTATGAACTGCAGAGATCTACAGCTGAGGTGGGAGACTCTGTCCATAGGACAACAATCAGTCGTATATTGCACAATGCTGGCCTTTATGGAAGAGTGGCAAGAAGAAAGCCATTTCTTAAAGATATCCATAAAAAGTGTTGTTTAAAGTTTGCCACAAGCCACCTGGGAGACACACCAAACATGTGGAAGAAGGTGCTCTGGTCAGATGAAACCAAAATTGAACTTTTTGGCAACAATGCAAAACGTTATGTTTGGCGTAAAAGCAACACAGCTCATCACCCTGAACACACCCTCCCCACTGTCAAACATGGTGGTGGCAGCATCATGGTTTGGGCCTGCTTTTCTTCAGCAGGGACAGGGAAGATGGTTAAAATTGATGGGAAGATGGATGGAGCCAAATACAGGACCATTCTGGAAGAAAACCTGATGGAGTCTGCAAAAGACCTGAGACTGGGACGGAGATTTGTCTTCCAACAAGACAATGATCCAAAACATAAAGCAAAATCTACAATGGAATGGTTCAAAAATAAACATATGCAGGTGTTAGAATGGCCAAGTCAAAGTCCAGACCTGAATCCAATCGAGAATCTGTGGAAAGAACTGAAAACTGCTGTTCACAAATGCTCTCCATCCAACCTCACTGAGCTCGAGCTGTTTTGCAAGGAGGAATGGGAAAAAATGTCAGTCTCTCGATGTGCAAAACTGATAGAGACATACCCCAAGTGACTTACAGCTGTAATCGCAGCAAAAGGTGGCGCTACAAAGTATTAACTTAAGGGGGTTGAATAATTTTGCACGCCCAATTTTTCAGTTTTTGACTTGTTAAAAAAGTTTGAAATATCCAATAAATGTCGTTCCACTTCATGATTGTGTCCCACTTGTTGTTGATTCTTCACAAAAAAATACAGTTTTATATCTTTATGTTTGAAGCCTGAAATGTGGCAAAAGGTCGCAAAGTTCAAGGGGGCCGAATACTTTCGCAAGGCACTGTATAAACACCATGGGACCACGCAGCCGTCATACCGCTCAAAAAGGAGACGCGTTCGTTCTGTCTCCTAGAGATGAACGTACTTTGGTGCGAAAAGTGCAAAGGAGGAAGCAGGTACAAAAGTATCTGTATCCACAGTAAAACGAGTCCTATATCGACATAACCTGAAAGTCTGCTCAGCAAGGAAGAAGCCACTGCTCCAAAACCGCCATAAAAAGCCAGACTACGGTTTGCAACTGCACATGGGGACAAAGATCGTACTTTTTGGAAAAATGACCTCTGGTCTGATGAAACAAAAATAGAACTGTTTGGCCATAATGGCAATCGTTATGTTTGGAGGAAAAAGGGGAAGGCTTGCAAGCCGAAGAACACCATCCCAACCGTGAAGCACGGGGGTGGCAGCATCATGTTGTGGGGGTGTTTTGCTGCAGGAGTTTACTGGTGCACTTCACAAAATAGATGTCATCATGAGAGAGCAACATTAAGTGGATGTATTGAAGCAACATCTTAAGACATCAGTCAGGAAGTTAAAGCTTGGTCGCAAATGGGTCTTCCAAATGGACAATGACCGCAAGCATACTTCCAAAGTTGTGGCAAAATGGCTTAAGGACAACAAAGTCAAGGTATTGGAGTGGCCATCACAAAGCCCTGACCTCAGTCCTATAGAACATTTCTGGGCAGAACTGAAAAAGCATGTGCAAGCAAGGAGGCCTAGAAATCTGACTCAGTTACACCAGCTCTGTCAGGAGGAATGGGCCAAAATTCACCCAACTTACTGTGGGAAGCTTGTGGAAGGCTACCCTAAACGTTTGACCCAAGTTAAACAATTTAACGGCAATGCTACCAAATACTAATTGACTATATGTAAACTACTTCACAGGGAATGTGAGGGAAAGAAATAAAAGCTGAAATAAATAATTCTCTCTACTATTATTCTGACATTTCACAATCTTAAATTAAAGTGGTGATCCTAACTGACCTAAGACAGGGAATTTTATCCGGACCCATTTTACAGCTGATGCGGAGCTCCACCAGGCCTTCACAACTGGACTACCGACGTTATCTGCCCGAGGGAGTTATCCAACTGACCCCTCCGTCGCGACATTACCTGAACGTCCATCACCGGCCCGCTAATCGTTAGCTGTCTTATCGGCTGCTATCTGAATAGGTCTATCGGACAATTTTTCTTGAGTCACTATAACTATATCTATTTTGCCAATTGGATTGATCCCCTCTACCACAAGGAACCCTACTAATCTACTGACGGAAACGCACAAGGTGGCTAAAAACAGACCTCCATCCTACGCTAGCTTGCTACCGATGGCCCGGCTAGCTGTCTGAATCGCCGTTACCCCAACCAACCTCACTACTCACTGGACCCTTATGATCACTTGGCTATGCATGCCTCTCCTTAATGTCAATATGCCTTGTCCATTGCTGTTCTGGTTAGTGTTTATTGGCTTATTTCACTGTAGAACCTCTAGTCCTGCTTAGTATAAATTATCCAACCTTTCAGTTCCACCACCCACACATGCGATGACATGACATTTACCAAGTCTCTGTGAGAACCAAAATATCTGGGCTCGTGTCATCCACCCAGATTTTAAGAAGGTCCATGTTTGACATCAAACTTTGTATGTTGATATGTAACAGCCCAAGCCCTCTACGTGATTATAAATCACAGGGGTTATTCATATGTATGGTATTTGAAATAATAGCACTGGACAAGTTTACCACAGTGGGCTTCCCAAATGGGCAAACAGTAACAGAGTTAACCGCTGAATTCAACTTTATGATCACAAGATTATAACTGACAATACCCCTGTGAATATGATTATCTGTAGAACTATGATGATAACTATGATGATAACTCTGTGAAATATTGGAAATGGGCTGTTTTTGAGTCAATGTTTTAGAAGAGCTTCTTTGATGTTGGTCGAGATAACTTTTGCCCCTTTCATTTTTGGATGCAAGTTATCCCAAAAGGGGCCTCTCCCAAAAGCAGTCAAATTTGTCAACATACTCCAAATCCATCGAGGAGCAATAGGATTTACGCCAGTAGTGTACACTCTTAGAAAAAACGGTTTCAAAAGGGTTCCCTTTTTGGTTCCAGATAGAACATTTTGGGGTTCCATGTAGAACCCTTTCAACAGAGGGTTCTACGTGGAACCCCAAAATGTTCTAGCTGGAGCCAAAAAGGGTTCTTCAAAGGCTTCTCCTTTGGGGACAGGTAAAGAACCCTTTTAGGTTCTAGATGGCACCTTGAGTGTAGCCAGGAGATGATTTCCATTCCGTGACATATTGTTGGTAGAGGCCTGGAAATGAGAATCTGCTTGTGTGGTGTTCTCAAAGATTATTAAGAGAATGAGAGGGGGGAATGAGACCTGACAGGATCGATAGCCTTACGCACCTGCTGCAAATAAGTGTGTGCCAATTACAGTCAGAATTAGCCTACATTCAACTCTCATGGGACTGCTTCGCATGAGTGAAACCTAAACAAACACACTCAGTTGCTACTGGAATGCAAAGGCTATGTTTCAGGGCCTAACAATTAAATCCCTTCAAACAAAATCTCTCTGAGGTGCCAGTTGAGGTGTCAGTTGCTGGCAGAACTTGTCATTTTAACCCATTAGGTGCTAAAACTGCTCCATTTCAATCCCCCAGTGAGCTGTGACTTGAGTAGAGGAGCTCCTTTCTCCTAAATTGGTCTATTGATTGAGAGCCTTCCAGACTGTCACTCTGGATATTCAGCCTGAGCTCCCCAAACAACACCTCGTCCGAAAATTGCTTCTACAGTCCTATATCACAGACTACTGGGAAGGCGTATTACTCAGCATGACAACTATATTCGCCATCCGCTTCTGAAGTATACAACAAATTAAGCGTGGTGACAGAGATTTACTTGGCCCGCCACACTTGGCCGTTATAAACTGCTGTCATAAATGAAAGGCAGGGCCAGATTGAATTCTTCGCTTTGATCTGAAGGAGAAATATGGAGCTTTCTGTCACCGGGTCAGGTGGGATGTTGATTGCATCTGGGGAAGGACGCAGAGTGCAGCTTGATTTGCTTTAATTAGGATGTGTTAAATGCAATCACACAGTCGGCCAAGGGATTAAGGGAGTGTGTGTGTGTGTGTGTGTGTGTGCGTGCGAATGTGTGTTTAGAGAGAGGGGTGGGGGTATGGAGTTTGTTTAGCATCTGGTGTGGCATACAGAACATACCATTTTCTTTATGAGATAGTAGGACATGGGTATACAGTGCCTTGCGAAAGTATTCGGCCCCCGTGAACTTTGCGACCTTTTGTCACTTTTCAGGCTTCAAACATAAAGATATAAAACTGTATTTTTTTGTGAAGAATCAACAACAAGTGGGACACAATCATGAAGTGGAACGACATTTATTGGATATTTCAAACTTTTTTAACAAATCAAAAACTGAAAAATTGGGCGTGCAAAATTATTCAGCCCCCTTAAGTTAATACTTTGTAGCGCCACCTTTTGCTGCGATTACAGCTATAAGTCGCTTGGGGTATGTCTCTATCAGTTTTGCACATCGAGAGACTGATATTTTTTCCCATTCCTCCTTGCAAAACAGCTCGAGCTCAGTGAGGTTGGATGGAGAGCATTTGTGAACAGCAGTTTTCAGTTCTTTCCACAGATTCTCGATTGGATTCAGGTCTGGACTTTGACTTGGCCATTCTAACACCTAGATATGTTTATTTTTGAACCATTCCATTGTACATTTTGCTTTATGTTTTGGATCATTGTCTTGTTGGAAGACAAATTGTCAATGATGGTCGCTCATGCCTCAGTCCCAAACATGCATCAAATCGCTGGGCAGTACATCCCAGTCTGACACCAACATTGCTAATATGAAGTTCCATCTGCATGGGCTCAGGGGTGCATTAACCCCTTGGCAAATCGCTACTGATTGTCAATGGTCGCATGCAATGTATCTAGAGTAGAGTTGATTGTCTCTGTCACCTCTGACGCAGACCCTCCTCCATTGACCACCAGCAATAAGTCATAAGGCTGTATCTCTTGGTACGTGAAAGCACAAGTGTGCAGCAGCTGTCAGTGGAAAGGATAAATACGACAGTCCTGGGTTAGCCCTAGAAACATTCTACACAGACTGAAGAGGATTGGCTAGCTCCACCACAGTACACCTTATGGTGCTGTAAATCAATAGTCTCTCCATACAACATATTCATGATCCTATCCTGTACATTGAGTAGGTGCTGATTGTATGGGATTACAAAAAAACATGGATCCTTTTCTTTCACCAGACTGCCAGATATGTACAATTGTCCTGGACTATGACCAATAATGACGGGATGCAGATCATGCCGCAAGCCATGCCCCAGACAAGGCACACACACTGGCAAAAACTGGGAAGTTCAGCAGACCTCCTGAGTCGGGTTTCTGTCCCCCTACAGGAAGTAACGAGCCAGATGGCAGTTGGAGGCCTACCAAAACTATTTTAGAAAGAACATGAAACTTCCCAGGCTTAGAAGACCTGCAGCGCCAGTCCTGAGTCCAGCTGCCAGAACCAACCCAGCCTCCACGGCTCTAGTCGCCAGCGCTTGAGCCAGCCAAGCAGTTGTCAGAGTTGCATCCAGCTACTTCCAACATGCTCCAGGTAGTCACCCCGACAACAGTGGTGCAGCCAGACCGACAACTGCCGGTGCTCGAGCCTCCAACACAACAGCCACTAGAGCCCAATCCGTTTCAGCAGCCGGCCAAGCACCATCCTGCAACATAGCCGGTGCTACCACGAGCAGCACCTAAGCCAGACAAGCTGTTGCCAGTGCTGCAGCCTGCCCTGCGACCAACAGAGCTCCAGCCTGTTCCACCTCCGCCTGCAGACTGCCACCCCAATCTGCAGCCAACGGTACCTGAGTTGGCACCCCAAACAACACAACCCATGTCTCTCCTGGTTGACCTGCTGTCACCAGAACTGACCACCGTCCTGGACCCAGTGTCCACTGCGTCCTTGAGGATCAGTTCAGCACTGACCTGGGCCCATCTCCAGACCAAGCAGCAACTCTGAGCCGAATGCCGAGCCCTGGTCCCACCGGCCGACTCAGTTCCAGTCTTGGGCCCTCCATCCACTGTCACAGGCCCAATGGTATCAGCTACAGCCCTAATCCATAACCTTCACCATCCCCCAAGGACACAGCACAGCCAGACCCACAACCAGCACTGGTTCTGAGCACTTGGTCACTTCCTGCAGCCGTGGCCTTGCTATTGTTAATATGCTAGCTCAGCATCAGTACCGTAACATGGTACTGCTACCTGCTATTTTCTATTCAGGAATACTGTGTGCTATAGCAACCCCACTAGCCAACACTGTTAGCCTAGCCCTGCTAAAAGTCTCAGTGTGTATACCGTTCATATTTTTTGCTATGCCAGTCAATAGACTAAGGCCTATTAGCAAATAAATATGCTATAGCCAATATATGCTAGCCTATAGCCCTGCTATTTCTTTACTGCCATTACTGCTAGCCTATATTACAATACTGCTATTTGTTTGGGATTGCACTATGTACTACTGTTGTGAAATACTGCTTGCATAGCACTGTTAGCATTGCTATTATATACTCATTAGTGCCATTATATAGTACATGCTCTATATTCTCTTCTGTCCTACAGAAGATCACTAATCACCATCATTATCACTTTCATTATGTCATGACGTTGGCCTGGGGGTTAGGTTTATGACAGTCATAAATACCTCTTCCCCCCTTTTTCCTCTCTCTACCCTACTGAGGTTACATTTGCAAAACCCTTGGTTAACATAGAGATTCTGGGAACATCAGTAGGTGGGGGGAAATGAACTATATTATGGTAATCCGAACAATTGAACATATGCGGTGGTACTTAATGAATATGTTGTCATTTCGGTTGTCATCTGAGACATTCTCATCAATGATAAGATGACATAAACTCTACAGTGGAAAGTCTACACATCAGAGTTATCAGATTCACATGGAATTGTTGTTCAATTTAAATGTTTGAACATAAAATTATTCGTGAGGGGATGAAATGTGATTTTAGCTTCTAAAATGTGAGAATTGGGTTTTCACAAGACAGTGCTCTGCTCAATCAGTGGCCCACGCCTGTGAAGGGACATGGCCTATAAAACTGTTCAAACACGCCCTCCTCCTTTCCCTTCCTATATAAGCCCTTGACGACAATATAACCTCCTGTTCCGAGGACGTGAGGACGACGGTCCTATGTCAGAATGGTTCAGATAATAACTACAGAATTGAAGCCAACATCAGCGTGAGCTTTGGTTGCGAATGGTATGAACTTTGAACTCTTATTCACTACAGAAGTGATACCTCCTATCTGTTGAGTTAGCAACAGCAGATGCAAATGAGGGTTAGGAAGGAACAGACAGAGTATCCCGTCCACCACACAACGACATTACGACAACGTATCAAATTGACAATCAGAGACATTCTTCAAAGGACTCGGTTGGGCAACACGGCCTTCCATCTACCACCAACCTACCGAAGCGCAGCTCAGAGTAAATATTTATTGCATTTTCCTTTTAGAAATGGGCGGTAATTTAGAATGCATAGGATACTGTATTTACGATAGCACAGCTTCGGCCTTTGTTCCTCAGTCTTCCCGCTCCTTCACTCAAACCCAGCCCCTTTTCTTTTGTGTAACAAGCTGTCATATCTGTTCTGCCCGCTAGGGACGTTTTCCTTTATGATGTAATTTGTAATCAAGTTATGATTTAATTATGTGTATGTGTAATTCTGTGTTATTAGTTAGGTATTTAGTAAATAAATGATTAAACCCAATTTTGTATTGCTGATTCAAATTGTTAGCCAGGGTTTGTGCAGATAACCAAGAATTTACAATTTACAGATGAGACTGAATTAAGATGACGATTAATATTGACTGCTATTGATGTAAAATATTACTAGGTCTTTAAGAGTTTATTCGGAAGAAAACAGCTCTATAAATATTATTTTGTGGTGCCCGACTCTCTAGTTAATTACATTTACATGATTAGCTCAATCAGGTAATATTAATTATGGATCAATTATTTTATAGAATAGCATGTCATATCACTTAATCCGGCATAGCCAAAGACACGACAGTTATTATCCTCTTCCTGTTTTCTGTCTATGTGGGAATGTTTGTCTGGTAATAAATGTGTGGACTGTGTACCTGTCTCCTACTGATCATCTCGGACCTGCCTGGTGTGTTCCTTGTTCTTCATGATGCTCTCTGCGCTTTTGACGGACCTCTGAGACTATCACAGTGCAGGTGCATTTATACGGAGACTTGATTACACACAGGTGGATTGTATTTATCATCATTAGTCTTTTAGGTCAGCATTGGATCATTCAGAGATCCTCACTGAACTTCTGGAGAGAGTTTGCTGCACTGAAAGAAAAAGGGGCTGAATAATTTTGCACGCCCAATTTTTCAGTTTTTGATTTGTTAAAAAAGTTTGAAATATCCAATAAATGTCGTTCCACTTCATGATTGTGTCCCATTTGTTGTTGATTCTTCACAAAAAAATACAGTTTTATATCTTTATGTTTGAAGCCTGAAATGTGGCAAAAGGTCGCAAAGTTCAAGGGGGCCGAATACTTTCGCAAGGCACTGTATATATATATTTTTTATCAATTAGGATATTTGAGTTTAACGACAATACTTGTCGGATTATTTTTGTTCTGTCTTTTCTGGTGGGTTAAACTGAAAGTGCTTACAATAGGCCATAAGTATACAGCAGATCGCCGATTGTCCTCAATTTGATTATGCTGTAACAACATACTGCAGCACCACGACCAGGATCTCTATTAATTTAAGTGAGAAGATTAGGGCTTTCAGGAGGAACAGGAAATCTACTGGAGACATTTCAAAAATGCTTGTAGACTTGGGGATTTTGGCCATGGACAGTGCTATTCGCAAACACAATCATCAAATGCCTGTGCTACGGCGAACGCGAAAGCCCAGGAAAATGAACAGGCACAGTAGGCGACAATACTATAAAGTAGGCCTAATAATGCTAAAAAAAAAAGAATGCTTAAATAAATCACTGTTGCCTCCTTTTTTAGGTATCGTGGCTCGTGAATTCTTTGAGGAAGAAATCATCAAAAGATATGCTGGACTCTATGTCAGAGAGGTGTTTTTGGGACAAGTTTGTTTCTTTCAAGGTAGGATTATACAGTGGCTTGCGAAAGTATTCACCCCCTTAGCATTTTTCCTATTTTGTTGCCTTACACCTTGGAATTACACAACATGGCTACCATTTTGAAGATGCAAAAAACACAAAACTTGAGCCTGCATAACTATTCAACCACCCAAAGTCAATACTTTGTAGAGCCACCTTTTGCAGCAACTACAGCTGCAAGTCTCTTGGGGTATGTCTCTATAAGCTTGGCACATCTATCCATTTGGTTTTTGGCCCGTTCTTCAAGGCAAAACTGCTCCAGCTCCTTCAAGTTGGATGGGTTCCGCTGGTGTCCGCTGGGGTCTTTAAGTCATACCACAGATTCTCAATTGGATTGAGGTCTGGGCTTTGACTAGGCCATTCCAAGACATTTAAATATTTCCCTTTAAACCACTCAAGTGTTGCTTTAGCAGTATGCTTAGGGTCATTGACTTGCTGGAAGGTGAACCTCCAGTCTCAAATCTAAGGAAGACTGAAATAGGTTTCCCTCAAGAATTAACCTGTATTTAGTGCCATCCATCATTCCTTCAATTTTGACCAGTTTCCCAGTCCCAAACATCCACACAGCATGATGCTTCACTGTGGGGATGGTATTCTTGGGGTGATGTGAGGTGTTGGGTTTACGCCAGAGGTAGCATTTTCCTTGATGGCCAAAAAGCTCAATATTAGTCTCATCTGACCAGAGTACCTTCTTCCATGTTTGGGGAGTCTCAACCATGCCTTTTGGCGAACACCAAACATGTTTGCCTATTTTTTTCTGGCCACTCTTCCGGAAAGCCCAGCTCTGTAGAGTGTACGGCTTAAAGTGGTCCTATGGACAGATACTCCAATCTCCGCTGTGGAGCTTTGCAGCTCCTTCAGGGTTATCTTTGGTCTCTTTGTTGTCTCTCTGATTAATGCCCTCCTTGTCTGGTTCGTGAGTTTTGTTGGGCGGCCCTCTCTAGGCAGGTTTGTTATGGTGCCATATTCTTTCCATTTTTTAATAATGGATTTAATGGTGCTCCGTGGGATGTTCAAAGTTACAGATATTTTTTTATAACCCAACCCTGATTGGGTTGGACTATTTTGTGTATGTCCATTACAGTAAATCTAAATAAAATATATTTAAATTGCAGGTTGTTATGAAACTAAATTGGAAATACGCCAAGGAGGGCGAATACTTTTGGAAGGCACTCTAGCAATATTTTGTTATCTTTCGGCCTATTTACATGTATATTTCTAGTATTGTATCTAATGTTGGCTGTTAGGCAAAACAAAAACAAAAAAATTCTCCAAATGCAGACAATGACCCAAAACACATTTCCCCCCCCGGTTTGAATTGCAAATGAGGGCATAAACTGGGCCAAGACACCAGCAGAGTAACTAGACCTTTATGTAGTAAAATAAAGGTTCAATAAAAATAACTACAACACCTACGGTAGGCCTACACTCTATCTAAAAATGTTTTTTAAATCTCCACATGTATGTCTCCTGATTTAAACCTGATCGAACTTGTTTGGCATCAACTGAAAATATTAATCCATAACTCTGCCAAGCCTACTAGAAAAGATGAACTGGTCAAGGCCATCAAGATGTTTTGGCTAGAGAAATTAACGATACAACAATGCAACAAATACAGCAAGGTTTTACCCGTGGCCGTGGAGCTGGGTGGAAGTGCAACTAAAATGTTATTTAAATAACATCTGCAAATTTAATGTATTTTACTCAATATTTTATTAACAAAAGCATAAAGACGTTGATGAAGAAATACTGTTCTGCGGTTTTGAGTTAGAAGTGTAACACTTTAGATTACTTAAGCATCGAATACATTGCAAGTATGAGGATGTTCACACCTACAATAGTCGGGCTATAAAGAGTCTAATACTGTAGGGCTACACCTGCTACAGTACTAAAGTACGCTTGTGTTTGAAAATCTGTTTTCAAAATGCCTCCAGCTGTCCATTACTACTGTAAATAAAAACACAGCATATTGTTTACATCCTGTTTACATTCTTTATTGTAACCCCAATGTCACAAATAATTTGTATCTACCTTTCCAATTACTTTTAGAGTTTGGGATTTACAAATGTGCGCTTTTCATGTCAATCTTCATTAAATCCAGTTCAGATTTAAGAATAACTTTTGACTGACGCCTTTAGTGTGTCACGTTCTGACCTTAGTTCCTTTTTTTATGTCTGGTCAGGGTGTGAGTTGGGGTGGGCATTCTATGTTTTTGTTCTATGTTTTGTATTTCTGTGTTTGGCCTGGTATGGTTCCCAATCAGAGGCAGCTGTCTATTGTTGTCTCTGATTGAGAACCATACTTAGGTAGCCTGTTCCCACCTGTGTTTGTGGGTAGTTGTTTCCTGTTTTGTCACATGATAGGACTGTTTCGTTTTTTTCGTTGTTTCACCTTTGTGATTTTGTGTTCAGATTAATAAAGTTAACATGGACACGTACCATGCTGAATTTTGGTCCGATCCTTCATATTCCTCATCGGACGAGAATCGTTACATAGTGAGAGGTCTAACGCTTTAATATTTAAACATATCTGCCCTCCGAATTCATATCTATGGGGCATTTGTCATGCCATTATTAGTTACATTGTTTTAGATTGAACGTGAAGACAGGCACTACGAACAGTGGGAACGTTTCCCTAGTCAGTACCATTATTAATGCAATGCCCCTTAAAGTGTTGCTCTGTGCTACCCAGTGGGGCGGGTCCCCTTCCTCCTCCTCCCATCTCCATGTAGCTCTGCAAGGTAAT
Source organism: Oncorhynchus clarkii lewisi (assembly GCF_045791955.1). NCBI lineage: Eukaryota > Metazoa > Chordata > Actinopteri > Salmoniformes > Salmonidae > Oncorhynchus > Oncorhynchus clarkii. The sequence goes on from NC_092156.1 coordinate 33,298,818, forward strand.
CCTATTGAGCTCCACTTGGGAGCCAAGACCAATATGACCAATGTATATTGTTCTGCTAGAAATGTTGTTTGTTTGTTAATAATATATCTGTGAGAGTATCTAAGGGGCTTGTATATGATTCTAAATGAATTAATAATAATAATAATAATAGCTTTGTGTTAAAAAATAATTATATTTTGGAGATGATTTAGTTTTCAAATAATGTAAAGTGAGCGGGAAAAAGGCCATTCTTGAACATGGGATGAGACATTGTTACTAATATGTAAGAGAAGAGAGAAGAGGGAGAGAAATCAAAAGCCTACCATCACCTCATGGGTCTCCTGGTCGCAGCCAGCACGGGTATTAAATCAGCATCTGTAGCAACACAGTTTGCACTGCAATGCAGTGTCTCAGACCGCTGGGCCTCTCTGGCGCTGTACAATGTGACCAGTTGGGAGCAGACTACAGTACAACAGTAAGAGCAAAATAATCCTAACATTTCCACACCCTAATTGTAGTCTAAGTTTCTCTTAGACTAAAAACCTTAGTGTAACAACAGTTTTGGTAAGTAATACTGACGAGTAGTAAAAAATAAATAAGTGTCAGTTAGAGACACAGTAGCGCTTGGGACCCAAAAGCATAATCAGTGCTCTTATACCCCTTGCTCTGGTCTGGAGCAATGAAGTAGTGACGCAGGGTACTGTACTAAACCAAAATTAAAAGTCCCGCAGCATAATCGCACAACTTTTAGTTGAGCAAACAGTTGCAGCGGGAGGTGGTTAGTCCCAGGGTCCTTAGCTTCGTGATGACCTTTTTTGTGGTGTTGAACGTTGAGCTGAAGTCAATGAACAGCATTCTCACGTAGGTGTTCCTTTTGTCCAGGTGGGAAAGGGCAGTGTGGAGTGAAATTGAGATTGCGTCATCTGTGGATCTGTTGGGGCGGTATGCGAAACGGAGTGGGTCTAGAGTATCCGGGAGGATGCTGTTGATGTGAGACATGACCAGCCTTTCAAAGTACTTCATGGCTACCAACGTGAGGGCTACGGGGTGGTAATCATTTAGGCAGGTTACCTTCACTTCCTTGGGCATAGGGACTATGGTGGTCTGCTTGAAACATATAAGTATTATAGACTCGGTCAGGGAGTGTCAGTGAAGACACTTGCCAGTTGGTCCGCGCATGCTTTGCATACACGTCCTGGTAGTCTTGCTTACATCGGCTTCCGAGAGCGTAATCACACTGTCGCCCAGTACAGCTGGTGCTCTCACGTATGTTTCAGTGTTTCTTGCCTCGAAGCGAGCATAAAAAGCATTTTCGCTCGTCTGGTAGGGTCGGGTCACTGGACAACTCGCGTCTGGGTTTCCCTTTGTAGTCTGTAATAGTTTTCAAGCCCTGCCACACCCGACGAGCGTCAGAGCCGGTGTAGTAGGATTCAATCTTAATCCTGTATTGACGCTTGCTTGTTTGATGGTTCACCTGAGGACATAGCTGGATTTCTTATAAGAGCTGGATTAGTGTCCCGCTCCTTGAAAGTGGCAGCTCTAGCCTTTTGCTCGATGCGGACGTTATCCCAACCAATGGCTTCTGGTTGGGATACGTACGTATGGTCACTGTGGGGACGACGTCATCGGTGCACTTATTGATGAAGCTGATGACTGAGGTGGTATACTCCTCAATGCCATTGGATGAATCCCGGAACATATTCCAGTCTGTGCTAGCAAAACAGTCCTGTAGCATCTGACCACTTCCGTATTGAGCGAGTCACTGGTACTTCATGCTTTAGTTTTTGCTTGTAAGCAGGAATCAGAGGATAGAATTATGGTCAGATTTGCCAAATGGAGGGCGGGGAGAGCTTTGTATGCATCTCTGTGTGGAGTAAAGTTGGTCTAGAGCTTTTTCCCTCTGGTTGCACATGTGACACGATGGTAGAAATGAGGTAAAACCGATTTAAGTTAGCCTGCTTTAAAGTTCCCGGCCACTTGGAGCGTCGCTTCTGGATGAGCATTTTCTTGTTTGCTTATGGCCTTATACAGTTGGTTGAGTCCGGTCTTAGTGCCAGCATCGGTTCGGGGTGGTAAATAGATGGCTACGAATAATATAGATGAGAACTCTCTTGGTAGATAGTGTGGTCTACAGCTTATCATAAGGTACTCTACCTCAGTCAAGCGATACCTCAAGACTTCTTTAATATTAGACATTACGCACCAGCTGTTATTGACAAATAGACACGCACACCCGTCCCTCGTCTTACCAGACGTAGCTTCACTGTCCTGCCGGTGCATGGAAAGTCCCGCCAGCTCTATGTTATCTGTGTTGTGACTCAGTGAATTTTACAGTTTTTAATGTCCTGTTGGTAGGATAATCTTGATCGTAGGTCATCGATTTTATTTTCCTATGATTGAATGTTGGCCAATAGAACGAATGGCAGTGGGGGTTTACTCGCTCGCCTACGAATTCTCAGAAGGAAGCCCGACCTCCGCCCCCTTTTTCTCAGTCTTTTCTTCACGCAAATGACAAGGATTTGTGCTGGTTCCCGAGAAAGCAGTATATCCTTTGCGTCGGACTCGTTAAAGGAAAAAGCTTCTTCTAGTTCGAGGTGAGTAATCGCTGTTCTGATGCCCAGAAGTTATTTTCGGTCATAAGAGACTAGCAGCAACATTATGTACAAAATAAGACGTCAGCCTTCTCCTCCGGCGTGGATTTTGTTACTTTTGTTACTTTTGTTACTTTTGTTAAGTAAATCAGATGATAAATGAGGTGATAACTGAGACACAAGCATTTCATAGATAAGACATGATTTGGTTTTCATGGAAAGTGGTTTCTTTTCCTTTTTTCCAGCCAGAATGGCAACTTCCTCGCCTTAGCGTCAGCTCTCACAGAAGTTGTCTTGTCCTAGGATGGAAGTGTTATGTGTATTGCTGCTGATGGCCTCGATGTTACTGACGAAACCACATTTTTTACAGTTCTATAAACTATTTTCTCTAATTAGGGAATAGGGTCAATGTGTACACTCTTGTTCCTATTCTATCCATCCATGGATATAATAGGAACACATCACACAGATCGCAAAACCAAATCCACTGTTATTGATAACAGGTTATTGGTGTGAGTTTGGCATGGAGACCATACTGTGTAAGGGATATTGAGGTGTATGGGAAAAGTTTGAGAATCCCATTACGTAGGCATATCCATTGTATGTTTAAAGGCACTTGATCAGCAAGTTTTCACTGCATGGGAGGGATTAAATGGTCTCAATTGACTACTGCATCATTATTGGCTTTAAAGCCATCTAGTAAATCCCCTAGATCGATCAATGCAGTCAAGTTCAGACTCTGAGTTTATTGCAAGCTCAGAAAGAAATATAAATCTAAGTAATCCTAGAATCCTTCAGTGTAATGATATTTAGCATCAAAAAGTTAACTGTCCATGCACACACCTTACCTATCAAGCTGACTTCATTTCTCAACACTTTCTGCCCATCCCAAGTCCAATATGATATAGTTTTGTTTTTAAGATACACTACACGACCAAAAATATGCTGACACCTTCTCGTTCAACATCTCATTACAAAATCATTGGCACTTGCTACTATAACAACCTTCACTGTTCTGGGAAGGATTTCCACTAGATGTTGGAACATTGCTGCGGGGTATTGCTTTCATTCAGCCACAAGAGCATTAGTGAGGTCGGGCAATTAGGCCTGGCTCGCAGACGGTGTTCAAATTCATCCTAAAGGTGTTCGATGGGGTTGAGGTCAGGGCTCTGTGCCGGCCAGTCAAGATATTCCACACCAATCTCAACAAACAATTTCTGTATGGACCTCGCTTTGTGCAAGGGGGCATTATCATGCTGAAACAGGAAAGGGCCTTCCCCAAACTGTTGGGATGGAAAGCACAGAATTGTCTAGAATGTCATTGTATGCTGTAGCATTAAGAATTCCCTTTACTGGAACTAAGGGGCCTCTACCGAACCATGAAAAACAGCCCCAGACCATTATTAATCCTCCATCAAACTTTACAGGCGCAACTATGCTTTCAGCAGTTAGCGTTTTCCTGCCATCCGCCAAACCCAGATTGTCCGTCGGACTGCCAGATGGGGAAGCGTGATTCATCACTCCAAAGTACGAGTTTCCACTGCTCCAGAGTCCAATAGTGGTGAGCTTTCTACCACTCCAACCGACGCATGGCATTGTGCATGGTGATCTTAGGCTTGTGTACGGCTGCTTGGCCATGGAAACCCATTTCACGAAGCTCCTGATGAACAGTTCTTGTGCTGATGTTGCTTCCAGAGGTAGTTTGGAACTCGGTGTTGCAACCGTGGAGAGGCGATTTTTACAAGCTACACGCATCAGCACTCGGCAGGCCCATTCTGAGAGCTTCATGGCTGAGCCGTTGTTGTTCCTAGAAGTTTCAACTTCACAATAACAGCACTTACAGTTGACTGGGGCAGCTTTAGCAGGGCAGAAATTTGACGAACTGACTTGTTGGAATGTTGGCATCCTATGACTGTGCTACATTGAAAGTCATTGAGCTGTTCAGTAAGGCCATTCTACTGCCAATGTCTGTCTATGAAGATGTCATGGCTGTGTGCTTTATTTTATAAACCTGCCAGCAATGGGTGTGGTAGAAACAGCTGAACCAGCTAATTTGAAGGGGTGTCCACATACTTCAGAAAGTATTCAGACCCCTTCACTTTTTCAACATTTTGTTACGTTACACCCTTATTCTGAAATTGATTAAATAAATACAAATTTGAAAGGTTTGCAAATTTATTACAAATAAATAACTGAAACCTTATTGACATAAGTATTCAGACCCTTTGCTATGAGACTCGAAATTGAGCTCAGGTGCATCCTGTTTCCATTGTTCATCCTTGAGATGTTTATTCAACTTCCTTGGAGTCCACCTGTGATAAATTCAATTGATTGGACATGAGTTGGAAAGGCACACACCTGTTAATATTAGGTCCAACAGTTGACAATGCATGTCCGAGCAAAAATCAAACCATGATGTTGAAATAATTGTCCATAGAGCTCGGAGACAGTATTTTGTCAAGGCACAGATGTGGGGAAGGGTACCAAAACATTTCTGCAGCATTGAAGGTCCCCAAGAACCCAGTGGCCTCCATCATTCTTAAATGGAAGAAGTTGGCTGCCTAGCTAAACTGAGCAATCAGGGGAGAAGGGCCTTGGTCAGGGAGGTGACCAAGAACCCGATGATCACTCTAACAGAGCTCCAGAGTTCCTCTGTGGAAATGGGAGAACCTTCCAGAAGGACAACCAGCTCTGCAGCACTCCACCAATCAGGCCAATATGGTAGAGCGACCAGACGGAAGCCACTCCTCAGTAATTAGCACATGACAGCCCGTTTGGAGTTTGCGAAAAGGACCAGAATCGAGGGAAGATGAACGGCGCAAAGTACAGAGAGATCTTTAATGAAAACCTGCTCCAGAGCACTCAGGACCTCAAACTGGGGTGAAGGTTCACCTTCCAACAGGACAACAACCCAAAGCACACAGTGAAGACAACGCAGGAATGGCTTTGGGACAAGTCTCTGAATGTCCTTGAGTGACCCAGCCAAAGCCCAGACTTGAAGCCGATCTAACATCTCTGGAGAGACCTGAAAATGGCTGTGCAGCGACGCTCCCCATCCAACCTGACAGAGATTGAGAGGATCTGCAGAGAATGGGAGAAACTCCCCAATTACAGGGGTGCCAATCTTGTAGCGTCATACCAAAGAACACTCAAGACTGTAATCGCTGCCAAATGTGCTTCAACAAAGTACCGAGTAAAGGGTCTGAATACTTACATAAATGTGATATTTAAGTTTATATTATATTATTTATTTTCTTTGCAATAATTTCTAAAAATCTGTTTTTGTTTTGTTTTGATGGGGTATTGTGTCTGGATTGGAAAAAAACGATTTAATCAATTTTAGAATAAGGCTGTAACGTAACAGAATGCGGAACAAGTGATGGGGTGTGAATACTTTCCAAATGCTCTGTATATAGTGTACTTTAAAAGTAATTTTAATTTATGTAAGGTCCTAAATAATTTAAAACATGCATCTCATCTTATATTATCTTATCTTACCATAAGGACATATTGAAAATCCTTTATTCTACAACCGAGTGATCCCAAAAACTGCCAGACACCACATAATCAAACATAAAAATAATTAATAACATGTCAATATGGGACCATAAACAAACACAATATTAAGAAATAACTTCTGACACAATGTTTACCTCTTTGGGATATTTATTAAGTATATATTATTTGAAGGTGTCTACTGAAGGATGATGGTATTGTACAGTATATTCTACTCATTTGGTTTTGAGCAATGACTTCAAAGGAAACAATGGGGATTTAAATCACAAGATCAATAGAAACACAATCAAAACCAACAAATGTAAAAAATAAAAGTCAAAACCAGAAGAAAAATACTTTTTCTATTGACGTTGATGTTAAAGGGAAGCAAGGAAGAAAGAAAAGATACACAATTTTCACATGAATAATGGAATAAGCCCTAGATTTAGTTGCCAAGTTGCAGAGAGATATCAGAGACATTGGAAATAAAATTAGACCCATTGATTCAATTCTAAATGCTTCAGTCATAAGGTATGAAAGACAATTTGCACGGCGCTAGCTGGGAGGGATCAAACAAAACAAGCTGTATTGCCTGGAAACACTCCACAGTGAGAGGTAAACACCATTAACAAACCTCCTAGGATAATAAAATCTTTCGATTTATGATGCCATAGCTGAAAAGAATTCCAATGCAATCCTGACTGGAATCTGACGATCAATCATCACGAATACATGTTCCTACTGAGGGAGATAAAACCCTAGTTCCAGTTCCTTAATTGCTTTACGAGCGAACCTACTTATTAAGCAGTTTTTTACTGTTCAAATGTGTATATTATAGCATGAGACATGAGAGTACTACTAAGGGTTTGGACTGCTACAGCAACTGGACAATATAGAGAGTATAACATTATCAATAAAACACAAAAAAAGCAAAATCATAGGAAAGATCAAGATATATCCAGAACTTAATCATAATTTATGGACACAGCAATGAATAATAAGTTACACATAATAATTTCACAAAGATATCAGTTATCCCTTGATTCTTTAACTCCAAACCCTCCCTCCAGCCGTTGAGTCCATAACAGTGTGGTTTGATTGACATGCAAGACCAAGCCCCCAATTGGTGCAGTCCCAGCTTATAGGAGACAGAGCTGCCTGGCCCTGTCCTGCCCACTCTAGGACTTCACTTCCTGCTTCTTCTTGCTCTGGAACTTCCTGAACTGTGATTGGATCGCCACAGCAGCCTTCTCCGTCTCAGGGGCCTTCATGTCGATGTCCGCAAAGTCCTCCTCAGGAGCATCCTTCTTGGAGTCATCTGTAGGAAGGGAGGAGAGATGGTGAGAGACTACGACAGAAAATCAATTCAAATAAAATTGTTTTGTCACATGCTCCGAATACAACCTTACCGTGAAATGCTTACTTACAAGCCCTTAATCAACAATGCAGTTCAAGAAACAGAGTTAAAAAAATATTTACTAGATAAACTAAAGTACAAAAAATAATAATAACACAAGAAAATTACATAACAATAATGAAGCTATATATAGGGGGTACCGGTACTGAGTAAATGTGCGGGGGTACAAGTTAGTCGAGGTAATTTGTATAGTGACAATGTATAGATAATGAACAGCAGTGTAAAAACAAGGAGGGGGGGGGGGGGGGTCAATGTAAATAGTCTGGGTAGCCATTTGATTTGATTAATTGTTCAGCAGTCTTATGGCTTGGGGGTAGAAGCTGATAAGGAGCCTTTTGGTACTAGACTTGGTGCTCTGGTACCACTTGCCGTGCGGTAGCAGAGAGAACAGTCAAAGACTTGGGTGACTGGAGTCTTTGACCATTTTTTGGGCCTTCCTCTGACACCGCCTAGTATATAGGTCCTGGATGTCAGGAAGCTTGGCAGCAGTGATGTACTGCGCCTTACGCACTACCCTCTGTAGCGCCTTACAGTCAGATGCCGAGCAGTTAACATTACCAGGCAGTGTGGAACCGGCCAGGATGCTTTCAATGGTGCAGCTATAGAACTTTGAGGATATGGGGACCCATGCCAAATCTTGCGGGGGAAAATGTGTTGTTGTGCCCTCTTCACAACTGTCCTGCTGTACTTGGACCATGACAGTTTGTTGGTGATGTGGACATCAAGAATCTTGAAACTCTCGACCCACTCCACTTCAGCCCCGTCGATGTTAACGGGGGCCTGTTTGGCCCTCCTTTTCCAATAGTCCATGATCAGCTCCTTTGTCTTGCTCACATTGAGGGAGAGGTTGTTGTCCTGGCACCACACTGCCAGGTCTCTGACCTCCTCCCTATAGGCTGTCTCATCATTGTCATTGGTCAGGCCTACCACTGTTGTGTCATCAGCAAACTTAATTGTGGTGTTGGAGTCGTGCTTGGCCACGCAGTCGTGGGTGAACAGGGAGAACAGGAGGGTATTTTTTATTATTTATTTAACCTTTATTTAACCAGGTAGGCCAGTTGAGAACAAGTTCTCATTTACAACTGCGACCTGGCCAAGATAAAGCAAAGCAGTGCAACACAGACAACAAAACCGAGTTACACATCGAATAAACAAACGTACAGTCAATACACAATAGAAAAGTCTATATACAGTGTGTGCAAAGGAAGTGAGATTAGGGAGGTAAAGCGCCGTACTCAGATTATTGCATGGTTTGCTTTTTCCGTAAAGTTTAAAAAAAATCTGACACAGCGGTTGCATTAAGGAGAGGTATATATTTAATTCTGTGAATAACAGTTGTATCTTTTATCAATGTTTATTATGAGTATTTCTGTCAATTGATGTGGCTCTCTGCAAAATCACCGGATGTTTTGGAAGCAAAACATTACTGCGCCAATGTAAACTGAGATTTTTGGATATAAATATGCACTTTATCGAACAAAACATACATGTATTGTGTAACATGATGTCCTATGAGTGTCATCTGATGAAGATCAAAGGTTAGTGATTAATTTGATCTATATTTCTGCTTTTTGTGACTCCTCTCGTTGGCTGGAAAAAATGGCTGTGTGTGTTTATGTTAGGTCAGAGCCAAGTCACAAAATCATATGTGTGCTTTTGCTGTAAAGCCTTTTTGAAATCGGACACGATGGGTAGATTAACAAGACGTTTTTCATTTGGTGTATTGCACTTGTTAATGTATGAAAGTTACATATTTCAAAAAAATATTTTTGAATTTTGCGCACTGCATTTTCAGCGGAATGTTGTCGAGGGGTGCTGCTAGCCATAAGAAGTTAACACAGTGTCCAAAGAAGGGCCAGAAGTATACAGAATGGTGTTGTCTGCGTAGAGGTGGATCAGAGAATCACCTGCAGCAAGAGCGACATCATTGATGTATACAGAGAAAAAGTGTCGGCCAGAGAATTGAACCCTGTGTCACCCCCATAGAGACTGCCAAAGGTCCGGACAACAGGCCCTCCGATTTGACACACTGAACTCTGTCTGAGAAGTAGTTGGTGAACCAGGCGAGGCAGTCATTTGACAAACCAAGGCTGTTGAGTCTGCCGATAAGAATGCGGTGATTGTCTGAGTCGAAAGCCTTGGCCAGGTCAATGAATACGGCTGCACACTATTGTCGATGGCGGTTATGATATCGTTTAGGAATAAGCACCCCTGAGGGGCCCCAGTGTTGAAGATCAGCGTGGCAGATGTGTTGTTGCCTACCCTTACCACCTGTGGATGGCCCATCAGGAAGTCCAGGATCCAGATGCAGAGGGAGGTGTTTAGTCCCAGGGTCCCACATCTGACGAGCGTCAGAGCCAGTGTTGTAGGATTCAATCTTAGTCTAGTATTGACGATTTTCCTGTTTGATGGTTTTTCTGAAGGCATAGTGGGATTTCTTATAAGCTCCTTGAAAGTGGCAGCTCTAGCCTTGAGCTCGGTGTGGATGTTGCCTGTAATCCATGGCTTCTGGTTGGGAAATGTACGTACGGTCACTGTGGGGATGACGTCGTCGATGCACTTGATGAAGCCAGTGACTGAGGTGGTATACTCCTCAATGCCATTGGATGAATCACGGAACATATTCCAGTCTGTGCTAGCAAAACAGCCCTGTAGGGTAGCATCCACGTCATCTGACCACTTCCGTAATGAGCGAGTCACTGGTACTTCCTGCTTTTGTTTTTGCTTGTAAGCAAGAATCAGAAGAATAGAATAGAAGGTTAGAATTGTCTCATTTAGGGCGAGGGAGAGCTTTGTATGCGTCTCTGTGTGTGGAGTAAAGGTGGTCTAGAGTTTTTTTTTACTCTGACATGCTGGTAGAAATAAGGTAAAACAAATTTAAGTTTGCCTGCATTAATGTCCCCAGCCACTAGGAGCGCCGCTTTTGGTCTTAGTGCCAGCATTGGTTTGTGGTGGTAAATAGACTGCTATGAATAATATACAGTAGATGAGAACTGTCTTGGTAGATAGTGTGGTCTACAGCTTATCATGAGGTATTCTACCTCAGGCGAGCAATACCTCAAGACTTCTTTAATATTAGACATCGCACACCAGCAGTTATTGACAAATAGACACACACCCCCGTCCCTCGTCTTACCAGACGTAGCTGATCTGTCCAGCCAATGCACGGAGAAGTCAGCCAGCTCTATATTGTCCATGTCGTCGTTCAGCCACGTCTCGTTGAAACATAAGATATTACAGTTTTTAATGTCCCATTGGTAGGATAGTCTTAATCGTAGATAGTCCAGTTTTCCCCCAATGATTGCACCTTGGCCAATAATACGGAGGGAGGGTAGGGGTGGTTTACCTAATCCTCAGTGAATTCTTACAAGGCACCCTGACCTCCTCCCCCTTTTGGGCCTTGTCTCGACAAGGCTGTATTCTTCTCGTTTTACTCAGTTTTTTTACTCAAAGAAAAAAACTTTGTCCAGTTCGACTTGAGTAATCGCTGTTCTAATGTCCAGAAGCGCTTTTCGGTCAAAAGACACAGTAGCAGCAACATTATGTACAAAATTAGTTTTCAAACAGTGCGAAAAAAAAACAAACACAATAGTACAGTTGGTAAGGAGCCCGTAAAACAGCAGCCTTCCCCTCCGGCACCATTATAGCGTAGAGCAACTGGGGAGTCAAACTGAATGGGTGTGTCTACCACAATTGGGGTCACTCCATTTCATCCTTGCATCATTTTTTTTTTTTTTTACAGTTTTCAATTCATGAATTGACTGAAATGTTTTTATAAATGGAATTAACCTCACCTCTGGCGTGCATTATTAGTCTTCCTAGGAAAGAAACTGAAGACCTGTATCACCAACACTAAGAATCAGTATCACCAACAGTATTCTGCTGCCTCCCTTAGAACAATGTGGATTATCCCATGGTGCCTGCCTGCTTTTTCTTCAGATTGTCTCTTTTATTTCAGCAGGGTTTAACCTTGGTCTTTTGTTAACAGCTTTAGAATGTGCCTTACTCTATAGAAATGAGTTTGATTTGAATTCAATTCAATAGAGTATGTTCAAGAAGCAACCTTTTACGAACGTATACACAGGGCAAGGGGCATTACAACAACAAAGACTTTAAATCAGGGGATAAACTGTCAAATATGAGGTAAGGCAAGCCATTCCAATCTCTCATACATATACTGTACATGCTGTCAAGTCCTCTATTTATCCAGGAGGATTTAATTGTCTAACTCCCCTTTCATTATTCATGCATTGCCCCTTTTAATTCAGAAGACAAAATACATGTACAGTAATGATGTCACGTCCTGACCTTAAAGATCCTTTTTATTCTCTATTTTGGTTAGGTCGGGGTGTGACTAGGGTGGGTAGTCTAGTTTTTTCATTTCTATGTTGGCCTGGTATGGTTCCCAATCAGAGGCAGCTGTCTATCATTGTCTCTGATTGGGGATCATATTTAGGCAGCCTTTTCCCACTGTTTTTTTGTGGGATCTTGTTTTTGTGTAGTGCCTGTGAACACTGCATTTACTTCACGTTTTGTTTGTTCTGTATTGTTTTTGGTGAGTTTCATTTAATAAAACATGTGGAACTCTATGCATGCTGCGCCTTGGTCCATTTATTCCAACGATCGTGACAAATGAGTATACATCAGAATATAAAATTGTTAATTTACTTACAAAGGTAATGATAAACGTTTCTTTAATAAACAGATAATCGTACCCAAAATGCCAGCAAAGACAAAGTGGGTTCAGGTCAGTCCCCATGCTAGATTCAGAATTGGATTTGTGATGTGACTGTGTGACCTAACAAGCAATGGTGGGTCCTATTTCAGTGATATGGGTTCAATTACCAGGTCTGACTCCAACATCAGAAGGATGCAATAGTTTACAGGTAATAAAAAAAATATATAATAGTAATGCAAGCAGCGTTCCTCCTCGTCACCAGCGGAGCGCATCGGCCATATCCCCAGTGAGTGCGCGTCCTTGGATCAGTACCACTGGAAAGTTTTTTGGGGTGACAATAATTTCCTCCTCCAGGCTAGATGGGCTCCCGAGTGTGATTGGGAGTCCCATAGGGCGACGCACAATTGGCCCAGGTTTGGCCGGGGTAGGCAGTCATTGTAAATAATAATTTGTTCTTAACTGACTTGCCTAGTTAAACAAAAATAATGATGGATGTCATATTGTACAATTTGTGTCTCCCCTTTTCGTAATTCATTTTTACTGATTTGTTTCCCACTGGGCACAGACGTCAAGTCAACGACTATTCCATGTTGGTTCAACGTAATTTCCTTGAAATTACGTTGATTCAACCAGTGTGTGCCCAGTGGGTTGTCAGTGTCAGCAGAGTAGGCTTCTAATTTGTATCATATTAAAACATATGTTGCTTATGTCTCCAGTCATATAGCCTAAAATGGATGTCGGCATTTGAAGTCGTCCCTGTTGTGACTTGATAGCGTGTATTATGCATCCATTTCACGCTGCACTGTATGCACCATTACACAAGTAAATGAGTCAATTTATGATGAAGAAAAGTAGTGGTTGACATTGTATATGCTGTTCCACACACTTTTAAACCTAATATTGCTGTGAAAATTGATGGCTGGAGTCATTATTGCTATTTTTTTTTCTTGTTTGTTTTCGCTGTTTTGTTTGACTTGTGTAGAAATGCAGTAAATGAGCTTCAATCCTTGGAATTCACACCCCACTTTGCCATACCCTAGGTTTAGCTGACCTGATGCCACTGGTTGGAGCTGGTGACTGAGATGTATGCTGCTCAGGGACACTGGGACAATGATTGATGAAGGTCTAGTCTCAGAACACCTAGGGGAGATCATTCAGTATAGAGGGGTATAGCTGCAATCCAGACTACATGAAATCCTCACTACCACGTATATAATCCACCAAGTTTGATGTAACTTGCATTGGACTACAATAAAACATAGTCAATGTAATTCCCTATGGTAAATGTGTTCTCTCAACTTAAATGTAGGCATTGAAATATGACCATAGTGGGACAATTCTAGTTGCTCAGGTTACTAAAACATTTAAACATTTAAAGCAAAGAAAGTAGAACTTGACAAATGCCAAATAAATGTACTCAATCAAAGTCACACATTCAATCGACTACAACTATGGTAACTGGATAGATTATTCAATCATTAAAGACACTTTTGGCACAGCTGATGGATAGTATGTATGGGACTTCACATACAGTTTATACATTTCTTTGTAGTTTTTCAACCCTATACTCCTATCAGAAAGTTATATATAATATATATGACTAAAATAATCACATTTATCTAATCTACATTATTGTAAACTTAAACTTCAGAGGTAATGAGAAAAATGTAAGTTATTTGGTCCAAAATCTATTTGAAGTGTGACTTTCAATTCAATTTCTCATCTAGACACATTTGCTTTACCCGGATAGCTGAATTCTACATTTAATGTCATTTCTGGATATCAGAGTATCCTACCAAGTATCCTGCAAGCCTAATTGTGCTGTCTCCAGGGATTTGAATGACATTATCATGACAACAATACCATGCCCTAGTTTTGAAAGTAATTATTTCTGTGAATCCCAGGCTTGAATGTGCCCAAGGTAGATCAAAAGACTATTTATTATTTAATCATGGCGTCTTTTCTTTCATTAAAAAACACAAAAGAGATCTAGTCAAGACATTATCTGTCAAGTTCTGAGATATCTCTGCTTCTCAGTTTTTGGACATTAAGTACTCCATGAGTAGAAGTGGAGATGGTGGACTCTCACTCAATGTGTTCTATGACTCTCACTCTATGTGTTCATATGTACCAACATGGATGGAGTTTTCAGTCATGAATTTCACAAGACAATTTTTGAAAGCAGGACAGTAGTTATACAGTACAGTAGGTCACGTGATGTATGGTTGTACAGTATGTTGTGTATTTTGTAATATTTGTCCTATATAAATCCTTTACCCACCTTGTCCAGAAGGTTTGCTGTTTCCACTCATGGCTCCAGATCCTGGTCTCTGCAAAGAAAGATAAAAATATTCCTCCTTCAATATTTTACATCAAGGGCAAAACTTTGAAGTAGACCAGTATCCAGAAGGTAGCTGGTTCAAAAGTGGGAATTAAACACATACATGCATACATGTGTGAGCTTCAACTACCGTATATGAGAAAGAGTGTGTTCTACAGTAGCAGCTGAGCAGCAGATACTTCTGCTCTGTGGAGGAACACCCTCCCCATCCTGCACATCACTACCTGAATTATTAATCCATGGCTTTCAATGAATTTCAAACACAGCAGCTCAGCTTTGATGTTAGGCAGGCTGCTGAGAAGAGAAAACAACAAAAATTTCCTCAGTTCTCGTATAGAAGCCAGAGGAAGGAAAACTCATTTCGAGGCTTTGCCATCTGTCTCACTGTTAGTGTGGGGAAAAAAATCACAAAGATTCACTGGGGTGTTGAGATAGCTTCCTTGTTGGGTCTCATCTGTCTGTGTTATATTCTGTCACATGTTCTGAGAATGATACTGTGGCTCACCATAGGCTACTACCACCCTATGGTGATGCTACTAACACCCCCCTACTCTCTCAATCTCTTGTCCTTTCCCCCTCACTCCATTTCTACCTCTGTTTTCCTCTCCCCCTCTTTCTCTCTCCACTTTTCTATCTTATAGTCTCTTCCTGTCTGTAACATGAGCTGCTCAGTTTTGAAAGATATCGCGAATAACTGCAAAAATGTTGCTCAGGCTCTCCACTTTCTGGAGGACCGAGTTTTGATATCAGTGGAATGCCCAGTGGAAGCAGAGTATGATAGCTACGGAGAAAATTCAGACATTTGATTGCAAATGCTAAGGGAGTCAAAAAGAGAACACAGGCTGTTGTATAAAACACCTGTCTCCGGATTACATCTTCAAACTATGGACAACCATGGCATCCATGACAGAGAGGGAGAAGGGTTCATCCATGTATATGGGTAAGAGAGCCTAGCTAAGAGAGTCTAAGTACATTTTCAGATGTTATACGTTTCCAATTTAGTCAGAAAGTCGTTATCATTGCAAGTTAAAGCATACTATTAGCTAGCTAACGTTACGTCTATGATATGTAGTAATATTATTCATATAATATTGTTGCTAAGGCTCTGCACTTTCTGGAGGACCGAGTTTTGAAATCAGTGGAATGCCCAGTGCATTTGCATTCCTATGTATAGCCTAATGTTAGCTAGCTAGCTAGTAGAGCTGCTCAACATGTATAGAGTGGTTACAGAGGTTAATGAAGAAACAGTCATCGCTATCTAATCTGCTTTAATCCTGTTGTTGCTCATTGTCATTGCTGACCCTGTAATAGTTTGTTTGTTTTCTCTCTAATCACACGCAACCAGCGGCCAACAGATGTTATAGGGAGCGGCTGTGATGAAAACAATAAAGGATGGTTTCTCTTACTCTACATCAGTTTGAGGTGAATCCCGGATTCAGGATTGCATCAGCTCTTTGAGCATGCCCCAATCTCTACTCCCTCCCTACCTCCCTCCCTCCCTCCCTCCCTCCCTCTCTATCTGCCTGGATACGGTTAGAACTTACATAACCAGGCTGGTCATAATGTTCAGGAGGATTACTCTGAACAGACTGGCACATTTTCCCCACATTATTCCTCTTTCTTCTATATTTATTTATCTCCAGTGAGGCTCTTATCTCTCTCTCTTTCAGCTCTATTTTTGTTAAACAGCGCCTAATAAGTGTAAAAAAATATATTCTTAAAAAATGTGCATTTAGATGCCATGACTGAATTTCAAATGAAACATTTGTCACGGCCCCTTGATTTTCACATTCTCTTCTTTCACTTCGGCTTAGCTCCTTGATGATTATTGTTCCCTCGCTCATACCAGCTTTTGTCAAAGTCCTGCCAGCAACATCATCAACAAACCATTCAAATCCTCATTATGTATTCTATGTAGTACATAATTATGGATCACATACTCATTGTGTTGTGGCGGCTTTCCACACATTACCATTTCATTATACCAAACACAGGCGCAACGAAGTGTGGGCCGCTGTCAGATGAAGTGATGAGTGTCACTCTGTTGTCCAGAATAAATAGGGTTACATGTGGGGCGCAGTCCCTATCTGAGCCACTCTACTACTGTAGGGGTAAATACTGGATTCTGTACCAGGAACCACTACAATCCCTTTAAGTGGGCACACAACAAAATACATCCTCATACACCCTCTGACTTCTTTTCCCTGTTTTTTTCCTCTCGCAGGTCTTGTCCTGGAGGCAGAACTGAGTGTTTTCCCCTTTAATCTCACAAAACGTTAGGCATGATGCAAGATAGCTAGCTAAGTTAACTAGCAAACAGTAAGGATAAACAATAATACAACCATTTACTGTTGTAAATCTCTGAAACTGGTTTTACAATAAGAAATATTTGCCTAAGCATGCCTGATAGACATGGCTGCAGGTCAATATTGTCTGCCTACCTACCTACCATTTGTACAGTCTGGTCACTGTGCAAAGTTTGAATTTCATATTTCATTATTTCAGGCTAGATGCTGTGAATGTAATCTCTGTGCCTGTGCATATGCATGCATGTTCATCTAGTCTACCCTAATGTGGATGTTATGCTGGCACAGTTCAACTGTTTTTCAAACTGTACAATAAAGAGTATCATTGTTTATTGTCTTACAGAAAATACAAAGTGCCTGGGCTTCTTCCTGGAGTGGATTCTAGATACAAAAACAGAATTCCATTGCTTGCGTGTGTCATTGTAACAGAACTGTATCCCTCTCGAAGGATTATACATTATGCTCGATTTCAAGCAGATGACTCATGAGGAGCTGAATGGCAGTTTGATCATGACAACACTCCCCCCACAGATATACAAATATTCCTTGAATTTACTGTATGTTTCTTTGGAATGGCCATTTCATAATGACCACCTCTCCCATCATCTGCGGATCACCAGTTATTTTAGCAACAGATTGTTACACCAGATAATGTAATTTAACCATATTTAACGTATCCATTACTGGCAGTTACAGGATAGGTACTGTTTGGTGTAACACAGAGAATTTGACCAACCTTAGTGATGCCTTCTTCGTCCTCGATTCAGGGAAACAGGAGTCTCATAAAATGTCTGTGTCCAGTTGCAGGGGGTCCGTTTGAATTTAGAAAAAGCTCCATTATTAAAATAAAACCTTTTTTGGTCCATAAAGTTATCCAACAATATATGTGCCGCCATTGTGTCTATTTGAAGTCTTCTCACTCATTGATCGAGACAGGTATCTGTCATCATGACATGCAGCACTTTGGGTTGGACACCGACCTTTCTCAATCAATGAGAGAAGACTTGAAATAGACAAGATGTTGGCAAAAATCTTTGGGTAAATCACATTATCTGGTGTAACAATATGTAGCTTCAGTTCTCAGCACTTGTGTGTCTCTACTGAACTACACTGTTCATCCCCAAAAAATGGTATGCTACTTTTACCATATAACATTTTTAATGCTAACTCAAGTTCTCTTGAGTTAGCATTAAATAGTGTACACTTCCCTGTATTTTAGAATTTGACAAATAAACAAACATTCTTTGGCTATCTGAATGTCTAGCATCTGTTTGATGCTACAGAGCCCTGTACAGCTTATATAAATATATTCAGTGTATCCATAAAGGCAGACAATTTTCAAAGATTGATAGGAAATATCCATATTTATTTTATGGTGGTTATAAATCAGGGCTCTCCAACCCTGTTCCTGTAGGTTCACTCCAACCCTAATCTAGCACACCTGATTCTAATTATTAGCTGGATAATAAACTGAACCAGGTTAGTTACAACTGCGATTGGAGCGAAAACCTACAAGAGGGTAGCTCTCCAGGAACCGGGTTAGAGACCCCTGTTCTACCACAGGAGGTTGGTGGCACCTTAATTGAGGAGGACGGGCTTGTGGTAATGGCTGGAGTGGAATTGTATCAAATACATCAAACACATGGTTTCCATGTGCTAATGTGCAAGCTAGCTAACGTTAGGTTACCTCTAATCTTCTGTTTTGTTGTGAAGGAAACAAATCGATGGTATCGCATCACGAAATGGATTGCCCATCAGTTCAGCCTGAAAATCCCTCTAATCTTTGGTCACTGCATCATTCTTGATAGCCCAAGCCACCAGCAGAGTTGGGGTGAATCTCTGGTAGGTAGAACGGTGAAAGGTAACACATTTTTGCGCATGTTTGTAATTAGCCCAAACCAGGAACAGAACACCACATGGACAAGATGACAAAAATGACAGAAGAAAACAAACCTTTTCAAAAACAAATTCTCTAGAGAAGTTCAGAGATTACTATGTGTTGGTCGTTCTAAGTAAAGAACTCTGACACTATGAATGCCAGACTTTGCTGTTCACTATGAGCAGACGAATACACAGGGAGTTGAAACATCCCGATTCTAGCAGTGAAATTAAAATGTGCGAGTTCTAACTTGTGGTTTGGATAATTCTGATGTTTATGATAAAAATGTAATGTTAATATAGTATTGACTATATGCCGTGGCAGAACCAGGGTAAATTCCCATTTAACATAACAACCTGGTCAGTTGGGCTCTTTTGTGTTTGTTTCTTTGTTGTACCTCTGTGAATTGGCATCATTAGTCCTTCGAATAAAGGAGGCATGAGAAAAGAGACTGGCAGCCTGAACTTGTAAGCAGGAAAACGTTTTGTGACATGTTCCATCAAAGTGGAGAGAAAGCAGGGGATCCTGAATGTTTGGTTCTTCAGGGTTTGGTAAGACAAACTGCCTTTTCTTTTTGTGTGAAAATTGTGCAAAATAGCAGCTTTTGCATTTTCTAGCCAAGAATCAAATAACCACACAAATTAATTTGTGACTGGCAAGAGTCTCAGCACAATACAAGAGGAGACATTGACACGATCCTTACAAACATTTGAGTGCTATTAGCATTTTGTCTCATGGGGGAGGGCTTAAATTAAAATGCATGCACTGGCAGTTTGGTACTGAGGAGAGACTAGCACCTGAAACCCTGTCCCTGGTAGACCCAGCATCCACACACACACACCCTCCACTGCTCTTCGTCTCCTATCTGCTCTCCTCTCCTCCTCTTTTGTCCCTCTACTCCTCCACCCTCCCTCCTCTCACCTCCACTGTGTTTAACTGCATTAACCAACATACCTATCATAATGAATGACCTTGTCTCCACCTCATCTCATCTTCACTGATAGAGATGTTCATGACATGAAAGCCTAGGACACAGAGAGTCATGACTGGAGGATCCCCCGTCAGAGTAATGAATGAAAGGTGCTACGGTGAAACACTTAGGAATACAGCACCAAGAGCCAGTCTAACAAAGCTTTTACACTGCGACACCTTTTGCACATAAAATGAGAGGACAAATAAAGGTTAAAAGAAGGGGTAGAAAAATATAAATAGTTAGAGCATGTTTTACTGTATCTACTCTACACTTTTCCCTGTCGCATAAGCTTGGTATATGAATACATTCAGTTGTAAGCACACAGCCCTTTTCTTTCCCTATGTGGTCCTAAAAATATTAAATATCAACACTCAGCATCCCTGAAAGGTAGCGGAGCAGAGTAGGGGTGAGGGGGCAGATTAAAAATATTTTAAAAACAGCCAAAACAACAGATTCTCCTTCTGGGCCACCAAGCAGCACAGCACAGCCATTTCCAGAAATGCCACTCATTAGGAGTAGGACATAGAAGAAAGAGGAACAATAACAGCAGCCATGGTCCACTGAGTCCAACGCATAGAGTCTTTCACTGATACTCAGGCTGTAACATGGCCAGTTAAACTGTGAGTGGGCACAGTAACTGCAGGAAGTGAAAAGATAATGAGTCCATGGCATTCATTCAGTTCAGTCAATTCCCAGCTGACAGGCATCATGGGCACAGCTTGGACTGAGGGGCTGCTTGTCACATCACGCTCCCTCCAGAGAAGACAAGATGTTTGCCTGCTCCCAGCCCCATATGTTGGAGCTGGAGAGGGAGATTAACTAATGGGACGACGGTGATGATGGTGATAGTAGTAATGATGTTTTCAGCACATAAGGCTTGTTTTTCCTTACATGGTTGAGTCATAGGCTATAGTAAGCACACAGCTCTCACAGCTGGTAGATAACACAGCATAAAGAAAGAGCTGTGGTTCTGGTGTGTCAGTAATCCCCCTGGGCATGCCTAGCCCAGTCTGGTCCTATATCCCCATGTAAAGCTTGGCACACACAACAGCGCAGTGCGTTTAACCTGGTGCCATCCAGAGGTCTGCACTCAGCACTCCACAGCCCTTCAGCCTGACTCTTCAGCCTGTATGCCTGACTGGCATTTCCACCCAAAGTCACGCCAACCTGTGTCCTCTACTCATTGCATTTTAGTTTGAGAGTTTATTTAAAAAATTGCTTTGTTGATTTTTAAACCACTACATGGCCTGGTACCCGAACACATGTCTGATAGGCTTTTAAGGTATGTGCCCAGTCGTTCCCTCAGATCTTCTGGCACTGATCTTTAAGTCGTTCTAAATGTCAGAACTAGTCAGAACCCAAACTTTTGGTGAGGCTGCCTTAAGATCCCGGACTGCATCTTTAGTTAATGTATTCATCTCATCTCTCATGATTAAACTGAGTCAGATCTCTGCTATAGTCTAAACATAGATCAGATCATCACTTACTCTTCGATGATAAAGACATGTCCTGTATGTTCAAGCATTAATATAATTTATATAAAGCACGCTCTCACATCCCACAGTGATGTGATCAAAGGATGCCGTGGTAGTATTGGGGGGGTTGAATTAGCCAGATAAATAAATGATATCCTTGTAGCCATTTCTAGGGGTATTTTGGGTGTTTCTGTGAGCTTGGTCTCTCCAGAAGGGCTCCACACGGCACTGAGTGTCTATTAACTATTCAACAAGGAGGAGAGGAGGCGACGCTAGGCGAACTAGGCCACAGACGACAATGTCGGCAACTCAGCCCCAACCAACACGTTACAAAGCCTCAGCAACCCCAGTGTGGTGGGAAGTGCAGGGGAAGGGACTCAGGAGGTCAAAGGGATAGGAAAGAGGTGGGAGCAGAAGGTAAGCATGGTGCTGGAAGGATGGAACCAGCTGCTGAGACAGTGTGACAGGGTGACTCAGACACTGGACCATAACAGCTATAGTTCGGTTGTGTAGCCAGACACGTTCACTCAGCTTAGTGGGTTTTCTGCTGTCTAGCCCCCATTGTGATTTGGTACTATACATGGACACTGAAATAGTATCCACCTAAGTGTTGTGTGCTCACCTAAGCTTATCTACAATGCATTCGGAAAGTATTCAGACCCCTTGACCTTTTTCACATTTTGCTACGCCTTATTCTAAAATTGATTAAATAATTTTTACCCCTCAAACAATCTACACACAATACCCAATAATGACAAAGCAAAAACAGATTAAAAAACATGTTTGTGCATTTATTACAAATAAAAAAACTTATATCACATTTACATACGTTTTCAGATTCTTTACTTTGTTGAAGCACCATTAGCAGCGATTACAGCCTCGAGTCTTCTTGGGTATGATGCTATAAGCTTGTATTTGGGGAGTTTCTCCAATTCTTCTCTGCAGATCCTCTCAATCTCTGTCAGGTTGCATGGGGAGCGTGGCTGCACAGCTATTTTCAGGTCTCTCCAACGATGTTCTATAGGTTCAAGTTTGGGCTCTGGCTTAGGGTCGCTGTCCTGTTGGAATGTGAACCTCCACCCCAGTCTAAGGTTCTGAGCGCTCTGGAGCAGGTTTTCATCAAGGATCTCTCTGTACTTTGCGCCGTTCATCTTTCCCAGTCCCTGTCGTTGAAAAACATCCCCATAGCATGATGCTGCACCACCATGCTTCACTGTAGGTTAAAAAGGTTTCCTCCAGATGTGACGTTTGTCATTCAGACCAAGTTCAATCTTTTTTTTTTTTCATTTTTGAATTTTACCCCTTGTTCTCCCCAATTTCGTGGTATCCAATTGTTTTTAGTAGCTACTATCTTGTCTCATTGCTACAACTCCCGTACGGGCTCGGGAGAGACAAAGGTTGAATGTCATGCGTCCTCCAATACACAACCCAACCAGCCGTACTGCATCTTAACACAGCGCGCATCCAACCCGGAAGCCAGCCGCACCAATGTGTCGGAGGCTACACCGTGCACATGGCAACCTTGGCTAGCGCGCACTGCGCCCGGCCCGCCACAGGAGTCGCTGGTGCGCGATGAGACAAGGAGATCCCTACCGACTAATCCCTCCCTAACCCGGACGACACTAGGCCAATTGTGCGTCGCCCCACGGACCTCCCGGTCGCGGCCGGTTACGACAGAGCCTGGGCGCGAACCCAGGGACTCTGATGGCACAGCTGGCGCTGCAGTACAGCGTCCTTAACCACTGCGCCACCCGGGAGGCCTCCAAGTTCAATCTTCAGGCCAAGTTCAATCTTGGTTTCATCAGACCAGAGAATTTTGTTTCTCATGGTCAGAGTCCTTTAGGTGCCTTTTTGGCAAACTCCAAGAAGGCTGTCATGTGCCTTTTACTGGCCACTCTACCATAAAGGCCTGATTGGTGGAGTGCTGCTGAGATGGTTGTCCTTCTGGAAAGTTTTCTCATCTCCACAGAGGAACTCTGGAGCTCTGTCAGAGTGACCATCAGATTCTTGGTCACCTCCCTGACCAAGGACCTTCTCCCCTGATTTCTCAGTTTGGCCGAGTCTTGGTGGTTCCAAACTTCTTCCATTTAAGAATGATGAAGGCCTGTGTTCTTGAGGACCTTCAACGCTGCAGAAATGTTTTGGTACCCTTCCCCAAATCTGTGCCTTGACATAATCCTGTCTCAGAGCTCTAAAGACAATTCCTTCGCTCATGACTTGGTTTTTGCTCTGACATGCGCTGTCAACTGTGGGACCATATATAGACAGGTGTGTGCCTTTCCAAATCATGTTCAATCAATTTAATTTACCACAGGTGGACTCCAATCAAGTTGTAGAAACATTTCAAGGATGATCAATGGAAAGAGGATGCACCTGTGCCCAATTTCAAGTCTCATAGCAAAGGGATTGAATACTTATGTATAAGGTATCCGTTTATTTTTTTTAATACATTTCAACAATTTCAAAAAACTTGATTTTGAGGCTGTAACGTAACAAAATGTGGAAAAAGGGAAGGGGTCTGAACTTTCCAACTGCACTGTATGTGTTTACCTACATGTTTTCTATTGGCCCCATTGTGATTTGAATTGTTGCTTGGTAAATGAAAACAAGCTATAAACCGACTGATCAGGGGAAACGTAGATTATTCAAATGGACTATTTTAACCAGTGACCAATGGAACCCTCAAATTCTTCTTGGTCACCCTCAAATTAACCTATGAAGAACTCCTCCCTCACTACATTACCAGGTGTCTAAAGCAATTAGCATACATCAACGTTCTAGATGAGACACAAGAAGAAAGTGTCCTTTTGAATTAATGCTTTCAAGTAACAGCTTTGAGCTGAGATGGACTTTATTGTCACTATCTCAAGCTCCATGGGAGGAAAGGGAGCCAAGGTTGTATGCGGCTCAGCTGCCAACACATTAGATAACTCTGACTTGCAGCACCATATCCACCTGTTTACAGCACGATATCCACCTTTAAAGCTTCAGGCTTGGAAAAGTTGGATGGAGCATTGCTAACATTCCTTACATGCGCATCCAGAAAGTATCACTCAGCCTACTAGTCTCTGGAATCCTGTCAAGTATCCATTTAACTTGACGAGTAGTGCTACAATACCTGATCACTCAGCAGACACACAGCAGCCAAGTTTAGAGGATAGAGGAAGTCCATGTTGGAATGGGATGGGGTAAAGGAAAATGTCATCCTTTCAAGGCTCTGGTGTTGGACGGCACAGTTAGGGTGTTCAACTTGGTTTGACTTGTCCATCCAGAAGCTGAACCTGACATAGTCATTATTAAACACAGCCTAGGTCAGTGATGCCCCTGAGAGAAGGAAAGTTAGGGCATGACCTTGGTGGTAGGAGTGACCGTGAAGAAAGACAGTTCTGAGATGGCCTCATCTTTGTGACAGTGTTTTATCGAGTTGTTTTTGCTAGCTAACTTTAGTTATCCGGCATTGCATTTAACTGTTTGTTAGCATCAGTGTAGAAGTCAACTGTAGAAGTCAACTGAGGAGATTCTTCACTTTAGACATGGCGATGACAGATATGGCAGTTCCTAAGCAACTTTGCAGTATTTAGGTTTTTTGTGTGTTGTTTCTTACATTATTAGCCCAGACATTTTTTGTGTTATTACATACAGACAGAAATAACTTTTGGATATCAGAGCGTCGGTAACTCACCAGCATTACGACCAGGCATACAACTTTCCCGAATTGGATCCTTTGTTTGTACCCCCCAGGGCAATCAAAACACTGCCGGCGGAGAAGATGTATTCGGAGTGTACTTCTAGTCTGACTCAGGAGGCGTGCACACCATCCACCGCTTCTGAGTATATTACTCGCTAATGTACAGTATCTGTATAATAAAGTAGACAAGCTCAGGGCGAGGATCTCCTTCCAGAGAAACATCTTGGACTGTAACATATTCTGTTTCACAGAAACATGGCTCTCTTGGGATATACTGTCCCCGTCCATACAGCCATCTGGGTTCTCAGTACATCGTGCAGACAGGAATAAAGAACTCTCTGGGAAGAATAAAGGTGGGGGTGTATGTTTCATTATTAACTACTCATGGTGTGATTGTGAACGCATACATAAACTGAAGTCCTTTTGTTCACCGGACCTAAAATACCTCAAACGCATTACCTCCCAAGAGAATTCTCTTCGGTTATAGTCACAGCTGTGTATATTCCCCCTCAAGCCGATACCATGATGGCCCTCAAAGAACTACACTGGACAATTTGTTTTTAAGATACTACTGCACTGTGGGAGCTAGGAATACAAGCATTTCGCTACACCCGCAATAACATCTGCTAAATATATGTATGTGACCAATAAAATTTTATTTGATTATGTGAGCAGAGTTTGCCTCTGTTCATTCAGTCTGCACACTGATGGAAGATTCCAATGACAATAACAAGGCTTCAGACTGAGGTAATTGTGCATCATACTTCAAGATACTGTCAAACTATAATGTCAGTTCTTTATATTTGTCTTTCCGTGCATACTTTCTGAAAAGGTAATCTCCTGTATTACTGTCTTTGTATAAAGATCATTATCATTTTATGCATTTAGTCAGGTACTTCCATTGACATCCAATCTGCCCTGGATGCCCCTCCATGACATGGTAACAGAACCATTATTCCCTCACTGATGTCTATGTGGTGTTCTAACTACAGTATTCATTATCAGACAGGCAGGCAGGCAATAAGTAACAGTTTTTCTCCCTGCTGGAATAATCTGAGCAAAACTAATGATACAACACCATGGTTTCCTCATAAAACATTAACACGCATTAGCCAGACCCCAGGGCTCTCAACACATCCAACTACACTGCATCCTTCAGCAGCACATTTCTGCTCGACATCAGGGCCTGTATTCACAAAGCATCTCAGAGTGCTGTTTTAGGATCAGTTTTTCCTTTTAAATTATATTGAATGGACAGGCGGGACCTGATCCTGGATCCACACGCCTACTCCGAGACGCTTAATGAAAACAGGCCCAGAACACATGAAGGATGTTGTCTACACTGTCATTCTACGAGGATGAGTAATCAACATGAGCGGTAAATCCAGACAGTAAATCCTGTCTCTCAGTCCTAGCTCGAGGACAATATGTAGCTAAATGGTTATTGTACAGTAAGTGAAATCATTCGGCATCACAAGGACTGTGATATGAAAGCATCACAAAAACAATGGGATATTAGATGTTTAGGCTTTGTTATACCTAAACATCTAGCCTTATGTTGTGGACCAGGTTATAGGGAGTGCACAGCATACAGGCATCAGACATTTTAGCTGGATTATATATTATTTTTGTGTAATCTCTGCTCATTGTGAGGGATGATTAGGGTCATTCTGAACCAGGGCCATGTATCACCAGTGTTGCTAAATGTTGCTAAAAATGCAAGCGGACATCATGTTTCAGACACCGTGGAGTATTCTATAAGGACAACATATTGGAGCTGAAGACTGTGACCACATCACATCACTGAGGACCTGAAATAGTCCCACCACACCGACACTATGGTGAAGAAGGCACAACAGCGCTTCTTCAACCTCAGGCGGCTGAAGAAATTTGGCATAACCCTCAAACTTCGACAGATGCACCATTGAGAGCATTCTGTCAGGCAACTCCATGGCTCTCCAGAGGGTGGTGCAGTCAGCCCAATTTATCACCGGGGGCACGCTGCTTACCCTCCAGGACATTTACAGCACCCGTTGTCAAAGGAAGGCCACCCGAGCCCCGGTTGTTGCCATCGAACAGACAAGGATGGTACAGGTGCATCAGAATCGGGACCGAGAGAGTGAGAAACAGCTTCTATCATCAGGACCCAGTTTTTTATTAGTAAGTTATCTGGATTTCGCCTATCGGTTAGGAATAAATGCATAGAAATAGAATGAATAGTACAGACAAATCACTCCCATTCTACTCATTTTATTTCTATGCATATAATCCTATCCAATAGGCAAAATCCAGATACAGTTGAAGTCGGAGGTTTACATACAGCTTAGCCAAATACATTTAAACTCAGTTTCACAATTCCTGACGTTTAATCCTAGTAAAAATTCCCTGTCTTAGGTCAGTTAGGATCACCAGTTTATTTTAAGAATGTGAAATGTCAGAATAATAGGAGAGAGAATTATTTATTTCAGCTTTTATTTATTTCATCACCCTCAGAAGATTACATACACTCAATTAGTACTTGGTAGCATTACCTTTAAATTGTTTAACTTCGGTCAAACGACTCAGATAGCATTCCACCAGCTTCCCACAATAAATTGGATGAATTTTGGCACATTCCTCCTGACAGAGCTGGTGTAACAGTCAGGTTTGTCGGTCTCCTTGCTCGCACACGCGTTTTCAGTTCTGCCCACACATTTTTTTCACACAATATTTATGCTGCAGTAGTTTGTGTCGGGGGGCTAGGGTCAGTCTGTTATATCTGAAGTATTTCTCCTGTCTTATCCGGTGTCCTGTGTGAATTTAAGTATGCTCTCTCTAATTCTCTCTTTCTTTCATTCTCTCTCTCTGAGGACCTGAGCCCTAGGACCATGCCTCAGGACTACCTGGCATGACTTCTTGTTGTCCCCAGTCCACCTGGCCGTGCTGCAGCTCCAGTTTCAACTGTTCTACCTGCGGCTATGGAACTCTGACTTGTTCACCGGACGTGCTACCTGTCCCAGACCTGCTGTTTTCAACTCTCTAGAGACAGCAGGAGCGGTAGAGAAACTCTCAATGATCGGCTATGAAAAGTCAACTGACATTTACTCCTGAGGTGCTGACCTGTTGCACCCTCGACAACTACTGTGATTATTATTATTTGACCATGCTGGTCATTTATGAACATTTGAACATCTTGGCCATGTTCTGTTATAATCTCCACCCGGCACAGCCCTCATAGACTGGTTCCTCTCTAGGTTTCTTCCTAGGCCTTTCTAGGGAGTTTTTCCTAGCTCGTCAGAGACGAGGCAAAACAACACAAAATATAAACGCTAAAACAACAAAAAAGTAACTTTTGCTCATTTCCTCAGACTTCCATTGACTGAGTTCATCTCCAAATCTGTCCAACAGGCACCTCTGAGCTGAATATAATTTACTCTCGCTGACTTTAATAGGTAGATACAGAGGGTAAAAAGGACACAGAGACACTGCTCATCCTTCTACCACTCTGACCTTTTTACACTAATTGGTAGCAGCCCTCTAGTTCTCCTTGTCCATTTGATGTATACTAGAGAGAAATGCTGGAGTGAAATAGCTCCACTAAGTAGACACCAAAGCCACCGTGAAGTCCCATGATAAGTTAGTGGTGGCAACACCATATTGGACTCTTCGTCTGATGCATTGCTTTTACTTAAACAGAGCATCAATATGTTAAGATTTTAAAAATACTAATTTCAAAAAAAGGATGTAATGGAATGGATTAAGTTTCTATATCATAGCAATGTAATAAAATGTGAAAATATCAAGTCACAGCAATACACCACTGTTAGTTGAGCAAAGCATGCATGATTGGTGGTTTTTGAAACATTGAACCATTTCCTTGTTCTTCTGCATTTACTGTAAACACATCCATATGAATGGCACACTACCATGCTTGTCATCTTAACCTGACATTCCAGCTCATCACCACAACGTTCACACAATGTGGACATGGTTGTGATTGTTTGTTCACACTTTGATGATGTTCTTCTATGTCATATATGTTCCCTGTTTTGAAACGCAGGCATTTCTATTTCCATCTCTATCCACATGGAAAACAACAAACCACTGGACCGTGCTCTCAATGCTAATCAGACAAGGCTGACTGCACCCTGTTTTAAAGCCTGGAGGCGACACTGACTGTACTGCTGTCTGTCTATATATCTATCTATCTGCCTGCTTCCCTTCCATGTCTCTACATCTACATGCCTGCCTGATCACAATTGACAACTAACTCAGACATTGGTAAGGTTAATTTACAGCACGTTACGGTTAAGCGTCTGTTGGTTGGGTCCCTCGAGGCTCTACAGAACAGGGATATAACCTTCTGCATCATCTACCCATCATCTTAACCACACTGCACCATCACTGTGGCGGCAGTGTCGTATCACAGCATGTTTCATACTGACATAACATCACGCTTCAGGTACTAAAATGCTTATCCCCCCCCCCCCCCCCAAGATAAACTTGAAGGTGAGAGAACAAACAGTGTTGTGTTGCAGCCATTGTGAAGAGGACAAATTCAATTGAACCCAAGTGTCTCATCAAGAAGATGGATGTCATGGCTGTTGAATGTGCCTGACCTATCTCAATCTGTAAGTGATAGCAGAAGATAGATACATCGCACTACAGACAGATCAAAATATCCACCCGAGCAGTTACATAATCCTGCCTAGCAACAAATGTATTGAACAAATCTGCTAAATATCTGCGTGTCTGATGGGAGCATTCTAATCTAGCCTGCCGACAGAGGGACGGACGGTGGCTGTCTCTAAATGTGGAGATATGTGGATTTTGTGCCCTGGTTCTAATGCTGTCACTGCGGCCTGACACAGATGTGCTTACCAATAATACACTGGCATATACTTAAGATATTACTGAGCTTCTTTCAAGACCACATACTCTGTAACTGTTTTAAAGTCCCCATTAGCCACATAGTGAAATCCCTGAGTGGTTTCCTTCCTCTCCAGCAAATTAGTTAGGAAGGGCGCCTGTATCGTTGTAGTGACTAGCTGCATTGATACACAATCCAAAGTGTAATTAATAACTTCACCATGCTCAAAGGGATATTCAATGTCTGCTTTTTTTTTAACGTTTACCTATCTACCAATAGGTGCCCTTCTTTGCGAGGCATTGGAAAACCTCCTTGGTCTTTGTGGTTGAATCTGTGTTTGAAATTCACTGCTTGACTGAGGGACCTTACAGATAATTGTATGTGTGGGGTACAGAGATGAGGTTGTCATTGAAAAATGATGTTAAAAACTATTATTGCGCAAAACTTACGCAACTTATTTTGTGAGTTGTTAAGCACATTTTTGGTCCTGAATTTATATTTATTAGGCATGCCATAAGAAAGGGGTTGAATTCTTATAAACATTTCAGCTTTTTATTTTTGATTAAGTTGTACAAATTTCTAAAAACATATTTCCACTTTAACATTATAGGTCAGTGAAAAATATGTTTTTTATTCATTTTAAATTCAGGATGTAACAACAAAATGTGGAAAAAGTCCAGGGGTGTGAATACTTTCTGAAGGCACTGTAACTGCATCATGGAGATGGGAAGCTAATTAACGTCCTGTGTGCTGTAAGATACCACTTTGTACCCTAGAGCACACAGGACATTTGTCTTATTTATAAAATCCTGTTTATGCAGTACCGTAGAATCCTATATAAACCATGAACAGAGAAAATCATTGTCAGATGTGTGCGCTGTGATATACAGTATGATCTCAAACCTCTGTCACCACAAGTACATTTTGGTTGATGTTGGAAAATGTTGCACTAACTAAATACAGCCAATCCAAAATAGTGTGTAATGTGTTTTCTATTCAATGTGTTTTAGTGGGTAGGGTTGGCTGGGCAGGTTTCCCTCAGCCATACACAGAGGTAACCACTGACCAAGCCTCTCTATTGGACCACCTATCCAGGCAGAGCGAGGTGCTAGGAGAGAGAGGGGGCAGCTGTGAAGAAGGGAGGGGGCACTGCTGTAGAGCTAAGAGGACTGGCCCCATCTGTCACTACCACAGCCAGCTCTGTCTGTCTGTCTGTCTGTCTGTCTGTCTGTCTGTCTGTCTGTCTGTCTGTCTGTCTGTCTGTCTGTCTGTCTGTCTGTCTGTCTGTCTGTCTGTGTCTCTGTCTCTGTCTCTCCTGGCCTAACATACAGCAACTGCTGCTGGAATCCATTGACTTTGATGGAAAGGCCAACTGTACTAGCCTATACATCAGGCAAGCGACCAGAAAAGAATGCAGCTCAATTGTTTCCAAAATTGGCCCATTGTTTTGAGGGAAAGAGACAGTGATAAGGTCTCCGATTGGGGGCCTCATTTATTTCCATTCCCACCTGCGCTATGCATGCAGTGACAGAACAGAATGTGTTATTTCAGTGGGTCAGCCTTGAATTATTCAGTGACAGCCAACACTCAGTGCAGTGTTTGCATATAACGAATTCTGGGATGCTGGTGCTGTTTTTCTCTAGCAGTGTAATAAGCACAGAAACCCATTGCCTTCAGCTAAGACATGATGATTATAAACATGGCTATTATGGCTTAACTGAATTGACTGGTGCATTCAGTTGATTGGCAGACTGTCTCTAGGTCAATATCACCCCTGCTTCAGCTAACACAAACTGTTTATGCTGGAATAAACATTAACTTACAAATGTCATGGCTCAACAATCTTGCTTATCAAACGATCCACACACATAGACTACTCCTGTATGTAGGCCTATTCTCTCTCTCTCTCACACACACACACACACACACACACACACACACACACACACACACACACACACACACACACACACTTAATTGATACATGAAAACAAGTAGGCCATTGCAGTATGACAACAACTGTTAAATAAAGACTGCATAAAACATACCACCATTAGTCCACTTGTTTCCAATTTCCCGGAGTATTTGTATTTTGTGCACTGGTTTGTTCTCCTGTGCAGTAGCGGATTTAGGTATAGATGACATGGGGAGCCTCCCAGGGCAACATCTTGCCGGGGGCGGCACATGGCGCCCACACAACATTTTTTGGAATGGTGACATTTGCACGATCGATTTTCTAACGCTCATTTACACGTCACGTCAATGATATCATGTCACCGTGTGGGACTGTGGGTCAATGATATCATGTCACCGTGTGGGACTGTGGGTCAATGATATCATGTCACCGTGTGGGACTGTGGGTCAATTAACCTCTAACTTTGTACAGTACTAATGCAATTAGTCAAATCAGTCAAACTACGAAATGTTACCAAATAAACCCCAATTCCTTCATAATACTGTGAATATATAGTTTCACAGACATGTTGTTTCATTTTTTTCTGGTGTGTGCGAAATCTTTAAGAATAATATAAAAGCAGCCTGCATATATTTGAGTCTTATTTTGGATATTTATATCGTTTTAAATGTTATAATAATTTATTTGTGTTCCAAATG
Organism: Oncorhynchus clarkii lewisi; assembly: GCF_045791955.1. Taxonomy (NCBI): domain Eukaryota; kingdom Metazoa; phylum Chordata; class Actinopteri; order Salmoniformes; family Salmonidae; genus Oncorhynchus; species Oncorhynchus clarkii. The sequence goes on from NC_092156.1 coordinate 33,331,102, forward strand.
TCTGAATAAAAATGACAGTTAGTGCAGAATGGTGCTTTTTTTTTGTTGGCGGGGGCGCCCAGGGAGCCATACAAGCTAGAACTGCCACTGCTCCTGTGATTACTGCCGGATTTAACCTAAGATTAGAGGCCACACAAAACTGTATCCATTCAAAAAAAGTCTTCGGTTATTATGTAACCACGTACATTAATGTATTCACCTTTAAGTGTAAAGTTAGACAGATGATTTATGGTTTTTCTAGCGTGTTGCATGCAATACGTTAAAATCATAACGCACCAGAAAACTATGTGGAATTGTGTTTATTTTAACATAACTTTACCCACTGGACAAAACCTGGTTGAATCAACGTTGTTTCCACGTAATTTCAACCAAATAAATCAGTGATCACGTTGAATCAACTTGGAAAACTATTTTGGGGGATTTGAAAAAATAAATCAAGTTATGGGAATTTGTTATTTTTTTCCACCCATCTTTTAACCTAAATCCAATAACACGGTGACTTTTTTGTTGTTGATTTCACGTTAGTTGACAACTCAACCAAATGTTAGTCAAAACTAGATCTTGAAATTAAGTCTGTACTCAGCGGGTAATTGTTGCACAATAGCCCATGTCTAGGCTACACAAATAGGCATGCAGGCTACATTTCCAAAGCTATGCTCTCTGTAGACTACTTCCCGTCCATACCAGCAGCATACATAATTGTACAAACCTTCTCTACAAAAAAAAACATATAAGGAAGGACAACAATCACGAATGGAGGGTCAGAGAGGACCGTTTGGGGTTGATTGCCCGGTAGTTGGATAGCCTAATAAATAATGTTGACCTGCTGGACGCCAGTGACACTTTCTTATATTGTAGCAAATCGTTTCATATCGTTGCCATCGGCAAAACTACAAACAATTTAATTCATTTCACGCTTTAATGGGCTCCTTTGAAACAATTTGGTTGCGCTCCGCTTGAATGCTGGAATTGGCAGTGTTGCAGTAGCAGACTATCCATGGATGCACTTATTAGCCTACCGTATGATGTGAGCGACAATTATACTTCAAAAGAAAGGCTTTTAAAAAATAAAGTACACCTACCTCACTCATGATTTATAAGTGTTGTAGTTACGATGATTCCAGTACTTGATGTACACTTGTCACTCGTAAGCAGTCCTCCCGTCCACGATGCCTTGGTCCGTTATAGAGGGGAGGTTTTATAGTATGTGGAGTAACCCTTTCATTTCCTCACGTTTCCATTGAACCAATAGGAAAGTCTTCGGCATATCTCTATCTCAAGTCACCACTCAAGAGCTCAAATATCCATTACAGTCGTACACATAGGCAGGCAGCCTTATCAAGTTATTGCCACAGCTCATTGTTATATTAAACCAACCAATAGCTCTTCTTTTGCCACAGCACAGTTTAGACGACACATCAACGTGTGCTTTATGTAATGCAAAGCAGCTCCCCAATGGGCACAAACTGGTTGAATCAACGTTGTTTCAACGCCATTTGGAATCTACGTGGAAAATAGCCTAAAATGGATTTGAAACAAGTTATCAATGTAAACTGCTGTTTTGAGTGTGACATTTCAACCACATGATTTTCACCATGGTAACCACATTTCAACATAAACAAACCTAGTATAAAATATGTTGAATTTGTACCTTTACAACAAGGTCAGATCTTCCATGTTATATCCACTATCAGAAAAAAATGTAGGCTGGGCAGGACCTTCTACAGGATAATTGGTGTATCTACAGGTACCATTTGGACGCCCATCCATGGTTTTAACGAAGCCCAGTTGAGCTATGATATTTGTCACTGACCATAACCAATGTAATATTGTGAGAATGATTGTTGAGTGATCTCCAAATAGATTCACTGTTGCTATTGAAGTCATTCCAAAGGGTAGGTTTACCAGAGCAAATGAAATGTGACCATCCTTTATCACTCATATATCATCAATGATGATGATATAGCATATGCAAGGTCATGATCAGCAATTGTTTCAATTTAAACCATAATTAAATATACAATACCTAGGGTTTCAAGCTCTGGTTGATTTCAAATTGAATTATGTGATATTGAATTGTGTTTATTGTCAACACAACCAATTATCAACATTCGAAGGAGATATCTTCTGCATGAATAGTTCCATCAGTATCACTGACTTAGTCTGGCTTTAATTCCAGCTTGTCTACAATTTAATAATTGATATGTGGGATTCACGTCTCCATCTCAACCAAAAAATGTTTTTTAAAGAATAGGACTAAATCAAATCAAACTTTATTTAAAGTGCATTTAAAGTTTGATTTGATTTAGTCCTACTCTTTAACGTATATGTTCACAATTGCTATAATAATCTGTGCAGAATCTCGAACTACATTGATCACTTGCACCATGTACGTTTAATGTAAACTGAACTAGAACACAGGCCATCTGGTTTTGCTATTAGATGAAGTGCAGTGATAAATCATTAATTTATTGTATTACCGCCCCCTGCTGTTCATTCCTGGGAGAACACTTCTGACAACAATCCTAAAAAAACTGCATGTAAAGTAATCCATTCAATCAAGACCTTCCCTTCACCTACTAGCCCACACCAAATTCATGGCTGACAGGGATGAGTGGATACTTGTCTATTCTTAATGTAGTACTAAACCACAACATCTGTGTGGCTCAGTTGGTAGTGCATGGTGCGTGCAACACCAGGGTTGTGGGTTTGATACCCATGGGGGACCAGTATGAACATTTATGCACTCATTACTTTACTGTAAGTCACTCTGGTTTAAGCGAGTCTGCTAAATGACTAACATGCAGTGGTGGAAAAAGAACTAAACTGTCATACTTGAGTATAAGTAAAGATACCTTCAGAGAAAAGTTAAATTAACATAAAACTTGAGTAAAAGTGTTTGGTTTGAAATATACTTAAGTATTAAAAGTCAATGGAATTACTAAAATGTATTTAAGTATCAAAAGTAAAAGTACAAGTATAAACCAGTCCAAATTCCTTATATTAAGCAAACCAGACAGCACAATTTTCTTGTTAATTTTTTATTGATGGATAGCCAGGGGCACACTCCAACACTCAGAATTAATTTACATATGAAGCATTTGTGTTGAGTGAGTCCACCAGATCAGAGGCAGTGGGGATGACCAGGGATGTTCTCTTGATAAGTGTGTAAATTGGACCATTTTCTTGTCAAAATATAAGGAGTACTTTTGGGTGTCAGGGAAAATGTATGGAGTAAAAAGTACCTTATTTTCTTTAGGAATGTAGTGAAGTAAACATTTTTTTTAAACTACTTAAGTAGTACTTTAATAAAGAATTGTTACTTAAGTACTTTACACCATTGCTAAAATGTCAAATTTGTATTCCCATTTGAACTTTGCTGTACTTTTAAATGGTTGAAAGCGTAGTCATAGACATTTGGGTGACAACGAAACAAAAATTGGACATTGTTTTTACATTGGAAAATGGTTGTGCTTTTAAAATGTTGAAAGCAAAGTGATTACACTTTGGAAATTCAATGAACTTTTGGCTGTCTTTTTGAGTAGGTGAACATACAGGTTGTAATCTCATTTATCAACATCCCAACCAAATATTACCCAATTATCCAAATATTACCCAATTATCCAAATATTACCCAATTATCCAAATATTACCCAATTATCCAAATATTACCCAATTATCCACGTTGAAATGACGTGGTGTGCCCAGTGGGATAATGTCATCCAATGTTAATTGGCACTGCAAGATGAACAGACAATGTACAGTATACAGTGAATTCGGAAAGAATTCAGACCCCTTGATTTTTTGCACATTTTGTTACGTTACAGCCTTATTCTGAAATTGATTAAATCGTGTTATTCCCTCATCAATCTACACACAATATCCCGTAATGACAAAGGAAAACAGGTTTTAAGGCATTTTTACACACAAAAAAAAAACAATACCAGAAAAATAACATTTACATAAGTATTCAGACCCTTTACTCAGTACTTTGTTGAAGCACCTTTGGCAGAGATTACAGCCTTGAGTCTTCTTGGGAATGACGTTACAAGCTTGGCACACATGTATTTGGGGAGTTCCTCCCATTCTTTCCTGCAGATCCTCTCAAGCTCTGTCAGGTTGGATGGGGAGCATCGCTGCACAGCTATTTTCAGGTCTCTCCAGAGAAGTCAGATCTAGTTCAAGTCCGGGCTCTGGCTGGCCCACTCAAGGACATTCAGAGATTTGTCCCAAAGCCACTCCTGCTTTGTCTTGGCTGTGTGCTTAAGGTCATTGTCCTGTTGGAAGGTGAACCGTCGCCCCAGTCTGAGGTCCTGAGTGCTCTGGAGCAGGTTTTCATTAACAATCTCTTTGTACTTTGCTCCATTCTTCTTTCCCTCGATCCTGACTAGTCTCCCAGACACTGCCACTGAAAAACTCCACCCAGCATGATGTAGGGATTGTGCCAGGTTGCCTCCAGACGTGACGCTTGGCATTTAGTCCAAAGAGTTCAATCTTTGTTTCATCAGACCAGAGAATCTTGTTTCTCATGGTCTGAGAGTCCTTTGGGTGCCTTTTGGCAAACTCCAAGTGGGCTGTCATGTACCTTTTACTGAGGAGTGGCTTCCGTCTGGCGACTCTACCTTAAAGGGTTGATTGGTGGACCATTGAAGAGAGGGTTGTCATTCTGAAAGGTTCTCTCATCTTCACAGAGGAACTCTGGAGCTCTGTCAGAGTGACCATTGGGTTGTTGGTCACCTCCCTGATCAAGGCCCTTCTCCCCCGATTGCTCAGTTTAGCCGGGCGGTCAGCTCTAGGAAGAGTCTTGGTGGTTCCAAACTTCTTCCATTTAAAAATGATGGAGGCCACTGTGTTCTCGGGGACCTTCAAGGCTGCAGAAATGTTTTGTACCCTTGCCTAGATCTGTGCCTCGTCTTGGAGCTCTACGGACAATTCCTTTGACCTTATGTCTTGGATTTTGCTCTGACATGCACTCAGCTGTGGGAGCTTACATAGACAGGTGTGTATGTTTCCAAATCATGTCCAATCATTTGAATTTACCACAGGTGGACTACAAACAAGTTGTAGAAACATCTTAAGGACGATCAATGGAAACAGGATGTACCTGAGCTCAATTTCGAGTCTCATAGCAAAGGGTCTGAATACTTCTGTAAATAAGGTATTTCTGTTTTTCTTTTTTAATACATTTGCAAAAATGTCTAAAACCTGTTTTCACTTTTTAATTATGGGGTATTGTGTGTAGATTGATGATCCATTTTAGAATAAGGCTGTAACATAACAAAATGTGGAAAAAGTCAAGGGGTCTGAATTCTTTCCAAATGCACTGTAGCATCACAGATAAACACATGTAGCCCTAATATGTGTGAAGACAGCTTAGCTCCGACCAACAAGTCAGCCTCACCAGTGAAGAGAAGGACGCAGGTTGTGGAGGTCTCTGCAAGACGGGATGGTTAGTTAAATCATCATACTGACACGTCTTTATGTTTCACACTGTCAATATTGCATCATTGATTGTATGCATCCCAAATGTGCATTTTCACCGGTTGGTTGTATTTATGTCTTTCCCAAGTGTTAATCCGGAAACAAGTTTTGATTCAGTGAGTAGCGCTCTCTCTCTCTCTCTCTCTCTCTCTCTCTCTCTCTCTCTCTCTCTCTCTCTCTCTCTCTCTCTCTCTCTCTCTCTCTCAATTAAATTCAATTCCATTCAAGGGGCTTTATTAGCATGGGAAACATGTGTTAACATTGCCAAAGCAAGTGAGGTAGATAATATATAAAGTGAATATCTCTCTCTCTCTCTCTCTCTCTCTCTCTCTCTCTCTCTCTCTCTCTCTCTCTCTCTCGATTCAATTCAATTAAACTCAATTCAACTCAATTCAAGGGGCTTCATTGGCATGGGAAACATGTGTTAACATTGCCAAAGCAAGTGAGGTAGATAATATACAAAAGTGAAATAAACAATAAAAATTAACAGTCAACATTATACATACAGAAGTTTCAAAACAATAAAGACATTACAAATGTTATATTATATATATATACAGTGTTGTAACAATGTACAAATGGTTAAAGTACACAAGGAAAAATAAATAAGCATAAATATGGGTTGTATTTACAATGGTGTTTGTTCTTCACTGGTTGCCCTTTTCTTGTGGCAACAGGTCACAAATCTTGCTGCTGTGATGGCACACTGTGGAATTTCACCCAGGAGATATGGGAGTTTATCAAAATTGGATTTATTTTCGAATTCTTTGTGGATCTGTGTAATCTGAGGGAAATATGTCTCTCTAATATGGTCATACATTGGGCAGGAGGTTAGGAAGTGCAGCTCAGTTTCCACCTCATTTTGTGGGCAGTGAGCACATAGCCTGTCTTCTCTTGAGAGCCATGTCTGTCTACGGCAGCCTTTCTCAATAGCAAGGCTATGTCCACTAAGTCTGTACATAGTCAAAGCTTTCCTTAAGTTTGGGTCAGTCACAGTGGTCAGGTATTCTGCCACTGTGTACTCTCTGTGTAGGGCCAAATAGTATTCTAGTTTGCTTTGTTATTTTGTTAATTCTTTCCAATGTGAATGGCTTCCTTTTGGGAATCGCTTCCTTTTAGGTGGTTGTAGAATTTAACGGCTCTTTTCTGGATTTTGATAACTAGTGGGTATCGGCCTAATTCTGCTCTGCATGCAGTATTTGGTGTTCTACGTTGTACACATAGGATATTTTTGCAGAATTCTGCATGCAGAGTCTCAATTTGGTGTTTGTCCCATTTTGTGAAGTCTTGGTTGGTGAGCGGACCCCAGACCTCACAACCACAAAGGGCAATGGGCTCTATGACTGATTCAAGTATTTTTAGCCAGATCCTAATTGGTACTGTATGTTGAAATTTATGTTCCTTTTGATGGCATAGAATGCCCTTCTTGCCTTGTCTCTCAGATCGTTCACAGCTTTGTGGAAGTTACCTGTGGCACTGATGTTTAGGCCAAGGTATGTATAGTTTTTTTGTGTGCTCTAGGGCAACAGTGTCTAGATGGAATTTGTATTTGTGGTCCTGGCGACTGGACCTTTTTTGGAACACCATTATTTTTGTCTTACTGAGATTTACTGTCAGGGCCCAGGTCTGACAGAATCTGTGCAGAAGATCTAGGTGCTGCTGTAGGCCCTCCTTGATTGGTGACAGAAGCACCAGATCATCAGCAAACAGTAAACATTTGACTTCGGAATCTAGTAGGGTGAGGCCGGGTGCTGCAGACTTTTCTAGTGCCCTCGCCAATTCGTTGATATATATGTTGAAGAGGGTGGGGCTTAAGCTGCATCCCTGTCTCACCCCACGACCCTGTGTGAAGAAATGTGTGTGTTTTTTGCCAATTTTAACCGCACACTTGTTGTTTCTGTACATGGATTTTATAATGTTGTATGTTTTACCCCCAACACCACTTTCCATCAATTTGTATAGCAGACCCTCATGCCAAATTGAGTCAAAGGCTTTTTTGAAATCAACAAAGCATGAGAAGACTTTGCCTTTGTTTTGGTTTGTTTGGTTGTCAATTGGGGTGTGCAGGGTGAATACCATGGTCTGTTGTACGGTAATTTGGTAAAAAGCCAATTTGACATTTGCTCAGTATATTGTTTTCATTGAGGAAATGTACGAGTCTGCTGTTAATGATAATGCAGAGGATTTCCCCAAGGTTACTGTTGACGCATATTCCACGGTAGTTATTGGGGTCAAATTTGTCTCCACTGGATTGGGATTGGGGTGATCAGTCCTTGGTTCCAAATATTGGGGAAGATGCCAGAGCTAAGGATGATGTTAAAGTATAGCCAATTGGAATTTGTTGTCTGTATATTTGATAATTTCATTAAGGATACCATCAACACCACAGGCCTTTTTGGGTTGGAGAGTTTTATTTTGTCCTGTATGACATTCAATGTCATTGGAGAATCCAGTGGGTTCTGGTAGTCGATGGTAGATTTGTATTTGATCATGTATATGTTTTTGCTCTTTATTCTTTGTTATAGAGCCAAAAAGATTGGAGAAGTGGTTTACCCATACATCTCCATTTTGGATAGATAATTATTCGTGTTGTTGTTTGTTTAGTGTTTTCCAATTTTACCAGAAGTGGTTAGAGTCTATGGATTCTTCAATTACATTGAGCTGATTTCTGACGTGCTGTTCCTTCTTTTTCCGTAGTGTATTTCTGTATTGTTTTAGTGATTCACCATAGTGAAGGCGTAGACTCAGGTTTTCCAGGTCTCTATGTTTTTGGTTGGACAGGTCTCTCAATTTCTTTCTTAGATTTTTGCATTCTTCATCAAACCATTTGTCATTATTGTTAATTTTCTTCGGTTTTCTTTTTGAGATTTTTAGATTTGATAGGGAAGCTGAGAGGTCAAATTTACTGTTAAGATTTTCTACTGGCAAGTTTACACCTTCACTATTACAATGAAACCTTTTGTCCAGGAAATTGTCTAGAAGGTATTGAATTTGTTGTTGCCTAATTGTTATTTGGTAGGTTTCCAAACTGCATTCCTTCCATCTATAGCATTTCTTAATGTTACTCAGTTCCTTTGGCTTTGATGCCTCATGATTGAGTATTGCTCTGTTCAAGTAGACTGTGATTTTGCTGTGGTCTGATAGGGGTGTCAGTGGACTGACTGTGAACGCTCTGAGAGACTCTGGGTTGAGGTCAGTGATAAAGTAGTCTACAGTACTACTGCCAAGAGATGAGCTATAGGTATACCTACCATAGGAGTCCCCTCGAAGCCTAACATTGACTATGTACATACCCAACGTGCGACAGAGCTGTAGGAGTTGTGACCCGTTTTTGTTGATTATGTTGTCATAGTTGTGCCTAGGGGGGCATATGTGGGAGGGAATGCTGTCACCCTGTGTGCTGAGGGTGTCAGGTTCTTGTCCTGTTCTGGCATTTAGGTCGCCACAGACTAGTTCATGTCATATTTATAGTCATATTTTTCCGTCATTGTCTTTTGCTGAAAGAAAACATGTTCTATCATAGTAGCTCAAAATTGATCAGAAATTACTACTCTGCTTTGCTCTTTGCAATTTTGTTTTTTGTTCTTCCTCCTCCTTGTACCCCTATTTTTACAGTACTGTACCCTGCATCTCACAAACTTGTCCTTTGTCTCTGTGATACTGTAATTCTTGTTCTTTGTTGATATGAACCTGCAACCAGTCAAAATCTATTGAGCAGTCAGTACTGTTAATAAATGGAAAGCACAATGTTCAGGGCCATACAATTTGTCCATTGTACAGTATACAGCCCACAATGCACTGTACTACAGTATACAATACTAACAGGGACAAAAATCAAAGGAGTAAACGTGATCAATGTGCTTCTTCTTGTCTTTGGGCTGGGTCAGGCCAGAGGACTTCGTCGACAACACAAGCAATATTGTCCCTCCTGAGGCAACGGGGGAAGAAGCCTCTTGTGTGCCGTATCCAGCCCTGACATGATTCCTCACCTATATCACCACAAGCTAAATCCATGGCTTGCAGCAGATTTACTCTGGTGTAGGGTTGTCTATCATACACTTTCCATCTCCAAGAGGAGAAAAACTCCTCAATCGGATTCAGGAAAGGCGAGTATGGAGGGAGGTACAAGTTCATAAACTGCCCATTGATGTTAAACCATTCCCTTACCTGAGCAGCTGGAAATTGACATTGTCCCACACTATCACATACTGTAGGTGGGAATGGGATTCTCATTTAGCTCTTGACCCTGCTGCTCTTGAACCTGCTGCTCCAAAAAAAATATCTCTTCGTTTGGCAATAAATCTTAGAAGATGCTGGGTGTTATATGGCCCGAGTGTAACATGGTGATGTAGAACACCATGGTTGCTGATAGCAGCACAGATTGTGACATTGCCACCTCGTTGACAAGGGACTTCAACAATGGCCCGCTGTCCAATCGTGTTTCGGCCTCTCCTTCTCCTCTTTGTTAGATTGAAGCCTGCTTCATCGACAAAGATGAACTCATGGGGTCTGTCCAAGGATTCCAAGTCAAATATTGTCTGTGTAGAAATACAATATACAGTATGTAGGATTTTGTAAGTCGTACAGAGACAGTGCTATACTGTAGAGTACAATTAGGCTTCTGATTCACATACATTATATGTACTGAAGAGTAATGTCATTCACATAGTACTGTAGACAATCTGGATTACAGTAAATGTTTCTGAATGTACACTTACTTGCACACACTGAGCTCGCAGTTCTTTCACCCTTGGTGAGTTGCGCTCAAAAGGTACTCTGTATACGTGTTTCATTCGCATCCTGTTACGATGGAGGACACGGTCAATTGTGGAAATTCTCACACTGTCGATTCCCTGGAAGTGTGTGTTGTCTTGTATCACTCGTTCCTGGATTTCTCTGAGTCGTATTGCATTATCTTGAAGGACCATGCCAACTATAACGGCCTCTTGCTCCCGAGTGAATATAGCTGTCCTTCCACCTGCATGTGGCAGCCTTGCAATTCTACAAAAGTAGTTGTGCAGTTACAAAACATATTCATGCAGTACAATACATACAGTGATTAACTTTACAAATGTCTATTGAAACAGCTGCACATAGTGTAGTGCAGTAAATTTGCAATTCCAAAAATACAGTAGTATACTGTACCTGTTCTCTTCTCTGAATGTCCTTACTCTGGTGGACACAGAAAATCGGCTCAAATTAGGTTGCACTCTAAGTCCTGCTTCCCTCATTGTCAGTCCATGGATAAGAACATGGTCTTTAACTGTTGCTAGAATTTCATCAGATATTTCCACTCTTTGTCTTCCTCTTCCTCTTTGTCCTCCTCTTCCTCTTTCTTTCCCTCCTTCTCCTCTTCGTCGGCCACCTCGCATGCTCACTCGTCCTCGTCCTCTCACATTGTTTCTTCTATCCATTCTCAGACTTTCTCCTTCCCACATTCAACAACTGTTTGCTCTCTGAACTGGCTTATATTGGTTGTGTCCCATCATTTGAAACAGGTTAAATCAATTTTGAGTGGTTGTGTTCCATCAATGACATATGTTCTCTATTTGTATTTGATTGTTGCCACTTGTGTTTACCAGTATGGATGACATGTGCATTAGAGTGCAGAATGTGTTTTGAGAATGAGAATGTGTTTAGAGTTTTGCTGTGATATCTGCAAATTGTGTTTTACCATGTGAAATGTTTAAGGTATTGACAACAGACTGCATAATTAGCTAAATGAGTCCAGGCAACTGAACTTTGTTCAGCCAATGGGATTTAGTGTTTTAGCAACTGAGAAAAACTGTAATACAAGAGCAGAGTGAAGCTGGTCCACTGTTAGAGTATTAGCCAGACGTCCATATTTTTTCCTGTTTCAAGAAACACAGTCGAGCTGATTCGCTGCAGTAGTACCGGATCACCCACTACCACAAATGAATGGGTTTTCCTGTCTGTGCAGCATGGAATAGTATCGTGAATGATTCCTGTCTCTGAGGGGGTTGAAGTGCCCTGGCCTGCTTTGTTGTATGTTTATAGCTTCCATGGTGCAGCCATTTTGGCGACTTTGATTGTCCGCATCTGTAAAATGGGATACAGAATTTATTTTTCCTTGAGCTACCAGGATTACTGTTTTTCTCTGCACAGTAGCTCAGTCCATAATCGATTATTCTGATTAAAAGCCACCTCACGTGTGTGTATGTGTTTGTACTATAAATTAATCAGGGTATGACTGGAAAACTCTCAATCAGTCACTGTTCCCCATCACAGCCAGTTGGGGCACCCAGCTGCATCAGAACCAGCAGACCCAACTTCTCCTTCTGGGCCAGGCAGGGGGAATTGGGGAATAGCACTATATGCTCTGCCTTCCATTGATCATCAGTCACTCTGCTCATGGATTTAACTGGATTGCTTATGGACAAAGAATACCCAATCTTCCTAGCTCCAGGAATTAAATTAGTAAGCCCTACTACTCTACTATTACACACACACACACACACACACACACACACACACACACACACACACACACACACACACACACACACACACACACACACACACACAAACACACACACACACAAACACACACACACACACACACACACACACACACACACACACACACACACACACACACACACACACACACACACACACACACACACACACACACACACACACACACACACACACACAAACACAGTTAAAACTTGGGGAGCAAGATGACGAGCAATCGATGTGAGATTAATTTATGTTACAATTTACGATGTGAGTTCCTGGTGATTAAGTAGCTCCAATGGTGTTTGGTGGGAAGAAGTGGTGCAGGCCTGCATTTTTAGCACACATCCAGTATCCATAGCAGGATACAGCTTTCTACAGCTCTGGCTCTGAGATGAGCAATGCTCGAGTTCTCACAACCAGGCTGAATTGACGTTTTACCTCATAATATACAGGAAGTTTACTTTGAATTGTTTGTAATATTATTCAAGATATTTGGCAAGCTGCTCACTCCAGTCTATTGGATGTATATCTATGCTTCTCAGATGCTTGAAATATAAATCATGTCATGAAGCAATAAGATCTTTAACTTTAGTTTATAACTGTCATACTGTAGAAGTTAATTCAAGAACAACATCTACAAGGCCTCAAGAGTGGAGCAGCAGTCTAAGGTACTGCATCGCAGTGTTTGAGTGGTAACTACACATCCTGGTTCGATCCCAGGCTGTGTTACAGCTGGCCGTGACCGGGAGACCCATGAGCGGTGTACAATTGGCCCAGCGTCGTCTGGGTTTGGGGAGTGTTTGGCCGGTCGGGATTTCCTTGTCCCTTAGCACTCTAGCAACTCCTTGTGGCGGGCCGGGCGCCTGCAAGCTGACTTCGGTTGCCAGCTGGACGGTGTTTCCTCCGTCACATTGGTGTGGCTGGCGTCCGGGTTAAGCGAGCAGCGTGGTGTCAAGAAGCAGTGCAGTTTGGCAGGGTCATGTTTCGGACAACGCATGGCTCTTGACCTTCACCTCTCCCGAGTCCATAGGGGAGTTGCAGCGATGGGACAAGACTGTAACTACCAATTGGGGAGAAAAATGGGTAAAAAAAACAAAAAAACATTTACTCTGCAAAACTACATATGCAGGCAGGATATCATCATTGTGCTCTTGAAACAGCCCAAATTGATAACCTCTAAATATCTTAGTGTGAGGTAAGAGGCAACACGTGAATAGCCCTGTCGTTGAGTCACATTCGCTCCCCGACCAACAAGATGATGCAAAATAAACCTCTTTGATGTGGGGAATATTTGAATAGGCTCTCTGATGAAACAAGGCACTAAAATAGCCGCCTAAAAACAGTGGTGTAAACAGAGGGAGGATTTCCGCCTGATTGGCTGTTTCATTGTACTATCCTGTATGTATGTCTGTCTCATGGTGGCTCTGGCCTTTGGAATAGCACAGACAGCTAAAGTCAGGCTGTGAGTCACCGCTCTGCTCTCCTTTTTCATGTCACATTATTGCTTTTAATAGAGGTGTCTTAATTGGAGAGGGCAATTAAATAGCACTCTGTGACACCCCCTACTCCTAACCACCTCCCAGCCCAGGTTAGTGACTCTGAGTCTGGCAGTGCAGGGGAGGTTAGACCGTGGTGCTGTCTAGAATGTCTGTCTGTCATCAGGACACTGTTAATGAAGTGAATGCCAGCTAACTTCACCTCAGCCTTGTTATAACCTCTACAGGATCAGTGCCCCCCCCCCCCCCCCCCCCCCACACACACACAGAACGGTTAAGCTAACGTAGACTAATGTGATTAGCATGAGGTTGTAAGTAACATGAACATTTCCCAGGACATAGACATATCTGATATGGGCAGGAAGCTTAAATTCTTGTTAATCTAACTGCACGATTCACAGTAGATATTACAGTGAAGGAATACCATGCTATTGTTTGAGGAGAGTGCACAATTATGAACCTGAAAATGTATTAATTAATTAATTAATAAATAAATATTTGAACAGATATGCAATGGTTCATTGGATCAGTCTAAAACGTTGCACATACACTGCTGCCACCTAGTGGCCAAAGTCTAAATTTCATCTGGGCTAGAATAATACATTATATCCTTTCTCTTGCATTTCAAAGATGATGGTACAAAAAAAACATGCTTTTTTGTTTGTATTATCTTTAACTATATTCAATGTGTTATATTCTCCTATATTAATTTCAAATTTCCACAAACTTCAAAGTGTTTCCGTTCAAATGGTATCAAGAATATGCATATCCTTGCTTCAGGTCCTGAGCTACAGGCAGTTAGATTTGGGTATGTCATTTTATGCGAAAATTTGAAAAAAGGTGCGGATCCTTAATTAAAGGCTATTATACTCTGCCAAGCACTGGCCCTCTCCTATGACTCCGTTCACCTCACCTGAGATTGACACTGCTGGGTTAGTGTGTCTGAGTCCCTGCCCATATTACCAACACTTGGCCTTCAATTCAGCTCCAGGTCATCCGACTCTCTTCTCTCTCTCTCTCTCTCTCTCTCTCTCTCTCTCTCTCTCTCTCTCTCTCCATACTGTGTTCATTCTCCACACTTACTCACACACTGAGTCTCCTATCGCACTCATACAAACATACCCTGATGCTCGTGCACACGCACAAACACACTCTTACTCTACCAAAACAGAAACACCTATTTCTGTCTGTCCCTGTTTCAATCCCTACATATCAGACCCATAATATCATCCCCTCTCTCTCCTCTCTCCCTTCTCTCTCCCTCTCTCTCCCCTATCTCTCCCTCTGTAATGCATTCTGTAAACAGAAGTAAGGGAAAGGTCTGAAAGATCCTCTGTGTTTTTGTGTGTCAGGCTGGAGACTGGCATCTAATTCTGGTAGTTTCTCCTCTGCATGTTGCCATTGTGCAGAGACAGAGACAGCTGCCTATTGAGAGCCTGCCTGCCTGCATGGCTGCCTGCCTAAACGGGGAAAGTCCTCCAACCAGCCCTGCGTTTTATGGAGTGTTAGGCTGTTGACAGAATGTGAGAGATTCCTATTTCAGGCACTGCTGGAAGTTTGAGGTCCTGCACGACTGCAGGACAAGGAAGCGTGAAGGAAAGATCCTCACGACCCCTTTCACCCTGGAAACCCCCTCTTCAAAAGACTGGCAAACGGTTCAGGTCAATGACAACCAAAACCTTCCGCCACCTGAACAGCTTTGGCCCTTACCAACCGGCCACCTGGTCCACGTTGATCTTCCCACTTATAGACGTTGCACTCCGCATTATTAATCCAAGTACTATGCACCCTGCACTTTCATCCCAGACTGCACATTGCTCTGTACTGCCTTTGCACTCTGCCACGGACCGACTCCCACATACAGCTGAAGTCGGACGTTTAAATACACTTAGGTTGAAGTCATTTTAAAACTAGTTTTTCAACCACTCTAAAAATGTCTTGTTAACAAACTATAGTTTTGGCAGGTCGGTTAGAACGTCTACATTGTGCATGACACAAGTAATTTTTCCAAGAATTGTATACAGACAGATTATTTCACTTATAATTCACTGTATCACAATTCCAGTGGGTCAGAAGTTTACATACACTAAGTTGATTGTGCCTTTAAACAGCTTGGAAAATTCCAGAAAATTATGTCATAGCTTTAGAAGCTTCTGATAGGCTAATTGACATAATTTGAGTCAATTGGAGGTGTACCTGTCGATGTATTTCAAGGCCTACCTTCAAAGTCAGTGCCTCTTTGCTTGACATCATGGGAAAATCAAATGATTTCAGCCAAGACCTCAGAAAAACAATTGTAGACCTCCACAAGTCTGGTTCATCCTTAGGAGCAATTTCCAAATGCCTGAAGGTACCACATTCATCTGTACAAACAATAGTACACCAGTATAAACACCATGGGACCATGCAGAGATGAACGTACTTTGGGGCGAAAAGTGCAAATCAATCCCAGAACAACAGCAAAGGACCTTGTGAAGATGCCGGAGGAAACAGGTACATAAGTATCTACAGTATATCCACAGTAAAACGAGTCCTATATCACCATAACCTGAAAGGCCGCTCAAGAAGGAAGAAGCCACTGCTCCAAAACCGCCTTAAAAAGCCAGACTACAGTTTGCAACTGCACATGGGGACAAAAAATCATAATTTTTGGAGAAATGTCCCCTGGTCTGATAAAACAAAAATCGAACTGTTTGGCCATAATGACCATCGTTATGTTTGGAGGAAAAAGGGGAAGCTGGCAAGCTGAAGAACACCATCCCAACCGTGAAGCACGGGGGTGGCAGCATCATGTTGTGGAGGTGCTTTGCCGCAGGAGGGACTGGTGCACTTCACAAAATAGATGTCATCATGAGGCAGGAAAATTATGTGGATATATTGAAGCAACATCTCAAGACATCAGGCAGGAAGTTAATGCTTGGTCGCATATGGGTCTTCTAAATGGACAATGACCCCAAGCATACATCCAAAGTTGTGGCAAAATGGCTTAAGGACAACAAAGTCAAGGTATTGGAGTGGCCATCACAAAGCCCTGATCTCAATCCTATAGAAAATGTGTGGGCAGAACTGAAAAAGCGTGTGCGAGCAAGGAGGTCTACGAAGCTGACTCAGTTACACCAGCTCTGTCAGGAGGAATGGGCCAAAATTCCCCCAACTTATTGTGGGAAGCTTGTGGAAGGCTACCCGAAACATTTGACCCAAGTTAAACAACTTAAAGGCAATGCTACCAAATACTAATTGAGTGTATGTAAACTTCTGACCCACTGGGAATGTGATGAAAGAAATAAAATCTGAAATAAAGAATTCTCTCTACTATTATTCTGATATTTCACATTCTTAAAATAAAGTGGTGATCCTAACTGACCTAAGACAGGGAATTTTTACTAGGATTAAATTTCAGGAATTGTGAAACACCTTAGCCAAATACATTTAAACTCAGTTCATGTAAACTTCTGACTTCAACTGTATATATTTACCCCATTGCATATCATCCTGTAAAATTGGTTCTCTTAATTTGTTTTTATTAATCAATCTCTTCACATACAGTTGTAATGTTGCTTATAGTGTTGATAGTATAGTCAGTTGTTTTTTAGCTTCAGTTCTCATAGTGTGATTCACCAGCCTGTTTTAGTGGCCTTTATCCACGGGTTGAAGCGACTAGTCCAAAGGTTAATTTATATAGTGAGTTGTTCTTACAAATCAATTATTTGTTATACTATCTACAGTATTTCATATTTGATCATCTGTAATTCTTGGTAGATTTACTATGACAATGACTGATATAGTGGCTTTTGGTATTGTGGCAGCCCAGGTGAGTCAGAGGTGAAACTCACAATAAAACAAGACAGTGGAAGACCGTTTTGCAGTGCTCAAACAAAAGTTGTTCTTTAATAAAGATTGGGGAGAACAGGAAGGGGAGAAATACAAATGAAAGGCCTCTCAGATAATGGGTGGGTCACTCTGTGTCCAGCGTGGTGGCTCCTCGGACCACCTGTGTTAATGAACAGAACAGAGAGAGAGCGATGAGTCTGGGGTTTCAATACATGCCCTCTACTTGCCCCGGGTGGCGTACTGTCAGGAAAGGTGGAACCAATTCAAGGTACCAATTGGTTGCAGAACCTGGACTGGATAGTATTGGTTTTGAATCACCAGCCCCAGTTAGTGCCTGTAGAGCTGTCCATGGTGCTGACTCTCCTTGGCCTCTCTAGCCCTCTGGAGCTGACCAAGGTCCTGCTCCTTGGTAACTCCCTGCTGGCCCCCGGGCTGCCGCAGAATTTACACACACATGTAAGCTGAACAGAAATACAATAGCCTAGTGAATATAAGACAACACACCACAGTTTTTGCAATCAATTTACCAGACTGTGCTTCCTGTTCTACCCTGTTAGACGGTATGCTTGGAGGTGACCCTCGAGCCTATACGTTTCCCCAAGCTATACCTTCTGCTGCACTGTGCAATCCAGACTCCCAAGAAATCCACCCTAGCCAACAGTCTGACAAATTAGAAACCAAGCCCAAAACCAATGTTGGTCTCCCATCGCTATGGTCAGGTTTGTATATGCAAGACCCATCTCCTGGTGAATGTTTGTGGTTTTCTTAGTTGTGGTTGTCTTTTGCAACATATATCAGGACATCCGTAGAGGCTGCTGAGGGGAGAACGGCTCATAATAATGTACGGAGCAAATGGAATGGCATTAAACACCTGGAAACCATGCGTTTGATGTATTTGAGGCCATTTCACTGATTCCGCTCCAGTCACTACCACAAGCCCATCCTCCCCAATAAAGGTGCTACTAACCTCCTGTGCAGGACATGCACCGACTGATAAGCAGTCATATTTCACTGTCAATATAATAATAGCATGCAGATACAAAATGGCTTCATGTAGAGCATTATCACAATGAAGACCCAAACTAACATGGGTTCTATTATCTCTCCCAGCACAAGGCACACAGTCTCAACTCCCTCCTCCAGGCAGTCAATTTCATGATTAAGTCTGCTTAATCATTACTTTCAGGGCCATTCCTTATGTGGTGGAACTGAACTGCTTATGGAAGCAGACCCACTCACAAGGCAGTCCAGTCCGGGATTTGAGAGCCTGGAGGAGTTGAGAGGCCACATTACTGATGGCCTATCAATACCCATTACCAGAACACTTTTCATTATTTCCCATCGCTCCCACTCTCCCTGTGATTGCCTATGCTGGAGAAAGCAGGGCTAGTAAATACAGTGCATTCGGAAAATATTCAGACCCCTCGACTTCTCCCACATTTTGTTACATTACAGCCTTATTCTAAAATGGACTAAATAAATAAAACATCCTGATCCTTCTACACACAATTCTCCATAATGAAAAAGTGAAAAGAGGTTTTTAGAAAGTTTAGAAAATGTATTACAAATAAAAACAGAAAGATCTTATTTACATAATTATTCAGACCCTTTGCTATGAGATTTGAAATTGAGTACAGATGCATCCTATTTACACTGATCATCTTTGAGATGTTTCTACAACTTGATTGGAGTCCACCTGTGGTAAATTCAATTGATTAGACATGATTTGGAAAGGCACACACCTGTCTATACAAGGTCGCACAGTTGACAGTGCATGTCAGAGCAAAAACCAAGCCATGAGGTTGAAGGAATTGTCTGTAGAGCTCCGAGACAGGATTATGTCGAGGCACAGATCTGGGGAAGGGTGCCAAAACATTTCTGAAGCATTGTGGGTCCCTAAGAACACAGTGGCCTCCATCATTCTTATATGGAAGAAGTTTGGAACCACTGAGACTCTTCCTAGAGTTGGCTGCCTGGCCAAACTGAGCAATCGGGGGAGAAGTTCCTTGGTCAGAGGTTACTGTGAGAGTTCCTCTGTGGAGATAGGAGAACCTTCCAGAAGGACAACCATCTCTGCAGCACTTCACCAATCAGGCCTTTATGGTAGAAAGGAACATGACAGCCTGCTTGGAGTTTGCCAAAAGGAACCTAAAGGACTCTCAGACCATGAAAACAAGATTCTCTGGTCTGATGTAACCAAGATTGAACTCTTTGGCCTGAATGTCAAGTGCCACGTCTGGGGGAAACCTGGCACTATCCCTACGGTGAAGCATGGTGGTGGCAGCATCATGCTGTGGGGATGTTTTTCAGAGGCAGGGACTGGGAGACTAGTCAGGGTTGAGGGAAAGATGAACGGAGCAAAGTAAAGAGATCCTTGATGAAAATCTGCTCCAGAGAGCTCGGGAACTCAGACTGGGGCACATCCAAGACAACACAGGAGTGGCTTCGGGACAAGTCTCTGAATGTCTTTGAGTGGCCCAGCCAGAGCCCGGACTTGAACCCGATCAAACATCTCTGGAGAGACCTAAAAATAGCTGTGCAGTGACACTCCCAATCCAATCTGACAGAGCTTCAGAGAATCTGCCGAGAAGAATGGGAGAAACTCCCCAAATATAGGTGTGCCAAGCTTGCAGCGTCATACCCAAGAAGACTCAATGCTTTAATCGCTGCCAAAGGGTCTGAATATTTACGTAAATGTTTTTTTTTTTTTAATGTTTTTGCTTTGTCATTATGGTAGTATTGTTTGTAAATTATTGAGGGGGAAAAATGTAATCCATTTCAGAATAAGGCTGTAACGTAACAAAATGTGGAAAAAGTCAAGGGGTCTGAATAATTTCCGAATGCACTTTACCCATGTGTTTCTCATTATCAATGTTGGTCCCTAACATTTTTTGTAGACCAATCAATGTCTGAAGTAATTAGTTGTAAAACTGTGTAGTCTGGAGAAAATGAAAGATTGTATTCTATTACATTCTGTAACCTCTAGAGGGCCAACAGCATGTGGGACATAGGCCTAACAGAGAACGAATATCACACCGAGCTCACAGGCAGGTCAGAATCAGGGGAAAGGGTCACAACAGAGGAGATTACAGAAGTGTAGATCTTTGCAGACTTATACCTAACAAAAGATCATCCAGGATTATTACAATATACTTGTATTTGTGACGACGACACTAGATTGAGTGTCTATTTGTAGCCTTGCACAAGCCTTGGCTTGGCTTGTTGAAGCCAGAATGTCTCAAAAGAGCAGGAGCCTATCTCCGGTTTCTGTAGCGTGAGGCAGTTTGATGTACAAGTACACCCCTGTACAGGACACTAGTCCACCGCAGGGCCTTACCCCCAATCTATCTTCATGTGTCTATTGGCTAGTCACTATTTATGGTTATAAATGGCTTGACACCTAGACTCTAAATCTTTAACTAGTGCTTATAGATCTCCTAGGAGAGCAGTTAAGTCATAGGCTACAACATATGCGCAAAGCTTTAAGTCAAATAGGTTTTCTCATTTTATAAGACTGCATGAAAGCTCATAAAAACATTCCTTATTAGAGGCTATTAGGCTACTCAACATTCTAATTCAGTGCTATACATCTATCTTACAATGTTGTAAAGGGTTGTATGCATTCACCAGTAAAACATTACAAGATGAAGCTGACTCGACTCTTCCTGGCTGTGACCTATTGTGGGATGTGTTCTCTATTCTGTCCTGTCAGACCTTGTGTCAAGACAACACTGCACCAAAGTGAACTGCAGTCCATCACATGATACGTCTCCTGATGCAGCCATTCAGAGTAAGGACAGAGTGAACAATTAAGATGCTGAACTATAGATGCTCCTGTTGCTCCTGCCAATCATACCACAGGGATGGGGAGGTGTTCTGAGTGCACACATCATAAGGAAATGTTCCTGGGAAAAATATGACTTGCTAAAGTATAGTCGGAACACTCTGGAGATATTATACAGTGTGATCCAGTGATGGATATTGTACAGTATCTTGCACAGACATCAGCTTTTTATTTGAAGCCTAGTTGGTACTTGGCCCACGGTAATAGGTCATAACTAGGATCATTTTGCAGGTTCAGAGTGTCCCGGAGGCATGATAAAATAACAACAAAAGTCCAACTACGAATTCAAATCAAACCGTTTTAATCTGTCGTAACCGGCCGCGACCGGGAGGTAGGGATGTCCTTGTCTCATCGCGCACCAGCGACTCCTGTGGCGGGCCGGGCGCAGTGCGTGCTAACCAGGTGCACGGTGTAGCCTCCGACACATTGGTGTGGCTGGCTTCCGGGTTGGATGCGCGCTGTGTTAAGAAGCAGTGCGGATGGTTGGGTTGCATGACTTTCAACCTTCGTCTCTCCCGAGCCTGTACGGGAGTTGTAGCAATGAGACAAGATAGTAGCTACTACAACAATTGGATACCACGAAATTGGGGAGAAAAAGGGGTAAAAAAAACAAAAACATTACCTGGTTGTCCCAGTGTCCCTGGTGGCTGATGATGAATTGTACTCTATAGACCCTCTATTTCCCTCGCTGAGCATTAACATTAGAGAAAACAACAGCTATGTATTAAACAGCATTTCAGAAAATGTAGACTTGATGATACTCAGTCAAGCACAGTCTGAATGTTTAATCATAGCTTTGTAAGTAGTAAGTAAAATATGTCATAAATTATGTTTCAGAGATGAATTCATTTGCATTCACGAGTGGTTATTAATCTGATTTTTCATCTTTAGACACAGAGGGGGAATAGACATTAAACTACAGGACGTCAATGACATGGTGTGTCTCATATTGTTTTCTCATAGCTCTCTCTTCTATCATGTGACTTCCTTGCTTCAGATACTTATAACCTAAAATGTTTCTTACTCTGTGCTTAACCTGTTCATCATATTATTTCCCTACAGCAAGGTTTGTTTGCACTGCCATTGCTAGTGATGTCTGTTTGGTGGTCACCCCTCTCATCTTGTCTAGCCTGTCCTAGAAGACACCTCCCTGCCCACCAACAAACAGCCAGCCCAAGGCTGCAGGACATACAGCATGGTCATGTGGATGAATAAAATAAACTGTCTGCAGTTATCTGCCCAAGGCAGTGACAGCCATTTGAAAGAAATCAAATTAAATTAAACTAATTAAATTACTATCTAAACTTGCCAACATTGTATAGTTTACTTTCCTGTCATGTTGCTGTGAACACGCAGTCAAACTTGACGCAAGAACAGAGAGATCTTATCATCACACAAGTGTTTATGTGTGCATCTGTGTATTTGCGTGAGTGTGTGTATGTGTGTGTGTGTGTGTGTGTGTGTGTGTGTGTGTGTGTGTGTGTTTGTGTGGAACATCGAGGCTCCTAAGAGCATTGGTGTTCGATCTGGGCCCAGACACAGGGTGATTTACTCCCTGCTGACACGTTGTGGAGCACAAGCGCAGCGTTTATTGTTTGGCTGGCGGTCCCTGGGCTGCCAAGTGCAAGTCATCTGGGTTCTGACCGTGTTATAGAGAAGGGAAACCAACCGCATGCTGACTAGTCAGGCTGAATTTGCTCCAATGAATACTTGTGGAAGCTTTGCATCGCTTGTGGGTATCGGAATACATTTCCATATTAAGATATTAGAATTCATTTAATTGAAATCGCAAACAAAGCATATGCTGTCAGTACCCCGCCACTAGCACAAACCAGGCTGGCACCCTGCCTTAGAGTTTTTAGGAGAGAGCCTGGCCATGTCCAAATACCCATAGAAACGTACTACATCAAATCAAGCTTTATCTATACAGCACATTTCAGACATGGAATGCAACACAATGTGCTTTACAGGAAACAATAATAAAAAAATATGAATATAAAAGCTGAAATATTTACTACACAACAAACATAAGATAAAAAACAATACTTACTTAAACTTCATACTATGTACTCAACATCGGATACTAATATATTTTTCAACTACTTGGCATGTTAGCTAACCCTTCTCCTAACCCGTTAACCTAACTCCTAACCTTAACCCTAATCTAAACCAGTAACCCCTAGCCTAGCTAACGTTAGTGTTTGCCACCTAGCCAACATTAGCCACAACAAATAGGAATTTGTAACATCATACGTTTTGCAAATTCCTAATATATTGTACGAAATGGAATTCCTAATATATTGTAAGAAATGGAATTCGTAACATATCATACGAAATGGATGATGGACATCCACAAGTGAATACATACCATACGAAACGTAACATATCATACTAATTGGAGTGTCCCGGAATTATGTTTACTATATTACGTCTACCCCGGAGGCCAGGTAGACTATTTAGCACAAATACCGTTTAGTAAAACTAATGCAGTAGGCCCTTGCCACAGCTACAACGCAGTTGCAACAATTTGGCACTTGACTGGCTGAGTAGGTGGGGCAGGGCCGAGTGCAGGTGGATTTTTCCAAATTCAACAGGCATGCATCGCATTAACCAGCCTGATAATAGCTAATTTCCAATTCAATCTATTTAATTAAATAGCAATGGCATAGCTCATATGGCTCATCTAACCTACTTTAAAAGGACTGAAGACAAAAACAGATAATTTGGTTACATTTCAACATATTTATTAGTGAAGCCAAAGTGCTGTAACATACAGTGGGCTATTGCATCAGCCCAAACAACGCCATTGCCACTTGTGCCTCATTGCTTAAACATGACGTCAATAACCCAGCCACACGTCTTTTTTGTAATTATTCCAATTTATTTTTCAATTTCTTCTTCCATTTTTAAATTAAATATACTTTCCGGTAACCCGCCTCACTCAATGTAACACGGATCCGCAATTTTTTTAGACCCTATAGCCAAAACTTTCATCAGAAGGTAGTCAGCTAATTAGCCAAGTTACTAGCTATTTAGTCATTGTTAGCAACTGCTAGCGGCCTTTACCCTCTGCTCAGGCACCAGCCGTATTTTTTAGCCTGTATAATACCTGCCAGCCTCGAACTGTTATACTCCATTACAACGGCAGATTCCTGCCGTAAACCCTGGACTATTGATCATCACAGCTCTCTAGCTGCCACTGAGTGACCCAGCCCCAAAGCTAGCCCTGAGCCAGGCGCATCTCCCGGCTAGCAAACAAAATTACCACAACTACAATACCTCTTTCGCCATCTGGCCCGGTCCCTTCATTGACACGGCGCCCCACCGTACCACCACTACTGGTTCGCAGACGTAATTCCATCAGCTGTGTCTTCAACCGGCCTCTGCCGGACGACGGAGCAGACGCTTCTACTTACATCCGGACTGCTAACTTTAAACAGCGTGTCTCCTGCGTGCTAGCGTAGCAACGACTACCCCCCGGCTTCCCTGTTCCATCTGTGGCTGTACACTGGACCCTATGATAACTTGCTACATAGCTGATGCCTGCTGGACTGTTAAATTATCACGGTACTCCACTTTGTTTACATTTGTTTATCTGTCGGCCCTAGCCCCGAACTCAGGCCCTGTGTGTAGTTAACCAACCCTCTCTGCCCATTCATCGCCATTTTACCAGTTATTGTTGTCTTAGCTGATTAGCTGTTGTTCTCTTACCCGTTGTTGCCGTAGCTAGCTCTCCCAATTAATATCTGTGATTGCTTTATGCCTCGCTTATGCCTCACCCAGTATAACCAGCGTGTCCAGAGATGCAACCTCTCTTATCATCACTCAGTGCCTGGGCTTACCTCCACTGTACCCACACCCCACCATACCCCTGTCTACACATTATGCCCTGAATCTATTCTACCACGCCCAGAAATCTGCTTCTTTTATTCTCTGTCCCCAACGCACTAGGCGACCAGTTTTGCTAGCCTATAGCCGTACCCTCATCTTACTCCTCCTCTGTTCCTCGGGTGATATGGAGGCTAACCCAGGCCCTGAGTGTCCCTAGGCACTCTCATTTCTTGACTTCTGTAATCTAAAAAGCATTGGTTTCATGCATGTTAACATCAGAAGCCTCCTCCCTAAGTTTGTTTTCCTCACAGCTTTAGCACACTCCACCAACCCTGATGTCCTTGCCTTGTCTGAATCCTGGCTTAGGAAGGCCACCAAAAATGTGGAGATTTCCATACCCATCTACAACATTTTCCGTCAAGATAGAACTTCCAAAGGGGGAGGAGTTGCAATCTACTGCAGAGATAGCTTGCAAAGTTCTGTCATACTTTCCAGGTCTATGCCCAAACAGCTTCAAATTTTAAAAATTAATCTCTCCAGAAATAAGTCTCTCACTGTTGCCGCCTGTTATAGACCCCCCAAAGCTCCCAGCTGTGCCCTGGACACCGTATGTGAATTGATTGCCCCCCATCTATCTTCAGAGTTCATTCTGTTAGGTGACCTAAACTGGGATATGCTTAACACCCCAGCATTCCTACAATCTAAGCTAGATGCCCTCACTCTCACACAAATGATCAAGGAAACCACCAGGTACAACCCTAAATCCATAAACATGGGCACCCTCATAGATATTATCCTAACCAACTTGCCTTCCAAATACACCTCTTCTGTTTTCAATTAGAAAGGCGCAGGCCTTTCTAATCGACCTGGCCCAGGTATCCTGGAAGGATATTGACCTCATCCCGCCAGTCGAGAATGCCTGGTCGTTCTTTAAAAGTAATTTCCTCACCATCTTAAATAAGCATGCCCCTTTCAAAAAATGTAGAACAAAGAACAGATACAGCCCTTGGCTCACTCCAGACCTGACTGCCCTTGACAAGCACAAAAACATCATGTGGCAGACTGCAATAGCATCGAATAGTCCCCGCGATATGCAACTGTTCAGGGAAGTCAGGAACCAATACACACAGTCAGTCAGGAAAGCAAAGGCTAGCTTTTTCAAACAGAAATGTGCATCCTGTAGCTCTAACTCCAAAAGGTTTTGGGGCAATGTAAAGTCCATGGAGAACAAGAGCACCTCCTCCCAGCTGCCCACTGCACTGAGGCTAGGTGACACGGTCACCACGATAAATCGAACATTTCAATAAGCATTTCTCTATGGCTGGCCATGCTTTCCTCCTGGCTACCCCAACCCCGGCCAACAGCTCCGCACCCCTCGCAGCTACTTGCCCGAGCCTCCCCAGCTTCTTCTTCACCCAAATCCAGATCGCAGATGTTCTGAGAGAGCTGCAAAACCTGGACCCATACAAATCAGCTGGGCTAGACATTCTGGGCCCTCTCTTTCTAAAAGTATCTGCCGCCATTGATGCAACCCCTATTACCAGTCTGTTCAACCTCTCTTTCGTTTCGTCCGAGATCCCTAAAGATCCCTAAGATCCCTAAAGATCATCGACCTGGCCAAGGCTTTCGACTCTGTCCTCCCCCTCTTCAAAGTGGGTGACACTCTATACCCAAACTGTTACAGACCTATATCCATCCTGCCCTGCCTTTCTAAAGTCTTTGAAAGCCAAGTTAATAAACAGATCACTGACCATTTCGAATCCCACCGTTCCCTTCTCCGCTGTGCAATCCGGTTTCCGAGCTGTTCACGGGTGCACCACAACCACGCGCAAGGTATTAAACGATAACATAACCGCCATCGATAAAAGACAATATTGTGCAGCCGTCTTCATCGACCTGGCCAAGGCTTTCGACTCTGTCAATCACTGTATTCTTATTGGCAGACTCAGTAGCCTTGGTTTCTCAAATGACTGCCTCACATGGTTCACCAACTACTTCTCAGACAGAGTTCAGTGTGTAAAATCTGCCGGCACCCGCCCGCCCAACTAGCATCACTACTCTGGACGGTTCTGACCTAGAATATGTGGACAACTACAAAAACCTAGGTGTCTGGCTAGACTGTAAACTCTCCTTCTAGACTCACATTAAGCATCTCCAATACAAAATCAAATCTAGAATCGGCTTTCTATTTCGCAACAAAGCCTCCTTCACTCACGCCGCCAAACTTACCCTCATAAAACTGACTATACTACCGATCCTTGACTTTGGCGATGTCATCTACAAAATAGCTTCCAATACTCTACTCAGCAAATTGGATGTAGTCTATCACAGTGCCATCCGTTTTGTTACCAAAGTGCCTTATGCCAACCACCACTGCGACCTGTATGCTCTAGTCGGCTGGCCCTCGCTACATATACGTCGCCAGACCCACTGGCTCCAGGTCATCTATAAGTCTATGCTAGGTAAAGCTCCGCCTTATCTCAGCTCACTGGTTACAATGACAACACCCACCCGTAGCATGCACTCCAGCAGGTACAGTGCCTTGCGAAAGTATTCGGCCCCCTTGAACTTTGCGACCTTTTGCCACATTTCAGGCTTCGAACATAAAGATATAAAACTGTATTTTTTTGTGAACAATGTGAAGAACAACAAGTGGGACACAATCATGAAGTGGAACGACATTTATTGGATATTTCAAACTTTTTTAACAAATCAAAAACTGAAAAATTGGGCGTGCAAAATTATTCAGCCCCTTTACTTTCAGTGCAGCAAACTCTCTCCAGAAGTTCAGTGAGGATCTCTGAATGATCCAATGTTGACCTAAATGACTAATGATGATAAATACAATCCACCTGTGTGTAATCAAGTCTTCGTATAAATGCACCTGCACTGTGATAGTCTCAGAGGTCCGTTAAAAGCGCAGAGAGCATCATGAAGAATGATGACAACGGTCCCGTTCACGGGATGGGATGTCACTAGAGGTTAAGAGGATCTCCTTGCTCTCCCTCAAAAGCCTTGATGGCCAACTGTACCTCACCCAGCACTGACTTCAAAAAGGTCAGATACAATATGTTTTGAGGATCACTGTACATGTAGTATAAAACCTCAGCCATGTGGCAGTGTTCACTGGACTTGGTGACTGGAAATGCAGCCTAAGCTCCTCCCACTGGTCCAAAATGCATGAAACCACAGGTTCAATGGAGAGCCAAAGTGTGGCACACACCTTGTATTTCTCACTGCGCTTTGGAGACACTGAAAACCAGTTATAAGTCTCTCATACCAAGTACTCCACACTACGGGGGATGGTGTTATTGGAAGCATGACTTACAGCAAGCTGCAGAGAGTGGCACACACAGTGAATAAGAACCAGATATTTGAGGCCATACTCCTCCTTCAGCACTTTATGGACCCCATTGTTAATCCCCATAACAGAGGCATTGTCAGTCCCTATCCCCAGGAGTTTCTCTTTTTTAAGACAACTCTTCTCGAGGAAAGCCACAACAGCACGGGCATAGATTTGGCATCTCCTCCCTCCAACTCAACAAGCCCCAGAAATGTTGATACAATTGTCTGCTTGGTGTCACTAAAGTATCTTACCACAACCCCCAGGTACTTTGAAACACTTACATCCATGGACTTATCTGGGAGGAGGCTGAAACGCTGGTCACCCATGTCTGCAACCAACTTTTTCAGAAATGATGGTGCTAGAACACCATTAATAATTTCTGTGAACTTTGTCCTGTGCATTTTGAAGTGGGTAGTAGCAGTGGAGTCTGAGAAAGCAGCTCTCTTACATGCTTCTCCAATGTGATCACATGCCAGCATGGAACAGTGTTCAGCAAAAGCTAATGCCATGGTGGCTTCAGCCTTTTTGCAGAGTCAATTTTTTTAACCATAAATGGCAGCTTGTTTTGGGTGGAACTGTTATAAGGCTTTGCCTTTTGAGTATGTTTTTGAGTTGTCATGTGTTTTTTTACATCACTAAGTTTGGCGTAGAAATCAGCCTTACAATACAGGCTGTATGCCTGTGTATCATCTCCAACAAATGGCTTCAACCAGCCTTTGAATTCAGAGTTTGATTCCCACTCCTTTCTGTATTTTTGAGTGTACAGTTTAGACTGAGACTTGATGAGCTAGCCAGCTAGATGTTTAGCTTATGTCACAGAGAGGCACACACACAGTGGACAAGGTGAGTAAGTGAGTGAGGCTGTGTGAGTCAAATGCAGTGATTTATTTTAGACAAAAAAACATTTTACATTTACATCCTGCCCTGGCGATCAGCGAGCAGCGGCTTCCCGCATGCGCGATTCATATGAAGTCTGGACACGGAGGGGTGAACATCTCCTGCTCTGACTGCAGCTGGGAGGGACTGCTGCGTGAGGACTGGGCCGCGGGGGTGGGGCCCACAGCAGCACCCGCTGCTCGTTGAGAAGAGTAAGAACGATATGTGCTTTCACGTCAGAGTCTCCAAAAGTCTCCAAAAATATCAGAAAAAGTCACTAGATTTGTCGCTTGTTGATTTTTTTGAAAATGTGTCACTAGAAGGGTCTGAATACTCACTAAATATAGTGACAAAGTCGCTAAGTTGGCAACACTGCAGCATATCAGTCACAGCCTATCTCTTCCAATGCATTGCAAGTGTGCATAGAATTCTACTAGATGAAGAGCCAAAATGAGTACACCATCCTGGCATTTAAACCATACTCGATTTTAGAAAATGTGCATACTATAGAACATGTGTTTCGCATACTGAGACTGCTTCATTCACGATTGCTTTGTTTCCAACTACTTGTTGATTTCGGTAGCCCCTCCCCATATCTAATTGATCAATTCGGCATTTAAAGTGTACTTGATTTTCGAAATGTTGCACACTATTAAACTGTCTTTTTTCCCGCATGCTTAAACGGCCTACTATTTAGGAAGCAAATATGGGTATTAGGACATGGCCCCTGACTAAGCTCAAACTTACAAATTTATATGTGGGGAAATATGACTTGTTTAGTTTCTGTCCCCTTGATGTTCAGTCAGAAGTCGGTCCCTTTGATGTTCAGTCAGAAGATAGCTGTGAGATGTGCTCTGTCCTGAGGTGAGGATGAGGAGAAGGACAAGAGGCAGTGGCACGACACATAACAAGCCAAACTGGAACATCCACAAAGCCTGGCCATTCACTGTTATAGATAAGAATACAAATATGCAAAGCTACACTACATGACCTGCCCATCGAACACCTCATTCCAAAATCAAGGGCATTAATATGGAGTTGGTCCCCAATTTGCTGTTATAACCGCCTCCACTCTTCTGGGAAGTCTTTCCACTATATGTTGGAACATTGCTGCGGGGACTTGCTTCCATTCAGCCACAAGGTTGGGCACTGATGTTGTGCGATTAGGCCTGGCTTGAATTCGGCATTCCAATTCATCCCAAAGGTGTTCAATTGGGTTGAGGTCAGGGCTCTGTGCAGGCCAGTCAAGTTCTTCCACACCAATCTCGACAAACCATTTCTTTATGGACCTCGCTTTCTGCATCGGGGGCATTGCCATGCTGAAACAGCAAAGGGCCTTCCCCAAATTGTTACCACAAAGTTGGAAGCACAGATTTGTCTAGAATGTCATTGTATACTGTAGCGTTAAGATTTCCCTTCACTGGAACTAAGGAGCCTGAACCATGAAAAACAGCCCCCGACCATTATTCCTCATCCATCACACTTTACAGTTGGTACTACGCATTTGGGTAGGTAGCATTCTCCTGTCATCTGCCAAACCCAGATTCGTCCGTTGGACTGCCATTGTTTTCACTGCTCCAGAGTCCAATGGCGGTGAGCTTTACCCAACTCCAGCCGATGCTTGGCATTGCACATGGTGATCTTAGACTTTTGTGCGGCTTCTCGGCCATGGAAACCCATTTCATGAAGCTCCTGACAAAGAGCTATTGTGCTGACGTTGCTTCCAGAGGCAGTTTGGAACTCGGTAGGGATTGTTGGAATCGAGGGTGAATCACTACGAGATTCGGCACTCGGCGGTCCTGTTCTGTGAGCTTGTGTGGCCTCTCACTTCGCAGCTGAGCCGATGTTGCTCCTAGACGTTTCCATTTCACAATAACAACACTTATAGCTGACTGGGGCAGCTCTAGCAGGGCAGAAATGTGATGAATTGACTTGTTGGAAAGGTGACATCCAATGACGGTGCTACGTTTGAAAGTCACTGAGCTCTTCAGTAAGGCCATTCTACTGTCAATGTTTGTCTATGCAGATTGCATGGCTGTGTGCTCAATTTTATACACCTGTCATCAATGGGTGTGGCTGAAATAGCCAAATTCTTCTAATTTGAAGGGATGTCCACATACTTTTGTATAGTTATGCATTAGTTTGCAATTAAATATTAGCTGTGAAAATGGAAGGTGAATGAGAAAAATAATTCAAAGAAGAAAAAGAGGCAGCACAACATTATGCAAGATTGTCATTGTGCAAGATTCCGTGAGGGAATCTGGGCTCAACTAGTGCTGCCTCATCCACAACCCTAAGGCCAGCCCTCCACAGCTCCTGCCTCCCACCAGGACCAACCACCCTGGGCTCAACATGTCTCCTCATTACCCATCTGGAGTCATCAGGAGCTGGAAAGGTTTGAACTTTCCACTGAAATGTCAGTCAGTCTCTACAGACCTCAAATGCCTACAGAGGATTCTTGCTTCTGTCAACTCATCTGTAAAGCTTTTCAGATTTATGTTGCTCTAGGGATTCCTGTATATTTGTCCGTCATAATTTCTCCTGATTTTGTTATGTTTACCACCAATGTAGGGTTGCGTTGTAGCCATGTAATCTCTCACATATGTCTTATCATAACTTGATCACTCTTTTGTCGCTGAGAATTTTCCTGCTGCATCAGGAAATTCAAATGAGCCTCATGAGTCCCTGAAAATGAGCAGTTCTCTTTCACACCATGCGGGAGCAGTTGAGTCATTGGGATCAGGGCTCGCTTGCTCAAACGCTAAGGCCTAGGTCCATTCAAATTACCTTTTACGTCTCTGTGTGAAGGAAATTGCTAACTAGTGCTAGCAAAATTGCTAACTAACATTAGTATAATGACTGGAAGTCTATGGTGTCTGCTAACATGCTAGCAGATACCCATAGACTTCCAGTCATTGTGCTAACGCTAGTTAGCATTGGCTCACAAAACTACCTCCAACTTACTTCATACTTGACACAGAGGCATAAAAATGGTTAATGGTTAATCCACAAATTAATCTGACTCTGGGGAATGGCCTCATTGCCAAAATCCTGAAGTATCCCTCTAAGCCTTCCCAAAATCATATCCCTAACCTTAAAGGGCCAATCAGCAGTTGCTACATCCATTCTTGAAGAATGTAACTTATAAATCCCTCATGAGTTTAGTTCAACTGTCGCATCCCATCAGAACAGAAAATATTAACTTGTTTTACTCCAACATGTTTATTAAACAAAGAAAATGTAGACAAACACTATATAGCCTCAAAACATGCTAAAAATCATGGATGCTCAGTCCTTGCATCCATAGCTCTGTCTATGAATTTGAGAGTGGTTACATTTCTCCAGCCCCATCCCTCAGTGTTTCACCGTACCAGGGAGACGGTTTTGTTATTGTTTCTACTGTTGATTGCCGCTTTAAGCACTCGGAATGCCTTAACTGTGAATCATTTAGTTGTTTCTGTTTTAACCCTGTCACCACGAGGAATTGATGCATCAAAGGGCAGTGGGACGGATTTTAACCAATGCCGACGCTGGCAAGCAATAGGCAGAATAAGTTATTTTGGTGGCCTCAATGCACCTGGACTTGCGGTTACAGCCACTGACCCCAACATTTTGCTTGCTTTCAACATATAATAAAACAATTGATAAAATAAATAAATGATTTTCGCTAACGGAAAATACATATTTCCCTTACAAATATGTAAATGTATTATAATCCACATTAGAATTCACATGTGGTGCACTGTAGCCTGCATGTACCCTACATAAGGTATGTACAGTACTACATTGTAAACAAACACCACTTCCAGCTGCCCCCTGGCAGCGATTACATTTTTTCTTCAGCTATTCAAATCCTCCTGCTGTAGGATTATATTCCTCCTGCAGCAA
This sequence comes from Oncorhynchus clarkii lewisi, assembly GCF_045791955.1. Classification (NCBI taxonomy): domain Eukaryota; kingdom Metazoa; phylum Chordata; class Actinopteri; order Salmoniformes; family Salmonidae; genus Oncorhynchus; species Oncorhynchus clarkii. The sequence goes on from NC_092156.1 coordinate 33,364,178, forward strand.
AAGGGGTGATTTAAGATCTGACATCTGTAGGAGCCTTCTATCAATGCCACCGAGTCCCCTGAGAAAGAGAACACATGTTCCATAGGCCCTTAGTTAGTCCACTGTTCTAGTCAGTCTCTGGGGAGACCATTGGCCTGCACATCTCTGCACACTGATCCACTGCAATCTGTCCTCACATCAAAACCAAGGTCTCATATGGAATGTTCTGGAATATTTTAACGTAATACAGTGGATGTAAGGATAGTTCTGTTATTATGTTGAGGAAATACACTGTGGGACCTAGGTTTGAGATAGAATGTGTGGTTTAGTGTATTTATTTTAAGAAAGAAAACATGCCAAACATCCTGTTTAATTGCTTCATTAGTCCAAGCAGCATTGTTATGCTGCACCATTGCTTAGTAGATGCAGATGAAATGTCAACTCAGATTAGAAAGCACTGAGATATACAGATGCAGGCTGACTATACTGAATATGTTTTACATCCCAAGGCTTTTGGAAACAACTATGAAATAGTCATTCATATTTCCCATGCTTATGTTGCGCTCTGAAACTTCATATTAGTCATGGTATTGTCCTTGGTATGGAAATTAGAAAGCGCTTATTTGATTATATCATACTTCACTGGATTTGACCCTGTCAAAACAATCGGACATACTTCCTCTGGTAAATCCATACCTTCACAATGACACGATGCTGCGTATTACAATAAACAATTGGTGAATGGAATGGAGGCTGGAATTGTACATTTAAAAAAATAAAACACAGCAATTATTTAATAGGATTAAGTTCCGTTTGAACAAAAAGGCCCATGATAATGTGGATATTACACTGATAATGATGGAAGACTCGTATAGGAAATTGCTGCACCATCATGTTTTCAAAATATGACAAATCTCTGTCTCGAGTAACGACACTTCTCAATATTGTCCACAGAATCACATTGCATAATGTACATACCATTACATAAATGGACCTACTGTATGTGGTAACACCACAGAAGATAACACATTTTAACATAGATATAGCCCTAAGCCCAGCCCATCAGCCTGGTAGATAACTGAATGGCTGAAGCAGTGAGAATAGCCCTAAGCCCATCAGCCTGGTAGATAACTGAATGGCTGAAGCAGTGAGAATAGCCCAAAGGCCAGCCCATCAGCCTGGTAGATAACTGAATGGCTGAAGCAGTGAGAATAGCCCTAAGCCCAGCCCATCAGCCTGGTAGATAACTGAATGGCTGAAGCAGTGAGAATAGCCCTAAGCCCATCAGCCTGGTAGATAACTGAATGGCTGAAGCAGTGAGAATAGCCCTAAGCCCAGCTCATCAGCCTAGTAGATAACTGAATGGCTGAAGCAGTGAGAATAGCCCTAAGCCCAGCCCATCAGCCTGGTAGATAACTGAATGGCTGAAGCAGTGAGAATAGCCCTAAGCCCAGCCCATGAGCCTGGTAGATAACTGAATGTCTGAAGCAGTGAGAATAGCCCTAAGCCCAGCCCATGAGCCTGGTAGATAACTGAATGGCTGAAGCAGTGAGAATAGCCCTAAGCCCAGCCCATCAGCCTGGTAGATAACTGAATGGCTGAAGCAGTGAGAATAGCCCTAAGCCCAGCCCATCAGCCTGGCAGATAACTGAATGGCTGAAGCAGTGAGAATAGCCCTAAGCCCAGCCCATCAGCCTGGTAGATAACTGAATGGCTGAAGCAGTGAGAATAGCCCTAAGCCCATCAGCCTGGTAGATAACTGAATGGCTGAAGCAGTGAGAATAGCCCTAAGCCCAGCCCATCAGCCTGGTAGATAACTGAATGGCTGAAGCAGTGAGAATAGCCCTAAGCCCAGCCCATCAGCCTGGTAGATAACTGAATGGCTGAAGCAGTGAGAATAGCCCTAAGCCCAGCCCATGAGCCTGGTAGATAACTGAATGGCTGAAGCAGTGAGAATAGCCCTAAGCCCAGCCCATGAGCCTGGTAGATAACTGAATGTCTGAAGCAGTGAGAATAGCCCTAAGCCCAGCCCATGAGCCTGGTAGTTAACTGAATGGCTGAAGCAGTGAGAATAGCCCTAAGCCCATCAGCCTGGTAGATAACTGAATGGCTGAAGCAGTGAGAATAGCCCTAAGACCAGCTCATCAGCCTGGTAGATAACTGAATGGCTGAAGCAGTGAGAATAGCCCTAAGCCCAACCCATCAGCCTGGTAGATAACTGAATGGCTGAAGCAGTGAGAATAGCCCTAAGCCCAGCCCATGAGCCTGGTAGATAACTGAATGGCTGAAGCAGTGAGAATAGCCCTAAGCCCAGCCCATGAGCCTGGTAGATAACTGAATGTCTGAAGCAGTGAGAATAGCCCTAAGCCCAGCCCATGAGCCTGGTAGATAACTGAATGGCTGAAGCAGTGAGAATAGCCCTAAGCCCAGCCCATCAGCCTGGTAGATAACTGAATGGCTGAAGCAGTGAGAATAGCCCTAAGCCCAGCCCATCAGCCTGGCAGATAACTGAATGGCTGAAGCAGTGAGAATAGCCCTAAGCCCAGCCCATCAGCCTGGTAGATAACTGAATGGCTGAAGCAGTGAGAATAGCCCTAAGCCCATCAGCCTGGTAGATAACTGAATGGCTGAAGCAGTGAGAATAGCCCTAAGCCCAGCCCATCAGCCTGGTAGATAACTGAATGGCTGAAGCAGTGAGAATAGCCCTAAGCCCAGCCCATCAGCCTGGTAGATAACTGAATGGCTGAAGCAGTGAGAATAGCCCTAAGCCCAGCCCATGAGCCTGGTAGATAACTGAATGGCTGAAGCAGTGAGAATAGCCCTAAGCCCAGCCCATGAGCCTGGTAGATAACTGAATGTCTGAAGCAGTGAGAATAGCCCTAAGCCCAGCCCATGAGCCTGGTAGATAACTGAATGGCTGAAGCAGTGAGAATAGCCCTAAGCCCAGCCCATCAGCCTGGTAGATAACTGAATGGCTGAAGCAGTGAGAATAGCCCTAAACCCAGCCCATCAGCCTGGCAGATAACTGAATGGCTGAAGCAGTGAGAATAGCCCTAAGCCCAGCCCATCAGCCTGGTAGATAACTGAATGGCTGAAGCAGTGAGAATAGCCCTAAGCCCAGCCCATCAGCCTGGTAGATAACTGAATGGCTGAAGCAGTGAGAATAGCCCTAAGCCCATCAGCCTGGTAGATAACTGAATGGCTGAAGCAGTGAGAATAGCCCTAAGCCCAGCCCATCAGCCTGGTAGATAACTGAATGGCTGAAGCAGTGAGAATAGCCCTAAGCCCAGCCCATCAGCCTGGTAGATAACTGAATGGCTGAAGCAGTGAGAATAGCCCTAAGCCCAGCCCATGAGCCTGGTAGATAACTGAATGGCTGAAGCAGTGAGAATAGCCCTAAGCCCAGCCCATGAGCCTGGTAGATAACTGAATGGCTGAAGCAGTGAGAATAGCCCTAAGCCCATCAGCCTGGTAGATAACTGAATGGCTGAAGCAGTGAGAATAGCCCTAAGACCAGCTCATCAGCCTGGTAGATAACTGAATGGCTGAAGCAGTGAGAATAGCCCTAAGCCCAGCCCATGAGCCTGGTAGATAACTGAATGGCTGAATCAGTGAGAATAGCCCTAAGCCCAGCCCATGAGCCTGGTAGATAACTGAATGTCTGAAGCAGTGAGAATAGCCCTAAGCCCAGCCCATGAGCCTGGTAGATAACTGAATGGCTGAAGCAGTGAGAATAGCCCTAAGCCCAGCCCATCAGCCTGGTAGATAACTGAATGGCTGAAGCAGTGAGAATAGCCCTAAGCCCAGCCCATCACCCTGGCAGATAACTGAATGGCTGAAGCAGTGAGAATAGCCCTAAGCCCAGCCCATCAGCCTGGTAGATAACTGAATGGCTGAAGCAGTGAGAATAGCCCTAAGCCCATCAGCCTGGTAGATAACTGAATGGCTGAAGCAGTGAGAATAGCCCTAAGCCCAGCCCATCAGCCTGGTAGATAACTGAATGGCTGAAGCAGTGAGAATAGCCCTAAGCCCAGCCCATCAGCCTGGTAGATAACTGAATGGCTGAAGCAGTGAGAATAGCCCTAAGCCCAGCCCATGAGCCTGGTAGATAACTGAATGGCTGAAGCAGTGAGAATAGCCCTAAGCCCAGCCCATGAGCCTGGTAGATAACTGAATGTCTGAAGCAGTGAGAATAGCCCTAAGCCCAGCCCATGAGCCTGGTAGATAACTGAATGGCTGAAGCAGTGAGAATAGCCCTAAGCCCAGCCCATCAGCCTGGTAGATAACTGAATGGCTGAAGCAGTGAGAATAGCCCTAAGCCCAGCCCATCAGCCTGGCAGATAACTGAATGGCTGAAGCAGTGAGAATAGCCCTAAGCCCAGCCCATCAGCCTGGTAGATAACTGAATGGCTGAAGCAGTGAGAATAGCCCTAAGCCCATCAGCCTGGTAGATAACTGAATGGCTGAAGCAGTGAGAATAGCCCTAAGCCCAGCCCATCAGCCTGGTAGATAACTGAATGGCTGAAGCAGTGAGAATAGCCCTAAGCCCAGCCCATCAGCCTGGTAGATAACTGAATGGCTGAAGCAGTGAGAATAGCCCTAAGCCCATCAGCCTGGTAGATAACTGAATGGCTGAAGCAGTGAGAATAGCCCTAAGCCCAGCTCATCAGCCTGGTAGATAACTGAATGGCTGAAGCAGTGAGAATAGCCCTAAGCCCAGCCCATCAGCCTGGTAGATAACTGAATGGCTGAAGCAGTGAGAATAGCCCTAAGCCCAGCCCATGAGCCTGGTAGATAACTGAATGGCTGAAGCAGTGAGAATAGCCCTAAGCCCAGCCCATGAGCCTGGTAGATAACTGAATGTCTGAAGCAGTGAGAATAGCCCTAAGCCCAGCCCATGAGCCTGGTAGATAACTGAATGGCTGAAGCAGTGAGAATAGCCCTAAGCCCAGCCCATCAGCCTGGTAGATAACTGAATGGCTGAAGCAATGAGAATAGCCCTAAGCCCTAAGCCCATCAGCCTGGTAGATAACTGAATGGCTGAAGCAGTGAGAATAGCCCTAAGCCCATCAGCCTGGTAGATAACTGAATGGCTGAAGCAGTGAGAATAGCCCTAAGCCCAGCCCATCAGCCTGGTAGATAACTGAATGGCTGAAGCAGTGAGAATAGCCCTAAGCCCAGCCCATCAGCCTGGTAGATAACTGAATGGCTGAAGCAGTGAGAATAGCCCTAAGCCCAGCCCATGAGCCTGGTAGATAACTGAATGGCTGAAGCAGTGAGAATAGCCCTAAGCCCAGCCCATCAGCCTGGCAGATAACTGAATGGCTGAAGCAGTGAGAATAGCCCTAAGCCCAGCCCATCAGCCTGGTAGATAACTGAATGGCTGAAGCAGTGAGCATAGCCCTAAGCCCATCAGCCTGGTAGATAACTGAATGGCTGAAGCAGTGAGAATAGCCCTAAGCCCAGCCCATCAGCCTGGTAGATAACTGAATGGCTGAAGCAGTGAGAATAGCCCTAAGCCCATCAGCCTGGTAGATAACTGAATGGCTGAAGCAGTGAGAATAGCCCTAAGCCCAGCTCATCAGCCTGGTAGATAACTGAATGGCTGAAGCAGTGAGAATAGCCCTAAGCCCAGCCCATCAGCCTGGTAGATAACTGAATGGCTGAAGCAGTGAGAATAGCCCTAAACCCTAAGCCCATCAGCCTGGTAGATAACTGAATGGCTGAAGCAGTGAGAATAGCCCTAAGCCCAGCCCATCAGCCTGGTAGATAACTGAATGGCTGAAGCAGTGAGAGTTCCAAATGATCCAGCTGCTGTTTTATGACCTGAAAGGAAGGAGGAGGATTCTCTGTGAGCACTTCAGCTCACTTTCATAAACCTCTGATTCAATCATGCTGATTTTATGAGGCCAAGCTCTTAACCTAAAAGTTATGGAGCCCTGTGGTCATGGTGGATTGTTGAAAGGCAGGCCTTAGTGCATCAATCAGTGAGTCAGAGTTTATCACATTTACCTTGCATGGTTGAACCTTAGTGCCAAAGACAGTTTGGAGGCGTGTTAGTGGGCAAATTCACACACAGTTTGCCATAATATAAAACCATATAGAACATTTTGCCCAGTGTGCCAATACTTCCTCTTCCATGTACCTCAATGGATCAACCTGGTTAAATGCAAGTGATTCAAGTTTACGCAACTCCCCAGACAGACATAGCCGTGGGAAGTAACGGTGCTAGGGGTGCTGCAGAAATCATTTTGCCAAAATTAGGCTATGCATTTTATTTTCCCCCAAAATGATGATGCTCCTGTCTGAACAGACATAAATAAAATAATTCTAAATACTACACCAGAGAGCATCATTTAGCTACAGAGGATCAATAGCTTCAAAAAAATAGCTGTGGATTAAGTTATCACACGCACTTAGTTGGAACTCGGTAAGGCTGCAATTTGGGCAGCACACATGCCAAATATAGACCAGCTTGTTGCGTTGCGGCCATAGATATCATCCATAGAAGGCTGTTAAACTCATGGGTACACTAGCAATGCCTAGAGGTCCGGACTTGAATGGAAACTGCCATCTGTGGATTATATTTCTATGGTTGGTTGCAGCTGTCACCTTGCCTTTCACACATTTCAAAATACAATCGCGAGAAAACATAGGCCTACCATTTGGAAAGCAAATTCCTACTACTGAAAATAGACTAATCTGTTTTTCCTCAACTTTTGAGTGGCTGAGCAAACAGCACTCTTTTTCAAAGTAGCTTATCTTGAGATATTGGCATGGGCGCATCGGCCATCGCTGGTGAGTAGCCTATGCTTCATCTTCATCAATGGGCGAGTCAATTTATTTTGTAGCCTACACTATCTACACAGTGCCTTCAGAGAGTATTCACACCCCTTGACTTTTTCCATATTGTGTGTGACAGCCTGAATTAAAGAGATTCAATTGAGATTGTGTCACTGATTAAAAATTGCATCCTACCTGAATAGCGAGTCACACAATAGCCTGCATTGGGCCATTTGTGTGGTATAAGATAAAATTACTCAGCTAATGTTTATAATGTAAACTCAGAATTTAGTTCATAAAAGCCATTTTTTCCCCAGACCGTGCTAAAAAGTTGCCCCATGTATGGAATCCTAAAAACGTGTCTGCTCAACTGTATGCCACGCAAGTGCAATTATAGAGGCACGCAATGCTTGATAAAAGGAAAATCATGCCAAACATAAAAATGACTTTGTAATGTTATCTACTCACTTAAACTCCACAGATATAGACAATTCTGATCATTAAGTACGCCTAAGATCTTAATAGGAGTCATTTTGACTATAGTCCAGTGGCAAGGTGAAAAAAATTGTAGACTGACAGAGCCACCAAATTTCTCATCCAACTAGAGCATGTCTAAGTATTTTTGGCTATAGTGCCATAGCCGATTTTGTCCATTACCCCAAGCTGTCATTTTCAATATAGCTGCTGAAAAATAGGCTAAGATAGATGTCTCCAGGGGTACTCTGCTCCAGTGAGAGCAAGCAGACAACAAAGACAGTGCCAACGTTCACATATTTATTAAGGGCTTGTGGTTGGACATAGTAAAGTTGGACTTGTGTGTCGTTCTGCAAAGGAGAGACATAAGCAGGTTGCATAATATAAAAGGTAAAGCTGATAAAGATGAAGCTATTAAACTGATACAGCTCAAATAAGGAAATTATAGGACATCTTTACATTATGGCAACTAAAATATACATTGAAAACAGGACACAAACTTACTCTTAACTTCGACACACACAACTGGAATGGCTTGACAGGATCTAAATAACGAAAGGTATAATAATAAACGAAAGGTGTGGATGAGCCTATCAGGACAGTCCTGATAATTAGTGACAAGTGTGTGGCATTGAGAGAGTCAACAGGTGAAATCAACTTGGTTGATCAAGTTCATCTCAGTAGTATGCTGCTCCATTCTTAGGGTTTTTGTTCAGCTGCCAACCAGCAGCATGGATAAGATTCACATGTCAATATCTCCATAAATAATGGTAACATACAGCCCCAGGTTGGCTTAAAATGTTTGAGAGGGGTCTGGAATACACCATCAAATGGTAGCAAAATGCCATACATACGTATCCTTAAAGATGTTAGTTGAAAAGGGGTGAAAACATGTGCCAACTTATTGTTTTTGTAAATGTTTTCAAGACTAGTTCCAATAGTTTACATGTAAACACTCTAAAACAGTATATGGGTGTTCCCTGAAGTCTACCAATTGCAATGATATGTATGATATTCTGCAAATTTTAATGTGACAGGAAACCTGCCCTAATCATCACTTTAGGTAAAATCCCATAGGAATGCGAAATGTCAGCAGAAAGACAGGTAACCAATTACGACAATATCTTTCAGTCTTTACACAACGTGAATAAACTACTACATGAAAATGTCTAGCTATACTGCCATTGCAGATTTAAAACATCTTAAGGATCTGACCCTTTTTTTCAATTTTCGCCTAAAATGACATACCCAAATCTAACTACCTGTAACTCAGGACCTGAAGCAAGGATATGCAGATTCCTGATACCATTTGAAAATAAACACTTTGAAGTTTGTGGAAATGTGAAATTAATGTAGGAGAATATAACACATTAGATTTGGTAAAAAATAATAAAGCATTGTTTTCTATTTTTGTTTTATCTTTGAAATGCAAGAGAAAGGCCATAATATATTACAGTTTAGGTGCAATTTAAAATGTGGCCACTAGATGGAAGCAGTGTGTGCAACGTTTCAGATTGATCCAGTAAAGCATTGCAATACTGCACAGTATTTTGTATCAAGTCTGCCTAAATGTGCCGAAATGGTCAATTGATACATTTTCAAGTACATAACTATAGAGAACATACATCAATATGCTAAAACAAAAAGTAAGTTTACAATCCCAGGAATGTCATACATGATGGATCATTAGCTTATACACTAACTTTCACACATCTAGATGGCCGGGCGGTTGTGGAGCCAGAGACAGCAGGGGTTCAAACTGTAGAACTCAGATTTTATCAAACAAAACTATGCTACATTTTATCTCTGGGACCCTCAGGATGACAAATCAGAGCAAGATTACTGAATGTAAGTACATTATTTACCTTCACATGTGAATGTATCAAACCAGTTGCCATGATACAATTTTTGTTTTTGTTGTGCACTCTCCTCAAACAATAGCATGATATTTTTTCACTGTAATAGCTACTGTAAATTGGCCAGTACAGTTAGATTAAAAATAATTTAAGCTTTCTGCCCATATAAGAATATGTGGACAACTACAAATACCTAGGTGTCTGGATAGACTGTAAACTCTTCTTCCAGACTCACATTAAGCATCTCCAATCAAAAATCGGCTTCCTATTTCACAACAAAGCATCCTTCACTCATGCTGCGAAACATACCCTCGTAAAACTGACTATCCTACCAATCCTTTACTTCGGAAATGTTATTCACAAAATAGCTTCCAACACTCTACTCAGCAGATGTAGTCTATCACAGAGCCATCCGTTTTGTCACCAAAGCCCCATATACTACCCACCCACCACTGCGACCTGTATGCTCTCGTTGGCTGGCTCCAGGTCATCTATAAGTCTTTGCTAGGTAAAGCCCCGCCTTATTTCAGCTCACTGGTCACCATAGCAGCACCCACCTGTAGCATGCGCTCCAGCAGGTATATTTCACTGGTCATCCCCAAAGCCAACTCCCCCTTTGGCCGCCTTTCCTTACAGTTCTCTGCTGCCAATGACTGGAACAAATTGCAAAAATCACTGAAGCTGGAGACATATCTCCCTCACTAACTTTAAGCATCAGCTGTTAGAGCAGCTTACCAATCATTGCACCTGTACATAGCCCACCCAAGTACCTCATCCCCATATTGTTATTTATTGTTTTGCTCCTTTGCACCCCAGTATCTCTACTTGCACATTCATCTTCTGCACATCTATCACTCGTGTTTAGTTGCGAAATGTTTATTATGTTGCCACTATGGCCTATTTATTGCCTTACCTCCCTAATCTTACTACATTTGCACATACTGTTTATAGACTTTTCTATTGTGTTATTGACTGTACTTTTGTTTATCCCATGTGTAACTCTGTTGTTTGTGTCACACTGCTTTGCTCTATCTTTGCCAGGTCGCAGTTGTAAATGAGAACTTGTTCTCAACTGGCCTACCTGGTTAAATAAAGGGGAAATAAAAAATAATAAAACAAGACATGTCTATATCCTGGAAAGTTTGCTGTTACTTACAACGTCACTCTAGTCACATTAGCGCACGCTATCATCAACCGTCCCGGTATAGGGACACCGATCCCGTAGAAGTTAACCCCTACTTTTTTTAAATTTCCGCCTGAAGACATACCCAAATCTAACTGACTGTAGCTCAGGCACAGAACCAAGGATATGCATATTCTTGGTACCATTTGAAAGAAAACACTCTGAGGTTTGTGTAAATGTGAATTGAATGTAGGAGAATATAACACAATAGATCTGGTTTAGATAATACAATGAAAAAACATACATTTTTTATTTTTATTGTTGTATCATCATCTTAAAAATGAACAAGATAAAACAAACATTCAGATAGGATGATGGGGACACTTTCAGTGAAAAGCATAAGAGGGCAACAGTACTTGTGCAAAGTTTCAGAATGATAACTTCCACAATGAGTGTGCTACATGACATTTATCATGAAGTCACCCAGGTGTCCCACACAAGTAGCCCAAATGTACCCAAGTGGCCAAATTGGTGAAGGTATACATTTTAAAACAAATAACTATATACAAAATGCCAAAATGGTATTCTAACAAAAAAAATAAGAAAAATATATATATACATTTACAAAATAACATGGGTAACTATTTACACACTTTCAATATTTGGAAGACCCTCGGTCCTCAATCAAATCAAATGTATTTATATAGCCCTTCGTACATCAGCTAATATCTCAAAGTGCTGTACAGAAACCCAGCCTAAAACCCCAAACAGCAAGCAATGCAGGTGTAGTAGCACGGTGGCTAGGAAAAACTCCCTAGAAAGGCCAAAACCTAGGAAGAAACCTAGAGAGGAACCAGGCTATGATCAGGGAGGTGACCAAGAACCCGATGGTCACTCTGACAGAGCTCCAGAATTCCTCTGTGAATATCGGAGAACCTTCCAGAAGGACAACCATCTCTGCAGCACTCCACCAATCAGGCCTTTATGGTAGAGTGGCCAGAGGAAGCCACTCCACAGTAAAAGGCACATGACAGCCCGCTTGGAGTATGCCAAAAGTCACCTAAAGGACTCTCAGACCATGAGAAACAAAATGCTCTGGTCTGATGAAAACAAGATTATTATTATAAATTATAAATAGCGTTCACTCCCTAAGGTATCTTTTAAGTCTGAGTTTTTCCAACATGTGGCCTGACCCATAAAGACATTTAGCTTTTTCCTACTATATGCTCACCAATTACAAGCCTACATAATCAAAACCCTCTTACAGAACTCATTCATGCACAAACATACCATTGTTTGTCCAAGTATGGATTTGTGTGTATGCGGGCCTGCTTGTGTGTGGGTTCTCCTGGCCTTTTGACTACACTCTTAGAAAAAAAAGTGCTATCTAGAACCTAAAAGGGTTCTTCAGCTGTCCCATAGGAGAACCCTTTGAAGAACCCTTTTTGGTTCTGGGTAGCACTACCTGGAACCAAATAGGGTTCTCCTATGGGTACAGCCAAAGAACCCTTTTTTGGAACCCTTTTTTCTAAGAGTGTTGGTTGTGAAACAAATGCCCTCACCTGGTGCTTTTGACAATAACCTAGGCAGATGAGAGCTTCCACCATCAGATGTAGGGAATCACACTGAACAATAGGAAAGAATTACAGAAACAACATATCTTGTAAAATACACAGTTCAAATCAAAAGTATTAAGGCACAGAGAAAAATGTTAAACATAAAAAATGATATATCAGTAAATGCAGTAGGTACAGTTAATTATATCTTCAATCAGCAGTCAGCAACATGTATGGTAAAACAACAAGTATAAACACCACATAAGTCAATATCACACTGAACAGGTGTCCCTCCAGTGCAGGTGTCATCATAACCAGAGGCCACCTGAAGAGGTCACACTCCTACTGGGGTGGCATGTGGAGCACTGACGGACAATTGATGAGTGTTGATAAGAGGGATCTGGTCAGGTTTAAAAACAAGGTCAACTAGATACTGTTCTATGTCTCGGGAGCTGGCTGTTACTATAGGGTAATTACACAGCAAAGTAGCACACTATTTATTCCCTCACAAGAACCCCATCTGTCTGTTATTGTAAATCTGTGGCGCCATGCTTTGGCAGGAAAGTGTACTACAGATTTTATGTCATGTAGAAGTGGGAGGGGTTCTCCTTGAGGGAACCTACTAGAGAAATATTAAAAATACTTTCCATAACATGCAGGTAGGTATGCATGTATGTATGTAGGTAGGAATGGGTTCTGAACAGAGGTCGGAGCCTGTACTATTTCATATAACCATAGGGAACATAATATATGGTCTATACTTGGCATGTAGGTCTCTCACTTACGGGTGGCACAAATTGGGGTATGGGGAGCGGAATGGGCAGGGTATATGCAGGTAGCCTAGTGGTTAGAGGATTGGGCCAGTAACCGAAAGGTTGCTAGATTGAATCGCCGAGCTGACAAGGTAAAAAAAAACGATGTTGTTCTTCCCCTGAACAAAGCAGTTAACCCACTGTTCCTAGGCTGTCATTGTAAATAAGAATTTGTTCTTAACTGACTTGCCTAGTTAAATAAAAGGTTTAATAAAGAAAATGCTAATTAGTAGTAATTACTATAGTTTTTAAAAGGTTTTTGCGGTGTAGTGTTTTGCAGATATTTCTGTAGTATTTACCAGTGTTCTTTTGTGTGTGGATAATATGTTAGTACTTACTACAATTTACTACAAAATTCTATACTAAGTACGGCACGAGAGGGATACAGTGTATAGTATTCTACAGTTTACAACAGAATTCTATAGTAAGTACTGTACTATTCTATAGTAAACTTTAGCATTTTTGTGGGTAGCCTCTCACTAAAGTGTAAAGTGAGAGGAAGATTTGCATAATGAGTTCAGAAAGTATTCAGACCCCTTATTTTTCCAAGTTTTGTTACGTTACAGTCTTATTCTAAAATTGATCAAACTAATCCCCCCCTCATCAATCTACACACAATATCCCATAATGACAAATCAAAAACAGGTTTTTAGAAATTTTTGCAAATGTATTCAAAATAAAAAACTGAAATATCACATTTACATAAGTATTCAGATTCTTTACTCAGTACTTTGCTGAAGCACTTCTGGCAGTGATTACAGCCTCGAGTCTTCTTCTTCGGCATGACGCTACAAGCTTGGCACACCTGTATTTGGGGAGTTTCTGCAGTTCTTCTCTGCAGATCCTCTCAAGCTCTGTCAGGTTAGATGGGGAGCGTCGCAGCACAGCCATTTTCAGGTTTCTCCAGAGATATTCGATCAGGTTCAAATCCAGGCCACTCAAGGACATTCAGAGACTTGTTCTGAAGCCATTCCTGCTTTGTCTTAGCTGTGTGCTTAGGGTTGTTGTCCTTTTGAAAGGTGAACCTTTGCCCCAGCCTGAGGTCCTGAGCGCTCTGGAGCAGGTTTTCATCAAGGATTTGTATTTGTATTTATTATGGATCCCCATTAGATGCTGCCAAGGCAGCATCTACTCTTCCTGGGGTCCAGCAAAATTAAGGCTGTTATACAATTTTAAAACATGACAATATATTCACAACAGATTTCACAACCTACTAAGGGTGTGCCCTCAGGCCTCTACTCCACTACCAGGTATCTACAACACAAAATCCATGTGTACGTGTGTGTGTGTCTATAGTGCATATGTTATTGTGTGTGTATGCATTTGTCTGTGCCTATGCTTGTGTTGCTTCACAGTGCTTCACAGTGCTTCATACACCTTATGGAACATAAGGTGTATTTTTATCTGTTTTTTCCCCAAATTTACTAAGTGATGGTAACAGGCCGATTGGTCAGCTATTTGAGCCAGTAAATGGGGCTATACTATTCTTAGGTAGCGGAATGACTTTTGCTTCCCTCCAGGCCTGAGGGCACACGCTCTCTGGTAGGGTAAATTGAAGATATGGAAAATAAGAATGGCAATATCGTCCTCTATTATCATCAGTAATTTTCCATCCAAGCTGTCAGACCCCGGTGGCTTGTCAATGTTGACAGACCAAACTTTTTTTTTTCACTTCTCACTTTACAGAATTCAAAATTACAATGTTTGTCTTCCATAATTGGGTCAGACATACTTGGATGTGTAGTGTCAGTGTTTGTTGTTGTCATGTCATGCCTAATTTAGCTGATCTTGCCAAATAAAAAAATCCTTAAAATAGTTGCCAATATAAGGTGGTTTTGTGATGAATGAGCCATCTGACTCAATGAATGATGGAGCGGAGTTTGCCTTTTTTCCCAAAATATCATTTAAGGTGCTCAAAATATTTATACTATCACTCTTTATGTAATTTATCTTTGTTTTCGAAGTGTAGTTTATTTTTATTCAGTTTAGTCTCATCATTTCTCAATTTGCAGTATGTTTGCAAATCAATTGTGTAGCCAGACTTATTTGCTATTCCCTTTGCCTCATCCTTCTCAACGATACCATTTTTTATTCCTCATCAATCCACAGGGATTTCATAGTTTTTACAGTCATTTTCTTAATAGGTGCATGCTTATTAGTAACTGGGATAAGCAATTTAATAAATGTGTCGAATGCAGCATCTGTTTGCTCCTCATTACACACCACAGACCAACAAACAAATAAAATAAATATATATATATACACACATACATACATTTGAAGTCAGAAGTTTACATACACCTTAGGTTAAATGTATTTGGCTATGTTTTTCACAATTCCTGACATTTAATCCTAGTAAAAATTCCCTGTCTTAGGTCAGTTAGGATCACCACTTTATTTTAAAAATGTGAAATGTCAGAATAATAGTAGAGAATTATTTATTTTGGCTTTTATTTCTTTCATCACATTCCAACTGGGTCACTCCATTATTATTTGGTAACATTGCCTTTAAACTGTTTAAAGTGGGTCAAACTTTCTGGGTAGCCTTCCACAAGCTTCCCACAATAAGTTGGGTGAATTTTGGCCCATTCCTCCTAACAGAGCTGGTGTAACTGAGTCAGGTTTGTAGGCCTCCTTGCTCGCACATGCTTTTTCAGTTCTGCCCACAAATGTTCTATAGGATTGAGATCAGGGCTTTGTGATGGCCACTCCAATACCTTGACTTTGTTGTCCTTAAGCCGTTTTGCCACAACTTTGGAAGTATGCTTGGGGTCATTGTCCATTTGGAAGACCCATTGTTCCTCCCTCATGATGCAATCTATTTTGTAAAGTGCACCAGTCCCTCCTGCAGCAAAGCACCCCCACAACATGATGCTGCCACCCCTGTGCTTCACGGTTGGGATGGTGTTCTTCAGCTTGCAAGCCTCCCCCCTTTTCCTCCAAACATAATAGTCATTATGGTCAAACAGTTATATTTTTGTTTCATCAGACCAGAGGACATTTCTCCAAAAAGTACAATCTTTGTCCCTATGTGCAGTTGCAAACCGTAGTCTGGCTTTTTTATAGCAGTTTTGGAGCAGTGGCTTCTTCCTTGCTGAGCGGCTTTTCAGGTTATGGTGATAGAGCACTCATTTTACTGTGGATATAGATTATTTTGTACCTGTTTCCTCCAGCATCTTCACAAGGTCCTTTGCTGTTGTTCTGGGATTTATTTGCACTTTTCGCACCAAAGTACATTCATCTCTAGGAGACAGAATGCGTCTCCTTCCTGAGTAGCATAATGGCTGTGTGGTCCCATGGTGTTTATACTTGCGTACTATTGTTTGTACAGATGAACGTGGTACCTTCAGGCATTTGAAAATTGCTCCCAAGGATGAACCAGACTTTTGGAGGTCTACAATTGTTTTTCTAAGGTCTTTTGATTTTCCCATGATGTCAAGCAAAGATGCACTGAGTTTGAAGGTAGGTCTTGAAATACATTCGCAGGTACACCTCCAATTGACTCAAATAATGTCAATTAGCCCATCAGATGCTTCTAAAGCCATGACATAATTTTCTAGAATTTTCCGAGCTGTTTAAAGGCACAGTCAATTTAGTGTATGTAAACTTCTGACCCACTGGAAATGTGACTAAGTTAATTATAAGTGAAATAACCTGTCTGTAAACAATTGTTGGAAAAATTACTTGTGTCATGCACAAAGTAGCTGTCCTAACCGACCTGCCAAAAGTATAGTTTGGTAACAAGAAATTTGTGGAGTGGTTGAAAAACAAGTTTTAATGACTCCAACATAAGTGTATGTAAACTTCCTTCTTCAACTGTATGCATGTATGTATGTATGTGCGGCGACTCCGGGATGCTGGCCTTCTAAAAGAAGGACATTTCTAAGTGGCCCCAAACTTTTGAACGGTGTGTGTGGAAATTATGCAGAAAATTACATTAATTGTCAACCTGCAATATTAAAGCTGGGGGGGGGGGGGGGGGGGGGGGGTAGATCAGCTTCTTTTAGAAAGCTAGCATTACTCCATGTGTAACTCTGTGTTGTTGTCGTCTGTGTCACACTGCTTTGCTTTATCATGGGCAGGTCGCAGTTGCAAATGTGAACTTGTTCTCAACTAGCCTACCTGGTTAAATAAAGGTGAAACATAAATAAATCTAAAATAACCCTACAGTTCTTATTTGATTAATGGTGGTAGGACCCATCTATGTGAAGCTAACCACAATAAGGATTAGTCACAATAGTGGACTTTGCAGTTAACCTTCAAAATAAAAGTATGGCATGATTCTACTATTTGTATTCATTTGCATCACTGTCAATGACATACTATATTTTGAAGGCAAACTGCAAATTCCACTATTGTGCCCTACTCCTTATTGTGGCTAGCTTCACAACACATAACCCGGTCCGGTCGAGCCTCATTAGCCAGGTGAAGCTAGCTGGCTGCTTCTAACGTTAGCTTCAGGAAACAGGGTTAAGTAGCTGGCTAGCCATTTATTTTCATGAACTGAAGTTAAATTTCAATAGGCAAACAAGTGGCAACCTAACTAATACTTAATCACAAGGATTCCTAAATCATTGCTTAGAATAATGAAAATGACTGCTAGCTGGTTATATTGGTGCTAGCTAGGTACCAAGCTAAAGCTAGCTGCCACAGAAGCTGCGGTCGAACAAATTATGCTTTATTACCAACGCGGTATTGTAAACACATCGTTCGTGGCCGATGTTTGCTTGTTTGCAGACTTTTTTGTACAGCTTTGACAGTGCCACTATATATTTTTTGCCACATAAAGACCCAAATAGCGTTCCATTGTATGCATGTTGTGACGCTATTACTGTGCAACTCCGGTAGTGAAGCATCTGAAAAATAGCTGATTTGGTAGTGTGTACCGGTGCCCGACCAGTCAGCGAAAGCCAACATCACCCACGACAGAGAAAGGTTGATTGTCAAGGGCAATGAATTCCGTTATCTTGGCTTTAATGGATTTCGCCTTTGACTTGCCTCGCTGAAATGTTCTTACTCTTTCAAATGACTGCTCAACTTGACTGCTCGATCCACACAGCAGATATTGTGGGCTAGGTTAGGAATGCTGTGTTGCACATGCAGCGCAACATTTTACGTTGAGTCATTACGCTATGTACCTAGGTTATATAGGTATGCACGGTAGCTTTGACGTCGGTTTTTAACAAATTAGACATCTGGCCGATGCCGATGTTAGCATTTTTAGCTAATATCGGTCCGATATGCTCACCGATATATAGTGCATCCCTAGTCTGATTACTTTCCGAAAATACTGTATGTGTGTGAAACATTGATGCATTTAAAGTGGAACTGACAGCATTTTAGCAACATGAAATCTTATTCAAATCTGTTCATATACACCCCCAGGAAGAATTACACTTTATTTTTAAATGTTCTGACAAGCAACCACTTAGATAGACATTTTCATAATTACATATTACAATGTTTAGAAATTACATATACTAAGGAATTTGTGAAAACCCTATAGCAATATAGAGTGGGAACGTGGCCATGCAGCAAATAAAACTGAATAAAAACATCAGTCTTGATCAAAAAAACATGAAAAAGGTAGGCTCTCTCTTCTTCAGTTATGCACATCAACAACAAGATCAACAACTAATGCTAGCCAGAGCAAGAAGAGCTAAAATCAAACGAAGGAACATTAGATAAACCCTCACAAACTATTGAATCTAGTTGGCTGTCAAAATTGCACTGATAAACGATGGGGAATTGTAGCCTCCTCATCCTTCTGCATTTTGCCTGCCAATGCATTCTTGTCCCAACGAAGCACCCAAGCTAACTAGCTAAAGTTGGCTAGCTTGCTACTTCCAGACACAAATGAGAGAACATCTCAGTCCGACCATTTTACTCGCTGTAGCAGAGCTGGTTAGGCTGTTTACATGTTATCTAGAGCGTTTTTGACTAATTAGGATTTTTTTTTGCCTACGTCTACTGACACCGGTCATATTCAGTTGGTGTTGCGCATTCATAAATTCATCAGTTGTTCTGCGCTCTGGTACACTCAAACGAGAGTGCTCTTAAATCGAAGTACATAGCCAGAGTGTATTTGCGAACGCAATAGATATGCTAACTGGATAACAGTCTTTCAAGTTCTTGCTAGCTAACCAAATGACACCCAAATCTCTACCTGTGTATAGCCACCGAAAAACAATATGAGGGGAATTTGATTAGCTGGGAATTTGATATTTTTAACTGATATGATTGTCTGTTTATTTCATATTTGCAAAGTAGTTCAAACGCTGGCAGTTCTACTTTAAACTTTAGGTTACCGTGTGTGCTAAAAGTTAAATGTTTTTTGCAATGGGAAGTAATAGTTCTACATTTTGACTGGGAAATGCTTAATGGTTGCGTTTTTGTGTTCTTATGATTGGGACCTACTGGCTTATTATGTCAGAGTTTATGGACTGCTTATCCTTTAACATCATGCTGTGTGTGACTGCTGTCTTTCCATCAGCCTTATGCAGTGGTGCCTGGAGAAGTGGGTATACTCTAATTTTGCCAAAAAGTACCCAAACGGCCCACCCAGCGAAGGAAAGGCACCCTGTGAAAAACCCTATGTTTTTATGAGTTTTCCTATAGATTTTTTTTTTTCTTCACTCTCAACATCAACACTTTTTATTAAAAATAAATAAATGTTAAGGTCTAAATCCACGACAATGCTTATATCTGATTGGGTGGGCCTGTCAGGACCTGGCTCCACAGTGGGTGGGCCTCTGTCCACCCAGGCCCATCCATGTCTACGCCCCTGATGCAAACAGTTTATGATGAAAATTGCGCATCACAAATAGCCTACTAACACTTCGGATTAACTTTTTAAATACCTGGTTTGCATACCGATTGTTGCCTTTGTCAGCATTTACTGGTAGATATCAAACATTTAAACGTCTTTCCTACCCGGCTACCAATGTCATTCTTCTGTGAGCTGCTCCATGTCAAAACCAGTTGAGAGCTGCACACTTGCTGCCTGCAGATAATATTCCGTTGAAACTAGGGTGTGTGCGGCACGCATGTGAATTTATATCACGTTTCTTTGCGGTTGTGTTGGCTACTTTGTGCAGGATTTCTCCACTACACTACTTTGATACGCATCAGTAGGGGTTAAAACGTGACTATAAGCAATGCCCACTGAAAAAAGCAATACCTGCGTATATCCCTCCACTACATCACTGGCCCTTTGTGTTTTACAAAAAAATGCACTCTACTACACAAGTGCGCTGGTATTACAGTTGTCCTTTCAGAATCATGAAACTGTCACACACACTGAAGGTTTATAGGTTTGCCACTGCGCAAACATGTCTATATTAGATATTAAGGCTGTTAAGATATTCATGTTTCAAGAAAGAAGTAAATAACTTTGGCCTGGCGAAGAGGTTTTATATGTTGACTGAATGGAAGCTGATAATTTGTTTTTTAATCTACAAGACAGAGTACAGATGTATCCAACACTGCGACAAATCGTGTACTACAACACTGATCTCTACCATCTCAATCTACATTTGTTGTTCGTTTTGCTTTTTATGCGCTTTGAGATAATTTTCTGTAATGAAGAGCGCTACACCAGTTCAATAAATTATTATTATTATTGCCACAAAGACAGATTCCACAGGCTTCAATTAAATTTAGCGGTAAGCATAAGGTTAGCAGTATGGTTAAGGTTAGGTTTAAAATCTCATTTGTAGAAATGTGCAGGGTTTATGATTTCGGGTTAAAGATGCAAGGGATGACCTGTCACTACATTAACGTTACCGCCATTGTTTGTTGTTAATGAATGGCAAAGAAACACCCACGAAACATCCACATCAAACCACACCCCCAACACAACTCTCGTTTCGCTTCTGTCATGGCCGCTAGCATTTCTAATGAGCAAAGCCCCAAAATAAAGCCACATTAGGAAATTCAGCCCCCCTTTAATACAATGACAAGCACAAATAATGTTTTGCAGGTTTTTATTGATAAGTCAAAATAATAATAATTCTGGAAGAGGGTTATAAAGTAGGCAACCGACAAACAAAGATGCACAGCAGAACACTGTTGCATGTAGGTAAAAGAGTGATATGGCTTGAATAATTTAGAAAAGGAACAAATTATAACCATTATTAAGCCAGACTTAGTTCATAAGACAACTTTGAAAAGTCTGATGTAGTTTCATGACGAGGAATGGATTGGTAAAGAAAGAAAATGCTACAAAACAATCCTGATGGTTTATCAAAATGTAACAGCCTTGTTACAAACAACGAGCCGCCATGGGATTCCAACGCCATCTGAAACACAGGCACAAGAGCTGGTTAATGAAGAATCATTATACTACCAGTTAGATACAGTCCCAGAGACCAGATCCATGTCATCTAACCTGATTTCTAAACGTAAGCGTTCAAAATTCTGAAAGTCACAGATCAAGCTAAAAAAATGCAAACCATGAAAATGTGACAAATTTACAGGCAGGGACTTATGAAGATCCGTAGGTATTACTGTTCTCAGAGAAACAGAGACTTTAGGGTTTAAACAGAGCTGAGGAAAAGTTCTCCAAAATACACTGAGTGTACAAAACAAGAACATTTCCATGACATACAGTGCATTTGGAAAGTATTCAGACCCCTGTAGATTGACCAGGGGAATCCAGGTGAAATCTATGATCTCTTATTGATATCACTTGCTAAATACACTTCAAATCAGTGTAGATGAAGGGGAGGATACAGGTTAAGGAATGATTTTAAAGTCTTGGATTGTGTATGTGTGCCATTCAGAGGGTGAATTTGCAAGACAAAATATTTAAGTGCCTTTGAACGGGGTATGGTAGTAGCTGACAGGCCCACTGGTTTGTTTCAAGAACTGCAACACTGCTGGGTTTTTCCACATTCAACAGTTTCCTGTGTGTATCAAGAATGGTGGTACAGCCAACTTGACACAACTGTGGGAAGCATTGGCGTCAACATGGGCCAGCATCCCTGTGGAACGCTTTTGACACCTTGTAGAGTTGGGGGGGTGCACTCAATATTAGGAAGGTGTTCTTAAAATGTTTTGTATACTCAGTGTATGACTTTAAAGCTTGGGGAACTGGTATTAATTCTGTTCACATTGAGCCCATGTAAACCTCTACCTATGAAGGTAAAATCCTTGCTCGGTTCTAGTCAGACTTTTAAAACAAAACAGACATTGAGTTGAATGGATTGAATACAGCGCTCCAGACTACGGTTTTCACTTTTTCAGTTGATGGCACCAGACCATGATTTTGTCGCACCCCAACAAAAATTAACTACAGCGTCACACAATAGAAATATTTGTAATTATATTATCAAGTCATTCATAATGATAAGATGTGTAATAAACTACTGGTATTCAATAAATAAGTTGTTACATCTAACATGTCCAAGCAGGAATGCATGATCGAAAATATTTTAATTTGCAACCTAATCTAGTGATTGTCATGATTGTTAGGTTAACAAATAGGCTATAATTCTTTAGATTTGAAAGTCAAAATTAGAGTAGCCAGAAGACACCGATGTTTTTTATTTTCAATTTGCCTTCATCTTTATGTGCACTATTTGGGCTGCAATTTCTGAGGATGGTAACTCTAATGAACTTCTGCAGCAGAGGCAACTCTGTGTCTTTTCCTGTAGCGGTCCTCATGAGAGCAAGTTTCATCAAATCAAATCACATTTTATTGGTCACATACACATGGTTAGCAGATGTTATTGCGAGTGTAGCAAAATTCTTAGGCTTCTTGATCCGACAGTGCAGCAGTATCTAACAGGTAATATCTAACAATTCCACAACAAAACCTAATACACACAATCTAGTAAAGGAATGGGATAAGAATATATAAAATATATGGATGAGCAGTGACAGAGTGGGTAAGATTCAATAAATAGTGTGGGATACAGTATATATATATATATATATATATATATACACACACACTGTATCCCACACTATATATATATTGTATCCCACACTATATTTATATACAGTGCCTTGCGAAAGTATTCGGCCCCCTTGAACTTTGCGACCACTTTGCTTGAAACATAAAGATATAAAACTGTATTTTTTTGTGAAGAATCAACAACAAGTGGGACACAATCATGAAGTGGAACGACATTTATTGGATATTTCAAACTTTTTTAACAAATCAAAAACTGAAAAATTGGGCGTGCAAAATTATTCAGCCCCTTTACTAAGGCACTGTAAATGCATGCTTTCAACCGTTCGCTGCCTGCCCCCGCCCGCCCGACTAGCATCACTACTCTGGACGGTTCTGACTATGTGGACAACTACAAATACCTAGGTGTCTGGTTAGACTGTAAACTCTCCTTTCAGACTCACATTAAGCATCTCCAATCCAAAATTAAATCTAGAATTGGCTTCCTATTTCGCAACAAAGCCTCTTGACTCATGCTGCTAAACATACTCTCGTAAAACTGACTATCCTACCGATCCTTGACTTCGGCGATGTCATTTACAAAATAGCCTCCAACACTCTACTCAGCAAATTGGATGTAGTCTATCACAGTGCCATCCGTTTTGTCACCAAAGCCCCATATACTACCCACCACTGCGACCTGTATGCTCTCGTTGGCTGGCCCTTGCTTCATATTCGTCGTCAACCCCACTGGCTCCAGGTCATCTATAAGTCTTTGCTAGGTAAAGCACCGCCTTATCTCAGCTCACTGGTCACCATAGCAACACCCACCCGTAGCACCTGCTCCAGCAGGTATATTTCACTGGTCATCTCCAAAGCCAACTCCCCCTTTGGCCACCCTTTCTTCCAGTTCTCTGCTGCCAATGACTGGAACAAATTGCAAAAATCACTGAAGTTGGAGACTTACATCTCCCTCACTAACTTTAAGCATCAGCTGTCAGAGAAGCTTACCGATCACTGCACCTGTACACAGCCCACCCAACTACCTCATCCCCATATTGTTATTTATTTTTGCTCTTTTGCACCTCAGTAGCTCTGCTTGCATATCATCATCTGAACATCTATCACTGCAGTGTTAATGCTAAATTGTAATGATTTTGCCACTATGGCCTATTTATTTCCTTAGCTCCCTAATCTTACTACATTTGCACACACTGTAAATAGATGTTTCTATTGTGTTATTGACTGTACGTTTGTTTATGTGTAACTCTGTGTTGTTGTTTTTGTCACACTCCTTTGCTTTGTCTTGGCCAGGTCACAGTTGTAAATGAGAACTTGTTCTCATCTGACCTACCTGGTTAAATAAAGGTGAAATAAAAATGTTTTATTATACACTTGGGAAAATGTATAAATATTTTAACGAGTTCAATGCATTGAACACAATTGATTTCCTACCAAGTTCAAACCTACTACCCAATGAGGCCTAGTGCACTCGTAATGGCCGACGCACAGCTCTGTATTTCAAAGCCATATCCTATATCTCGATTGTAAAAGTGTGAACCAGGCACAGCAGCAGGGCAGACACTTTCATTACAGTAATCATGCACTTCACTGTTAGACCAAATAATGGTTTTATGCGCAAAAAAAACAAGATGTTTTGAGTGAGGTGACCAGGTAGAATGTACAGCTCGCACCAGTGTGACCAACAAAACATGTAACTTGCAAAGCCAAGTCAAAGGGTAACAAAATACAACTATATGGTCGCAGTCTGGAGCCCTGGAAGAGCATTAATACAATAGCGCACTACATAGGGAGCCATTGAAGACGCAACCCCACCTGGTGTTAAGAGCCCCTCTCAGGGCAGGCACTGTAATCTGGCTTACCTGCTACTCCAGATGGGAAGGCCACCATTCGCTCTAGAGGAGAAAAGCCACTTACTGGGCAGAACCGTCACTGGGTCAGCATAGTACTTCCAGATCAGAGACATCATCAGCACGGCCTGGGAGAGACAGAGAGAGGACGTCACTCTCTGCCACTTGCTCCCATTGGACTGTGCATCTGTCAGTCATCATCCATAGTCCCACATCTATTACATATTTGTATAGTTTCCTATTGCAAGATTGTGAAATAAGCCTAGCTACTATGAAAATATACCAATGAATATTAATTATATATATATATATATATATTTTAGGAGTTTATACTCCGTACATCTCAGGTTTACATCGCTTACCTTACTTAACTGTGGCCTGCTGACCATTTCTGGAATTAACTGGGGGAAGAGAGAAAAATACAAACTTCAGGCAACAAACTGATAATAGAGTGTGGTTTCTGACACAGAGAGACAGTATCACAGTGGAACTGTAAGGCCAACAGGTGAGACTGTACGGCAGCTGGTTAGAAGGGGTGGAGATGTCAGCAGAAGTGTTGCCCCTCCTCAAAGAAGCTTTGGTCAAGCCACAGGAAGTGTCTCACGTCAAGGTCACCTTTACCTTCCTTCATCCACCTCAAGCTCTATCCTGAGGATTATGGGAGATTTCTAATTTGAAACCCTCCATGTATTCATACTGATCGCTGCATTTACTGCACCACAATTAATTTAAGGGCGCTAACACCCTAAAGATATGAAAACTTCTCCATTAAATTATTTCACTGTGTCATTGTGCTTTGGTTTCACATTTGAAATGATAGAGGAGTGGTAGAATTATCTTTGACTCCAGTGAAAACAGAAATTGTCAGCACATTCTTCCCTTAAAATAAATCTGCATGGGGTATAGTATCTACAAGTATATATTAGTTCCATTCGGACAAAATAATGGTCCTGTATTGGGTCACCACTGGTCTGTGGAAGTGGTGTGCTGCTAAATGGCACGTTCTTGAAAGGAAGCCCTTTTCCTTCCTCTGTTACTGTCAGGGACTCAAGAGATCGAGCGGGAAAATGAGAAAACAGAGAGGGCCAGAGAAGGCCGATGGCAACAGGCTGCAGCTGTGACAGAGGCCTCCTAAGTGAACACCCAGAGCGGTTATCTGAAACCCCCCTGGCCACCACTCCCTCCCAACCCTTTGTTTTTTTCTATTTTTTCTTCCCCACATCCTTTTTAACATACATGTACCGACTCCCCTATAGAAAGATGGAGCAAATTGTGCAGTAGAGTTTTCCCACCTACTAAACCAGCTAAGAGAAAGGAAGGAACAATTGGTGATATTAACAAGGCCATACCTCCACCATGTCTCATTATACTAATAGTGTTTTTAATGGTAAATATTCTATAGGCTATATTTAATTTGACAAAAATCTCTAGACGTTAAGGGAACAATGCATACCTGTATGTGTGGACATGAGATAAAACAAATATCTCTTTAGAACAGAGATGGGCAACTGGTGGCCCGCAGATCAATTAACCAAAATGAAAAAATAATAATACAATACAATGAGGAGAGAGAAGCAAGCAAGACTTTTACACATCAACAGTTTTTCCTCATTATGTCATTCACTGAGTCACTCAATTAGCCCATGTCAGCAAAACATTTTTTGATTGGTAAGTTAGTCTAACGGCCTGCTATCTAAAATAAAAAACCTGGTCTTGCTTTGTCATTATTGGGTATTGTGTGTAGACTGATGAGCGGAAAAAAAACAATTTAATCAATTTTAGAATGAGGCTGTAATTTAACAAAATCAAGGGGTCTAAATACTTTTGAATGCACTACTGAGCGCTCTGGAGCAGGTTTTCATCTTTCCCTCAATCCTGACTCGTCTCCCAGCCCCATGCTGCTAAAAAACATCCCCACAGCACGATGCTGCCACCACCATGCTTCACCGTAGGGATGGTGCCAGGTTTCCTCCGGACGTGACCCTTGGAACTCAGGCTAAAGAGTTCAATCTTAGTTTCATCAGACCAGAGAATCTTGTTTCTCCTTTAGGTGCCTTTTGGCAAACTCCAAGCAGGCTGTCATGTGTCTTTTACTGAGGAGTGGCTTCTATCTGGCCTGATTGGTGGAATGATGCAGAGATGGTTGTCCTTCTGGAAGGTTCTCCCATCTCCACAGAGGAACTCTGGAGCTCTGTCAGAGTGACCATCGGGTTCTTGGTCAACCCCCTGATCAAGGCCCTCCGATTGCTCAGTTTGGACGGGCAGCCAGCTCTATGAAGTGTTTTGGTGGTTCCAAACTTCTTCTATTTAAGAATGATGGAGGCCACTGTGTTCTTGGGGATCTTTAAAGCTGCAGAAATGTTTTGGTACCCTTCCCCAGATCTGTGCCTCAACATAATCCTGTCTGGGAGCTCTATGGACAATTCGTTCAACCTCATGGCTTGGTTTTTGGTCTGACATGCACCCTCAACTGTGGGACCTTATATAGACAGATCTGTGCCTTTACAAATCATGTCCAATCAATTGAATTTACCATAATTTCCAAATGTAGTGTAGGTAGGAAGTAGGAGCAACCAAATATAATTTTTGGTGAGTTTGGACATTTAGAAGCGAATGAGAGACATTGTGCACATGAAGAGTACTGGCTCTGGAGCAGCATGTGTACACGCTGTGTCTGTGTGGAGTCTGGAGTTGCTGGGGCAACGGGCATGCCTGCTCAGAGAAGATGGGGAGAAGTAGACAGCCGAGAACGGAGAGGAGAAAAAAAAACTGAAGAATATCAAAAAGATAGCAGTGGCAGCTGTACAGATAACGCATTTAAAGGGCTTTGACTTCTCAAACATGGCATAAAGTCAACAATATTTGTCCAGTCACCTTATTAATTCAGCCACTTAGATCTGTTGCAAGTTAAACGCGGGGTACGTGTTAACGCAGAACAATTAGTTTTCACGCAGAAAAAAAAAAGAAAATGCATAAGAAATATCTTGCTGTGTTTTGTAAACACAGATCTGAAATGCTTCTTATTTAAATTTCTACTCAGCATCAGACTCATTTGGTGTTTCAGTTGCACCTCTCCAGAATTCACAAACAGCATTCTATCAGCAGACAGACAGCACTCTGACTTATGTGTAGCTAATTTTCTATGGTACTTTTCTGTGTAGCCAGCCTACTTTTGTCTGGTAAAATGCAAGATTAACTTTGAGAAAAAGTTAGAAAGAATGTAGCCAGCTACATTTCCTATTATAAAACAGAAGTATGCCCATGTATAGTTTTTGCAAAAAATATATCTTGCTTTTTCATTGTAAGCTAATTTAGCCTTGTGTGGATACCAGCCAAATAGAGTTGCACTTCTGTTGTCATCTGATGAAAATGAATGTATTTTCTGTGAAGGAAAACTATAGTTGCATGTCCCTGATCACTCTATTGAAGCAAAAATAACACAGGTGACTTTCAGTATAAAACAGGACCCCTGTAAATACACAGTTGGACCTGCTCCCGCTTTGTGCTATTTACAAAAAACATGACTGGCTCAACTGTTCTAGGGAACTATGGTAAACTCAAAATGAAAAACGCAATCTGCTTTATATTCTAACCTATTGCTCAAGATGAATGCAGGTATTTAATTAATAAGTAGCTGAACTTAAAATAAATAGTTAACGGTATTAAAAATAAATAATCCAGTAGCTATTTCCAAATACCCTGGTATATGGTATACTGTCCTAGCTGTATAAAATGCTCTCTTTTATAAATGGATGGTTGCGTATCCATCGGCCCGTCAAAAGTTCAACACATCTGAACTTTCTGTCCGTGGAAATTGTATGGATATGAACGCGTCATCTCTGCCGACTGTCAACGTATGACTACCATTGAGAAAGCATTGGAAATCAGGGATACTCATAAAATCAACATGCCATTCTGGCCTTGGCCATTCTGGCCGTGAACTGTGCAGTAAGGTATCATCACAGGGCATTATGTTATCAAGCTGCAGGTTGCTAGCACAAAATAAAGGAATTAGGACCAATTCATGGCAGATTGGGGTCACGAGTGGCACAGCGGTCTAAGGCACTGCATCTCAGTCCTAGAGGCGTCACTACAGACCCTTGTTCGATTCCAGGCTGTATCATAAGCGGCCATGATTGGTTGTCCAATAGGGCGGCGCACAATTGGCCCAGCGTCATCTCCTGTTAATGATTTGATGGCAACATACATGGACAGTATTCTATTTGCTACTGTGGTCAAAACAGGATTTGGTGTTTGTGGATCTGAGAAGATTTAAATTATACTTATGGGGAAAACTCCCTTGGATCAACATCACTTTGTCATAGCACTTAACCATGAGATATGCAAAGCAGACTGCTTGCCCATCCATTCCACATGTGATGTCGTTTACCAGATTTCTGTGTACAACACTGAACAAAAATATAAACAACATGTAAAGTGTTGGTCACATGTTCATGAGCTGAAATAAAAGATCCCAGACATTTTCCATATGCACAAAAAGTTATTTCTTTAAAATGCACAAATTTGTTTACATCCCCGTTAGTGAGCATTTCTCCCTTGCCAAGACAATTCAGCCACCTGACAGGTGTGGCATATCAAGAAGTTAATTAAAACACCCCCGATCATTACACAGGTGCACCTTGGGCTGGGGGCAATAAAAGGCCACTCTAAAATGTGCAGTTGTCACACAACACCACAGATGTGATGGAGATTTGATGGAGTGTGCAATTGGCGTGCTGACTGCAGGAATGTCCAACAGTGCTGTTGCCAGAAAATTAAATGTTAATTTCTCTACCATAAGCCACCTCAAAACATCGTTTTAGAGAATTTGGCATTTTGTCCAACCGGCCTCACAACCGCAGACCATAAGTACGGCGCTGTGTGAGCGAGCAGTTTGCTGATGTCAACGTTTTGAACAGAGTGCCCCATGGTGGGGTTATGGTATGGGCAGGCATAAATTACAGACAAATTACAGACAATGAACACAATTGCATTTTATCAATGGCAATTTGAATGCACAAAAATACCCCTAACAAGCTCCTGAGGCCCATTGTTTTTTTTTGGGGGGGGGGGGGGGGGGTATCTGTGACATATCTGTATTCCCACTCGTGAAATCCATAGATTTGGGCCTAATGAATTTAAATTGACAGATTTTCTCATATGAGCTGTAACTCGGTAAAATCAATGACATTTTTGTTTTTATATATTCCCAAATGTGGCATTTACCCTTATATCACGGAGATGTCTTACTCTTCAGCCTGCAACGCTTATGGTGCTAAAAAGAGCCAGGAAGGATAGTCATAAGGTTGAAGAGCAGATGACAGTTTTGGAGATTGAGATAAACTCTGAGTCACCATCACCAGCCATTAAATGTTTGCGGGTCTTTGTCAATCTCTCCCAGTAGGAGAACGAACATCATGTCCCTGTGCTAGACTATTACAGAGAAACATGTCGACACAACTTCAGAGTTTGAACACAGCTTTACCGGTAAAATAGGGCTACAATTTGTAAACGTTACCGCTTGAATTATATACTCACATAGGAGGAAATTGACGGTAACAACCTTTTGACAATGTTGCAATAGCAACCAGACCTACCCGGTCGCCATTTTCCTTTGATTATTTACAATAGCCGTCGCTAGGGAAGCACACGCCTCTCTCTTTCTACCCAGGGTGCAGGGTATTTTTACTGAATACTTTGTATTTTTGCCTAGTGAAGTTGGACTGTTGTCTTTATTTTTCTCAAATATATGTATTAAGATAATGCATTGTTGGTAGCCTAATATTCTGCTAATAAGGGGTATTGTGTGTAAATTTAGGGAATATCCGTATGTGGAGCTTGCAGTTTTAACCTTTTGCAAAAAAAAAAAGAAGGTATATGGGCAAAACGATATGGAGATAAAAACACAAATGTGTCATAGTTACCCCCTGATGAGTGCTCATCTAAAGACAAATACATATAGATCTGATTGCCATGTAAAATTATCCACACAGGTATCTCGCTATGATTTGAAAATGTGTTGACGGCTCCTAAAGCCAATCAATGGCTACCAGGGGCGGAGAGTAGCTTGTCCGTCAGATTGATGCTATAATGAATTCAATAGGGAGGGAGGGGGAGAATCCAATCCGGTTTGAGCTAGTTTTTGTTCCAATGGAACATTAAGGTTTGCTACGCTGTAATAGAACGTAGTGTTTGAATCTTATACCAACATACAGTATTTTTCTTGCTCCGTTTTGGAACAGTTCCCTCTTTATTTGAACTTATACGCAAAACAGCCATGCCTAAAAGGAGCAAAGTAAGTGGAACATGTTTTATTGGTTGTATATATCCTTTGATAGATAAAACAAATGCATTTATTTTTGCATGTAAAATGTAGCCTCATATCCATGTTTTGTTCCGCTCCAACATTGTTGCACTGCTGTGTTCAATCAGGAGTTTAAAATGTATCGGTCTGTTTTGATTTGGGAAGTGGCGGGTTTTCTACCTTTTCACGCTGTGATTTTAGTCTTCGAAAATTAGGACTGGTTTCATGTTTGGTGTTTAATATTTACTCTATCAGATCAATTTTAAATTGGGGTTTTGTCACGTCTTCGTGGTGGTTGTTTACAAATACATTAACCTATAAAAGGACAAAGAGGTGTAGGTCGCTAGCTACGTCGTAAGATGGCGATTCTGCAGAAATAAAGTTGGTGACCGATTTTTTTTACTAGGCAAAGTCTATTGCAAATAACATTTAGATTACATTGCATTTACACTTATTGAAACACTGCATCATTAAAATATAACTTAATTGTTGGTAGCATAATGCTCAACGCACGGTGGGCGGTATGCACATGCAGAAGACTGCTTCTAGGGCGCTTTGAAAAGGGCACGAAGACTTGTGTCATGGCTGCCCTTGTGGGCAAGGGGAACTCTGACGACGTTTTTCTTATTTTGCAATATAAAAGTTCATAGTTAAACTACGTAAAATGCGTTTAAGTGCGCTAATGTAACATGCTGCATCGTTAAAATATTTGGTTTAATTACATTTCCGTGTGCCCTTTTGTTGGCTCGAGCCAATTCTGGGTTATGCAATTGTGATTCGTCGACATCACAGAGGCGCTCTTGTTGCTGGGGATTCTAGTAGATTCTGTAACCATTTGGAGAATCGCTGAGGATCTCGGAGTTTGAAATTCGAATGAATGGCGGGAACGCATAGTAGACTGTCTGGTCGGAGTAGCGAGCACAGTCATGTTGTCTGGCAAATCCCATTCATCACGAGTGAATGAATGCGTCGGGAGTAGGCGGAGTCGGTATTCCCCCCTCTCCGTAGAGATTACAGGCAACATGGTATAGTCATAGGAAATGGGAACATGATCTGAGCAAGTTTACATTATTATCCGTTTATTAGGTAGTTCGTGGGTGATGTAAAAAAAAAAGGAAAAATAAGCAGTTATATCGAGACTGTGACCATAACACGCTGCAATGCTTTTCCTTACCTCCCTACGCCTTTTTGGGGATTACATAATTGCCCTAATACTCTTGGCATTTAAACTGTCCCTCACCCAGTAAAACCCACTTAACACGGTTGCCCTGCTGAGCTGTCACTAACATTTTATTATTATTATTATTATAGGCAAACGCTGATGTTGAGGCAGCAGAGGTGAGTCATACACATCTTACTGAAATATAATGTGAGTTGTATTTAATCAAGGTGATCGCTGGTTGTAAGAATTTAAATGTTCAAAATACAATTCCATTGTTCTGCCACCAGGGGTCAGCAGCAACCCATGTCAAACGTTGTTCCCATTATATGAGTAAATAATTGGTATTTTCTTTTGAAATATTTCAGCCTAAGAGGAGATCTGAGAGATTGGTAAATGTGAGTATTACACACCATTATCAACACTTTAATTAAAGATGCACCCAAAAACAGAATTTCAGCAAAGAATCACAAATCTTTCATTGCAGAAACCTGCAATTGCAAAGGCAGAGCCCAAGCCAAAGGTGAGGAAGTGCAGACATTACAAATGTACATTTAATAGTAAATTAATTGCAATTAAAGACTTACAGTGTCTTATCCCATTAAACATATTTATTTACAGAAGGAGAAGGCAGCACCTAAGCCCAAGAAGGCTAAAGAGGTGAAAAAGACCGAGCCTGAGAAAGAGGTGCCCGCAGAGAATGGAGAAGCCAAAGCTGAGGAAGAGGTAAGGGGCTGCTGGGATATGTAGGCATTTTGTCCTATAAGGACAAGAAAAACACATCAAATTGATAGTTTATGATCTTATACTGTTTTAAACATAAGATATTGAATGTAAGTTATAAATAGGTTCTCTCAACTGTTGCAACAGTTTTATTCCGTTATGTTTTAAATGTAGGCACCAGAAGAACCTGAACAGAAAGAGGAGGAAGAGGCGGCCGAATAACATCTCTCAAACCACATCTTTTATCAGTGCTCCCTGTACCTCTTTTTCTTGTACAATTCAGGGGTATATTTTTATCGACTATTTTCTAAATGCAGGTTTTTTAGTAGTTTGATTGTAGAAACACATTTTTTTATGAAATAAAAAATACAATTTGAGATGGGGATTTCATTGCATCCCATGTTTTTACATCTCTGGAACAATTACGGTCATTGTAAATGTCAACGGTTTTTATTTTCGATATGGGGGAGGGGTGGGAATGGGACAGGTTACTACACCAAGAACATGCAAGCACATCGTTTACAGGATCCGGTCAAAACAACAGAGAGCTTGTCTGAGAGACTAACATTCCATAGGCTATATGAGGGAAGGTATAAGTAACCTGCATTGTGTGGTGGGGATGAATTAACTCAAGGGGGAACACATTGTTTTGTTTATAATGAGGAAAACATTTTAAGATGTTTAAACTGTGTTCCATATGTTAACTCTTGTACTCAATATGTTTTTCTTTACCATTCTGCTTAATAAACCTATTCCCTAGTACTGGAGTTCCTCCCTATCAGGCCTGTGCATTGGGTGTAATTGGTTGTCTCTGTTCTGTGATAGCATTGCAATAAATTTGTATAGCTGCTATTAAAAGGGGTTTTCAACTTTCTATATGCAGTGTGTAATGGATGGTACATTGTGAGTATGGTAAAAATGGAATTGTGTTCTTAGCCAAGCTAAAGAAGTACATAAGTTAAATATACTGACTATTATGGGTCCTTGGATGCTGAGAAACTACATCCATTTGAGCTGTCAAATACACAAACCAGCAGTAGCAATATTCATGTGGGGTTTAGGTATCAAGTACAAGTGTACAGTTCTTTTATCCTTTGTTTATAGATGTATCTGTGTAATGATTGGTATAAACAAACCAATAAAAATTTGGTTGTACTTGTTTTGTTCTTTGTGTGATGGAAATGGACAATGTCTGTATCCAAATAATCATGTAAAAACTAAATTATTTTGGATGCCAGTTCTGACCACATATGTAATACAGTAGCTAAATAATACCAGTTCTGAGACTGACATGGAAACAGCTAGTATCTCCTTGACATGAAAAACGTTACTTGGTTAGACTGTCAGACTCATTCTGTGGGCACATTGCTTTCACTCCACCCGTTTACTTGATTGATCAATTTGAGGTGGCTGATTAGTAATAACTCACCTCATTGTTTAGGTCTTAATTGGACACAATTTGAACTAAAATAAAGATCAGAAGACACTGAGGGAGCTAAGACACAAATACATTAAAGGAGCTGTATGTAATATTTTGCATTGTAATGTCAAATGTCATATCTACAGAAATAGTGGAAATTTGTGTTTCACAACATTTTACCCCCAAAAATGTTATTGGGCCCAACTAAAAGTGCATTCTAATGGTGCAGCCTTCTTTTTGGTAAAAAAAGAAGATTGTAAAATGAACAGGGACTAGCGAGTTTCTTGTCAAATGGACTGGGGCTGAGAGATGTTAGAAGTTTGCCCATTGCTGGCCCCAGTCAATCTGACAACAAGAGATGGTCCGTCTTTTGTTGACCAATAAGAAGGCTGCACCATTAGAATGCAATTTTGTGTGGCTCCAATATGTTTTTGGGGGGGAAAATATTGTGAAACTGTCTTTCCACTATTACTGTAGATACTGTATATTAAGGATATTTTCTGAAATTACAATGTAAACATATAGCTCATTTAAGTACCGTAGGGCTGCAAGAAAGAAACTCACCATATATTCAGTACATTCAGTACATTAGAAGTGTGTAATCCACCTAGAACAAAGGCTGGCACATATACTAAACAAAAATATGAACGCACCATGTAAAATGTTGGTCCCATGTCTCATGAGCTGAAATAAAAGATCCCAGAAATGTTCCATATGCAGAAAAATCTTATTTCTCTCAAATTTTGTGCACAAATTAGTTTACATCCCTGTTAGTGAGCATTTCTCATTTGCCAAGATAATTCATCCACCTGACGGGTGTGGCATATCAATAAGCTGACTAAACAGCATGATCATTACACAGGTGCACCTTGTGCTGGGAACAATTAAAGGCCACTCTAAAATGTGCAGTTTTGTCACACAACACAATGCCACATATGTCTCAAATTTTGAGGGAGTGTGAAATTGGTATGCTGACTGCAAGGGCTGTTGCCAGAGAATTGAATGTTAATTTCTCTACCATAAGCCACCTCCAACATAGTTTTAGAGAATTTGGCAGTACGTCCAACCAGCCTCACAACCACAGACCACGTGTAACCACGCTAGCCCAGGACCTCCACATCTGGCTTCTTCACCTGTGGGCATTGTCTGAGACCAGCCACCTGGACAGCTGATGAAACTGAGGAGTATTTATGTCTGTAATAAAGCCATTTTGTGGTGAAAAACTAATTCTGATTGGCTGGGCCTGTCTCCCCAGTGGATAAATTGACTGATTTCCTTATATGAACTGTAACTCAGTAAAATTGTTGAAATTGTTGCATGTTGCATTTATATTTTTGTATAAAATCATGTTGATCTAGTTCAGGGTTTCCCAAACTCGGTCCTGGGGCCTTCCCTAGGTGCATGTTTTTGTTTTTGCCCCAGCACATCACAGCTGATTCAAATAATCAAAGTGTGATGATGAGTTGGTAATTTGAATCAGTTTTGTAGTGCTAGGGCAAAAACCAAAACGTGCACCCAGGGGGGCCACAGGACCAAGTTTGTGAAACCCTGATCTAGCTAGATACTCCCAGCGGTTGCAAATAGGAGTTGATATGGATTTGACTTTTCACCGTTCCTGACCTAAACAGCAAGATAAAAAAACGAAACTTATCTTTGATTAACATTTAGGGAAGATTTCCCTCTGTACCATGCCGTTATGTGTATAGGACCCCAGTAAACATAGGGGTATAGTTTTACAGAGAGACCCACTGCATTTAGCACCTATGCTGAAGCATGAGTCTCCGACTCAGAGAAGAGGAGCTCATCCTGCTCTGATCACTGTGCATGGCTTAATAAATCAGATGGTGATTCCAATTCTTGATAATCAGTCTGAAACAAAGCACTGCAAAAAATGTGACTGTTTCCTCTTAAGCCAGAATGTTGAAAAAAATGACATTTGAACTCATTCTACTGGTTGGACCTTATTTTGACAAAATATCCACAGGAATGTATTATTAAACCGATTTCAAAACACGAGTCTCTGTGTGTGGCTCATCATTTTTTTTGTTAATAACCAATGGCACGTGCACAAGACGTACGCACATGCACGCGATTCACACTTTCAAACCTTAAATTTTGTAGGAGTTTACATGGTTTTGCGCATGTGCCAGGTGATAGAAATCTCAATCTGGCAGTACCAGAGTTCTGAAAAGTCAGTTTAATGATACTTTACTGTTGATATTGTATTACTATTGTATTACTTTATATGATTTATATTATATTGTATTACTGTATTCACATCCTACCATACCTTTGTCTGTACATTATACCTTGAAGCTATTTTATCGCCCCCAGAAACCTCATTTTACTCTCTGTTCCGGACGTCCTAGACTAACAATTCTCATAGCTTTTAGCCGTACCCTTATCCTACTCCTCCTCTGTTCCTCTGGTGATGTAGAGGTGAATCCAGGCCCTTCAGTGCCTAGCTCCACTCCTATTGCCCAGGTGCTCTCTTTTGATGACTTCTGTAACCGTAATAGCCTTGGTTTCATGCATGTTAACATTAGAAGCCTCCTCCTTAAGATTGCTTTATTCACTGCTTTAGCACACTCTGCCAACCCGGATGTTCTAGCTGTGTCTGAATCCTGGCTTAGGAAGACCACCAAAAACTCTGAAATCTCCATCACCAACTACAACATTTTCAGACAAGATAGAACGGGGGCGGTGTTGCAATCTACTGCAGAGATAGCCTGCAGAGTTCTGTCTTACTATCCAGGTCTGTACCCAAACCATTTGAACTTCTACTTTTAAAAATCCACCTTTCTAAAAACAAATCTCTCACCGTTGCCTCCTGCTATAGACCACCCTCTACCTCCAGCTGTGCTCTGGACACCATATGTGAACTGATTGCCCCCCATCTATCTTCAGAGCTCGTGCTGCTAGGTGACCTAAACTAGAACATGCTTAACACCCCAGCCATCCTACAATCTAAGCTTGATGCCCTCAATCTCACACAAATGATCAATGAGCCCACCAGGTACAACCCCAAAGCCGTAAAAACGGGCACCCTCATAGATATCATCCTAACCAACTTGCCCTCTAAATACACCTCTGCTGTTTTCAACCAAGATCTCAGTGATCACTACCTCATTGCCTGCATCCGTAATGGGTCAGCGGTCAAGCGACCTCCACTCATCACTGTCAAACGCTCCCTGAAACACTTCATCGAGCAGGCCTTTCTAATCGACCTGACCCGGGTATCCTGGAAGGATATTGACCTCATCCCGTCAGTAGAGGATGCCTGGTTATTTTTTTTAAATGCCTCACTCACCATCTTAAATAAGCATGCCCTATTCAAGAAATGTAGAACCAGGAACAGATATAGCCCTTGGTTCTCTCCAGACCTGACTGCTCTTAACCAACACAAAAACATCCTATGGTGTACTGCATTAGCATCGAACAGCAACTTTTCAGAGACGTTAGAAACCAATATACACAGGCAGTTAGAAAAGCCAAGGCTAGCTTTTTCAAGCAGAAATTTGCTTCCTGCAACACAAACTCAAAAAAGTTCTGGGACACTGTAAAGTCCATGGAGAATAAGAACACCTTCTCCCAGCTGCCCACTGCACTGAGGATAGGAAACTCTGTCACCACCGATGAATCCACTATAATTGAGAATTTCAATAAGCATTTTTCTACGGCTGGCCATGCTTTCCACCTGGCTACCCCTACCCCGGTCAACTGCACTGTACCCCCCACAGCAACTTGCCCAAGCCTTCCCCATTTCTCCTTTTCCCAAATCCAGTCAGCTGATGTTCTGAAAGAGCTACAAAATCTGGACTCCTACAAATTAGCCGGGCTAGACAATCTGGACCCTCTCTTTCTAAAATGATCTGCCGAAATTGTTGCAACCCCTATTACTAGCCTGTTCAACCGCTCTTTCGTGTCGTCTGAGATTTCCAAAGATTGGAAAGCAGCTGCGGTCATCCCCCTCTTCAAAGGGGAGGACACTCTTGACCCAAACTGCTACAGACCTATATCTATCTTACACTGCCTTTCTAAGGTCTTCGAAAGCCAAGTCAACAAACAGATTACCGACCATTTCGAATCCCACCGCACCTTCTCCACTATGCAATCTGGTTTCAGAGCTGGTCATGGGTGCACCTCAGCCACGCTCAAGGTCCTAAACGATATCTTAACCGGCATCGATAAGAAACAGTACTGTGCAGCCGTATTCATTGACCTGGCCAAGGCTTTCGACTCTGTCAATCACCACATCCTCATCGACAGACTCGATAGCCTTGGTTTCTCAAATGATTGTCTCGCCTGGTTCACCAACTACTTCTCTGATAGATTTCAGTGTGTCAAAGCCTGTTATCCGGGCCTCCGGGCCTCTGGCAGTCTCTGGCAGTCTCTATGAGGGTGCCACAGGGTTCAATTCTCTCTTCTCGGTATACATCAATGATGTCGCTCTTGCTGCTGGTGAGTCTCTGATCCACCT
This sequence comes from Oncorhynchus clarkii lewisi, assembly GCF_045791955.1. Taxonomy (NCBI): domain Eukaryota; kingdom Metazoa; phylum Chordata; class Actinopteri; order Salmoniformes; family Salmonidae; genus Oncorhynchus; species Oncorhynchus clarkii. The sequence continues at coordinate 33,402,613 of NC_092156.1, forward strand.
CTACGCAGACGACACCATTCTGTATACTTCTGGCCCTTCTTTGGACAGTGTTAACAACCCTCCAGGCGAGCTTCAATGCCATACAACTCTCCTTCCGTGGCCTCCAACTGCTCTTAAATACAAGTAAAACTAAATGCATGCTCTTCAACCGATCGCTGCCTGCACCTGCCCACCCGTCCAGCATCACTACTCTGGACGGTTCTGACTTAGAATATGTGGACAACTACAAATACCTAGGTGTCTGGTTAGACTGCAAATTCTCCTTCATGATTCACGATAAACACCTCCTATCCAAAATTCTAGAATTGGCTTCCTATTTCGCAACAAAGCATCCTTCACTCATGCTGCCAATCATACCCTCTTAAAACTGACCATCCTACCGATCCTCGACTTCGGCGATGTCATTTACAAAATAGCCTCCAATTCCCTACTCAATAAATTGGATGCAGTCTTTCACAGTGCCATCCGTTTTGTCACCAAAGCCCCATATTCAACCCACCATTGCGACCTGTACGCTCTCGTTGGCTGGCCCTCGCTTCATACTCGTCGCCAAACCCACTGGCTCCAGGTCATCTACAAGACCCTGCTAGGTAAAGTCCCCCGCTCCAGCAAGTATATCTCTCTGGTCACCCCCAAAACCAATTCTTCCTTTGGCCACCTCGCCTTCCAGTTCTCTGCTGCCAATGACTGGAACGAACTATGAAAATCTCTGAAACTGGAAACACTTATCTCCCTCACTAGCTTTAAGCACCAGCTGTCAGAGCAGCTCAAAGATTACTGCACCTGTACATAGCCCATCTATAATTTAGCCCAAACAACTACCTCTTCCCCTACAGTATTTATTTATTTATTTATCTCCTTTGCACACCATTTTTTTAATTTCTACTTTGCAAATTCTTCCACTGCAAATCTACCACTCCAGTGTTTTACTTGCTATATTCTATTTACTTCGCCACCATGGCCTTTTTTTTGCCTTTACCTCCCTTATCTCACCTCATTTGCTCACATCGTATATATACTTATTTTGCTACTGTATTATTGACTGTATGTTTGTTTTACTCCATGTGTAACTCTGTGTTGTTGTATGTGTCGAACTGCTTCGCTTTATCTTGGCCAGGTCGCAATTGTAAATGAGAACTTGTTCTCAACTTGCCTACCTGGTTAAATAAAGACGAAATAAAATATATATATATATTTTAAGGACCAACAGACCAACGACATACCAAACTAACAACTCCAGCTTTCTCCTCATATGTATATCATTCCCGCAAGACAAAAAATGAGGGCATGGCACATTGCACATGCCCTCTGCATTTCCAATGGTTTTGATCCTATGGGAATTTGCAAATGTTTAGAGCGCCACCACTGCAAAATCTGGTTTGGGTTGTACTACAATGTGCGAAAATGACTGAATGGATTTTCAAGCCTTACATCTTAAAATTACCCTAATTTCATCTTAAAATGACCCTTGCTGTGGCGGGGGCATTCTTATGACATCGCCAGCAGTATGATTTGACCTCGATTTCCAAAAAGACAAGTGCTGTAGCTTTTGAATGATATGTCACTTTCTATTTCCGGACGAAAATTGAAGCGTGTCACATGCTTCCCAGTCAAAACAGTTTGTGCATATATTACGACAAAATGTTGTGATGTTTTTTGTTTTGGTCTTCAGTTGTTCAAAATCGAATTTCGGTAGCTAAAGTCACCCTTTTGTCGGTGATTGGTCAACAGTATTACTAGTAGGAGTGGGAACTATGGATGGGATTCTTCAATTAAGTGTTTGTTTTCATTCAATGAGAGATTTCATGCTAAATATTTTACTTGCGAAAAACTGCACCAAACATCTTAGTTAGATGTAAAATTGTACAACTAAGACCACATCAGCAAAAACGTCAAAATTAATTACAGACTTCTTGATTTATCTTAGATTAATTCGGACTATTTTGAGGAAGTGTGTACTGGCTATGTTGCTACGTCGTCTCAAGAGGGACAAACGGTAATATTGAAGCTTTTTTCCATATTTCCAAGTAAAGGTCTTTTAAGGGAGTATGCCAGCACAGACGTTCGCCTAGCCAAGATCTGCTAGGAGCAAACCGAACCTAAGTATGCAGATGCCTTTAAACAACCACTCAAAGTTTAACGTGTTAAGTTTAGAGTTAGTTGTAAAATCTGATTTTAAGAAGAAAAAATGTTAAGGTGGGGTGTAGCCATCATTATGACTTTGTGGCTGTGTTAACTCACTGAATTATTTAGCTTCTCTATCGTTCGCTACATACCTTAGTCAGAGACTGCCACGAGGGCCATTGTACAAAACAAAGTAATCAGCGATTGGATCGTCTCTCACCAGTCAGAGTATAAAAGCCAATGATGAATTTTCAAATCGCTGTGTTACCCACTTGTCTTCTGGCTCTGGCCCAACCCATCGGTTTCTGAACCTATCAGATGGCCCCGAATGTGTTTGATCCAGACTCATTGCAGAGAAGAAACTAATGTCCTTGGGCATGGTGTAGCTTTTGGCCGGAGCAAGGAGTCTGGGTAGCCAGGCAAGTGGTAACTAGTGACGACCCCAAAAAATATTTCACAGAGTTCAAGTAACAGACACATCTCAACATCAACTGTGGAGACCGCATGAATCAGGCCATCATGATCGAATTGCTACAAAGAAACCACTACTAAAGTACACCAATAAGAAGAAGAGCCTTGTTTGGGCCAAGAAACACCATCAAAGGACATTAGACCGGTGGGAATCTGTCCTTTGGTCTGATGAGTCCAAATGTGCAATTTTTAGTATCAACCGCCGTGTCTTTGTGAGACGCAGAGTAGGTGAACGGATGATCTATGCTTGTGTGGTTCCCACCGTGACACATGGAGGAGGAGGTGTGATGGTGTGGGGGTGCTTTGCTGGTGACACTATCTGTGATTCACTTAGAATTCAAGGCACACTTAACCAGCATGGCTACCACAGTATTCTGCAGCAATACACCATCCCATCTGGTTTGCGGTTAGTGGGACTATAATTCGTTTTTCAACAGGACAATGACCCAACACACCTCCAGGCAGTGTAAAGGCTATTTGACCAAGAAGGAGAGTGATTGAGGGCTGCATCAGATGACCTGGCCTCCACAATCATCCTACCTCAACCCAATTGAGATGGATTGGGATGAGTTAGACCGCAGAGTGAAGGAAAAGCAGCCAACAAGTGCTCAGGTGGGAACACCTTCAAGACTTTTGGAAAAGCATTCCAGGTGAAGCTGGTTCAGAGAATGCCAAGAGCTATCATCAAGGCAAAGGGTGGCTACTTTGAAGAATAAAATATTAAATATATTTATATATTATTTATATATTATATTTTTTTCTTTAACACTCTTTTGGTTACTACATGAATCCATATGTGTTGTTTCATAAAATGTAGAAAATTGGAAAAATAAGGAAAAATTCTTGAATGAGTAGGTGTCCAAACTTTTCACTGGTACTGTACAAAAATGAACATTACATATCATCTAAGGATATATATTGAAATTATGACTTTTTTTAGAAATACGAATACATAAATGATCAGGGAATAATTACAGATGTGATACATTTCGGAAAATAAACTACATGCCTAAAAGTATGTGGACACCTGCTCGTCGAACATCTCATTCCAAAATCATGGTCCCCCTTTGCTGCTATAACAATCTCCAGTCTTCTTGTTAGGCTTTCCATTAGGCTTTCCTAGTGGAAAGCCTAGTGAAAGCTTTTTTTGTTGGAACATATCTGTGGGAACGTGCTTCCATTCAGCCGCAAAAGCATTAGTGAGGTAGGGCTCTGATGTTGGCCGATTATGCCTGGCTCGCAGTCTGCATTCCAATTCATAACAAAGGTGTTCGATGGGGTTGAGGTCAGTCAAGTTCTTCCACACCGATTTTGACAAACCATTTCTGCATGGAACTCGCTTTGTGCACGGGGGCATTGTCATGGTGAAACAGGAAAGGACCTTCCCAAAACTGTTGCCACAAAGTTGGAAGCACAGAAGTGTCTAAAATGTAATTTTATACTGTAGCGTTAAGATTTCCCTTCACTGGAACTAAGGGGCTTAGCCCGAACTATAAAAAAACAGCCCCAGACCATTATTCTTCCTCCACCAAACTTTACAGTTGGTATTATGCATTCGGGCAAATAGCGTTTTCCTGGCATCTGCCAATCCCAGATTTGTCCGTCAGACTGCCAGATGGTGTAGAGTGATTCATCACTCCAGAGAATTTGTTTCCACTGCTCCAGAGTCCATTGGGGTCGAGCTTTACACCACTCCAGCCTATGCTTGGCATTGCACATGGAGATCTTAGGCTTGTGTGCTGCTGCTCGGCCATGGAAACTCATTTCATGGGGCTCCTGACAAACAGTTATTGTGCTGACCTTGCTTCCAGAGGCAGTTTGGAACTCGGTAGTGGGTGTTGCATCTGAGGACAGTAGTGCTACGCGCTACGCGATTCAGCACTCGGCAGTCCTATTCTGTGAGTTTGCGTGGCCTACCACTTTGGAATAAAGAATAAAGGCTTAGATATGTCAGTATGCTGACACATATCCTTTCTGGACTTAAAATATTCTAAAAATATGTAGACGGGGTACACACATCAGGTGCGTGCCTTGACTCACGGTAGCAGGGAGATTTCTGAGGCCCGGATTGGATGCATGTAGAAACTGTCCCATTATGGAGAATATCGGAGCTCTGTATATGAAATTAAGGGTATGCGTATCTTATATCTAATGAATTGTCAGATATCCGTAAATATATACAGTGCATTCGGAAAGTATTCAGACCCCTTGACTTTTTTCACATTGTTATGTTACAGCCTTATTCTAAAATTGAGTAAGTTGTTTTTTTTGTTCATCATCAATCTACACACAATACCCCATAATGACAAAGCAAAAACTGGTTTTTAGAACATTTTGCAAATGCATTAAAAATCTAAAACTGAAATATCAAGTATTCAGATCCTTTATTCAGTACTTTGTTGAAGCACCTATGGCAGCGATAACAGCCTCAAGTCTCTTGGGTATGACACTACAAGCTTGGCACACATGTATTTGAGGAGTTTCTCCCATTCTTCTTTGCAGATCCTCTCAAGCTCTGTCAGGTATGATGGGGAGTGTTGCTGCACAGCTACCATCCAAAGATGTTAGATCAGGTTCAAGCCCGGGCTCTGGCTGGGCCACTCAAGGACATTCAGAGACTTGTCCCGAAGCCACTCCTGCGTTGTCTTGGCTGCGTGTTTAGTGTCGTTGTCCTGTTGGAAGGTGAACCTTCACCCCAGTCCGCTCTGTAGCAGGTTTTCATCAAGGATCACTCTCTGTACTTTGCTCCGTTCATCTTTCCCTCGATCCTGTCTAGTCTCCCAGTCCTTGCAGCTGAAAACATCCCCACAGCACGATGCTTCCACCACCACGCTTCACCGTAGGGATGGTGCCAGGTTTCCTCCAGACGTGACGCTTTTCATTCAGGCCAAAGAGTTAAATCTTGGTTTCATCAGACCAGATAATCTTGACCACATGGTCTGAGAGTCCTTTAGGTGACTTTTGGCAAACTCCAAGCGGGCTGTCGTGTGCCTTTTACTGAGGAGTGGCTTCAGTCTGGTCAATCTACCATGAAGGCCTGATTGGTGGAGTTCTGCAGAGATGGTTGTCCTTCTAGAATGTTCTTCCATCTTCACAGAGGAACTGTGGAGGTGGATCAAAGAATCACCAGCAGCAAGAGCGACATCATTGATGTACACAGAGAAGAGAGTCGGCCCGAGAACTGAACCCTGTGGCACCCCCATAGAGATCCAGACAACAGGCCCTGCCAGAGGTCCAGACAACAGGCCATCCGATTTGACACACTGAACTCTATCAGAGAAGTAGTTGGTGAACCAGACGAGGCAATCATTTCAGAAACCAAGGCTGTTGAGTCTGCCGATAAGAACGTTGTGATTTACAGAGTCGAAAGCCTTAGCCAGGTCGATGAATACGGCTGCACAGTAATGTTTCTTATCAATGGCGGTTATGATATCATTTAGGACCTTGAGTGTGGCT